>NC_080064.1:99530030-100175904 GCF_949987535.1 Balaenoptera acutorostrata | reverse complement strand
GTCACACTTGAAAAAAATTCTTAAAGATTAACATTTTCCTTTCCACTTGTGTGTAGTAGTCTACTCTTTTCATTTTCTGTTTGCAAGTTATCTCTTCTTATTCATTGACTATCTATTGAGGGCCTATTATTATTATTATTATTTATTTATTTATTTATCACTGTGTTGGGTCTTCATTGCTGCGCGCAGGCTTTCTCTGGTTGCAGCAAGCAGGGTTACTCTTTGTTGCAGTGCGCGGGCTTCTCATTGCAGTGGCTTCTTTTGTTGCAGAGCATGGACTCTAGGCGTGTGGGATTCAGTAGTTGCAGCATGTGGGCTCAGTAGTTGTGGCTCTAGAGCGTAGCCTCAGTAGTTGTGGCGCACGGGCTTAGTTGCTCCACGGCATGTGGGATCTTCCTGGACCAGGGCTCGAACCCGTGTCCCCTGCATTGGCAGGTGGAGTCTTAACCACTGTGCCACCAGGGAAGCCCAAGGACCTATTTTAAGCATAACTTTATTTACTTATTTTTTCTACACATCTGGGCATTTAATTAGTGGCATGTTTCAAGTGTCAGTGCTGTTTGTCTATTAATAGAAAAGAGCTCGGAATTTGAATTCTAGAGGTACTTACGTGGCCTTGACTAGCTCCTTTATGATGTCCAGTCTTCACAGCTGCCTAGGAGAAGCAGGGAGCCAGGTCTCTGGGGATGGCTCCGAAATTAGCCATGTCAGTGGAGTATGTAGAGCTGACACAGTCAAATAACCAGATGTGGCCAACCTCTGAGTCGTGCTGCAGTGTCCATCTTAGCGGGGCCCAGGAAGACTGGCCACAGGCACCACTGTTCAGTGGTGACGATGGAACTACAAACAAATCCTATATTTTCTCATTGCAATAGCAGGACAAAAAAATACTTGGATCCAGTCTGAGCCTTTGTGCAAAAACTAAAAGCATGTGAACTTTAAACATGTTTAAAATATTAAAAATCTATTAAAGTCAAAACTGCAGAAGCTTATAAAGTAATATACAGGTGGTTATTTGAAATATTCTGTCCAAGGCTGGCTGATCACCTACCAACCCCATCACTGATTTCATCCCAGCCCCACACTGTGTTCCAGGCAGCAGCTGGGCAAACAAGCTCGGAGAACGGTTCCTTCAAGATCAGCCAGATAGAGCTTAGGTTAAATGTACTTCCCATGAAATTACCCAGAGACATTTCGATGGAATTCTGTACATGTCAAAACTCAACATAATTAAATATAAAATTGATACTATAGCATGCTTAGGAAACAGTATAATTTTGATTTGTGTGCCTTTTATTGTTTCCATGCTCGTCATACCCAAATGTAGTTGACATGAACCATTTTACAGACGAGTTGCTTGGGAGATAGAAGTACTGTTTGCTGTGAATTCAAAAAGCACTCATGGGCTTCCCTGGTGGCGCAGCGGTTAAGAATCCGCCTGCCAATGCAGGGGACACGGGTTCGAGCCCTGGTCCGAGAAGATCCCACATGCCGTGGAGCAACTAAGCCCGTGCACCACAACTACTGAGCCTGTGTGCCATAACTACTGAGCCCATGCGCCACAACTACTGAAGCCCTCATGCCTACAGCCCATGCTCTACAACAAGAGAAGCCACTGCAATGAGAGGCCCAAGCACCGCAACGAAGAGTAGCCCCTGCTCGCCGCAACTAGAGAAAGCCCACGCACAGCAACAAAGACCCAATGCGCCAAAAAAAAAAAAAAGCACTCGTATAGGGCCCTTACAACCCCATCTCGTCTCATCGTCTCATCTCTTGATTTCTTGCTATTAATTTTTTTGTGTGATTTTCCTTTTTCTTTTCTTTTTGATTAAAAAATGTATGTATTTATTTATTATTACTTTTTTTAAAAATAAAAATTTTTAAATGAATAAAATAAAGCATAACATTAAATAATGTATTTATGTGTATAGATTTTAACCCTTTGGGACTTCTTAATAATACAAGTATTAGTTCATCTGTTTTCCCAAACAGGTCCTTTCTTTTTATGTCTTCCACTAGTATAGTACTTTTAAGGATATATATATATATATCTCCTATGTAATGTTGTTAATAACAGTTATCATGTATTGAGCCCCTATTCTGTGCTAGACAGCAGGTTATTGATAAGCAGTATCTCCTTTAATCTTCTAAACAATTCATTTTACAAAAGAAGAAACAGTCTCTGAAGAGATAAGCAACTTGCAAGAAGTTTTATGACATGATCATAATTTGAATGCAGATCTTTCTGACTCTAAATTCTATGTTCAATTCACCCATGACCTACTCTCTCTTTCTAATTAAATACTCCTTTAATTACCTTTTTGTCAATATTTTTCTCTGCATTTATTGAGCTGATCATAATGATTTCTCTCCTATAGGGTTAGGGCTAGGTAAGTTACACTGATTTTTTAAGACAATTTAAAATTTCATATTAATATTTTTAACAGATTTATAGTGAATATGAATATAATATAAAAATAAAAATTACAAAATTAAATTAAAACAATTATGATTTAATCAATCAGCATAAATGGGCTATATGGCAGAAGAAAGTATTCAACAAAACTTTAATGACTTACAAAAACCAAAATTTGAATTCTCTGATGTGGGACTTCCCTGGTGACTCAGTGGTTAAGAATCTGCCTGCCAATGCAGGCGACATGAGTTTGAGCCCTGGTCCAGGAAGATCTCACATGCTGTGGAGCAACTAAGCCCGTGTGTCACAACTACTGAGCCTGTGCTCTAGAGCCCGCGAGCCACAACTACTGAGCCCATGTGCTGCAAAGACAGAAGCCCGTATGCCTAGAGCTCATGCTCTGCAACAAGAGAAGCCACTACAATGAGAAGCCCGCACACTGCAATGAAGAGTAACCCCCGCTCGCCAGAACTAGAGAAAGCCCTTGAGCAGCAATGAAGACCCAATGCAGCCAAAAGTAAATAAATAAAATAAATTTATAAATAAATAAATAAATAAATTCTCTGTTATGGGTTGGTGGGGACTCTCTCCATCTAGCAGTTCAAAGTATTCTTTATCTCAGTATGTTGCTATTATACTTTTAATCTTTCTGTCGTACTTTCTTCCTTCCTGATGTTCTTCCTTACAAGATTTCTTCTTCTTTTTTTTAAAAAAATAATTAATTTATTTATATTTTGGCTGTGCTGGGTCTTCGTTGCTGCATGAAGTGGGCTTCAGTAGTTGTGGCATGTGGGCTCAGTACTTGTGGTGCACAGGCGTAGTTGCTCTGCAGCATGTGGGATCCTCCCAGACCAGGGCTCGAACCCATGTCCGCTGCATTGGCAGGCGGATTCTTAACCACTGAGCCACCAGGGAAGTCCAAGATTTCTTCTTTTATCATTTTCTTTCTGTTTAGAGAGTTTCCTTTAGCCATTCTTTTAGGATAGGTCTGCTGGACAAATTCTCCTAATTTTCCTCCCTCTGAGAAAGTCTTGATTTCTCCTTCATTCCTGAAGGATATGTTTTCTGGATATAGAATTCTGGGTTGACACTTCCTTTCTTTCAGCACATGAAAAATGTGCCATCTCCTTCTGGCCTCCATGGATTTTGATAAGAAAACCTGCTGTCATTCAAAGTGTTTATCCCCTATAAATAATGCATCTTTTCTCTTTTGCTGCTTTCAAGATTTTTTCTTTGTTTTTAGTTTTCAGATGTTTGACTATGATGTGTCCTGGCATAGATTTTGAGGGTTTGTGCTATTTAGGGTTCACTCAGTTTCCTGAATTTGTAAGCTTAGGTCTTTTGGACAAATTTTCAGGAAATTTAGGAAATTTTTCAACCATTATTTCTTTGAATACTTTTTAATCTCTGCCCCCTTTCTTGATCTTTCTAAGACTCTGGTGACACAACCACTAGATTTTTTGTATAGCTCCACAAGTCCCTGATTCTATATTCATTTTATTTTTCTGTCTATTTTATCTCTGTTGTTCAGATTGAGTTATTTCTATTGTTCTATTTTCAAGTCCATGGATTGTTTCCTCTGTTTCTTCAGTTCTGCTATTGAGCCCATCCATTGACTTTTAGTTTGGTTACTGTATTTTATATTTAAGTTCTAAAATTTCCATTTACCCCTTTCTTATCTTCTATTTCTTTACTGAGACTTTGTTTTCATTGGTTTCAAATCTGTTCATAATGGCTCACTGAAACATTATTATGATGGCTTCTTCAAAATCTTTCTTTGACAGATCATTCTAACAACTATATCATTTGGATATGGGTATCTGATTATTGCCTTTTCTCATTCATATTGAGAGATTTTCCTGATTCTTGGTTTGAGTGATTTTTGATCAAAGCATGAACATTTTGGGCATTATGTTATAAAACTTTGGGTTTTATTTAAATTTTATGTTTTAGCAGACCTCCTCTGACACTGCTATGGTGCCTCCTTGTTCATCTCCACAGAGAAGGCTTTGCATGGGGTCTAGGATTTTCAGTATGGTTTGCAAAGCTCTTGCTGATTTTTCAAAGTATTATGTGCAATAATAAAACCACTGGTGGAGGGGATGGGAAAGCACAGGTAAATGAGCCCAGGTATGCTGACCTGGCTGACTCATTTTTTTTTAACAGATTACAATATCTTATTCACTAATAAACTAAAAGTCCATTTCTAGATGTTTGTTTCTCCTGCATGCCTCATTTGTTTTCAAAGCCCTATAAGGGGCAGCTTCACCTAGTCCTCAGACTCAGATCCATCTTCATCTTGACTAATCTGGAAGTAACAAACTTCATAAGTCTCCTTGTCAGATGCAACCACATAAAGTCAATCATGAAGATTGTTCTCCTTAAGATATTTTGTGGTAAGATATTTCAAATACCTTTTAGAGAACTATTTCTCAGGAACAATTGTGATTTTATTCTTGAAGCATTCAATGGGAATGACATTCCCAAGATCTCCAGTTTTTCCATTGACTTTAACCTTCTCTCATGGAAACTGTTCAAAATTTCCAGAATCAAACTTCTATCTTCTACTGGATGAGTAAGGTCCACATTAAACTTCCAGGTTGACTTCTTAGGCTTCTGTGGTGGCACCACCTGAAGACTGGCTGGGCAATTAGAGAGAGACTGGCTGACTCATTTAAGAGAGAATTAGTCAATAGCCAATGAGAACAGGCTCTGCCATGGTCTGAATGTCTGTGAACCCCACACATTCATGTTGAAATCCTAACCCCAAAGGTGGTGGTATTAGTAGGTGGTGGCTTTGGGAGGTGCTTCAACTGTGGAGGGGATCCTCATAAATGGTATTAGTGCCTTATAAAAGAGGATCCAGGAGATCCCTAGCCATGTGAGGACACAATGAGACATCTCCGACCCGGAAGAAAGCCCTCACCCAACCGTGCTAGCATCCTGATCTTGGACATCAAACTTCTAGAACTGTGAGAAATAAATTTCTGTTGTTTATAAGCTATCCGGTCTGTGTATTTTGTTATAGCAGCTTGAAAGGACTAAGACAGGTCCCCAATGAAAGGAGGCCCCAGCCAGGGTGAATGGGAGGACAAGAAGGGGCATTTTGCAATCCACCAGGGTTTGAATGGCAGCCAATTTAAAAAATCAACAAAAAAAAAGTTATTATAAAGCTATAATTAGAGGAGGCTGTGGTAAGCAATTGGTCTCCATGCTTTTGAGTCAGAACTGAATCAGAGTCCTATAAAATTGAGTCAGAACACCAAAGCCCTGTCCAGGTTGCTCATGTACAAACAAAAAAAAGGTTTATAATAATTAGTTAGTTCCAGATTGAAGGAGGTGGTTGGAGAGCTAAATTTATATCACACAATGCCTGGTCATGTTTAGGTTTTCATAGAAGAGGGTGAGTTACTGAGAACTTCATTAAATAGCAACTTCAGAAAAGTTGGGAATCCATTGCTGGCAATAACTAGGAGCCCTAGCAAAGAATCCTCTTGTTTGGGCTTCCCTGGTGGCGCAGTGGTTGAGAATCTGCCTGCCAATGCAGGGGACACGGGTTCGAGCCCTGGTCTGGGAGGATCCCACATGCCGCAGAGCAACTAGGCCCGTGAGCCACAATTACTGAGCCTGCGCGTCTGGAGCCTGTGCTCCACAACAAGAGAGGCCGCGATAGTGAGAGGCCCGTGCACCGCGATGAAGAGTGGCCCCCACTTGCCGCAACTAGAGAAAGCCCTCGCACAGAAACGAAGACCCAACACAGCCATAAATAAATAAATAAAATAAAAATTAAAAAAAAAAAAAAAAGAATCCTCTTGTTTGATAGTGAGCCTGGAAAATGAATGGTTTGCAGAGAGTCTGCAAGTGAGAGCTTTGCCTTCTTGGTATAAATCATGCCCTAGGCAATGAACTTTGGTTTGACAAAACTGTAACTTTTCTTTGGAAACTTATGATATTCTAGCTAAAAAATTAAATGGATTGATACCAGTCCTAGAGCTCACTTCATCTTTAGAATGCAGCAAAATGTTAACTATGTATTGGATGAACATAAAATAACAAGGTAATCTAAGGTCTTTAAAGTCCTAGTAAGAATTCGTGAATAGTGGGTGGTTGCTTAAGTAAACCCCTGAGTGACCTCTGTGGAGATCTTCACTTTGGGCTTTATTAGGACACAAGAATATAGGTAAGTCTGGGTCCAAACGAACTATAACCTCATTATGAACTGAAGAATCCTCATGAATTTCAAGGAAGTAGTGATCAGAAGAGTGTTTATTCTGGCAATGCCATTTGCACTATTAAGTTAGTGGATCATGTCACAAGAGAAAAGAATGTTTTATGGTATGAGGTCTACTTTTTTATTATCCCAAACAGAAAATCTGTACCCATTAAAAAATAACTCCCCATTCCTTCCTCCTTCCAGCCCCTGATAACCTCTATTCTATTCTCTCTGTCTATGAATTTGCCTATTCTGGATACCTCATATAAGTGGAATCCAAGGGACATGCTCTGGCAAGACAGGGTGACAGATAAACTACCTTCTAAGGCTCATGGGTCTTATTACCTGCAGGACTAGTGTAGCCTAGTGTTAAGAGCACGTATTGTCATCAGATGACCTGGATTTGAATCCTATCTCCACTACTTCTATTTTTCTTTTTAAATTTTTATATTGCGGTAAAATGCACATAACATTAAATTTACCATCTTAATCATTTTTAAGTGTACAGTTCAATAGTGTTAAGTACATTCACATTGTGCAATCAATCTGCGAGACTCTTTTCATCTTGCAAAACTGAAACTCTGTACCTATTAAACAACAACTTCCGACTCCCTCCTCTCCCCAGTCCCTGGCAGCCACCATTCTACTTTGCGTCCTTCTAAATTTGCCTGCTCTAGGTATCTCATATAGGTGGAATCATACATCATTTTTCCTTTTGTGACTGGCTTATTTCACTTAGCAAAATGCTTTCAAAGTTCACCCAAGTTGTGGCATGTATCAGAATTTCATTATTTTTTTAAGGCTGAATAATATTCCATTGTATGTATATACCACATTTTGTTTTTTCATCTGTTGATGAACATTTGGGTTGTTTCCACCTTTTGGGTATTGTAAATAATGCTGCTATGAACATGAGTATACAAATATCTGAGGCCCTGCTTTCAGTTATTTTGTGTATATAACCAGCAGTGGAATTGCTGGATCACATGTTTCAAATGCCAAACTATTTTTCATTCCCACCAGCAAGACACCAGGTTCCAATTTTTCCACATCCTTTTCACAGCTTGTTCTTTTCTTTCTTTCTTTTTTTTTCTTTGTTTGATATAGACATCCTAATGGATGGGCCATGTGAAATGGTATCTCACTGTGGTTTTGATTTGTATTTTCTCTAATGGCTAGTGACATAGTGACACTGAGCATATTTTCATGAGCTTATTGGTCATTTGTATATCTTCTTTGGAGAACTGTGAAGTCTTTTGCTCATTTTTGTTTTGTTTTGTTTTCTTTGTTTTGTTTTTGGCCACGTGTGCAGCTTGTGGGACCTTAGTTCCCTGACCAGGGATCGAACCGGGGCCCACTGCAGTGAAAGCACAGAGTCCTAACCACTGGACGTCCAGGGAATTCCCTTTTGCTCTTTTTCTTTTTTTAACACTTTTATTAGAGTATTATTGCTTTACCTTTTGCTCATTTTTGAATTGGGCTGTTTGTTTTTTGTTGTTGAGTTGTAGGAGTACTTTATATATTCTGAATAGTAATCCCTTTTCACATATATGATTTGTGAATATCTTTTCCAATTCCATGGGAGAGAATTCCTACTCACTTTTGCCTTCTCTAAACTCTATCTGCAAGTTGAAGTCTTCAGATACCTGTCCCCTTTTGGGACTGTCTCTGTTGTTATCAAGTAGTTCTGTTTGTGCCTGTCCTGACTTTTCAGCTGGCATATAGACTATGGTTTTGATCTCCGCTTCCCCACCCCATCACCATAACAGCACTTAGCACGGTTCTGGGATAGGTGGTATCCAGAGACACAGCCTCTTATAACTAGGAGCGATCCTACACACATCTTTTTTTTTTTTTTTAATAAGTTTATTTATTTTATTGTTTACTTTTTGGCTGCATTGGGTTTTTGTTGCTGTGCATGGGCTTTCTCTGGTTGCGGCGAGTGGGAGCTACTCTTCATTGCGGTGCGCAGGCTTCTCATTGCAGTGGCTTCTCTTGTTGCGGAGCACAGGCTCTAGGAGCGCGGGTTTCAGTAGTTGTGGCACACGGGCTCAGTAGTTGCGGCACGTGAGTTCTAGAGCACAGGCTCAGTAGTTGTGGCTCACGGGTTTAGTTGCTCTGCAGCATGTGGGATCTTCCCAGACCAGGGCTCTAACCCATGTTCCCTGCATTGGCAGGCAGATTCTTAACCACTGCGCCACCAGGGAAGCCCTGTACACACATCTTGATACAACTTCCTCTCTGAAGTTCAGAGACCAACAGCTAGTTGGAGATAGAAACAAGACCCAGTTCCAGAATGCAGGGTCCACTCACCTGTTTATTCTCTTGTCTCTCCATGCTCTCTCATATTCCACCCTTCAGACACACTGAATTATGGGACGTTCCACATAATCACCATGTCAGTTCTCTCAGTGGAGCCGATGTAGATTCTGGAGGTCAAATCCTAGTTCTGCCTCTTCCTGAGCTGTGTGATCTTGGGCAAGGTACCAAATCTCTCTGTGCCTCAGTTTCCACATCTATAAAATTGGTACTGTATTAGTACCTCCCTCATGTAATTGTGAAGATTCATGAAGAGAGTACATATGCACAATCCCTGGTCCATAGTAAGTACACAATACACTTTAGCAATACCATTGTTGCCTTTTGGACTTTGAATTTGCTGTTCTCCCTGCTTATATTAAATTCCCTTACTCTAGATGTCACCTCCCACCCTAAATGCTTTCATCTAACTATGTTGTCTCCTCTAGGAAGTCTTCCCTGATTCCTGTAGAGTGAGATGGATTAAGGGTACCTTCTCTGTATTCTTAATATCTCTTACGAAAATATTCATTCTTACTATTTATTAGGTATTGCTGTAGGCACTGTGGTTAAAATAATGGACAAGAGAGAAAAAATATTCCTATCCCCAGG
Organism: Balaenoptera acutorostrata; assembly: GCF_949987535.1. Classification (NCBI taxonomy): domain Eukaryota; kingdom Metazoa; phylum Chordata; class Mammalia; order Artiodactyla; family Balaenopteridae; genus Balaenoptera; species Balaenoptera acutorostrata. The sequence continues at coordinate 100,166,365 of NC_080064.1, read as the reverse complement.
GAGCTAAAGTTCTAGTGATAAGTTCACTGGAAAAAAATAAAGCAGGAAAGGAGATCCAAATAGTCAGGGGTTGCAATTTTAAATGGGATTGCCAAGGACTCCCTCACTAGAGAAGGTCATACTTGAGTGAGGACCTGAGGAGGTTGAACTCTCTTTGACTAGAGTTCAACCAGAGAAACTCCTAGTTATTGCTTGATTGAATAACTCAGGACTATATCCTAGCCAAATTGACACATAAAACTGACCAACACAGGAGGTAAATGAGCTAGGCATGGAAATATCTGGGGGAAGAGTACTCTAGATAGAGGGAACACTCATGTAAAGCCCTGAGTTAGAAGCACTTGAGGAATATTCCAGGAACAGTAAATAAGCCAGTGTGTGTAGAATGCAGAAAGCAAAGAAGGAAGTAGCAGGATATGGAGTCAGAGAGAAAATTATGAGCCAGATCATGTGTGGCTTGGTAAGCCATTATGATGAATCTTCCAATCCATGTAGGCCTTTGGAAACACTGGCCAGCGGTGGTTTTAATTTTTTCAACAGCTTTATTGAGATATGATGGACAATAAACTGCACATATTTAAAGTGTACAATATAGGGCTTCCCTGGTGGTGCAGTTGTTGAGAGTCTGCCTGCCAATGCAGGGGACACGGGTTCGAGCCCTGGTCTGGGAAGATCCCACATGCCGCGGAGCAACTGGGCCCATGAGCCACAACTGCTGAGCCTGCGCGTCTGGAGCCTGTGCTCCGCAACAAGAGAGGCCGCGACAGTGAGAGGCCCGCGCACCACGATGAAGAGTGGCCCCCGCTCACCACAACTAGAGAAAGCCCTTGCACAGAAACGAAGACCCAACACAGCCAAAAATAAATAAATAAATAAATAAATTAAAAAAATAAAAAAAAATAAAAAAAAATAAAGTGTACAATATAAGTTTTGACATATGTATACTCCAGTGGAACCATCACCATATTCAAGATAATGAACATGTCTATCGTAACCAAAAGTTTCCTTGTGCCCTTTTGTAATCCCTTCTCCTGCTCACCATCACCCTTCTCCTCTTCCCTCGGGCAATTACTGACCTACTTTCTGTCACCGTAGATCAGTTATATTTTCTAGAATTTATGTAAGTGGAATCATACAGAACGTATGTGTTTTTGTCTATCTTCTTTTACTCAGCATAATTAAGATTCATGCATGTTGTTGTTTGTATCAGTAGTTTGTTCCTTTTTATTGCTGAGAAGCATTCCATTGTACTGCTATACCACAATTTGTTTATACATTCACATGTTGATGGAAATTTGTGTTTGTGGTGGTTAATTTTACATGTCAACTTGACTGGGCTAAGGGATGCCCCAATAGCTGGTAAAACATTATTTCTGAGTGTGTTTGTGAGGGTGTCTCCAGAAGAGATTACCATTTGAATCAGTAGACTGAGTAAAGAAGATCACCCCTTACCCAAATGGGTGAGTACCATCCAATCCATTGAGGGACTTAATAGAACAAAAAGGTAGAGGAAGGGTGAATTCACTTGCTCTTGCTTGAGCTGAGATACCCATCTTCTACCCTTGGACATCGGCACTCCTGATCTTGGGTTTTTGGACTCAGACTGGAACTTACATCACCGGCTGTCCCCTCACCCCCCACCTCTCCCCATTCTGAGGACTTTGGGCTCAGACTGAATTACATTAGCACCTTCTGGTTCCCGGTTCTCCAGCTTGTCCACTTGTTATGACCATAAGAGGGTCATAATTCCACCTAACATGATACAAAATCTTGCCAACAACAGATCATGGGACTTCTTGGTCTCCATAACCATGTGAGCCAATTCTTATAATTAATCTATATCTATCTACACACTATCAGTTCTGCTTCTCTGGAGAACTCTAATATAGTGTTGCTTCTACTTTGTGGTTATTACAAATAAAGTTGCTATGAACATTTGTGTACATGCCTGCATTTGGGCATACACTTTGATTTCTCTTGGGTAAATACCTAGGGGGTGGAATAAGAAGCTTTATAGTTTCAGGTTTTATATTTGGGTCCATAATCCATTTTCAGTTGATTTTTGTATATGATATGAGGTATGAAAAGAATTTTACTTATTTATTTGCTTATGGATATCTAATTATTCCAGAACCATTTATTGAAAGACTATCCTTCCACAGAATTGCCTTTGTTCCTCTGTTAAAAATTAATTGTATGATTATATTTCTAGACTCTCTTTTCTGTTCCATTGATTGGTTTAGCTATCTTTACACTAATACCACCCATCCCAATTACCATAGCTTTTATAAGTTTTAAAATCAGGTAGTTAAATCCTACAACTTTGTTCATATTCTTCAAGTTGTTTCATCTACTCTAACACTGCTTTTTTTTTTTCCAGTTAATATGAATTTTAGAATCAGCCTATCAATTTCTGCAAAAAATGTTTAAAAAGGATTTTGACTAGGATTGCATCGATTACATTGATCAATTTGGGGAGAACTGAGTTCTTAACCACATTGAATCTTCTAATCAATGGACATGGTTATATCTCTTTATTTATCTAGATCTTCTTTGATTTCTCTCAGTAATATTTTGTAGTTATCAGTGTACAGGCCTTACAGATCTTTTGTCAGATATATTCCTAAGTTTTAAATATGTTTTGGTGCTACTGAAAATAGTATTGCTTAAAACAACAACAACAAACCAAAACTTAAGGGGCATCCACTGCAAGGGGCACGGGTTCAACTCCTGGTCGGGGAACTAAGATCCCACATGCTGTGAGGTGCGGCCAAAAAAAAAAAAAGAAAATAGTACTGCTTTTTAAAATTTCTACTTCAAAAATGTCCAGTACTAATTCTACATGAAACAAAATTGACTTTTCTATATTGGTATTGTATCCTACAAACTTGCTAACCTTAATTTTTAGTTTTAGTGCCTTTTTTTTTTTTTTTACATTCCAAACGATTTTCTGTGAAGTACCACGTTGTCTGTGAATAAAGATTATCTAGTTTACTTCTTTCTTTCCAATCTTGGTGGTCTTAAATTATTTTCTTGCTTTATTGCATTAAAATTTTGAATCAAAGTGCTGAGAGTGGACATCCTTGCCTTGTTCCTGATCTTAGACACAACATGTCAATCCAAAGTACAACACTAGCTTGGAGTTTTTCATAGATGCCTTTTATCAGGTCGAGGAAATTCCTTTCCATTCCTATCTTTCTGACAGTTTTTTTCAGTAATGGATTTTGGATTTTGTCAAATGTTTATTCTGCTTCTATTGTAATGGTGGTTTTTAACCTTTAATATGTTAATACAATTAATTACATATATTGATTTTCAAATGTTAAACTAACCTTGTATTCTGGGATAAACCCCACTTGCTGATGATGTATGATCATTTGTCTATGTTGTTGGATTGGATTTGCTGAATTTTTGTTAAAAAATTATTTCATTGATATCATGAGGAATAATGGTCTGTAGTTATCTTTTCTTATAATACCTTTGTCTGGTTTTGGTTTCTGGGTATTTCTGGTTTCATAGAATGAGTTGTGAAGTATAATCTAGTATTCAATTTTCTGCAGGAGTTTGTGTATAACAGGTATTATTTCTTCATTAAATGTTCAATAGAATTCACCAGTGAAACCATCTGGGCCTGGAGTTTTCTCTGTGGGAAGGATTTTAACTATAAATTGAATGTATAGGGCACTAAGTTTACCTATTTATTTATTTATATATATATTTATTTTTTAACATCTTTATTGGAATATAATTGCTTTACATTGTTGTGTTAGTTTCTGCTGTATAACAAAGTGAATCAGCTATACATATACATATCCCCATATCCCCTCCCTCTTGCGTCTCCCTCCCACCCTCCCTATCCCACCCCTCTAGGTGGTCACAAAACACCAAGCTGATCTCCCTGTGCTATGCGGCTGCTTCCCACTAGCAAACTGTTTGACATTTGGTAGTGTATATATGTCAATGCCACTCTCTCACTTCGTCTCAGCTTACACTTCCCCCTCCCCGGGTCCTCAAGTCCATTCTCTGCATCTGCGTCTTTATTCCTGTCCTGCCCCTAGGTTCTTCAGAACCTTTTGTTTTTTTATATCCCATATTTATGTGTTAGTATACAGTATTTGTTTCTCTCTTTCTGACTTACTTCACTCTGTATGACAGACTCTAGGTCCATGCGCCTCACTACAAATAACTCAGTTTCGTTTCTTTTCATGGCTGAGTAATATTCCATTGTATATATGTGCCACATCTTCTTTACCCATTCATCTGTCAATGGACATTTAGGTTGTTTCCATGTACTGGCTATTGTAAATAGTGCTGCAATGAACATTGTGGTACATCTCTTTTTGAATTATGGTCTTCTCAGGGTATATGCCCAGTAATGGGATTGCTGGGTTATATGGTAGACTATTTTTAGTTTTTTAAGGAACCTCCATACTGTTCTTCATAGTGGCTGTATCAATTTACATTTCCACCAACAGGACAATAGGGTTTCCTTTTCTCCACACCCTCTCCAGCATTTATTGTTTGTAGATGTTTTTGATGATGGCCATTCTGACCAGTGTGAAGTGATACCTCATTGTAGTTTTTTTTTTTTTTTTTCATTGTAGTTTTTTTAAAAAAATATATTTATTTATTTATTTTTGGCTGCTTTGGGTCTTTGTTGCTGTGCGTGGGCTTTCTCTAGTTGCGGCGAGTGGGGGTTACTCTTTCGTTGTGGTGCCCAGGCTTCTCATTGTGGTGGCTTCTTGTTGTGGAGCACAGGCTCTAGGCATGTGGGCTTCAGTAGTTGTGGCATGCAGGCTCAGTAGTTGTGGCACCTGGGCTTAGCTGCTCTGTGGCATGTGGGATCTTCCTGGACCAGGGCTCAAACCTGTGTCCCCTGCACTGGCAGGCGGATTCTTAACCACTGCACCACCAGGGAAGCCCCCCTTTTTGTAGTTTTGATTTGCATTTCTCTAATGATTAGTGATGCTGAGCATCCTTTCATGTGGTTGTTGGCAATCTGTGTATCTTCTTTGCAGAAATGTCTATTTAGGTCTTCTGCCCATTTTTGGATTTGGTTGTTTGTTTTTTTGATATTGAGCTGTACTGCTTGTATATTTTGGAGATTAATCCTTTGTCAGTTGCTTCATTTGCAAATATTTTCTCCCATTCTGAGGTTGTCTTTTCGTCTTGTTTATGGTTTCCTTTGCTGTGTAAAAGATTTAAGTTTCATTAGGTCCCATTTGTTTATTTTTGATTTTATTTCCATTTCTCTAGGAGGTGGGTCAAAAAGGATCTTGCTGTGATTTATGTCATAGAGTGTTCTGCCTATGTTTTCCTCTAAGAGTTTCATAGTGTCTGGCCTTACACTTAGGTCTTTAATCCATTTTGAGTTTATTTTTGTGTATGGTGTTAGGGAGTGTTCTAATTTCATTCTTTTACATGTAGCTGTCCAGTTTTCCCAGCACCAGTTATTGAACAGGCTGTCTTTTCTCCATTGTATATCCTTGCCTCCTTTATCAAAAATAACGTGACCATATGTGGGTGGGTTTTTCTCTGGGCTTTCTATCCTGTTCCGTTGGTCTATATTTCTGTTTTGGGCCAGTACCATACTGTCTTGATTACTGTAGCTTTGTAGTATAGTCTGAAGTCAGGGAGCCTGATTCCTCCAGCTCTGTTTTTCTTTCTCAATATTGCTTTGGCTATTCGGGGTCTTTTGTGTTTCCATACAAATTGTGAAATTTTTTGTTCTAGTTCTGTGAAAAATGCCATTGGTAGTTTGATAGGGATTGCACTGAATCTGTAGATTGCTTTGGGTAGTATAGTCATTTTCACAATGTTGATTCTTCCACTCCAAGAATATGGTATATCTCTCCATCTGTTTTTATCGTCTTTAATTTCTTTCTTCACTGTCTTATAGTTTTCTGCCTACAGGTCTTTTGTCTCCTTAGGTAGGTTTATTCATAGGTATTTTATTCTTTTTGTTGCAGTGGTAAATGGGAGTGTTTCCTTAATTTCTCTTTCAGATTTTTCATCATTAGTGTATAGCAATGCAAGAGATTTCTGTGCATTAATTTTGTATCCTGCTACTTTACCAAATTCATTGATTAGCTCTAGTAGTTTTCTGGTAGCATCATTATGATTCTCTATGTATAGTATCATGTCATCTGCAAATAGTGTCAGTTTTACTTCTTCTTTTCTGATTTGGATTCCTTTTATTTCTTTTTCTTCTCTGATTGCTGTGGCTAAAACTTCCAACACTACGTTGAATAATAGCTGTGAGAGTGGGCGGCCTTGTCTTGTTCCTGATCTTAGAGGAAATGGTTTTAGTTTTTCACCATTGAGAACAATGTGGGCTGTGTGTTTGTCACATATGGCCTTTATTATGTTGAGGTAAGTTCCCTCTGTGCCTACTATCTGGAGAGCTTTTATCATAAATGGGTGTTGAATTTTGTCAAAAGCTTCTTCTGCATCTGTTGAGATGATCATATGGTTTTTCTCCTTCAATTTGTTAATATGGTATATTACATTGATTGATTTGCATATATTGTAGAATCTTTGTATTACTGGGATAAACCCCACTTGATCATGGTGTATGATCCTTTTAATGTGCTGCTGGATTCTGTTTGCTAGTATTTTGTTGAGGACTTTTGCATCTATGTTCATCAGTGATATTGGCCCTGTAGTTTTCTTTTTTTGTGACATCTTTGTCTGGTTTTGGTATCAGGGTGATGGTGGCCTCGTAGAATGAGTTTGGGAGTGTTCCTCCCTCTGCTATATTTTGGAAGAGTTTGAGAAGGATAGGTGTTAGTTCTTCTCTAAATGTTTGATAGAATTTGCCTGTGAAGCTGTCTGCTCCTGGGCTTTTGTTTGTTGGAAGATTTTTAATCACAGTCTCAATTTCAGTGCTTGTGATTTGTCCTTTTATATATTCTACTTCTTCCTGGTTCAGTCTTGGAAGGTTGTGCTTTTCTAAGAATTTGTCCATTTCTTCCAGGTTGTCAATTTTATTGGTATATAGTTGCTTGCAATAATGTCTCATGATCCTTTGTATTTCTGCAGTGTCAGTTGTTACTTCTCCTTTTTCATTTCTACTTCTGTTGATTTGAGTCTTCTTCCTTTTTTTCTTGATGAGTCTAGTTAATGGCTTATCAATTCTGTTTATCTTCTTAAAGAACCAGCTTTTAGTTTTATTGATCTTTGCTATTGTTTCCTTCATTTCTTTTTCATTTATTTCTGATCTGATGTTTATGATTTCTTTCCTTCTGCTAACCTTTGATTTTTTTTTTTTGTTCTTCTTTCTCTAATTGCTTTAAGTGTAAGGTTAGGTTGTTTGAGATTTTTCTTGTTTTTTGAGATAGGATTGAATTGCTGTAAACTTCCCTCTTAGAACTGCTTTTGCTGCATCCCATAGGTTTTGGGTCGTCGTGTTTTCATTGTCATTTGTTTCTAGGTATTTTTTGATTTTCTCTTTGATTTCTTCAGTGATCTCTTGGTTGTTTAGTAGCATACTGTTTAGCCTCCAGGTGTTTGTATTTTTTAGGTTTTTTTCCTGTAATTGATATCTAGTCTCATAGCATTGTGGTCGGAAAAGATACTTGATAAGATTTCAATTTTCTTAAATTTTCCAAGGCTTGATTTGTGACCCAAGATATGATCTATCCTGGAGAATGTTCCATGAGCACTTGAGAAGTGTATTCTGTTGTTTTTGGATGGAATGTCCTATAAATATCAATTAAGTCCATCTTGTCCAATGTGTCATTTAAAGCTTGTGTTTCCTTATTTATTTTCATTTTGGTTGATCTGTCCATTGGTGAAAGTGGGGTGTTAAAGTCCCCTACTATTATTGTGTTGCTGTCAGTTTCCCCTTTTATGGCTGTTAGCATTTGCCTTATGTATTGAGGTGCTCCTATGTTGGGTGCATAAATATTTACAATTGTTATATTTTCTTCTTGGATTAATTCCTTGCTCATTATGTAGTGTCCTTAGTTGTCTCTTGTAATAGTCTTTATTTTAAAGTCGATTTCATCTGATATTAGAATTGCTATTCCAGCTTTCTTTTGATTTCCATTTGCATGGAATATCTTTTTCTACCCTCATTTTCAGTCTGTATGTGTCCCTAGGTCTGAAGTGGGTCTCTTGTAGACAGCATATGTATGGGTCTTGTTTTTGTATCCATTCGGCTAGTCTATGTCTTTTGGTTGGAGCATTTAATTCATTTACATTTATGGTAATTATTGATATGTATGTTCTTATTACCATTTTTAATTGTTTTGGGTTTGTTTTTGTAGGTCTTTTCCTTCTCTTGTGTTTCCCACTTAGAGAAGTACCTTTAGCATTTGTTGTAAAGCTGGTTTGGTGGTGCTGAATTCTCTTAATTTTGTTTGTCTGTAAAGGTTTTAATTTCTCCGTTGACTCTGAATGAGATCCTTTCTGGGGAGAGTAATCTTAGTTGTAGGTTTTTCCCTTTCATCCCTTTAAATATGTCCTGCCACTCCATTCTGGCTTGCAGAATTTCTGCTGAAAGATCAGCTGTTAACCTTATGGGGATTCCCTTGTACATTATTTGTTGCTTTTCCCTTGCTGCTTTTAATATTTCTTCTTAGTGTTTAATTTTTGATAGTTTGATTAATATGTGTCTTGGAGTGTTTCTCCTTGGATTTATCCTGTATAGGACTCTCTGCACTTCCTGGAGTTGATCAACTATTTCCTTTCCCATATTAGGGAAGTTTTCTACTATAATCTCTTCAAATATTTTCTCAGACCCTTTCTTTTTCTCTTCTTCTGGGACCCATATAATTCGAATGTTGGTGTGTTTAATGTTGTCCCAGGGGTCTCTGAGATTGTCCTCAATTCTTTTCATTCTTTTTTCTTTATTCTGCTCTGCAGTAATTATTTCCACTATTTTATCTTCCAGGGCACTTATCTGTTCTTCTGCCTCAGTTATTCTGCTATTGATTCCTTCTAGGGAATTTTTAATTTCATTTATTGTGTTGTTCATCATTGTTTGTTTGCTCTTTAGTTCTTCTAGGTCCTTGTTAAACGTTTCTTGTATTTTCTCCATTCTGTTTCCAAAATTTTGGGTCATCTTTACTATCATAACTCTGAATTCTTTTTCAGGTAGACTGCCTATTTCCTCTTCATTTGTTTGGTCTGGTGGGTTTTTACCTAGCTCCTTCATCTGCTGCATATTTTTCTGTCTTCTCATTTTGCTTAACTTACTGTGTTTGGGGTCTCCTTTTTCCCAGGCTGCAGGTTCGTAGTTCCCATTGTTTTTGGTGTCTTCCCTCAGTGGGTGAGCATGGTTCAGTGGCTTGTGTAGCCTTCTTGGTGGAGGGGACTGGTGCCTGTGTTCTGGTGGATGAGCCTGGATCTTGTCTTTCTGGTGGGCAGGGCCGTGTCTGGTGGTGTGTTTTGGGGTGTCTGTGAACTTAGTATGATTTTAGGTAGCCTCTCTGCTAATGGGCAGGGTTGTGTTCTTGTCTTACTAGTTGTTTGGCATGCGGCATCCAGCACTGGAGCTTGCTGGCCATTGGGTGGACCTGGGTCTTAGTGTTGAGATGGAGATCTCTGGGAGAGCTCTCACCGATTGATATTATGTGGGGCCGGGAGGTCTCTGGTGATCCAATGTCCTGAACTTGGCTCTCCCACCTCAGAGGCTCAGGCCTGACACCAGGCCGGAGCACCAAGACTCTGTCAGCCACCCAGCTCAGAAGAAAAGGGAGAAAAAAAGAAAGAAAATTAAAAATAAAATTATTAACATAAAAAAATAATAATTAAAAAAAAAGAGAGCAACGAAACCAAAATACAAACCCACCAATGATAACAAGTGCTAAAAACTAAACTAAGATTTACATGAATATCAGAAAGAAATCAATTGCAGACAGCAAACCCCAAGTTTATAGTTGCTCCTAAAGTCCACCAACTCAATTTTGGGACAATCCGTTGTCTATTGAGGTATTCCACAGATGCAGGGTACATCAAGTTGATTGTGGGGATTTAACCTGCTGCTCCTGAGGCTGCACCGAGAAATTTCCCTTTCTCTTCTTTGTTCGCACAGCTCCTGGGGTTCAGCTTTGATTTTCGCCCCACCTCTGCGTGTAGGTAGCCCGCAGGCTTCTGTTCCCTGCCCAGACAGGAGGGTGTTAAAGCAGCAGCTGAGTAAGGGGCTCTGGCTCACTCATGCCGGGGGGGGGGGGGTGCGGGGGGGGGGAGGTTACGGTAGTCATAACTGGAATGCGGTGGGAGCCTGTAGCAGCAGAGGCCAGCATGACATTGCAACAGTCTGAGGCTCGCTGTTTGTTCTCCTGGGGAAGTTATCCCTGGATCACGGGACCCTGGCAGTGGCGGGCTATACAGGCTCCTGCAGGGGGCGGCATGTGGATAGTGACCTGTGTTTGCGCACAGGATTCTTGGTGGCAGCAGCAGCAGCCTTAGCATTTCATGCCCGTCTCTGGGGTCCAAGCTGATAGTCACAGCTCATGCCCGTCTCTGGAGCTCGTTTAGGCAGTGCTCTGAATCCTCTCTTCTCACGCACCCCGAAACAATGGTCTCTTGCCTCTTCGGCAGGTCCAGACTTTTTCCTGGACTCTCTCCCAGCTAGCTGTGGTGCACTAGCCCCCTCAGGCTGTGTTCACGCAGCCAACTCCAGTCCTCTCCCTGGTGTCTGACCTCAGAATCCTAGCCTCAGCTCGCAGCCACCACCCACCCCTGCGGGTGAGCAGACAAGCCTCTCGGGCTGGTGAGTGCTGGTCGGCACCAATCCTCTGTGTGGGAATCTCTCCACTTTGCCCTCCGCATCCCTGTGGCTGTGCTCTCCTCCATGGCTATGAAGCTTCTCCCCCCACCCACCCCCCCGTCTCCACCAGTGAAGGGGCTTCCTAGTGTGTGGAAACTTTTCCTCCTTCACAGCTCCCTCCCAGAGGTGCAGGTCCCACCCCTATTCTTTTGTCTCTGTTTTTTCTTTTTTCTTTTGCCCTACCCAGGTATGTGGGGATTTTCTTGCCTTTGGGGAAGTCTGAGGTCTTCTGCCTGCATTCAGTAGGTGTTCTGTAGGAGTTCCACTTGTAGAAGTACTTCTGATGTATTTGTGGGGAGGAAGGTGATCTCCACATCTTACTCCTCTGCCATCTTGAAGGTCTACCTATTTATTTTTGAGTGAGCTTTGATACTTTATTTTTTTAAAAGAATATAAAATTGCTTTTATATTAGACTGTGGTCAAGATAATTTACCACTTAACAAATAATAGCAAAAAATCATAGGACTATCTTATAGATGCAGGAAAATAAATTAATAAAAGTTGGCAGTTTTTATAATAAAAAATTAGCAAAGCAGGAATAGGTGAGAACTTCCTTAACATAATAAAGGATAACTAACAATAGTGACAGGAGCAAAACAAATACTACAGCAAACATCATGAGTTGAAGGATTTTCCTCTGAAATCACGCTTTTGTTCTGACTAGATTTTTGCTGTTATCACATATATTCAACATTTGATCATCATTTCCAGTCATACAAGCTTCGATACTTTTGTCATTCAAGAGATATATCTATTTTATCTAAGTTGTCAAATGCATTGGCATAAAATTATTCATAATATTCTCTTATTATCCTTTTTATATGTATAGGATCTGTAGTGATGTCCTCTCTCATTACTGATATTGGTAATTTATGACATCTCTTTTTATCTGATCAGTCTGGAGAGAGATTTACCAATTTTATTTATCTTCTCACATTGCAGGGTGTTGAGCAGAGGAGTGACATGATATGATTTACATTTAGTACTACCACTCTAGCTACTTGATCTAAAACAGAATGCAGAAAAACAGCACGGTATTGGCACAGAAACAGACACACAGATCAGTGGAACAGAACAGAGAGCCCAGAAATAAGCCCACGCACCTATTGTCAATTAATCTATGACAAAGGAGGCAAGAACATAAAATGGAGAAAAGACAGTCTCCTCAACAGTGGTGCTGGAAAAAGTGGATAGCCACATGTAAAACAATGAAATTAGAACATTCCCTCACACCACATAAAAAAATAAACTCAAAATGCTTTAAAGACCTAAATGTAAGACACGAGGCCATAAAACTCCTAGAAGAGAACATAGGCATAACACTCTTTGACATAAATCATAGCAATATTTTCTTGGATTAGTCTCCCAAGGCAAAAGATGTAAGAGCAAAAGTAAACAAATGGGACCTAATTAAACTTAAAAGCTTTTGCACAGCAAAGGAAACGATCAACAAAATGAAAAGACAACCTACTGAGTGGGAGAAAATATTTGCAAATGATGCGACCAACCAGAGGTTAATATCCAAACTATACAAACAGCTCATACAACTCAATACCAAAGAGATAAACAATACAATCAAAAAATGGGCAGAAGGGCTTCCTTTGTGGCACAGTGGTTAAGAATCTGCCTGCCAAAGCAGGGGACACAGGTTTGAGCCCTGGTCTGGGAAGATCCCACATGCCACAGAGCAAATAAGTCCATGCGCCACAACTACTGAGCCTGTGCTCTAGAGCCCATGAACCACAACTACTGAGCTCACATGCCACAACTACTGAAGCCCACGTGGCTAGAGCCCGTGCTCCACAAGAGAAGCCACTGCAAAGAGAAGCCCGCACACCTCAATGAAGAGTAGCCTCCGCTCGCCGCAACTAGAGAAAGCCCGCATGCAGCAACGAACACACAGCACAGTCAAAAATAAAATAAAATTAAATAAATAAATTTATTAAAAAAAAAATTGGGCAGAAGACTTGAATAGACATTTTTCCAAAGAAGACATACAGATAGCTAACAGACACATGAAAATATGCTCAATATTGCTAATTATTAGAGAAATGCAAATCAAAACCACAATGGGGTATCACCTAATACTTGTCAGAATGACTGTCACCAAAAAGTCTACAAATAACAAATGTTGGAGAAGATTTGGAGGAAAGGGAACCCTTGTACACTGTTGGTGGAAATGTAAATTGGTGCAGCCGCTATGGAAAACAGTATGGAGGTTCCTCAAAAAGCTAAAGATAGAACTACCATATGATTCAGCAAGTCTACTCCTGGGTATATATCCAGAAAGAATGAAAATACTAATTTGAAAAGATACACACACTCCAATGTTTACACTATTTACAATAGCCAAGACATGGAAGCAACCCAGGTGCCCATCAATAAACAGTTGAATTAAGAAGATGTGGTATAGGGCTTCCCTGGTGGCGCAGTGGTTAAGAATCCGCCTGCCAATGCAGGGGACATGGGTTCGAGCCCTGGTCTGGGAAGATCCCACATGCCGCGGAGCAACTAAGCCCGTGCACCACAACTACTGAGCCTGCGCTCTAGAGCCCGCGAGCCAGAACTACTGAGTCCGTGTGCCGCAACTACTGAAGCCTGCGTGCCTAGAGCCCGTGCTCCACAACAAGAGAAGCCACCGCAATGAGAAGCCTGCACCCCACAACAAAGAGCAGCCCCCACTCACTGCAACTAGAGAAAGCCCGTGTGCAGCAGCAAAGACCCAATGCAACCAAAAATGAAATAAATGAATAAACAAATAAATTAAAAAAAAAAAAAGAAGATGTGGTATATATATACAATGGAATATTACTCAGCCATAAAAAGAATGAAATACTACCATTTGCAGCAATGTGGATGGACTTAGAGAGTATTATGCTTAGTGAAATAAGTCAGACAGAGAAAAACAAATGATATATGATATCACTTATATACGGAACCTAAAAAATAATACAAATTAATGTATACACGAAACAGAAACAGACTCACAGACATAGAAAACAAACTTGTGGTTATCAAAGGGGAGAGGGAAGTGGGGAGGGGCAAATTAGGGGTATGGGATTAACAGATACAAACTACTATATATAAAATAGATAAGCAACAAGGATTTACTGTATAGCACAGGGAATTATACCCATTATCTTACAGTAACCTAACGTGGAATATAATCTGCAAAAATACTGAATTACTATGCTGTACACCTGAAACTAATACAATATTGTAAATCAACTATTCTTCAACAAAAAATAATCTGTATTTTGACATACAAACAACAAAAAATAAATTAAATAGAATGTAAAAGAGGAAGAGAAAAGCAGGGAGTTCAATTAGAAAGGTATTAAAATAAACCAAAGAAGAGATAATGGTGGTGTAGGTCAGGCTGTTAGTAGTGGAAATGATAAGTGGATTTTTAAAAATAATTATTTATTTATTTATTTATTTATTTATTTTTGGCTGTGTTGGGTCTCTGTTGATACACGCGGGCTTTCTCTAGCTGCGGTGAGCAGGGGCTACTCTTTGTTGCAGTGCGTGGGCTTCTCATTGCAGTGGCTTCTCTTGTTGCGGAGCACGGGCTCTAGGCAAGCGGGCTCAGTAGTTGTGGCTCGCAGGCTCTAGAGCACAGGTTCAGTAGTTGTGGCGCACGGGCTTAGTTGCTCCGCGGCATGTGGGATCTTCCCGGACCAGGGCTTGAACCCATGTCCTCTGCATTGGCAGGCAGATTCTTAACCTCTGTGCCACCAGGGAAATCCCGATAAGTGGTTTTTGATATATTTTGATAGTAGGATAGATAGGATTTGCTGATAGTGGGAATTAAGTTATGAAGTAAAGAGAAGAATCAAGTATTGCTCCAGGTTTTTGGCCTGAACAACTGAAATAATTGTCATTTAATGAGAGGAGAAGAAGAAAGCTTTTGGAAATGGAAAGGTTAAGAGCACAGTTTTACAATTCAATCAAAAAAAATGGGCAGAAGACCTAAACAGACACTTCTCCGAAGAAGACACACAGAGGGCCAACAGGCACATGAAAAGATGTTCAACGTTGCTAATTATTAGAGAAATGTAAATCAAAACCACAATGCAAATCAAAACCTCACACCAGTCAGAATGGCCATCATCAGAAAGTCTACAGGGACTTCCTTGGTGGCTCAGTGGTTAAGAATCCGCCTGCCAATGCAGGGGACACAGGTTCAAGCCCTGGTCCAGGAAGATCCCACATGCCGTGGAGCAACTAAGCCCAAGTGCCACAACTACTGAGCCTGTGTGCCAGAACTACTGAAGCCCGCACGCCTAGAGCCTGTGCTCCGCAACAAAATAAGCCACTGCAATGAGAAGCCTGTGCACCACAACGAAGAGTAGTCCCCGCTTACCGCAGCTAGAGAAAGCCCGCGCGCAGCAACAAAGACCCAACACAGCCAAAACTAAATTAATTAATTAAGTTTTAAAAAAGTCTACAAATAATAAATGCTGGAGAGGGTGTGGAGAAAAGGGAACTTTCCTACATTGTTGGTGGGAATGTAAACTGGTCCAGCCACTATTGAGAATGGTATGGGGTTCCTTAAAAAACTGAAAATAGAGTTACTATATGATCCAGCAATCCCACTCCTGGGCATATATCCAGAAAAGATGAAAACTCTAATTCGAAAAGATACATGCACCCCAATATTCACAGCAGCACTATTTACAATAGCCAAGACATGGAAACAACCTAAATGTCCATCAACAGAAAAATGGATAAAGAAGATGTGGTATATATATATATATATATATATATATATATATATATATATACACACACACACACAATGGAATATTACTCAGCCATAAAAGAGAGCAAAATAATTCCATTTGCAGCAACATGGATGGACCTAGAGATTATCACACTAAGTGAAGTAAGTCAGACAGAGAAAGACAAATATGATATCACTTATTTGTGGAATCTAAAAACAATGATACAAGTGAACTTATTTACAAAACAGAAATAGACTCAGAGACATAGTAAACAAACTTATGGTTACCAAAGGGGAAGAGGGGGGAGGGATAAATTAGGAATTTGGGATTAACGCATACACACTACTATCTATAAAATAATAAGGACCTTCTGTATAACACAGGGAACTATACTCAATATCCTGTAATAACCTATAATAGAAAAGAATCTGAAAAAGAACATGTATATTTTTATATATATATAAATTCATGTATTTATATATATGTGTAAAACAGAATCACTTTGCTGTACACCTGAAACATTGTGAATCAACCATACTTCAACAAAAAAATAAATTTAAAAAGAAGAGCCCAGTTTTAGGTACATTAAATTTGTGATGTCTGTTAAATTTCCAAGCAGGCAGTTGACTACACAATTTGGAGTTCAGAGAAGATTAGACTGTTGATATAAAATTTGAGAGTCATCAACATATAAATAGCATCACAATTTGGTTTTTTGGGAAGCAGATTCTGAGGCAGACTTCAGTGTTTAGGATGTTTCCCAGAGAATGTCCTTGGAATCAACATCTCTGGAAGGCAGGTGGAAGAAGCAGGATTGGGCAGAGGGAGTTGAGCTATGATACAGGCCTGACAACCCAAGTTGATTCCCTGAGAAGCTCTGGAGCTGAAATGGCCTGGCAGAGCTGTCCTATGTGAGGCTGAAACAGTAAGCCTTTATCCTCTTGCCTCAACCAGTTATTGAATGTCGACCACCTCCTGAAAGACATGGCCTCAGGCAGGGAGGCTCTGTGCAGCTGAGGTTATCCCTGAAAGGGCTGACAGATGAAGGCCGTCCACCGATGGTAGCCTTAGCAGCTGGGGCACAAATCCTTCCTTGAAGGGGTATGTGGATGGTACATAATAGTGTCCACTGCTGATAGTATTTAAAATTGTAAGACTGGATGAGCTCACTAAGAGAGTGATGTAGTTAAAGAGGTACAGTGACAGGGATCTGGGACAGCTTTAGGGATCAGGGGACTGAAGTAAGAAAAAAGATGAGTGAGTATGAGATCCTGGAAGCCAACTCAAGAAAGCATATTACTACTACTACCAACTACTACCAACTACCACCAACTACTACTACTACTATTCTTAGTACAACTTAATCTTCGCAACACTATGAATTAGATGATATTATTATCATTCCCATGTTATAGATGACAAACTTGAGGCACAGAGTTTAAAGGTCTCTCTCAAGGTTACACAGCTCGCGGTGGTGAAGCTCTAATTTTGAACTTTTGCTGGCTCCAGAGTCTACACTCCTGACTGCCTCACTACCTGGACTCCAAAGGACTGTGTAAAATGCTGCCAACAGGTGAAGTAAAAAGACCAAGAATTAACCATCAAATTTGGCAATGTGAACTTATCAGCAAAGGCAGTTTTGGTGGAATATGGGAGTGAAAGCCTGAAGAGAGTAAATTCAAACACAGTACTTACTGGGAGTTCCCTGGCGGTCCAGTGGTTAAGACTTCCCTGACAATGGACCAGACTATTGCTATCCCTTGGCCTTGAAAACTGGTTTGTTGCTATCAAATGGATTCAACCATCATTTTATTTTGATTATCAAAGACAATGCTTTCTAGCAGACATAATACGGAAGACTATGAGAAGAAAAGAAAAATCGCTTGAGAAACATAGTGATCTCTATTTTTTTTGGCCACGCCGCATGGCAACCCGGGCCCCCTGCAATGGAAGTGCAGAGTCTTAACCACTGGACCACCAGGGAATTCCCTCTTTTTATATTTACTGTATGACTTTATAGTAAGGGGGAAAAAAGTTGAAACAATTTAATTGTAATACACCAAATTATCCTTCCACCCCCCAACTCCCTCTAGTCTCCCCTTTCCTACCTCTCTGAAGAGCCTCTTCATGAATTTCAGTCAGAGAGGAAACGTGTACTGTGCTTCCCTGTGCCGGAAAGTCTCTCCTAAAATGTGTGGGATCTTTCATCTCCTCTCACCCAGAGCAGAGGCCTCTCCTTGTGGGTGGACCCACAAAAGTATCAACAGAGGGCTTCCCTGGTGGCGCAGTGGTTGAGAATCTGCCTGCTAATGCAGGGGACACGGGTTCGAGCCCTGGTCTGGGAAGATCCCACATGCCACGGAGCAGCTGGGCCCGTGAGCCACAATTGCTGAGCCTGCGCGTCTGGAGCCTGTGCCCCGCGACGGGAGGGGCCGCGATAGAGAGAGGCCCGCGCACCGCGATGAAGAGCGGTCCCCGCACCGCGATGAAGAGTGGCCCCCGCTTGCCGCAACTGGAGAAAGCCCTCGCACGAACCGAAGACCCAACACAGCCAAAAATAAATAAATAAATAAATAAATAAATAAAATCAAGTAAAACTTTAAAAAAAAAAAAAAAAAGTATCAACAGAGAAGCTGAGGGAGGAAGGGACTCACTAAAAATGGATAAATATTAAGCCCTGCTCTTAGGTACTTGAGGCAGTGCAGGCAGGAGAAAATATGGACCAAAAGCAGCACCGGTAATATGTTGCCAAGTATTAGTCAGGTTATGATACGTGACGGAAAGCTCATATCTCAGACAAGCTGGAGCCAAAAAGGGATTTATTGGCTCCTGTATTTAAAAAGTCCAGAGGCACCCTCCCTTTAGGCAAATCTGGATCAGGGACTCAAAGGATATCATCATAACTCACTCTCTCTCCCTATCTCATCTGTGTCTTCTCTGTACTGGCTTCATTCTCATACTGGCTGATCCCAAGTTGGGGCAAGTTGGCTGCCAGCAGTTCTAGGCTTATATCTTTTTACTTTCAGGTCTACAGATAGAGAACTTCTTATTCTAACAGTCCATTGAAAGTCCTAAAACTGAGTCTCATTGGCTCTGATTGGTCTAACTTGAGCACAGGGCCATCCTTGAATCAATCAGTACAGCCAAGGAGATATTTTATCAGTTAGAGATGCCTTCAATTGCAGACAACAGAGTACTTGATAAAACAAAATGAAGTTCATGTTCCTTATATTAAAAGATGTGGGACTTCCCTGGTGGCACGATGGTTAAGAATCCGTCTGCCAATGCAGGGGACACGGGTTCCAGCTCTGGTCTGGGAAGATCCCACATGCCGCAGAGCAACTAAGCCCCTGTGCCACAACTACTGAGCCTGAGCTCTAGAGCCTGCGAGCCACAGCTACTGAAGCCTGCATGCCTAGACCCTGTGCTCTGCAACAAGAGAAGCCACCGCAATGAGAAACCCGCGCACTGCAACAAATAGTAGCCCCTGCTCGCCGCAACTAGAGAAAGTCCGCGCGCAGCAACAAAGACCCAACGCAGCCAAAAATAGATAAATAAATAATAAATAAATAAAGATGTGTGGAATAGATAGCTACTGCTTATGATTCAATGGACTGACATTTTGTATAGTTCTTTGGCTTTTTCTTCATTACTGCAAGATGGCAGCTGCAGCTCCAAAAAATCACATCCAGGTTCTAGGCAGGAAAAAGGATGCTACAGGCAGCAAACATCCCTCGTTGAAGGAAGCGAAAGTTTTCCCAAAATCACCCAGCAGACTTCTGTTCATGACTCACTGATCATAACTGGGTTGCAAGGCTACCCCACCCTCAAGCAAGGCTGGAAAGCCAATCATTTTGCTCTTCCAGACTCTCCAGTTGAGTTAGGCTGGGAAGAAGGGGGCTGAGAATGGGGATTAGGTTAGCCAGTCAATGGGATCTGCCATAAATGTAATGCTCTGATTGGAAAGGCCTGGCTTACAAGTCCACTTCTGGAGCTGGGGTGGACTCTTCTCCCCCCAGGAACAATGAACTGAGCATGATAGAGGAAAACTAGGTGCTATAACATAAAAGGAGGAATGGATGCTCGTCAGGCAAGAATAAAAGCTGTCCATTATATATGTTTAAGGCCAACTTGTGATCTGGCCTCCCCAGAAGTGCACAGTATCTATCACCAGACATAAGAAAGCAAAAGTTACATGTATTTACCTCAGCATTATCTTAGGTGATGTTATCACTTTCCTTTCGATTCTAAAAGGTGAAGTAATAATAGCTACAATTACATGAGCACCTCCAATTTATTTAATAACAGTTCAATTAAAAACTTCCTCCTTCTTTCTTCCCTCCCTCACTCAGAGCATCTGTTGGTGTGTTAAGGAATATCTGTTTTACTTAGGAGACTGTATTCAGATTAAGTAATGTATTCTGAGCATTAGTGTCAGGTGCTTCCACGTGGCTTATCTTATGAAGTTCTTACCACAACAATCCATTTACTGATGAGGAAAACTGAGGTTAGATGACTTGTTCAAGGTCTTGTGATCCATACGTTCCAAGCTAAGTGTTTCCTTACTCCAAAAATAGTATTCTTCTTGCCATATCACAACTGCAGCACAACTTCTCAGAACAGACTGGGTCCATGCCAATGAAATCAGGTCACCGGGGCAGTTTTTGAATATTCCAGAAACTTTTTTTTCCTCCATGTAGAAGTGAATGAAGTGCCAATCACTCCTGGACTGAAGGTCCTGAGCCTCTTCAAGAGGCAATCCTCTACCTTAATTTAAGCGTGGTTATTTAGGATGCCTTGCATGGGTTTTGTGACTTTTTCCAGCTGGATTCTCCAAGGGGTTCCAACCAGCCTAGTGCCCTGAAGCAAATAAGTCTACCCAAGCACTGGCTCCCCTGGCTTCTGACAATCCTCAGGGTGGTGGTACCCTCCATTATTCACAGAGAAGCAGAATTAGCTTCCTGCCACCACAGCAGACAGTGTTGAACAGCGTGTTACCAGGGAGGGATTAGAAAGACTAACCTGTCAAGCCTGCTGGGCCTGGCTGCCAGAGACCTCCTTTGATTCCTAAGTGTGGCATTCTAGGGCGGGGGTACGAGTGCATTTTCTTAATTCCTCCCTTGGCAGAAACTTAGCTCTTTGAATAGAGATTCTTCTCCCATTGCTGTGCACTTAATATGAGCTTTTTCTTAATGTGTGGTTGACTAGGTAGATGGTAGCTCCTTTTTAAAAATCCAGGTTGTAAAATCATACACGTGAGTAGATAACATAGCACACTCAATAAATGTAGAAGATTCATCTTTTTGGAACAAATTTTCTTCACATTGCAATGATCAGTTGTATGATAACCAGTGAACAATTATAGACACTTCTAGCATTTATTGTTAGTTGGGGTAAGTTATGCCCAACTATTACATATATGAAAAAAATACCTGAACTCTTATTAGATACTATTCTGATTACAATTTAAAAAGAAAAATGTCTAATATACTTCCTTCCAGCTTTAGAATTAATGTCATTGAAATGTGACCTAAATTATAAAATTTAGACCTAATTTCCTAAAATTCCATGAGCTATTTTAAAAATCTGTTACCATTTGTGACTACTTATTTTGATCAATCATCAATCATTTCAGTACTGTGCAAACAAAATAAAATGGAGAAATAAATTATTATGTAATATTCCAGTTTCAAAATTTCTATTTATAATGATCAAAAATTTGCTCTGGTAAAGTCACTGACCTTAATAAGTTAATATTACAAATTACAACTATAAAATATAGTCATTCAAATTTTCCTGAAAAGAAAAAATACTATCAACAAATACTGAACTCTAGTTAGTGCTATGTATGCTGAACTATTGAGAGGGAAGTTTATTAATGTTTGCAATTTCCTTTGAAAGACACATGCACACTGATATTCACTGCAGCACTATTTACAATAGCTGAGATATGGAAGCAACCAAAATGTCCATCAACAGATGAATTAACAATAAGACACACACACACACACACACACACACACACACACAATAGAATATTACTCAGCCAGAAAAAAAAAAGAAATCTTGCCACTTGCAACAACATGGATGGATACAGAGGGTATTACACTAAGTGAAATAAGTCAGACAGACAGACAAAGACAAATACTGTATGTTGTCACTTATATGTGAAATCTAAAAAATAAAACAAGTGAATGAATATAACAAAAGAGAAACAGACTCACAGGTATAGAGATCAAACTAGTTGTTACCACTGGGGAGAGTGAAGGGGGTGGGGAGTTATAGGGGTACGGGATTAAGAGGTACAAACTACCATGTATAAAGTGAATAATCTACAAGGATATATTGTACAGCACAGGGAGTATAGCCAATATTTTATAATAACCTTAAATGGAGTATAATCTATAAAAATATTGAATCACATTATGTACCTGAAACTAAAATACTATTGTACCTCAGCTATATTTCAATTTTAAAAAAGAATACATATGATATCAAATAAGCACATGAAAAGGTACTAAACATCACCAGTCATCAAGAAAATGTAAATTAAAACCACAATAAGGTACCATTTCCTATGCATCAGAATGGCCACAGTAAAAAAAAACTCTAACAATGTTAAATGTTAACAAGAATATGGAGCAACTTGACCTGTAATACATTGCTGGTAAAATAGTACAACCACTTTGGAGGACTTAGTAGTTTCTAATGAACTTTTTTTTTTTGGCCATGCTGCACGGCATGTGGCATCCTAGTTCCCCGACCAGGGATGGAACCCGCGCCCCCTGCGGTGGAAGCACGGAGTCCTAACCACTGGACTGGCAGGGAAGTCCCCTCTAATGAACTTAAACATACCTTTACCCTATGACCTAATAATTCTACTTTTAGGTATCTACCAAAGAGAGTGAAAAGCATGTGTCTATACAAATAGTCACAGCAGTGTTTGTTATAAAGGTCCCAAATTGGAAACAAACTATAAGTATATAAACAGAAGAATGGGTTTTAAAAATTGTGGTGTAATCCATGAAGGAAATAATTGATAAGCTTTACTTCATTAAAATTAAAAAACTTGGCTCTGAGAAACACAGTTACCAAGAGAATTAGAAGAGAAGCCACAGACTGGGAGAAAATATTTGCAAAAGACACATCTGACAAAGGACTATTAATCAAAATACACAAAGAACTCTGAAAACTGAACAATAAGAAAACCTGATTTTAAAATGGGTCAAAAACCTTAACACCAAAGAAGATATACAAATGGCAAATAATCATATGAAAAGATGCTCCACATCATATATCATCAGGGAAATGCAAATTAAAACAATAAGATACTACTGCACACCTATTAGACTGGCCAAAATCCAGAACACTGACAACCTCAAACACTGGTGACGAGGTGAAGCAACAGAAACTTTTAAAAATAATTTATTTATTTATTTATTTATTTATTTTTGGCTGCATTGGGCCTTCGTTGTTGTGCGTGGGCTTTCTCTAGTTGCGGCGAGCGGGGGCTACTCTATATTGTGGTGCACCTCCTTCCCATTGCGGTGGCTTCTCTTGTTGCAGAGCACGGGCTCTAGGTGCACGGGTTTCAGTAGTTGTGGCACACAGGCTCAGTAGTTGTGGCTGGCAGGCTCTAGAGCGCAGACTCAGTAGTTGTGGCACACGGCTTAGTTGCTCTGTGGCATGTGGGATCTTCCCAGACCAGGGCTCGAACCCGTGTCCCCTGCATTGGCAGGCAGATTCTTAACCACTGGGCCACCAGGAAGTCCCAGAACTTTTATTCATTGCTGGTGGGAATGCAAAATGGTACAGCCACTTTGGAAGACAGTTTGGTGGTTCCTTACAAGACAAAATATACTTGTACCAAACAATCAAGCAATCGTGTTCCTTGGTATTTACTCAATAGAATTGAGAACTTATATCCACCTACAAACCTGCAGAAGGAGGTTCAGAGCAGCTTTATTCATAATTGCTAAAACTTGGAAGCAACCAAGATGTCCTACAGTAGATGAATGGATACATTAACATAACCCAGATAATGAAATATTATTTAGCACTAAAAAGAAATGAACTATTAAGCCATGCAAAGACATGGAGGAATTTTAAATGCATATTCCTAAGCGAAAGAAGCCAATCTGAAAAGGATACATACTATGTGATTCCAACTATATGACATCATGGAAAAGGTAAAACTATAGAGACAGTGAAAAGATCAATGGTTGCCAGGGATTTGAAGAGGGGGTGGTTGGGGGGTGGAGAAGATGAATAGACAGAGGACAACAACTTTTTAGGGCAGTGAAAATATTGTGTACGATATTGTATGAAGATAGATACATGTCATTATACATTTGTCCAAAACCATAGAATGTACAACACCAGGAATAAACCCTTAGGTAAACTATGAACTTTGGGGATTATGATGTATCAATGTAGGGTCAGCCTTGGTAGGAAAATGTACCATTTTGGTGAGTGATGTTGATAATGGGGAAGGTTGTGCATGTATGGGGGCAGCGGGTATATGGAAAATCTTTTTACCTTCCTCTCAGTTTTATTGTAAACCTAAAACTGTTCTAGGGCTTCCCTGGTGGCGCAGTGGTTGAGAATCTGCCTGCTAATGCAGGGGACACGGGTTCGAGCCCTGGCCTGGGAAGATCCCACATGCCGCAGAGCGGCTGGGCCCGTGAGCCACAACTGCTGAGCCTGCGCGTCTGGAGCCTGTGCTCCGCAACGAGAGAGGCCCGCGCATCGCGATGAAGAGTGGCCCCCGCTTGCCACAACTGGAGAAAGCCCTCGCACAGAAACGAAGACCCAACACAGCCAAAATCAATCAATCAATCAATCAATCAATCAAACATACGCATCTGATTCAAGATCCTCATTAAAAAAAAAAAAAAAAAAAAAACTGTTCTAAAAAATAAAGTCTTAAAAAAATGCGGTATATTCATATAATGAAATACTACTCAGCAACTAAAAGGAAAATGCTACTGAAATTAGCAGCAACATGGATAATCTTAGAAATATGCTGAGTGAAAGTGTCCAGGTATAAAATAGTATATTACTGTATGATTCCATATATGAAGTCCAGGACAATGCTAAACAAAGCTATGGGGACAGAAATCAGAAGTGTGTTTCCTTGGAAAGAGAGGGAACAGACTGGAAAGGGCATGAAGAAACCTCCTGGGGTGACAGAATGTTCTATATCTTTTTTTTCAGGTGGTGGTTACAGAGGAATATAAGATTGTCAAAACTCATTAAACTGATCGCTTAAGATCTACACGTGTAATTTTACCTTTATTACCTCAATTTAAAATGGAGAGGGGAGGGGGGCTGGAGGAGAGGAAATGTGATTACTGTGCTCTAGCAGCTCCTACCTTCAGCCTCACCTCCACCTTCTCTCTGGTAGCTCCCTAGTTAGGGGATTTGTTTGTTTATTTTTTATTTGGGGGTAGAGGAGAAAGAAGAACAAATGCATGTGTTTTTATTGGATGTGGAGTCTGGCTATGGGAGTAGTACATGTTTATGTGACTGATGATTTCTGTGGAAGTATTGTTTAAAATGGTGTGTATTACTGACACCTGCAAATGAGTGTTTGGAGGAATTTGGTTGTAAGGGTAGGGCTAAGGCAATCTTCTCCCAGAAAAACAAATTGTAATTCTCTAAAAGTTTTTCCAAGCAATTTTCAGAGTTGGAATAGCATAAGAATGTTTAGAACTATCCTTAGAGTTTTAATATGAAAAATGTAGCTACATGATAAATGTGATTTTCTAATTTCTTATACAATGTGACAATATCTTCAAATCAACACTTTTTCTTTTGATGAAATAATCACTGCTTCTCAAGAGCACCCAGATAATGAAAATATTAAGTTTCATTTCATTTCACACATTTCACTTCATTAGCTATTCTACATGACTTCTATTAGTAAAATTTATTCCTCTTTTAAAGTAAGATGGGAATGTAAGTTAGATTCATTATCCTGTTTATTCCAGCTATATTTTGCCATTAAAATTTTTAAAATTTTGCCAAAATAAGCATAGGTTTGAAGATATTCTTTCATATAACATCCAAATTACCTTATTTTTTTTTCTCACAAGCTTCACAACAAGCTGATTTCTCATTTCTTTTTTCATTCTATCCTCTTCAGATGGTAAAACCTGCAACAACAATAACAATGAAAAACAACCATATAAACCTCAAAATTTTCATTTAACTTGCATGGGTCCTAAGTCAAAAAAGTATAAAATACTTAAAGATTATCTTTTTAGCCCTGTATTATTCCTATTTTCCACCATATATCACAACTTGTTAAGCATAGCCATAAGCAGTGCATTTTCAGATTATTTACCCGAAACAGCAAAATGATAAAGTGCTCTAACTTGTCTTAGGAAGGAAAGAGACGCGAAGCAAGGTGATGGCCCACCCAGGAGGGGCGCTGGCTGAGATGCAGGTCGCAGCTGAGCCTGGTGAGAAGGCCTCCTCCAGGGGCCAGCCTGTCGGGATCCCCTTGCTAGAGCAGGAACCCGAGGAGGCGCTGGGCCTGAACCAACTGCCAGCCGAGCTGCTCCTGATGGTGCTGAGCCACGTGCCCCCCTACATGCTGCTCAGGCACCGCCGCCAGGTGTGTAGGCGCTGGCGCGACCTGGTGGACTGCCAGGCCCTGTGGCTGAGCATCCTGCCCTGGAAACACGCTGCCCTGTGGCCCATCGTCAGCACCTGCCTGCCCGCCGACGACGACCTCAGGCCCTGCGTCCTGGGCCGCTGCTGCGAGCGCAGACCCATAGGACGCAACCTCCTCCTGAACCCCAGGGTCCTAGATGGCTTCCCAGAACAGCATATGCTGAGTGGTGGGGACGGCTGGACAAAGGAGGGAAAATGTAAGGGCAGGCCTGCAGCTCCTTGTGATGTCCACTTCCTACCTGCCTACTACCTACCTGGTCACAGGTGGTTTCAAAGGAGGGAAGTTTTGGACCTGGAAAAGGAGGGTTTCTGGCCAGAACTCCTGGATAGTGGAAAGATTGAGATTTGTGTCTCTGCCTGCTAGATGGAATGAAGAGGCACTAACCATATATGTATATATCAGCTAATTGTCCAAATTCCAGGCTGTCCTGCATCATTTCTCTTCGAATACTTTTCGCATCCGGCAGTGGAGGAGAGTCCCCTTTGAGGCCAGCCATGTATTCTCCAACCTCAAGAACGGTGTTCACTTTGTGTCTTTTGAACAATGGGTGTCGAAGCTGGAGTTAGGGAATGAGCAATATGGAGTCCCTTTTACCAACTCCAGTGTGTTTGCGTGGGTCTGTCTGTCCTAGTCATGGGCTGTCCTTGCAAAACTACCTGACTGTGCCTTCCAGGAGCTGGGCCCATTGGCTGGGCCACCTCAGTAATCAAGGGCTTGTAGCTCCCTGGCATCCTGGGATCTCCTGGGTCCAGTCGAAGTTCCTGCTGGGCCCTGTCTTCAGGTTTTGGAAGCTACTAGAGAAAGTTTCTGCTGCTTTCTAAGGCAGACCCTGTTCTACTGAGTGGAAACCCACGGTTGAGCACAGGGAAATGCTGGATCCTGAGAGCTCCACCATCCCCCAGAGGCTCTCTGGTCCAGCCCCAGTGCTTTCTGCCCTTGTCTCCTCCGGTTTCTGCTGCAAAGGCTTTATTGGTCCCTTCCAGGAAGCCCTCTCTCACCTCTGAACTAGAAGCTCATCCCTATGGCTGGGAAAATTCCAGCCCCCTTGGGTGGTGAACTTAACCTCATGGGGTTTCAAGCAAGACTGGGACCAGGACTCACAGCAGAAAGTCAAACTAGCGCAAAAAATGTTTGGAGACAGAGGGTTCTGCCCACCCTGTGAACCATGAAGTGGTCCCCTGAGCCCAACTCTGCTCTGAATTGTATGGTGTATAAAATTATTTTATTTTGAAATTCTTTTCAAACGTGGAGAGAATAAATGAGCAATATATCTGCCGAGAAAAAAGAAAGGAAAGGTAAGGTCTCTGTAATTAACTAAGTTCCAGTTAATACACTTACGTATTTTAGACTACATGGATGGAATTTATAATCATGACTAATGTGTAACATTTCAGTGCTTGACAGAAATTCTGGTAGTATTCTAATAGATTAAATTGTATACAGAAAACTTTGTTAATTTGAATTGTATGAAAGGCGGTGCAAGAAAAGAATTTCATTGAATTCATTTATCTTTATTAAATAATAATAAGGAATTTGTCAACTTTACCAGAAAAAGAGGAAGATGAGGATGAGGGGAAGAGAGGAGAAGAGGAGGAAAAGAGGAAGAGAAAGAAGCGAGGGGGAGTAATAAGGAAGGAAAGAGGCAGAAGGAGGAGAAGGACAAGGTAAGAGGAGAAAGGGAAAGTAGAAGAGGGAGAAAAGGGGGAAGGAAAAGAATTAGAGAGAAAGTGACAAATAGAAAAGATCCAAAGCAAAAAACCTGAACGAACTTTTAAGTGTGGGGATTTGATGAGGGTACAAATGGTAAAAGAAGTTAGGTGATGGGTAACCTGGGAGGTTATATTATACTATTCTATTTACTTTTTATGTGTTTGAAACTTTCCATAATAAAAGGTATTTTTAAAAAAGAAATCAGGGCTTCCCTGGTGGCGCAGTGGTTGAGAATCTGCCTGCTAATGCAGGGGACACGGGTTCGAGCCCTGGTCTGGGAGGATCCCACGTGCCGCGGAGCGGCTGGGCCCGTGGGCCACAACTGCTGAGCCTGCGCGTCTGGAGCCTGTGCCCCGCAACGGGAGGGGCCGCGACGGTGAGAGGCCCGCGCATCGCGATGAAGAGCGGTCCCCGCACCGCGATGAAGAGTGGCCCCCACTTGCCGTGGCCAGAGAAAGCCCTCGCACGAACCGAAGACCCAACACAGCCAAAATAAATAAATAAATAAATAAATAAAGTAGCTATAAAAAAGAAATCAAATAGTGTAATTTACCATATTAACAGAACTAAGGAGAAAAAACATGTAATTATCTCAGTAAATATACAGAATGCATTTCATAAAATTTAACACCTGTTCATGATAAAAACTCTTAGCAGGGACTTCCCTCGTGGTCCAGTGGGTAAGACTCCACACTCCCAATGCAGGGGGCCCAGGTTCGATCCCTGGTCGGGGAACTAGATCCCGCATGCATGCTTCAACTAAGAGTTCTCATGCCACAACTAAGGAGCCCACATGCCACAAGTAAATATCCCGCGTGCCGCAATGAAGATCCAGCGCAGCCAAAATAAATAAACAAATAAATAAATAAATATTTTAAAAAACTCTTAAAAAACTAAAAATTGAAAGGAAATTCATTAATCTGATAAGGCTGTATATAAAAGCTTATAGCTGACATCAAACTTAATGGTGAAATATTTAACACTTCCCTCTAAAATTAAAACAAAGCAAAGATGTCCATTCTTATGTCTACTATTTACCATTGTACTGGTGGGCTTAGCCAATACAGTAAGGCAAGGAAAAGGAAAAGGGATTAAGATTGTAAGAAAAAAGTAAAATTTTCTTTTTTGCAGATGACATGATTGTGTATGTAGAAAATCCAAGGAAATCTACAAATTACTAGAAATAATAAGTGAATTTGGCAAGGTTACAGATACAAATTCAATATGCAAAATAAATTTTATTTCTACTAGCAATGAGCAATTCAAAAGTTAAAATAAAACAATGCTATTTTAAAATAACCAAAAATACCTAGAATAATTTTAATGAAACTGTGCAAAACTTCTACATTAAAACAAGACATTGCTGAGAGAGCCTAAAGGAGACCTAATCAGATGAAGAGATATAATACCATATTCACGGATTAGAAGACTTAATATTGTTAAGATGACAATTCTCACCAAATGTTCTATAGATTCAATGCAATCCCAATAAAAACCCCAAATGGGCTTTTCTGGTTGAAATTGACAACTTATTTTAAAATTTATACAGAAGTGGATAGGACTCAGAATAACTAAAACAATATTGAAAAGGAAGGGCAAAGCTCTAGGGCAAACTACCTAATTTCAAGACTTATTAAAATAAAAAGCTATATTAATGAAAGACAAGGTAGTAATGGCATTAGAATGGACAAATAGATCAGCAATACAGAACAGAGAGTCCAAAAATAGACCTACACATATATACCATATATTAATTTTAACAAAATAACCAAAGCAATTCAATGAAGGATGAAAAAGTTTCCCAATAAACAGTGATGGAACAACTGGATATCTGTGGGAGAAAAAAAAATAAACACCAACCACCCCTCAACTTCACCGCATATTAAACAAAAATGAATTTGATATGCATCATAGGCCTAAATATGAAAGCTAAAATTCTAAATCTTTCAGAAGAAAATATAGGAAAATATCTTTGCAACCTGGTGGTAGAGGAACGGGAGGTCAGAAAACATTTTTCACGTAGAACACAAAAAGCACTAACTGTAAAAAACAACAACAGCCCCCCCCAAAAAAAAACAGTGGATAAATTGGACTTCATCAAAATTAAAAATTCAGCAATAAAAAAGTATCAACTGAATATATGCAATACCACAGATGAATCTCACAGATATAATGTTGAGTAAAAGAAGCCAGACACAAGTAGTACATATTACACAACTTGTTCTATGAGTTTCAGAAACATGGAAAACTAATTTCTATTGACAGAAATAAAAATAATCATTGCATTGAGCAGAGAGGAATGGGCGACTGCCTGGAAAGGGTCCCAAGGGAATTATCTGGGGTGACAAAAATATTCTTTAACTTGCCCTGGATGAAAGTTACAGGTATGTATAAATTTATCAAACTTCATTCAGCTATACACTTAAGATCTGTATATTTTACTCTATGTAAAGTATACCTCAATAGAGGACAGTTTAAAATAAATCCTTTTGCAAATCATGTATCTTGATAAAAAGGATTTGTACCCAGAATATATAAAGAACTCATCCAACTCAACAATAAAAAGACAATCCAATTTAAAACTGGGTAAAGGATTTGTAATACATTTCTCCAAGGATATACAAATAGCCAACAAACACATAAAAAGATGTTCACTATCATTAGTCATTAGAGAAATGGAAATCAAAACCACAATGAGATGCTACCTCACACCAACTGAACGGCAATTATCAAAAAACCAGAAAATAACAAGTGTTGGAGGATATGGAAAAATTGGAGTCCTTGTGCACTGTTGATAGGAATATAAAATAGTACAGCCACTATGGAAAAGAGTATGGCAGTTTCTCAAGAAATTAAAAACAGATTTATATATGAGGCAGCAACTCCATTTCTAGGCATACACCAAAAGAATTGAAAAGAGGGTCTCGAAGAAATATTTGTACACCCATGTTCATTGCAGTGTTATTCATAAAGCCAAATGGTAGAGGCAACCCAAGGGTCCATCGACAAGTGAATGGATAAATAAAATGTGGTGTATATATACAATGGAATATTATTACTATTATTATTATTATTTGGCCGCACCACACGGTATGCGGGATCAACCAGGGATCAAGCCTGTGCCCCCTGCAGTGGAAGCACAGTCTTAACCACTGGAGTGCCGGGTAAGTCCTACAATGGAATATTATTCAACTTTAAAAAGAAAGGAAATTCTGACACATGCTACAACATGGATGAACTTTTGAGAACATTATGCTAAGTGAAATAAGCCAGTCCCAAAAAGACAAATACTATTCCATTAATATGAGATACCCTAGAGTCATCAAATTCATAGAGACAGAAAGTAGAGTGGTGGTTGAGGGGAGAGGAGAACGGGGAGTTGCTTAACGGGCATAGTTTCAGTTTTGCAAGGTGGAGTTTTGGAAATTGGTTGCACCACAATGTGAATATACTTAACATTAATGAACTATATATCTAAAATAGTTATGAAGGTAAATTCTATGTTTTGTGTATTTTACCACAAATAAAAACAAAACTTAAAAAAAGAGAGAAAAAATTGATTTCAAAATTTAAAACAAACCACATGAGATACTACTTTATACCCATTAGAATGGCAATATTAATATTAATAATAAAATGGAAAAAACAAGTGTTGGAAAATATGAGACAGTTGGAACATATATTGCTTGGTAGTTCTTCAAAAAGTTAAACATAGGGCTTCCCTGGTGGCGCAGTGCTTAAGAATCCGCCTGCCAATGCAGGGGACACGGGTTCGAGCCCTGGTCCGGGAAGATCCCACATGCCGCGGAGCAACTAAGCCCGTGCGCCACAACTACTGAGCCTGCGCTCTAGAGCCCGCGAGCCACAACTACTGAAGCCCATGTGCCACAACTACTGAAGCCCGCGTGCCTAGAGCCTGTGCTCTGCAACAAGAGAAGCCACCACAATGAGAAGCCTGAGCCCCACAACAAAGAGTAGCCCCCGCTCACTGCAACTAGAGAAAGCCCGCGTGCAGCAGCGAAGACCCAATGCAGCCAAAAATTAAATAAATGAATAAATAAATAAATTAAAAAAAAAAAAAAAGTTAAACATAGAGGGACTTCCCTGGTGGCACAGTGGTTAAGAATCTGCCTGCCAACACAGGGGACATGGGTTCAATCCCCGGTCCGGGATGATCCACATGCCACAGAGCAGCTAAGCCCGTGAGCCACAACTACTGAGCCCGAGTGCCACAGCTACTGAAGCCAGTGTGCCTAGAGCTCATGCTCCGCAACAAGAGAAGCCACTGCAATGAGAAGCCCGCACACCACAAGAGTAGCCTGCACTCGCCACAACTAGAGAAAGCCCGCGCACAGCAACGAAGACCCAACACAGCCAAAAATAAACAAATTTTTTTAAAAAGTGTAAACAACTCAAATACCCATCAATTGATGAACAAATAAATACAATGTGATATATCCGTACAATAGAATATTATTCAGCCATAAAAAGGAACTAAGTACTGATACATGTTATAATATGGGTGAACCTTGAAAACACTATACTAAGTTAAAGAAGCCAGACATGAAAGCTCACATTCCATTTATATAAAATATCCAGAATAGACAAATATATAGAGACAGAAAGTACATTAGTAGTTGCCAGGGGATGGGAGAGGGCGGGAATTGGAATCAACTGCTAATCGTTTGGGTTTTTTTGGGGTGTGGGGGGAGATGGAAATATTCTGCAATTAGACAGTGGTGATGGTTGCACAACATGGTGAATATACTAAAAACTACTTAAGCTTACACTTTTAAATGGTGGATTTTATGTTATGAGGACTGTATCTTAATAAAACGAAAAGTGAACCTTTTTGATTTCACTGAGTTTGTCAGTGGAAACACAACAAAAACATATTTTTCTTATTTTCCAGATAAAATATTTGAGCAGTGTATTCAGCATAAATTTCCAATTTTGCATTTACAAATCCCCCACCCCTTTTCCTTTAATGGTGTTTCTCATCCTAGCCCCTAATTTCTCAGGTTAGAACTTGCTTGAAACCTTGAAATCTGAGTTTGCAAATAACTGTAAGGTCCTTCTCTAAGGCAGCCTAGCTTGCATCATCTCCAATTCTTCTCAACCTTTAAAACAGAAATGTGAATGGGGATTTGTATAATAAAATAAAAAGCCACTAGAGGGCACTGTATCCTCTTGGTTTGCAGTAAAGAAACACTTTTTATCTTAAAGGTTATGCTTTAGACAGTAAAGTCCAGAAAACTTGTCTATTCACCTGGTCAAACCATTCATTAGCTGAGTGGTTTGAAGAAAGTCTTCCAGCTTCTGGGTTTCAGCTTCCACATCTGCATAAGGTCGGGGGTTGGTTACATGATTTACAGGTTTCTGCCAACTCTAAAATTCCTATCTTATACTGGCTTAAAACAAGGATGACATCTGGAAAAATAGCAAGAATTGTACCTGCTTTATTTTATCATTTTCTCCAGTTCACTCAAACTGTTTCCTCTTCCCACCTTCTCTATTTCTATATTTCCAGCTAAAATATTAGAGGAACTCTGGACCTTTCCCCCTTAAGCACCCTTTACTGATAATTTATATTTAAAAAACCAAAACAAAAAACCACTCTCAGAGCACTTTCCCAGTTTCATCAATAATTTTCTCTTTTGATTCTCATGACAGATCAGGTTTGTAGGTATTATCTCCAATGTTCCTGGTGAGGAAACTGAAGCCTAGAAGAGTTCAGTGAATTGCCCACAGAAACATAGCTAGCAAGTTATAGCACCTGGCCTTCCAACTCCAAAGCCTGTACTCTTCATAAAAATATTCACTGTCAGTAGGAAGATACAAGTTTTGTGGGGCCTGAAGTATACACATTTATGCTGTCTGTATTAGTTTTCCATCATGGCTGTAACAAATTATCACAAAGTTAGTGGCTTAAAACAACATAGATTTAGGGGACTTCCCTGGAGGTGGAGTGGTTAAGACTCCCCGCTCCCAATGCAGGGGGCCCTGGTTCAATCCCTGGTCCGGGAAATAGATCCCACATGCATGCTGCAACTAGGAGTTCAAATGCCACAACTAAGGAGTCCGCCTGCTGCAACTAGGACCCAATGCAACCAAATAAATAAATATTTAAAAAACAACAACAGCAACCTAGATTTATTATCTTACAGTTCTATAGGTCAGAAGTCCAACACAGGCCTCACTGGGCTAAAATCAAGGTGTCAAGCCTTCTGGAGGCTCTAGAGGAGAGTCTGTTTCTTTGCCCTTCCCAGACTCTAGAGGCCACCTGCATTCCTTGGCTGGTGTCCCCCTTCCTCCATCTTAAAAGCCAGCAACAGCAGGTCAAGTCCTCACACTGCATCACTCTGACCTGTCTGCCTGCTGTTTCCCACTTTTAAGGACTCTTAATTATACTGGGCCCAGACAATCCAGGATGATCTCCCTATTTTAAGGTCAGCTGACTAGCAAATTTAATTCTATCTGCAACCCTAATTCCCCTTTGTCATGTGAATAACGTATTCACAGATTCCAAGGATTAGGACATGGACATCTTGGGGGAGGGGGGTGGCTTCTGACTATCACATTGGCCCTCTTTAAGATATATAAAGTTTAAATTATAAACTTAGACACGATTCTCTTAACACAAAGAAGAAACTTCATTAAATTCATGGAAAATCTGTTTCTCCATTTATTTATTTGGTTTATTTATTGAGGTAAATTCATATAACATAAAGTTAACCTTTTTTTTAACTTTTTTTTAAATAGATATATTTTTAATTAATTAATTTTTGGCTGCGTGGGATCTTCGTTGCTGCGCACGGACTTTCTCTAGTTGTGGCGAGTGGAGGCCACCCTTCTTTGCGGTGCGCAGGCTTCTCATTGCGGTGGCTTCTCTTGTTGTGGAGCATGGGCTCTAGGCACGTGGGCGTCAGCAGCAGTGGCTCGCGGCCTCCAGAGCGCAGTCTCAGCAGCTGTGACGCATGGGCTTTGCCGCTCTGTGGCATGTGGGATCCTCCCGGACCAGGGCTCGAACCCGCGTCCCCTGCCTTGGCAGGCGGACTCCCAACCACTGCGCAACAAGGGAAGCCCAAAGATAACCATTTTAAAGTATACATTTCAGTGGTATTTAGTACATTCACAATGTTGTACAACCACCAACCAACACCTATATCAAGTTCCAAATCATTTTCATTACCCTAAAAGAAAACTCCATATCCATTAAAAAGTCACTCTCCCAGCCCCTGGAAACACTAATCTGCTTTCTGTCTCTCTAGATTTACCAATTCTGGATATTTAATAAAATGGAATCATACAATTTCTGACCTTTTGTGTCTGGATATTCACAACTTGAGACCCTTTGTGACTGGCTACTCTCACTTAACATCTTTTCGAGGCTCATCCATGTTGTAGCATGTACCAGTACTCCAATCCTTCTGTGACCAAATAATATTCCATTGTACAGCTATATCACATTTGTTTAGCCATACATTTAATGATGCACATTGGGTTGTTTCCAACTTTTGGCTATTGTGAATAGTGCTATGAAACTCCCGTACAAGTATTTGTTTGAATACCTGTTTTCAATTTTGGGGGTATATACTTAGAATTGCTGGGTCT
Organism: Balaenoptera acutorostrata; assembly: GCF_949987535.1. NCBI lineage: Eukaryota > Metazoa > Chordata > Mammalia > Artiodactyla > Balaenopteridae > Balaenoptera > Balaenoptera acutorostrata. Next base: position 100,130,855 of record NC_080064.1, on the reverse strand, counting down.
TGTTTTAATATTATGTTTAACTCTTGAGGAACTGCCAAACTGTTCCACAGTGGCTATACCATTTTATACCCCCATGAGCAATGTGCAAGTTTTCAAATTTCTCCACATTCTTGCCAATACATATTTTCCTTAAAAAATTATTATTATAGCCATCCTAGTGGGTATAGAGTGGCATCTTGTGGTTCTGATTTGCATTTCTCTAATGACTAATAACGTTGAGTACCTTGTCACGTGCTTGTTGGTCACTTACACATCTTTTTTGGAAAACACCTATTCAAATCCTTTGCTCATTTTTTAATTGGGTTGTCTTTTTTTTGTTGAGTTGTAAGAGTTTACATATTCTGGACATTAGACCTTGATTTGCAAATATTTTCTCCCATTGTGTAGGTTGTCTTTTCACTTTCTTGATAACGTCCTTTGATGCACAAAAGCTTCTCATTTTGATGAATCCCAATTTATCTTTTGCTTTTGTTGCTCTTCCTTTGGTATTGTATCTAAAAATCCATTGCCAAATCCAAGGTCATTAAGATTTACCCCTCATCTTTTCTTCTAAGAGTTTTATAGTTTAGTTCTTACATTTAGGTTATTGGTTAATCCATTTTGAGTTTATGTTTGTATATGGCATAAGGTAGGGGTGCAACTTCATTCTTTTGCGTATGGATATTCAGGTGTCCCAGCACCACTTGTTGAAGAGACATTTCTTTTCCCATAGAATGGTCTTGGCATCCTTTTCAAAAATCAATTGGCCATAGATTTGTGAGTTTGTTTCTGGACTTTCTATTCTCTTGGTCTATACAGCTATCCTTATGCTAGTACCACACTGTTTTGATCACTGTAGCTTTGTAATAAGGAAATGAGTCCTCCAACTTTGTTCTTCAATATTGTTTTAAGTATTCAGCGTCCTGCACAATTCCATATGAGTCTACCACTTTTGCCAAAAGAGCTATTACAATTTTAATAGGTATTACATTGAATCTGTAGATCACACTGGGTAGTATTGCCATCTTAACAATATTAAGTCTTCCAATACGTGAACATGGATGTCTGTCCACTTATTTAGGTCTTCTGTAGTATCTTTCAGCAACGTTTTACAGTTTTCAGTGTGTCTTCCACTTTTGTGTAGTAAGGAATCTGGCCTTGTCTAAAGAGAGGTCTGGCCTTTGTCCCAGTTCCTGGGAGATGACCGCCACACCCTTGCAATTTCCCAAGTGATAGGAGTGTCTCTGTAATTCATAGTGGGTCCCTCAGACCAACTCTGACAGTTTATGCTAATGAGGTGTCTAAGGGTGGGCCCCTTCTCAGTTCAGGCTAATGAAATGACTCAGGGTAGGGCTGGCAATGTCAGAAAGACCGACAATGTGACTGGAGGGTTAGGGCTTTGTGTCACATGGTAACAGCCCAAACTTCAGGGAGGCAGGTGACTGGAGATTTTAGTTTGATCACATGGACTATGATTCATGCCAAGTAATGAAGCCTCACAAAGCAATGGATACCAGGGCTTGAGTGATATCCCAGGTTGGCAATACTCTTAGAGCATTGTCACACATCATAGCTGAGAGGAGATAACTCCACTCAGGACCTCACCTGGAGAGGACAACCAGACCTGTGAGTTTGGACCCCTCCCAGATTCTGCCCTATGCTACTCTTCCCTTGCTTGATTTCAGTGTACCCTTTTTCTGTAATAAATGTGACTGTGAATATAATAGCTTTCAGGGTGTTCTATGAGTCTTTCTAGCAAATTATTGATCCTAAGCAAGGTTATGAGAAACCCCAAATTTGTGGCCAGATGGTGTGAAGTGAGGGTGACCCTGGAGACCCCCAATCTTGCAGACGGTGTCTGAAGTAAGGGCAGTTTTGTGGGCAGTGTTTCTTCAGAAAGTAGAGTTGCCTAAAATCTTTGCAACCTCCGTAGTTAAACCTATCCCTAGGTGTTTTTATTCTTTTGGATGCTACTGTAAATGAAATTATTTCCTTAATTTCCTATTTATTCATTTTTAAAAAATACTTTTTGAGCACTTGTTATATGCTAGGCTCTGTTCCAAGGGCTTCAAAAACACTAATTTTATTCCCCTAGCAACCTTAATTAGGTACTTTGTTGGAAACTGGGCAGTCTGGCTCCTGCGTCCATATTCTGAACCCACTATACTGTTGCTTTACGTGCCTTCTTTGAGAGTTTCCTGGGAATCTCTTATCTACCTCTTCGCACTGCCATTCCATAGTACAGGACCTTATAAATTTACACCCGAGCCACAGTCTCCCACTGTCTCCCTAACTCAACTATCTACCATCTACTCTAAATGCTGCTGCCACTAACAATCCTGAAGCACTGCTGATCTAAGTCCTGGCCACTCCAGTGACCTTAAGTGCCTTTCTTCTCTGCATTTACAAAGGTAAAAAAACAATTACTGCTCACAAGCAGTACTTGACCATAGATTCTGCAATGTCTTCTACTAACATATTGAACTGTTACTGAAAACTTTGCTGTGAAACAGGCAGAGTGGTTGAGAGTAGGGCGCAAGGCCTGATCCCACAAACCCCACTCCTCCTCAACCTCAGGTTATTCATTTGCAAAACAGAAAGGCCTATAAGGCCTACTCTTAAGTGTTGTGGGAATGAAGTGTGTGTGTGAGACAAAAGGTGGAGTGGTAGAACAGGTCCTGGCATGAGCAAATGCTCAAGAAATGTGGACTGATTTGTATCTCAGTTGCCCCAAAGAACTTGTAAATTCTTTGAAGGCAAGGGGGGCCTTGACATACTTTTTTGGTATTTCTCAAATCAAGATTATTTAATCACTTTAACAGATACACTTTGGTATCTGGACTTGCTCAAGAACCATGGCTCTTATGACAAAAACCAGGCTCTGAAGTCTGACTTCAAATGTTGGCCACTACTAGGTCAGTGGCCTCTGTAAAGTTACTCAACCCCTCTGAACCTCAGGTCCTTTATTTGTAAACTGTCAATAGTACCTACTCCACAGGGTCATGAGGATTCAGATGAAGTGTTTAGTATATAATCAATCCCCCCAAAACTGCCAGCCATAATTACATCCTGTCCCAAACATTCAGTGTCCACAAAAATTTGGCCTCTCTTCAATCTTCATTTCTCCATCTTTCACACGCACACACACCCTCCCCCTCTTGGACCAATCTTGCCATCCTCTTACCCGCTCTTCTTTCCCGACTTCTGTGTACCTCAAAGACCATGGAAATCTAAATGAGGTCGCTTCTACTACTGTTGCCATTTTAGGGAGCAGGAAACAGGCCCTGAGGGTTTGAGCGACTTCCCCGAGGTCACGGAACTCAAGCAGCGAGCCCACAGCCCACGCTCTTAACCTCTAGCCCTCGGCCTCTTCCCGGGTCGGAGGTGCACCCGCGTCCACTCAAACCCCGCCCAGTCCCCCACTTCCAGTCACTTCCCCGCTCTTCCGCGCGCCCATCTCCCCCCACACCTGAGTCAGGCCCCGGGGGCACGCCCCATCTGTCCTTAGCGGTTTCCCCTTTCCTCCGCCAGAGACTGAGGGTGAGGCCGACATCGGCGTCCCGCACGCGTGGTGGTGAGCGCGACGTTGCGGGGGAACACCCGACGGGAACGGGAGCCGACGCCGGCGGCCGAGGCGGAACCACACAGAAGTCAGCGCTGTGAGGGCGGGCGGAGGGGGCGGGGGGCCGTAGGGCCAACTCCGCCCCCTGCGTGCATGCTCCGGCCGCCGCGGTATAAGGCGGCGGCGCCCACCCCTCCCCACAGTGTCTGGCGAACTCCCACCGCGTGGTGAGCGCTTGGCGCCGAGAGGAGCGCCGCCCCGAGCCGCCCCGTCACGTCACGCTCACGCGGCGCCGCGACCCGCGCACAACGGTTAGATGGGTAACAGCGGGTGGCGTGCTGGGAGCCCTGGCTGCTTGGGCGGGGTGGGAGGGAGCATCGGGGAACGGAGAGCTTGGTTTCCGGGGGGCGGGGGGTGGCCCTGCGAGGGCTTCGTGGCTGCAGCGCCGCGGAGCAGCGAGCGGTTGGTGAAGGAGGTGCGGACAGGTGTCCCGGCCAAGTGTCCCGGTCACCGGCGCGGGGAGATGAGTGAGATCGTGGTGACCTGGGGGAAATCTCTTCATCCCCACTGGGGATGCTTTCCATCCGGAAGAGTAATGACCTGAGGCTATAAAATCTGATAGCGTTGATTAACCACTTGTCTCCAGGATCTCTTGGCCAGGTTGTGCCTGAGCGAGGGGTGGGGGTGGGGGGTGGTATGGGGTGGGAGGTTGTTTTGGCGTTGTGGCATGGCACCTGTAACCTTTTTTTTTTTTTAACATCTTTATTGGAGTATAATTGCTTTACATTGTTGTGTCAGTTTCTGCTGAATAACAAAGTGAATCAGCTATACATATACATATATCCCCATATCTCCTCCCTCTTGTGTCTCCCTCCCACCCTCCCTATCCCACCCCTCTAGGTGGACACAAAGCACGGAGCTGATCTCCCTGTGCTATGCGGCTGCTTCCCACTAGCTATCTATTTTACATTTGGTAGTGTATATATGTCCATGCCACTCTCTCACTTCGTCCCAGTTTACCCTTCCTCCTCCCGGTGTTTGCAAGTCCATTATCTACGTCTGTGTCTTTATTCCTGTCCTGCCCCTAGGTTCTTCAGAACTTTTTTTTTTTTTTTTAGATTCCATATATATATGTTAGCATACGGTATTTGTTTTTCTCTTTCTGACTTACTTCACTCTGTATGACAGATTCTAGGCCCATCCACCTCACTACAAATAACTCAATTTCGTTTCTTTTTATGGCTGAGTAATATTCCATTGTATATATGTGTCACATCTTCTTTATCCAGTCATCTGTCAGTGGACACTTAGGTTGCTTCCATGTCCTGGCTATTGTAAATAGTGCTGCAGTGAACATTGTGGTACATGAGTCTTTTTGAATTATGGTTTTCTCAGGGTATATGCCCAGTATTGGGATTGCTGGGTCATATGGTAATTCTATTTTTAGTTCTTTAAGGTGTTCTCCAGAGTGGTTGTATCAATTTACATTCCCACCAACAGCGCAAGAGGGTTCCCTTTTCTCCACACCCTCTCCAGCACTTACTGTTTGTAGATTTTTTTGATGATGGCCATTCTGACCTGTGTGAGGTGATAACTCATTGTTGTTTTGATTTGCATTTCTCTAATGATTAGTGATGTTGAGCATCCTTTCATCTGTATATCTTCTTTGGAGAAATGTCTATTTAGGTCTTCTGCTCATTTTTGGATTGGGTTGTTTGTTTTTTTGATATTGAGCTGCATGAACTCCTTGTATATTTTGGAGATGAATCCTTTGTCAGTTGCTTCTTTTGCAAATATTTTCTCCCATTCTGAGGGTTGTCCTTTGGTCTTGTTTACGGTTTCCTTTGCTGTGCAAAAGCTTTTAAGTTTCATTAGGTCCCATTTGTTTATTTTTGTTTTTATTTCCATTTCTCTAGGAGGTGGGTCAAAAAGGATCTTGCTGTGATTTATGTCATAGACTGTTCTGCCTGTGTTTTCCTCTAAGAGTTTTATAGTGTCTGACCTTACATTTAGGTCTTTAATCCATTTTATTTTTGTGTATGGTGTTAGGGAGTATTCTAATTTCATTCTTTCATATGTAGCTGTCCAGTTTAACCAGCACCACTTATTGAAGAGGCTGTCTTTTCTCCATTGTATATCCTTGCCTCCTTTATCAAAGATAAGGTGACCATATGTGTGTGGGTTTATCTCTGGGCTTTCTACCCTGTTCCATTGATCTATATTTCTGTTTTTGTGCCAGTACCATACTGTCTTGATTACTGTAGCTTTGTAGTATAGTCTGAAGTCAGGGATCCTGATTCCTCCAGCTCTGTTTTTCTTTCTCAAGATTGCTTTGGCTATTTGCGGTCTTTTGTGTTTCCATACAAATTGTGAAATTTTTTGTTCTAGTTCTGTGAAAAATGCCAGTCGTAGTTTGATAGGGATTGCACTGAATCTGTAGATTGCTTTGGGTAGTATAGTCATTTTCACAATGTTGATTCTTCCAATCCAAGAACATGGTATATCTCTCCATCTGTTTTTATCGTCTTTAATTTCTTTCTTCACTGTCTTATAGTTTTCTGCCTACAGGTCTTTTGTCTCCTTAGATAGGTTTAGTCCTAGGTATTTTATTCTTTTTGTTGCAGTGGTAAATGGGAGTGTTTCCTTAATTTCTCTTTCATATTTTTCATCATTAGTGTGTAGAATAATATTGGTTGCAGTTTTTTCCCTTTCATCCCATTAAATATGTCCTGCCACTCCCTTCTGGCTTGCAGAGTTTCTGCTGAAAGATCAGCTGTTAACCTTATGGGGATTCCCTTGTATGTTATTTGTTGCTTTTCCCTTGCTGCTTTTAATATTTTTTCTTTGTATTTAATTTTTGAGAGTTTGATTAATATGTGTCTTGGCGTGTTTCTCCTAGGGTTTATCCTGCATGGGACTCTCTGTGCTTCCTGGACTTGATTATTTCCTTTCCCATATTACGGAAGTTTTCAACTATAATCTCTTCAAATATTTTCTCAGTCCCTTTCTTTTTCTCTTCTTTGAGACCCCTATAATTCAAATGTTGGTACGTTTACTGTTGCCCAGAGGTCTCTGAGACTGTCCTCAATTCATTTCATTCTTTTTTCTTTATTCTGCTCTGCAGTAATTATTTCCACTATTTTATCTTGCAGGTCACTTGTCCGTTCTTCTGCCTCAGTTATTCTGCTATTGATTCCTTCTAGAGAATTTTTAATTTCATTTATTCTGTTATTCTTCATTGTTTGTTTGCTCTTTAGTTCTTCTAGGTCCTTGTTAAACGTTTCTTGTATTTTCTCCATTCTGTTTCCAAAATTTTGGGTCATCTTTACAATCATAACTCTGAATTCTTTTTCAGGTAGACTGCCTATTTCCTCTTCATTTGTTTGGTCTGGTGGGTTTTTACCTAGCTCCTTCATCTGCTGCATATTTTTCTGTCTTCTCATTTTGCTTAACTTACTGTGTTTGGGGTCTCCTTTCACAGGCTGCAGGTTTGCAGTTCCCTGTTGTTTTTGGTGTCGGCTCCCAGTGGGTAAGGTTGGTTCAGTGGGTTGTGTAGGCTTCCTGGTGGAGGGGACTGGTGCCTGTGTTCTGGTGGATTAGGCTGGATCTTTTCTTTCTGGTGAGCAGGGCTGCATCTGGTGGTGTGTTTTGGGGTGTCTCTGACCTTATTATGATTTTAGGCAGCCTCTCTGCTAATGGGTGGGGTTGTGTTCCTGTCTTGCTATTTGTTTGGCATGGGGTGTCCAGCACTGGAGGTTGCTGGTTGTTGAGTGGAACTGGGTCTTAGCGTTGAGACGGAGATCTCTGAGAGCTCTCGCCAGTTGATATTATGTGGGGCCGGGAGGTCTTTGGTGGTCCAATGTCCTGAACTCGGCTCTCCCACCTCAGAGGTTCAGGCCTGACACCTGGCCAGAGCACCAAGACCCTTCCTCATGTTTAGACTTCCATCACCCATCTGGCAGGGAGCAAGCCTCCTCAAAGCCCATTTCCGGGAGGAAACACCAAACCCAACAGAAGCCTGCAAGACAAAAGCAACTCAGCAAGATCCCCTGACAGCTGAGAGCACGTTTTCTTCCTCTTTTTCTTTGATCTGTTGCTATACGCACTCTGCCCAAGACAACATCAAGTTTCTCAAGCTTTGCTTCCCATCCTATGAAAAGTTGGGCACAGGGCCACTGTAACCTTCTAATCTTTAAACTCTTTTAAACTTTTTTCCCTCTTCCTTTGACTCATCCTGAGTTCTACCCCATTCTTGATTCTCCGTGACTTTGTCCATAGAAATTCCATTTTCTCCTCAAATCCTACCTATCCCTTGTCTCCATTGTATTTTTTAAAAATATTTATTTATTTAGGCTGCGCCAGGTCTTAGTTGCAGCACATGGGATCTTTTAGTTGCAGCATGTGGACTCTTAGTTGTGGCATGCAGACTTCTTGTGGCATGGATGTGGGATCTAGTTCCCCAACCAGGGATTAAACCCAGGGCCCCTGCATTGGGAGCATGGAGTCTTACCCACTGGACCACCAGGGAAGTCCCTCCACTGTATTTTTTGTATTATGTGAATCTTTACACTTGTATTATTTTTGCTTACTTTCTCTCCTCTGTTGTAAGTTTCTAAGGTAGTAGCTGTCTTTGAAGTTCCCATAATGCATAGTTAAATGGAACAGTGTGTCTTGAGCAACTTTTTGGCTAATTACCGTGACCCATGGAATTCTCTCTTCTTGTGGATCCAGTAATATCTGTTACTTTATTTAAATTAGCACCAAACTTTGTCTTCAGTAATTCCCTCTAAGGTGTAGGCCTTTGTCATGCCAATTGCCGGTAACCCCTCTAGAGGTTGATGATTCAGATTTAGGATGCAAATTAGAAATGCACAGTTTTACCTCGCTCTGTTGTGATTGCACCTTGCTGATGTTTGTCATTTTTCATACAGAAAACAGCCCCCTAAGGGGAGCAGATTAACAGTTTACTGTATTTTTTTTAGGAAAGTAAAATAGATTGTTGAAATTACTGTAAGTGTATTATAAAGTGATTTTTGTTTTACTGACAGTATATTCTAGGACTTACATCGTCAGCATTTAAAGACTTAAGTTTAACCTATAATCGTATTTTGAGGTAACAAAATTTCATTTTTGATACTTTTTTAGTGTCCAGAAATGCCCTTTAAAACAACTTTGCAAATAACTATTTATCTGTGCTTAGTGTAAGTAGTGCTTATGTTAGACAAACAATACTTAATTTATTAGTCTTTTGTGGATTATCAGGTACTTTACAAAAACAACTTTGTTACTTCTTTGAAGTAGTGGGCTCAGATGTAGTAGTAATAATGATGTTCAGACTCAGTGATGGATATTAAACAATTATGTATACAGGAAAGAACTGAAAGGAGACAAATGTAATTGTCTTGAATTTGGGATGAAAAAAAATTTTTTTAACATCTTTATTGGAGTATAATTGCTTTACAATGGTGTGTTAGTTTCTGCTTTATAACAAAGTGAATCAGCTATACATACACATATACCCCCATATCTCCTCCCTCTTGCTTCTCCCTCCCACCCTCCTATCCCACAAAAATATGGAACACTTCACGAATTTGTGTGTCATCCTTGCACCGGGGCCATGCTAATCTTCTCTGTATCATTCCAATTTTAGTATATGTGCTGCCGAAGCAAGCACTGGGATGAAAACTTTAAGAATGATGAGTAAAGCATAGAGGTAAAATTTTAGTCTTTATTCATAAAAACCTATGAGATACTTTTAATAAAACCAACTATAAAACTATTAAAAATTATGAAGCTAATTATAGTGTTAAATATTTAAGTAAGCAGTTCAAGTCATACTTTTTTTTTCTTTTTTCAAGAAAAGGAAGAACAACTTTCTCTGCTGTTTTCCTCCTTGTGACTACTTATTTTCCCAACTTGGCCTGAAAGAACTAGGTGTGAAGTAGATACCAGCAGTGGTATACTAGCATTTCTATTCAAAAGGAGTAATGTAGATGACCATAACCCTAACTCCGTACCTGTTTATTTATTATTTTAAAGTAGTCAGTACATTTGTGCTTCAAACCCTGGGACAAAATCAGTCATATATTAATAAATAAAAGTAGTGTATTTAGGTTTTGGAGCGTCTACTTTGGATTACAGAAAACAGTGTTTATAGATTATAGTCTAGATTATAATCTGGAATTCTACTGAACAAAATTCTCCTGTATAGTGTAAAGGACTTCAAAGGACACAGTCTCTAACTTCCCTTTCTTCACTATTACTTCAGATTTTTATGTCCTTTCTAAAATGTGAAGAAAATTGGTATTTAGAAATCATGCCAAAATAAAAAATTTCAAATAACAAAGACAGGAATTTGGTAATTTGGCAGAATTGTGTTGAGTCCACGTCTAGGTTTTGAATTTTTTTATCCATAATTTTTCTTTTGAATGCTCGTATTTTATTCCCTTTCTTCTTCTTTCTGAATCTTTTTCTTCCTGAAGATACTTGCAGTTTTAAATTTAATTTTGACACTGTGGAATAAAGTTTTTAATACAAGACAGTGTTATTATTAAAACTGATGAAACAGTTCTTGGTGACCAAAAATTGTGACCTTAAAAAGCAAATTGTGGGAGTTCCTGGTGGTCTAGTAGTTAGGACTCAGCGCTTTCACTGCTGTGGCCCGGGTTCAATCACTGGTCGGGGAACTGAGATCCCGTAAGCCAAGTGGCATGGCCAAAAATATATAAATAAACAAACAAACAAATAAATAAATAAAAGAAATTGTGAGAAATCATAACCGGCAATTAAGCTCAAAGTTTAATCACATTCAACAAGTATTACATTAGCTGTTCCAACTGAACCTTACTGCATCAAACAGCTCTAGTATCACGGAGTATGTATGTAAATTTAAGTGTAAATATTCTGAGATTAATTAACCTTTAATGTTTTTTTTACTCTTAATTCAGAAAAAAATTTGTGAAATTCATGCCATGGAGCATTTCTATTTAACCTCAGAACCCAGATTGTTTCCTTTGAACTGAGTTGTTTTAGCTTCTATTAACTCAAATGGAAATTTTAGAAATCTTGGAGATATTTTTATTATCCTACCTTCAGCATACGTAGGTGAAATGCTCTGGGACAGGTAGTCTTCATTTTCAGATGGTGGTATAGTTTTATGGAATTATTTTGCAAATCCTCAGTTTCATATGTACCCTGAATTTAGAATGAGCTCTCCTAAGATGAGACTGGATGCCTCAGGACTTATTTAACTGACTCATTTTATGCAAATCCCCTTCTCCATCATTTTTTTAAAATTTCTTATTGAAGTATAGTTGATTTTCAATATTGTGTTTCAGATCTATAGCAAAGTGATTCATATACTGTGTGTATGTGTGTGTGTATATATGTGTGTATGTATATATATATATATATACACACTTTTTCAGATTCTTTTCCATTATAGGTTATTACAAGATACTGAATATAGTTCCCTATGCTATACAGTAAGTCCTTGTTTATCTATTCCCTTCTCCTTCTTTACAAAAGAAAGACTACCTCACTCATCTCTGTTCTTACCCTGGTGTGCTGTTCCATGCTATAAAAATCTTTGGGGAACAATCCAAATAAAGGGAAAAACCCAGAATGCATAGCTCCAGAGAGAGAATTTTGAAGGAGACAGGAATAGGTTGTAACAGGAATGTTTTTCAACTCACTGCTTTGAATTTGTAGGGAAGGAAAACTTTTCCCTTCTTACCTTCTAAGCTCTGTGGCTGGTCTAATAATTAAATAATAAATAAATTGACATAAGGCAGATTAACAGCAGAAAAACAGTTAATTTCATACATATGCAAGCCCACAAAAATATAACACTTGAGACTTCCCTGGTGGCGCAGTGGTTAAGAATCTGCCTCCCAATGCAGGGGACACGGGTTCGACCCCTGGTCCAGGAAGATCCCACATGCCGTGGAGCAACTAAGCCTGTGCACCACAACTACTGAGCCTGTGCTCTAGAGCCTGCAAGCCACAACTACTGAGCCCACGTGTCACAACTAATGAAGCCCGCGTGCCTAGAGCCTGTGCTCCGCAACAAGAGAAGCCACTGCAACAAAGAGTAGCCCCCACTTGGAGCAACTAGAGAAAGGCTGTGTGCAGCAACGAAGACCCAATGAAGCCAAAACTAAAAAAGATAAATAAATAAATAAATTTATTGAAAAAAATATGACACTCAAAGAAGTAACCTACGCAGGCAGCTTTTATACCTTTTAGACAAGGAAATAATACATCTGTGAAGAACTGACAAGAGAAAGCATTTGGGCTTGGGTGGCATATTAGTGAAGAAGTAACAAGGTTTGTTTATACAGCCTTCTCGGCCCTAAACTCACTATCTCTGATAATAAGGATGCCTGCTATCCTCCTGGTACTGGGAGGGTAACTTTCGAATGGGAGATTTCCTGCTATTGGGGACAAAGGAGGTCAGAATGTCCATCTTGTACCGGCTGTTGCTTAAGTTACTTTAATTCAAAATAAACAATATACCAAATAGCATATTTTGGGGTGACATTCTATTACCTTTCAAATTCAAATGAGGTCACACCTTTTCTGATAGGACTGGCCAGTTATATAGTGGCCATTTTCCGTAAACTGAATGAGCCCAAGTGCCAAGGTTTGTTTGTTTGTTTTGTTTGTTTGTTTTTATTTATGGCTGTGTTGGGTCTTCGTTTCTGTGCGAGGGCTTTCTCCAGCTGTGGCGAGCGGGGGCCACTCTTCATCGCGGTGCGCGGGCCTCTCACTATCGCGGCCTCTCTTGTTGCGGAGCACAGGCCCCAGACGCACAGGCTCAGTAGTTGTGGCTCACGGGCCTAGTTGCTCCGCGGCATGTGGGATCTTCCCAGACCAGGGCACGAACCCGTGTGCCCTGCATTGGCAGGCAGATTCTCAACCACTGCGCCACCAGGGAAGCCCAAGTGCCAAGGTTTTGACAATGATATATTTAACGCACATATAACACAATATACAATATGCCAGAAATTACATGTTTGCAACTATCAAACTTATACAGTTTAGTAGTCAATGTGTAAGGAAGTACAGTTTCCAAAGTTCATTTTGGGACAAAATGGTTGAAGACCACAGGCTTGGGAGCCACTTGTACACACACTTAGTTCCTTTCAAAGTAAATCTAAGAGATTAAGAGAGGATATAATGGTATAATTTAGGACATTATATCAGCAAAGAATTTTGCTTGATTTTTTTTTCTTTCTTACACCAAATGTGATTCTTATAAAAAGCCTGTAGTTCTGGAAGAGAATTAATTTGGTAGCTCTATCTAAAAGACCCCAGGCAAAGGACATTATGGGATGTGACAGTATTTTCCTGAGCAAAAACAGAAACTAAGCTAGGGACCAAATTCCTGCATCAGAACCAACCAGGACCAACAGAGACCTTTACCAAGGATGAATCATGCTTTGGGAGGTGAGGGCCCAGTGGCATTGGGGAAACTTTGAAATGGCTCTTACATCAATCATATCTCTTCTGCAGGTGAAATTTACTATATGTCCTATACTCACTCGAGGACTTTCACTTATCCTTGTTTGTCTCCGTCAGTGAATGGGAATGGGCGGAAAATTGTATTTCTAATAATTTCATGGTATAATCGTACCCATTCTGATGAACAGTCAAAATAAACGGAAATCTCTGAAGGAGATGAATCTGTAATTGCTACCAGGCCATAGAGTAATGGTGCTTTCATGTTCTGATTTGATTCCATCAATTTCTGGGCTTGAGCATCTACTTAGAAAGTTGTAAATGTTAGGAGGAGATATCTGGGCTATTTGTGCCAAATCACTTTAAAGGACTTGAAACAATCTGATTGTGTCTGAGCTCCTGTAAACAGGACTATCCTAGTGGAACTTGCTGGCCTTGGTCATATCCCAGTCCTGTTTATCTGACCAGGAGACCCTGGGGAAGTTTGGAACAAGGCCAGAGCCTCTTAAGGAACATTGTTGAAGAAGTCTCAGATCCTTCTGGAGGAAAAGGAGGAGTCTGAAAAGTTTGCCCAGGCTCCTGCTTTTTGTGGTGGCATTGCCTTGGGGTGTGTGTGTATCTGTTTAAATGAGATTACAAAATATGTCTTAGATATTTGTGTTCATGTGTACATATTATTAGGGATAACTAGTTCTGTAGGAGAAATTTTCGTATCTTGTATTTGTTTTTACTTGACAATCTAAAATAGATAAAGTATTTTCTGGATATTGTGGATGACCATTGTTTTAAAAGGAAAGTACTTTGCATTTGTATTTGATTAAAATTAATACAGGTACCAAATAGTATGGATTTAATGATGCAGGCTAGTGAAGAATATGGATGAATACTTAATATTTAAATGATGGGTTTATACAAACGTAGACCAGATGATTTTATGGCATACTCTAAACTATGTAAAAACAAATTCAATATTAGTTTAGAGAAAAAGTATATAATAGGATAAGCATATTCACTATGACAGCACTAATCTGATCACAGCATTAATTTATAATTAATTATAAATTACAATTATATAATTATAAATTAATGTTTGTAGTGCTTTTGTTTAGTATTACTATATCTAATATGTACATATGTAAGTAGCATTACAAATAAAATAATTTTATCAACCCAGCGATCCAGAAGAATTTTTATCTTTCCTCTTTTAAAAAGGGTCTGTACATTAAAGTACATGTGTTTTGGAACCAGACTCACTTGAATTTGGATATGGGCTCTACTGTTTAACAACTTTAGGCACATCTTCACCAATTAAATGGGGCTTCATTTAATTTTCCAAATAATATATTTGCCTGGTATCTGCCAGAACCTATTCTAGATAATGGAAGTATATCATTGAACACAATAGATATGGTGTCTGCTCACAAGAGCATACACAGTTTAATGGGAGAGCCGGGCAAACAAATTATACTACAATGTAGGTGTTATGATAGAAGTAAGACTGGGGTCCTATGGGTGCACATAGCAGAGGTGATAAGCCTGCCCCTGGCAGTTCAGGAAAAATGAGACCTGAAAGACAAATAGCAGTTAGCCAAGTGATGGGAGAGCCAGAACTAGGCACAAGGAACAGAAACGTGCAAAAGGCAGAGGATGAGAAAGGATGGCACTTTGAAGAAGTTCAAGTACTCCATTAAGGCTGGAGCATAGTGTGTGATGGAAATCAGGAAGAGATAAAGTTGAAGAGGCAAACAATGGTGAGATTAGAACAGGTTTTGAATGCTTTGATAAATTATTCGGAGGGTGATATATCTGGAGCCATAGAAGAATTTTAAGAAAAAGAGCAAAATGACCAGGCTTTACTTTCAGAAGATCACTTGGACTGCAGTGTGGAGAATGAAAAGGTGAGACCAAAAGGTGGAAAGTAGGGAAACCAGTTAGGAGGCTATTGCATTAACCCATGAGAGATTGGTGACCTGACCTAAGGTACAGTGGCTGTGAGGGTGGAGAGGAGGATAAATACAGAGCTATTCAGATTGATTAGATATGGGACATGAGGGCAAATGAGAGAAGGATGACCCCCAGATTCTGGACTGGCTAGCTGGAACTATGCAATTGAGTCATCACATAGATGATAAGGAAACCACTGGAACAGATAAGCTCTCAGTTTGCAGTGTTAATTTAGGGCAGCCTGGGCTTCCCTGGTGGCGCAGTGGTTGAGAATCTGCCTGCCAATGCAGGGGACATGGGTTCAAGCCCTGGTCTGGGAAGATCCCACATGCCGCGGAGCAACTAGGCCCGTGAGCCACAGCTACTGAGCCTGCGTGTCTGGAGCCTGTGCTCCGCAGCAAGAGAGGCCGCGATAGTGAGAGGCCCGCGCACCACGGTGAAGAGTGGCCCCCGCTTGCCACAGCTGGAGAAAGCCCTTGCACAGAAACGAAGACCCAACACAGCCAAAAATAAAAATAAATAAATAAATAAATAAATAAAATTAAAAAAAAAAATTTAGGGCAGCCTGTGTGTAGTACATGTTTAAGGATCCATTTTCCCTCTGGCTATATTGGCATCTTTTATTTGTTCATCAAATATTTGTTGAGTATCTATTATTACATGCCAAATGGCTAGAGATATATCACTATAAAAAGTCCCTGTTTTCATGCAGCTTATTTTTTGGTGTGGAGGGACTGACAACAATAAGAGGTAATGTGGTCTAGTAGTTAAAAGCACAAACTTGGGAGCCATTCTGATTACGTTAGAATCCCAGCTCTGCCATGTCCTGAATAAGTTCCTTAACCTTTCTGTTCTCTGTTTGCTCAACTCTAAATTGGGAGTAGTAATAGTACTTACTTCATAGGGTTGTTAGAGCATTAAATTAATCAAGTAAAGTGCTTAATCTATTGCCTGCTGCATAGAAAGCACTATATGAGTATTTGCTGTTATTTTATATATTCTTTTAGATAGGTACCATGGAGAAAAACAAAGCAAGGTAAGGAGTGGGAAGTGGGAGGTTGATCTAGGATTGATCTAGGATGATCCAGAAAAGGCTCCCTGATATGGGAACATTTGAACAAAGATTTAATTGAAGTGATATCTGGGTTAACAAAATTCTAGGCAGTGATAACCGTAAATTCAGAAACCCTGAAGGGCAAGTGTGCTTGACATCCTTAAAGATAGTAAGAAGGCCAGTATAGCAGGAGTGGTATAAGCCAGGAGGGACAAAGGTAGGAGATGAAGTTAGGATAAATTATATAGGCCTTTGTAGCATTTAAAAACTCTGGCTTTCCAGTCTATCTGTTCTGTGACTGGACCCCAGGCTTCAGAATTAAGCGTATGAAATAGATCCAGCCAGTCAAGGCTCACACAGTGATTAGACCTGACCAAACCAAGTATTTACTTAAAGCTAATTATGTTGCCAAAGTGAACATTCTGGGACTTCTGTTGCCTGGAACGAAGCTGGGATTTTATGGAAAGTATGTAGGCTTGGAGTTACTGGCAGTCTTCTTGCCTCAGTGAGTTGAGGACCTACTTGAAAGTGAAATCAACACAGAAGAAAGTAGAACCACAAATAGGGAAATACCCCTGACCAGATCATTTGGTCCTTGTATCAAGCTGTGCCTAAAGCCAGAACCACTGCCTTAGATTTCTTGGTTACATGAGCCAAAAACATCTTCTTTTTGGTCAAGTCAGATTGAGTTAAGTTTTTGGTCACTTGCCAACCTGATTAACAAAATAGGCAGAAGAAATGGAGTAACAATCAAACTGAAAAGGAGTGAATGGCCTGCAAGAAAGGAAGACAATCCAGAGAGAAGATAAAAAAGAAAGCACTTGAGAGTGCATTTTCAACAATTTGAACAATGAACGAAGAAATTAATGTCCAGGCAAGGACACAAGAAACTTGTCATATAAGCCTGGTGAAAGTATCTAGCACAAAATAGATAATTAAAAAATAGTATCTATAATGGTAATAGCTTCTGTTATCTGCCACTAAATTATAAATTCTTTGGGAGCAGGAACCATATTTCAATTTTTATTGCTTTTAGTAAACTGAAGTCACTCAGATATTTGAATTGAATTTACTTTGTGCTATGCCTTGCATACTTGGGCTAGTAATTGGGAGGTAAGCCTGGGATCAGCAGCAAAGGAAAACTAACCTTAGCTCCCACATTAAGCCAGGAATCCTGGCTAAAATCATCCAGGTCCATAGCATTCCTAGGTTCTGGGAGATGCAAATTTTTTTTCTGGAAGAAAGTGCCCTCAGTTTAGGCCTTCAAGTTTCTCAGAGATTAAGATCAACCACCTAAGTTCATAAGCATTACCAAAAGAACAACATGGAAAAATTGAGAAACACATCGTCATTAGGAGATTTCAACATACTTCTCTTCAGTTATTGATAGATGAAGCAGAAAATAGAAAACTAGTAAAGATTTAGAAGATTTGAAAAAACAAAAGTTTGATTCAACAAATAAATAATTCAACCCAACAGCTAGAAAATGTATATTCTTTTCAAGCATACATGAAATATTTTCAAAAATTAATGTACCAGCCCATAAATGCCAGTCTTATAAAATATCAAAAAATTGAATTGTACCAACCTTGTCATCTTACCACAGTGTTGTTAAGTATAAGTCAATAAAGTCAAACAAAAGATTTCCTTTGGAGAGTTAAAAACCCCTGAATAACTCTGGGTCAAAGAAGAAGGCACAATGGAAATTTTTAAAACACTTGTAACAAACAATAGTAAAAATACTGTATATAAAACTACATAGTAACAGAAATCAATGAAATAAGGGGAAAGTATCATAAAATACAGATAAAACTGAGAATGTTCTTTTTTATGGGTATGCTATTAACATTTAAATTTTACCATCAATCAAGTATATGCTGGCCATATGTTCAGATTTTTGAAATAAAGATAAATGGACAGCTTTAAGGGTCCAATGTATTAAACACTGAACAATATATTCAACAATTAGAAAACATCTAGGGGGTGATATAACTAAATATACTAGCACAAGTATAGGGCCTAGCCCTGCAATTGGAGGAAAAACCTGTTCAGGATAGAGAGGTTCTTGTGAAAATGTTCTTTGAAGAAAACTTATAAGATAGATAAATTCCTGAGATTAAAGGGGGGGAAAGAAGGCACAAATATCAATGATAAAGAGGCTATACCTATACCCATAAAGAGATTAAAATATAAAAATTCTATGCCAGTAATTTGAAAACTTTGACAAAATGGAAGAAGCTATAGAAAAATACCCTAAAAAGACAGACTCAAAATGCAATAGAAGGAATGAATAGACCTATAATTGTTAAGAAAATTGAAGGAGATGACATGAAATCTTCCAAAAAGAAAATAAAGTGCCCAAATAGTATTACCAGTAAATTCTACCAAACTTACAAAGACTAGATCATTCTAGTCTTATATAATCTCTCCCTGAGAGGAGGAAAAAAGAGAACATCTCCTAAGTCACTTTATGGCTGAAATCAGAAAAGGACAATATGAGAAGGGAAAATTATATTTCCAAATACTTTATGGACACATTTCAAAAAATCCAAACAAAATATTAACAAATTTAACTTAGAAATGTATTAAAAAGATGTATATTGTGACCAAGTTGGGCATATTCTAGGAATTCAAGGGTGGTTTAACATGTAAAAGATCTATAAATGTTACTCACTACTTGTACAGATGAAAGAAGAAATGCCTTGTGAAGGTATTATGAAAAAAAAAACAAAAAACAAAACCTGAATTCAATGGTCAATGGATTTAAAATAAATTCTTAATGAACTAAGAATAAAACTTCCTAAATCTGATAATGTATCTGCCAAACTTTGGAGTAAATACTTTTCTTGATGATGAAACACTATATACATTATTTTACTTATTAAGTAAAATGAGGGTTACTTCAGCACAAGCACTGCGATACCATGAAAATCGATCTGAAAACTGAGACAGCTACTAAGTGACTAATGAGCTGGTAGCATATACAACGTGGCTATGCTGGCACAGGAATGATGCACGTCCCAGGCAGGAAGGAGTGGGATGGTGTGAGATTTATCATGCTTCTCAGCACAGCATGCAATTTAAACTTATAAATTGTTTATTTCTGGAATTTTCCACTTAATATTTTCAGACCACAGTTGACCATGGGTAACTGAAACTGCAGAAAGCAAAACTGCAGATAAAGGGGGACTACTGTATACAAAAATCAATTGTAGTGGTACTTCTGGAATGGTGGAGTAAGGTCCTCTGAAATTCTGCTCTTTCATAAGAGCAATAAGAACATTGGTTAAAAAAAAATAATCAACTTTTCAAAACTCAAAATTAACCAGAGGCTTGCAATAATCCAAAGAGAATATATTCAAGAAACAACTGAATCTCAGAACAGCAAGATTTGTGGTGGGTTTTTTTTAAATTAATTAATTAACTTATATTTTATTTTTGGCACATTGGGTCTTTTTTTTTTTTTTTTTTAAAGGATTTTCTTATTTATTTATTTATTTATTTATTTATTTTTGGCTGTGTTGGGTCTTCGGTTCGTGCGAGGGCTTTCTCCAGTTGCGGCAAGCGGGGGCCACTCTTCATCGCGGTGCGGGGACCGCTCTTCATCGCGGTGCGCGGGCCTTTCTCTATCGCGGCCCCTCCCGTCGCGGGGCACAGGCTCCAGACGCGCAGGCTCAGCAATTGTGGCTCACGGGCCCAGCTGCTCCGTGGCATGTGGGATCTTCCCAGACCAGGGCTCGAACCCGTGTCCCCTGCATTAGCAGGCAGATTCTCAACCACTGCGCCACCAGGGAAGCCCGCACATTGGGTCTTTGTTGCTGCTCACGGGCTTTCTCTAGCTGCGGTGAGCAGGGGCTACTTTTCGTTGCAGAGCATGGGCTCTAGGCACGTGGGCTCAGTAGTTGTGGCTCAAGGACTCTATAGAGTGCAGGCTCAGTAGTTGTGGTGCACGGGCTTAGTTGCCCCATAGCATGTGGGATCTTCCTGGACCAGGGCTCGAACCCGTGTCCCCTGCATTGGCAGGCAGATTCTTAACCACTGCGCCACCAGGAAAGTCTGATTTGTGGTGTTTTAACATGATCTATTCCAGTTCTCATCTCCCCAACTCTAGTAGAATTGAAACAAAAAACCTCACAATCATAGGAGCCATGAAAATCAGCAGTGTAGTAACCACTGGTGGGGGCAGAATGGTTTGGAACCTTCAAAAAAGCCTCATTCTTAGAGAATTATCATTATTCAACATGTCTGACAGTTTCCTCGAAACCCCCACTCACAGGGCTTGTCTTTCTTTGACCTGATTCAGAGCTTGCTCAGTGCAAGCAGCTTTTTCCCCAGGACATTTGTTGAAAACAATCGGGGCAATTATTTGAAATCTCAGCTGCCTGAGTTGGAAAAACAATTGGGGCAAACAAAAAGCTGACCAAACACTTCAAAGCAAAAGCTAGGAAGTGAGATGTCCATAGAGGGCTTTGAAAAGCTCTGACATATTCCCAGGATGCTAGAAGGTCATGCACATGTGCACACTGTGTCCATGCTCAGGAAATACCTGAGAAGACCTGAATCTCCCTCCTCTGACTGAACTTGAAGCTCTATACAAGCAGGAATTGAAAGCTAAGGCAGAAGTGTAAGCTGCCTGCTGGAAAATTGAAAGCATGCCTGAACATACACATAATACCCTTTGGTGAAGCCTGGGAGATATACTGATTCAAGGCATTTTAAGGAAATTTTTGTCCAATCATTGGCTGATCACTAAGCTAACCAAGCAAGATTTCAATAGCCACATATGACAAAAAATACAAACTTCACAGAATTTATTTAGGAAATTCATTAAACAAACAAAAGGCAATAGGAGTAGTATCAACATGAACAACCAATAGCAATAACAACTAGCCCTGGGGAGGGAGGGAATCTGATTTCCACAGTTGCCACATCGTATTATTTTATTTTTTTAAATTTATTTTTATTGGAGTATAGTTGCTTTACAATGTTGTGTTAGTTTCTACTGTACAGCAAAGTGAATCAGCTATGCGTATACATATATCCGCTCCTTTTTGGATTTCCTTCCCTTTTAGGTCACCACAGAGCACTGAGTAGAGTTCCCTGAGCTATACAGTAGGTTTTCATGAGTTACCTATTTTATACATAGTTTCAATAGTGTATATATGTCAATCCCAATCTCCCAATTCATCCCACCCCCGCTTCCTCCCTTGGTGTCCATACATTTGTTCTCTATGTCTGTGTCTCTATTTCTGTTTTGCAAATAAGATCATCGATACCATTTTTCTAGATTCCACATATATGTGTTAATATATGATATTTGTTTTTCTCTTCTGACTTACTCTGTATGACAGTCTCTACGTCCATCCACGTCTCTACAAATGACCCAATTTCGTTCCTTCTTATGACTGAGTAATATTCCATTGCATATATGTACCACATCTTCTTTATCCATTCCTCTGTTGATGGACATTTAGGTTGCTTCCATGTCCTGGCTATTGTAAATAGTGCTGCAGTGAACATTGGGGTGCAGCCACATCATATTATTTTAAATGTCCAGTTTTCAACAACAACAACAAAAACAACAAACTATGTGACACACAAAGAAACTGGAAAGTATGGTCTATACACAGAGAGAAAAGTCATTTAATAGAAACTATCCCCAAGGAAGCCTAGACATTGGACTTACTAGACAAAGGCTTTAATTTAGGTATTATAAATTTTTTCAAAAAATTAAAGAAAACCATGTCTAAAGAACTAAAAGAAATTATGAGAACAGTGTCTCACCAAATAGAGAATATTTATAAGAGATAGTTATTACCAAAAAAAAAAAAGAGACAAATAGAAATTCTGGAGCTGAAAAGTACAATAACTGAATGAAAAATTTGTAAGAGGGGCTCAAAAGCAGACTTGAGCTGGCAGAAGTATCAGTAAACCTGAATATAGGTCAATTGAGATTATCAAATCTAAGGGAAAAAAAGAAAAATGAATGAAAAATAAATAGAACCTCAGAGACAAAGACAAAGAGAGAATCTTGAAAGCAACAAGAGAGAAGCAACTTATCACAAACCAAGTATACTCAATAAGAGTAACAGCTGATTTTTCTTTAGAGACCATAGAAGCCAGAAAGCAATGGGACAATACCCAAAGTGCTGAAAGAAAAAGACTGTCAACCCAGAATTCTATATCCAGCAAAATTATCCTTCAAAATGAAGGGGAGATTAAGACATTCCCAGATAAAAACTGAGAGAATTTGTTGCCGGCAGGCCTTCCCTACAAGAAATACCAAAGAGTGTCCTTCAGGCTGAATTGAAAGGACACTACACAGTAACTTGAATCCACATGGGAAAAAATAAAGAACACCAGTAAAGGTAACTACATAGGTAAATATACAATAAGACAGTATGAATGTATTTTTTTCTTTGTAAACACTTTTTTTCCCTTCTACCTGATTTAAAAGCAATAATTATACAGTTTTTAATGGGCTTATAGTATATAAAGATGTAATTTGTAAGACAATAGTGTGAAGGGGGAGACTGTACAGGAGCAAAGTTTTTGTATACTATTGCAATTAAATTGGTATTAAACTATACTAGACTGTTTTAAGTGAAGATGTTAATTGTAATCCACAGGACAACCACTAAGAAAATAACAAAAAACATAGTAAAAGAAACAACGAGGTAATTAAAGGGACACACCAAAAATATCTATTTAACATAAAAGAAGGCAGTGATGGAGACATAGAAAAACAAAAAAGACATAAGACAGAGAAAACAAATAGTAAAACAGCAGACCTAAGTCCTACCTTATCAGTAATTAAATTAAATGTAAATAGATTAAACACTTCAATCAAAAAGCAGTGACTGGCAAATTGGATCCAACCCTATGCTGTCTATAAGAGGCACATTATAGATTCAAAGACACAAACTGCTTTAGAGTATACAGATGAAAAAAAAATATATGCCATGCAGACAGTAACCAAAGAAACCTAGGCCAAATAGACTTTAAGACAAAATTGTTTTTAGACACAGACATTTTATAATGATAAAAGGTCAATCCATTATGAAGACATAACAATTATAAACATATATACACCTAACCACAGAGCCCCAAAATAGATGAAGCCAAAACTGACGGAAATAAAGAGAGAAATAGGCAATTCAATAACAATAGTTGAAGATTTCAACAGAACTTCAATAAAATAACTAGGCAGAAAATCAACCAGGAAATAGAAGACTTGAACAACCAAGTATGTACCAAGTATAAACCAAATAAATCTAACAAACATCCATAGAACATTTTACCCAACAACAGCAGAATACACATTCTTCTCAAGTACACAAGGAACATTTTCCAGGATAGACCATCTATTAGGCCATAAAACAAGTCTCAGTACATTTGAAAGGACTGAGTATGTTCTCTGATCATAATGAAGTAAAATCAGAAATGAACAACAAAAGAAAATTTGGCAAATGAGCAAATATGTGGAAATTAACAACACATTCCTAAATAACCAATGGTTCAAAGAATAAATTATAAAGGAAATTAGAAAACACACTGAGATGAATGAAAACAAATTACAAAATACCAAAATTTCTGGAATACAGCTAAAACAATGCCTAGCAGGAAATTTATAGCTGTATACATCTATATTTAAAAAGATAAAAATCTCAAATCAATAACTGAAACTTTTGGGACTTCTCTGGTGGCACAGTGGTTAAGAATCCACCTGCCAATGCAGGGGACATAGGTTTGATCCCTGGTCCGGGAAGATCCCACATTCTGCGGAGCAACTAAGCCCGTGCGCTACAACTACTGAGCCTGCTCTCTAGAGCCCACATGCCACAACTACTGAGCACACGTGCCACAACTACTGAAGCCCGCATGCCTACAGCCTGTGTTCCGCAACAAGAGAAGCCACCACGATGAGAAGCCCATGCACCACAACGAAGAGTAGCCCCCGCTCAATGCAACTAGAGAAGGCCCACATACAGCAACGAAGACCCAGCACAACCAAAAATAAATAAATTAAAATAAAATTTAATTTAATTTAATTTCCATCCTGTTGGGAAGAAGTCTCTAAAAAAATAATAATAATAACTGAAACTTTTACCATAAGTAACAAGAAAAAAAGGGTAAATTAAATGCAAAGTTAATAGAGGGAAGGAAATAACGAAGATTAGAACAGAAATAAATGAACTAGAAAGTACAAAAACAATAGAGAAAATCAATAAAACCAAAAGTTTGGTTCTTTGAAAAAATCAATAAATTTGACAAACTTTTAGCTAGACTAACCAAGAAAAGAGATAGAGAACTCAAATTACTAAAATCAGAACTGGAAGAGGATACATTATGTATAGTGAAGAATTAACCTTACCAATAGAGAGGTTTGGCCTTTGTCCTTGGCTACTGGGATATGATGTCTAGTCCTCTGAAAAGTCCTGCCTGATAGGACTGTCTTTGTTTGCTGGGCACTTTAGCTATATTGTCTTATTTCCAATCTCCAAAAGAACTGGAGACTAAAGTATTAGCCCCTGGTAAGGGCTCTAGTAAGGGCTGGAGACTAAAGGTCAGCACTCACGTGAGCAGTATGTGATCAAGCCCTACTAAATTCTAGACACCAAAAGCTTAGGTGAGTTTCCCTGGTTGGTGGTACTCTATATTGTCACACATTGTAAGTGGGAGAAGGTAATGCTATCCATGACCCCATGGAAAGAGTATGATCAAAAGCTCCACACTTGAACCTCTCCCAAACTCTGTGCATCTCTTCCTGTGGCTAATTTCAACCTGTGTCCTTTCCCTGTAATAAATCGTGAATATAATAGCTTTCAGTGAATTCTGTGAGTCCTGTTGAATTGCTAAAACTGTTTTGGAAACCACCCCCCTCCGCACCCCCTGACCCCCGCTGCCTAAATTTGCAATTGGTGTTAGAAGTGAGGTCAATTTTGTGGGGCCTGTTCCCTCTAATTGTACTGTTGGTTAAACTCTTCATGTATCACTACTAACCTTATAGAAATAAAAAGGGATTACAAAGGAATACTATGAACAATTGCAGACCAACAAATTAGATAACCTAAATGAAATGAACATATTTCTAGAAAGGCACAAACTATCAAATGACTCAAGAAGATATAGACAAAGATTGACATAATCATCAAAAAACTACCCCATAAAGAAAACCTGAAGCCCAGATGGCTTCACTGGTGAATTCTATGAAACATTTAAAGAACTAACACCACTCTTTTACAAGTTCTTCCAAAAAACAAAAGAGGAGGGAACACTTCCCAGCTTGTTCTTTGAAGCCAGTATTACCCTGTTACCAAAACCAGACAGACATCACAAGAGAAGAAAACTGCAAACCATTATCCCTGGTAAATATGGACGTAAAAATCCTCAACAAAATATGAGCAAACAGAATCCAACAACATAAAATGGGTAATATATCATGACAAACTGGGACTTACCTCAGGAGTGAAGGAATTCATAAATGGTTCAACATATAAAAATCAGTCAAACCATACCATATTAATAGAATAAAGGCCCCAAACCACAAGATCATCTTCATAGACACATAAACAATTTGCTACAATCCAATATCCTTCACGATAAAAATACTCAACAGCTAGGAATAGAAGGAAGCTTCTCAAACTTAATAAAGGGCATCTACAAAAACCCACAGGTAACATCATACTTAATGGTAAAATGCTGAAAACTTCCCTGTAAGGTCAGAACTAAGACAAGGATGTCCACTTTCACCACATGTACTGGAGGTTTTACCCAAGGAAATTAGGCAATGAAAGGAAGATGTAAAACTATCACAGATGACATGATTTTGTAAATAGAAGATCCTAAGGAATCCACACACATATATACATATATATACATAAGTCTATTAGAACTGATAAATGAGTTCAGCAAATTTGCAGGCTGCAAAATTAACATACAGGGACTTCCCTGGTGGCGCAGTGGTTAAGAATCTGCCTGCCAATACAGGGGACACAGGTTTGAGCCCTGGGTCTGGGAAGATCCCATGTGCCATGGAAAAACTGAGCCCGTGCACCACAACTACTGAGCCTGCACTCTAGAGCCCATGAGCCACAACTAGAGTCCACGCACCACAACTACTGAAGCTCACGTGCCTAGAGCCTATGCTCAGCAGCAAGAGAAGCCACCGCAATGAGAAGCCCGTGCACTGCAACAAAGAGTAGCCCCTGCTCACCGCAACTAGAGAAAGCCCGCATGCAACAATGAAGACCCAACACAGCCAAAAACAATTAATTAATTAATTAATTAATTAATTAAATACTTTAAAAAAATTAACGTACAAAAATCAATTGTATTTCTAGACATGAGCAATGAAAAATCCAAAAGTAAAATTAAGAAAACAGTTCAATTTATAATATCATCAAAAATAATATTCAGGAATAAAATTAATTGCTAATGGGTACAGGATTTCTTTCTGGGGTGATGAAAATGTTCTGATATTAGTGATGATAGTTATACAGTTTTGTGAATATACTGAAAACCACTGAAATACAAACTTTAAAAGGATGAATTTTATGATATGTGAATTATATCTCAGTAAAGCTATTATTTAAACAAATAAATTGTCTTTATACACCAGCAACTAACAGAAAATGATTTTTTTAAATTACCATCTACAAGAGTAATGAAAGCTACCTTGGAATAAGTCTAACAAAAGTTGTGCAAACCCTGGGAATTTTATAATTTTATAAAGCTTTTAGAAACTTTACTTCTATAAAAGTTTTATTTAAAAAACCTAGTCTTTTAGCTTCTTAAGCAGAACTCTTCCTAAGAGTTGTTTTTTTTTTAAATCACTACAGGATCACTTTCTAAATTATATTTGAAGTGTTTAGATTAGTTAGAAGGTGAGCTATTTTAAAGTTGATTTCTATGGATAGGAAGGTAGGATTTGTATTAAAGAATAAGGAATAGTAAAATATATTATTGTCATTGTTGACCTGTACAGTATTAATACTGTACTACATTACTCCAGGTAATGTTAGGGTGGCCAGAATGAGTATGATAACATATTGTTGGAAGGTTTATTTTGACATAAAATAGAAGCTGGTTTAAGTAAATCAAAGGAGAACTTAATTTCTCTAAAGTAGACTGGTAAACCTTTTAGCTCTCAACTTCTCCCACCTGCTAGTAATTCATAATCACATTGTATTTCATTTTCTAACTATGTTTTTCACTAATGCTGGGGCTTAAGAAGAAAAGGGGAAATCTTTGGTTTAAAACTACTAGTCTCTGATATCAGGGTTCATTTTGCATGTTTAAACAGTATTGGTCAGCCATCGTTTAGGAATCTTTCTAGTCACATATTAGCAAAAAAATACCTTAAATCTAAGCAGCTAGACGAAAACCCAACTTTACTGAGCTAACTTTCCAGCCCGTTAAATGAGAATCTAATGTTTGAAATCGCCTTTTATTTAGAAAATTGCGATATGCCTTTATTTATTTATTTAATAAATGTAAGGGATTTTATGGGGGTGCTTTGTTATTGACCTACTTGTTATGTACTATTTTAATTTCATACCCTTTAGATATTTGGATTTGAACTGCATTTTAGAATTCATCTTCACTTACAATGCCACCATCAAACGGAGGTCCAGTTGGATACACGCCCCCAGATGGAGGCTGGGGGTGGGCAGTGGTTGTTGGAGCTTTCATTTCCATTGGCTTCTCTTGTGCGTTTGGCAAATCTATTACTGTATTTTACAAAGAAATTGAAGAAATATTTAAAGCCAGCACCAGCGAAGTGTCATGGTTATCTTCCATCGCGTTTGCTGTCATGTATGGTGGAGGTAAGTACTCATGACCTGCTCTTTTAACTTTCAATGGGTAGACAAAAGCTCTGTAGTAAGTGCTTTTTGTTCTTGATGCCTTTATCAGTGAGATATTTGAAATGTTAGTTCTTGGAGTTATGTGATTAGAGTCATGTTTTTCATTGTCTTTAACAATAAAATCTACATAGCAGCTGTGTGCTCTGTTAGGTCACTTATAAAATGGTGTCATTATAAAGGATAACTTTCTTTAAAAATGTGTTTTGTATTGGCTGCTGGGTATAGAAAGGTAATTGATGTTTGTATTTTAATCATATATCCTGTAAGCTTGCTAAACTCTTGTTATTTCCAATAGTTTATTGGTAGATTTTTTGTCAAAAATTTTTGATAGACAAATCTTCTGCAAATACTGATAGTTTGGTTTCTTCATTTCCTTACTCCTTTTTCCCCCCTGTCTTACTGCTGGCTCGGACCTCCAGTATAATGTTGAAGAAAAGTGGTGATGGTAGGCATTCTTGTTTTGTAGTTCTGTTTTGGTTGTGTTGTTGTTTTCTGTGAGAAACAATACATTTTAGCTAGTTTGTAAATATGCCCTTAAGTCAGAAGTTTGATCAGACTTGCTCATAAATCTCATCGTTCATGTGTGTTTGCTCTAGATGACCATCTAAAAATTTAAAACAGAGCAAACTTGCTACATATATGTGGATAATATCCTAGATACATGAAGAATCCTGTAAACACTTATAATCAGGGTATTTGCAGCCTCTTCTGCCTTAAAATAATTAGATTATGGTCTTGCATACTTTAGTTAAAACCCATCTAATATGTCCTAGGTATACAGAAAATGTACAATCAATACTATATGTATTCCATTACACAAACCTGTGACTCTGAAATAAAGATAGAAAGTAATATTCCTTACCACTGTCTTCTGTTTTATCTGTTTATTTTCTGGGGTGGCATCCTGTCATGTTGGTAATGTCATATGCAGGTGTGGATGTGAGGGCTGGGCTTCTCCTCTATATGACTAAGCTGTTTGTTCTCTCCTAGGTCCTATCAGCAGTATCCTGGTGAATAAATATGGCAGTCGTCCAGTTATGATTGTTGGCGGCTGCTTGTCAGGCTGTGGCTTGATTGCGGCTTCTTTCTGTACCACTGTGCAGGAACTTTACTTGTGTGTCGGAGTCATCGCAGGTGAGTTGCTACTAATGTATTTTCAAGCATTAATTTTTGTGTGGACTATTTATAGCATTAATTTGCCAATTCTTTTGAAAAATGAAAGTTCTTTGTTAGAAAAATTACTAGGTCACTATTTTTTAGAGCTGTTGATATGTTAATTTAAAAAAAGCAAGTCTTTAAAAAAAGTTCTGGCACTTAATGGGTGATTATTTTTATTGAATGAATAAATTGAAAGAGCTTCTTTCCTTTTGTCCTTTCTTTCTTCCCTCCCTCCCTCTCTTTCTTTCTTTTCTTTTCTTTCTTTTTTTGTCTTAAGAAAGAAGATAGTGGTGATAGGTAAAAAGTTGTTGAAAGGGAGGTCATTAGCTATTCCCTCTCATTTCCCATTCTACCCAAGAAGGAATTGGCTCAAATTAGAGAAAGAGAGAATGTCAGATATAAAGCAGTTTCTGGTAGAAAAGACAGATACATTTTCAAGGGATAAAGGGCATGCATGAGGAAACCCCCCTTTCTAATAACTAAATTAAGAAAATAAAATTGCTGAATATAAATACAATCAACACCCATAGCTCTACATTTCAGAGAAAACTACCATTAATATTTTGATGCCATATCCACTCATTTTTCTATGCACACATAGAATTTTTAGAACAAAAAGGGATGAGATTAGTGAAGTCAAACAGAGAAAGACAAATATCATATGATATCACTCATATGTGGAATCTAATTTTTTAAAATGATACAAATGAAGTTATTTACTAAACAGAAACAGACTTACAGATATCGAAAACAAACTTATGGTTACCAAAGGGGAAAAGTGGGGGTGGTATAAATCAGGAGCTTGGGATGAACATACACACACTACTATATATAAGATAGATAACCAACGAGTACCTACTTATAGCACAGGGAACTCTATACTCAATATTCTGTGATAACCTATAAGAGAAAAGAAACTAAAGGAGAATGAATGTATGTATATGTATGACTGAATCACTTTGCTGTATACCTGAAACTAACACAGCACTGTAAATCAACTATACTCCAATAAAGTTAAAAAAATTTTTTAAAGGGATGAGATTATGTATAATGTTTGTAACCAATTTTTTCACTTAATAATACATTATGTATTATACATAGTTTCTCCATCTCAGTAAATATACTTTAGCAGCGATTATTTTTTCATGGGATAGATGGATATACCATAATTTATTTCACCATCCTCTAATTGAAGGACATTTAGATTGTTTATATTTTCACTCTTAATAAACAGTATTTGCATGATAGTGCTTCTGTATACATCTTTGTGAAAATGATAATTTCCTTTGGATAAATTTGTAGAAGAGCAATTACTGGGGAAAAAGGGTTTTGATACCATTGCCCAAATACTCTTTTGGAAATGTTATAATAATTTACAGTCCCACCTGCAGGACCTGAGATAATGCCAATAATGGGTATTATCTTTTTGGATCTATACTTTTACTATATTAATTAAATTTTTAAACATTTAACTATTTTAACTCATCTGGATTATTTGAATAACATAAGGAAGGAATAGAACTTTATTTGTTCCCATGTGATTATTCAGCCTGTTCATTATTTCATTTATTAATTCACTCAAGAAATATTTATTGGGGCTTCCCTGGTGGCGCAGTGGTTGAGAATCCGCCTGCTAATGCAGGGGACACGGGTTCGAGCCCTGGTCTGGGAGGATCCCACATGCCACGGAGCAACTAGGCCCGTGAGCCACAATTACTGAGCCTGCGCATCTGGAGCCTGTGCTCCGCAACAAGAGAGGCCACGATAGTGAGAGGCCCGCGCACCGCGATGAAGAGTGGCCCCCGCTTGCCACAACTAGAGAAAGCCCTCGCACAGAAACGAAGACCCAACACAGCCATAAATAAATAAATAATTTTAAAAAAAAAATTTAAAAAAAAAAAAAAAAAGAAATATTTATTGAGTCCCTAACTATATGCCAGGCACTGGTCCAAGCTCTGTGGGGAGAGCCAACATGACAGGCAAGATTCCCACTATTTAGTGGAGGGAAGCAGACAATAAGCAGACCAACAAATAAATGAATAAATAAGAAAAATATTGGGTAGTAATAACTGCTTTGCAAAGACTTAAAACAGAATGTTGATAGAGAAGGATTGAACTGTCCCTAAAGGGAAGGCTTCTCAGAGGTGGTGATTTTAAGTTGAGATCTGAATGAAAACTAGGAGAAGGCTTTGTGAAAATCTAGAAGAACAGTTACACGTAGCACAAGTAAGAATAGACTGAGATGAGGGCAGGGAGGTAGGTTAGTGCCAAATCATGGGACCTCTTAATCCAGAGTGAAAAGTTATGGATGGGCAGTCATTAGAGAGATTGAAATGGGCAAGCATCCTAACCTGGTTTACCTAGTAGGGAAGCAAGATTGGGAGACCATTTAAGAGGTTATTGGGATAGTTACTGTGCCAGCCCCATTAGCTGGAAAATCCATTCTTTCCCTATTAATTTAAATGTATCTTTTGGTTCTGTTTCTGGACTTTCTGCCCACTTTTAGTAATCAGTTTTTCTAATTTTGAATAAGTGCCACACTATTCTAATTACCATAGCTGTACAATATAGTTATATATCTGTTAGGGTAGGCCCACCAATTATTTATCCTTTTCCAATATTTCTAATGCATTTGTTCTTCGGGTGTATTTTAGAGTCATTTTACCTCATTTGAAAAATAAAACACATTGAAATTTTCATAGAAATTTCATTAAATTAATGGATTTACTAAGGTAGTGTTAGCATCTTGACAATGTTGTGTTTTACTATCCAAAAACATTTTCTCTCTCTCTCCCTCCCCCTCCCTCTCTCTTGTTTCCCTTCCTTCTGCCCCTTCTCCTATCTTGCTTTCTGAATTTATAAGATTTATCTTCTCTCCTTTTTGCTTTCAATTCCCTATTCCTCAGGAAAGCTAAAATTATGAAATTAGACAAAGGATCTTACATTTATTGTTCTTTTTGTTGCTAAAGGAAAAAGAATTATTTTTTAAAATATACATTTTTTAGGGACGTCCTGGTGGTCCAGGGTTAAGACTCTGTACTTCCACTGCAAGGGGCCTGGGTTCGATCCCTGGTTGGGGAACTAAGATCCTGCATGCCACATGGTGCGGCCAAAAAATATATACATATATATACACATATATATACATTTTTTATATTATAGATCTAGTATTTGCTGCATAAAGAGACTTTATGTCTGTATTTATTTGATAACAGTCCACTTAATGACCTACTAGTTATAATAGCCTCTCATGATTTTGACCTCTTTCCACTTCATTTCTTTGCCTAGTTAATTAATTCCAAATATGTTTCTGACATTTATTGGAGTATGTGATTCTTTTTTCCCCTCTCGCCAGGTCTTGGGCTTGCCTTCAACTTGAATCCAGCTCTGACCATGATTGGCAAGTATTTCTACAAGAGGCGACCATTAGCAAATGGACTGGCCATGGCAGGCAGCCCTGTGTTCCTCTCCGCCCTGGCCCCCCTCAACCAGGCTCTTTTTGCTGCCTTTGGCTGGAGAGGAAGCTTCCTAATTCTTGGAGGCATCCTACTAAACTGCTGTGTGGCTGGAGCCCTGATGAGACCAATAGGGCCCAAGCCAACCACTGCAGGGAAAGAGAAGTCTAAAGAATCCCTTCAGGAAGCTGGAAAATATGATGCAAACAAGGGGGCAGGTGATGCAAATACAGAAGTTAATGGCAGAAACCCCCCAAAGGAGAAACAATCCGTTTTTCAAACAGTTAACAAACTTCTGGACTTATCCCTATTCAAACACAGAGGCTTTCTGCTGTACCTCTCTGGGAATGTGATAATGTCTTTTGCGCTGGCTACACCTTTAGTCTTTCTTAGTAATTATGCCAAGAGTCAACATCACTCTAGTGAGAAGTCTGCCTTCCTTCTTTCCATTCTGGCTTTTGTTGACATGGTAGCCAGACCTTCTATGGGATTTGTAGCCAACACAAAGTGGATAAGACCTCGAATTCAGTATTTTTTTGCTGCTTCTATTATTGCAAATGGAGTGTGTCATACGCTAGTACCCTTATCCTCTAGCTATATAGGGTTCTGTCTTTATGCGGGATTCCTTGGATTTGCTTTTGGGTGGTTTGGCGCCGTATTGTTTGAAACGCTGATGGACCTCGTTGGATCCCAGAGGTTCTCCAGTGCTGTGGGATTGGTGACCATTGTGGAATGCTGTCCTATTCTCCTGGGGCCACCGATTTTAGGTATAGTATGTCTCCCTATTTCTATGGTTCTATTAACATAAAACAGACAGAGAAGATTAGGAAGGTGATAGAAAGCAGAAATCAGTGAGCTGCTTGATAGTCTTTCTTCGCTTCTGTACCCTCAGTGCTGGCACAATGCTTGGTACAGCGTAATTGCTCAAATACTTAATAGAACTGAATTAAAGTGAATCATCAAGCTGAAAGAGGAATAAAAAACTATTACACACTTAAGTATGTATAATAATTTTTCCTGATAAAAAACCTAACATGTTTATTGTAGAAAAATATATAACCACCTTTAACATACTGTTGGTGATTTCTTTTTAATTGTGGAATTTATCTCAGCAGTAATATTTAAAATAATAACAATAGGTACCAGGTGAGGGCTCACAGTATACCAGGGACTGTCCTAGTCGTTTGCTATATTCTGTCATATGTTACAAGTCTGTGATGCAGGACAATTATTGTTCCCACTTTATAAATAAATAAATAGAGGCTTCTAAAAGTGAAATAATTTGCCCAAGATCACGCAGCTAGTAAGTGACCATAAAACTTGATGTATTATTCTCTTAAGAATGCTAAATGGTGAATGGATAGAGAAGATGTGGCACATATATACAATGGAATATTACTCAGCCATAAAAAGAAATGAAATTGAGTTATTTGTAGTGAGGTGGATGGACCTAGAGTCTGTCATACAGAGTGAAGTAAGTCAGAAAGAGAAAAACAAATACTGTATGCTAACGCATATATATGGAATCTAAAAAAAAAAAAAAATGGTTCTGAAGAACCTAGGGGCAGGACAGGAATAAAGACACAGACGTAGAGAATGGACTTGAGGACACAGGGAGGCGGAAGGGTAAGTTGGGACGAAGTGAGAGAGTAGCATTGACATATATACACTATCAAATGTAAAATAGATAGCTAGTGGGAAGCAGCTGCATAGCACAGGGAGATCAGCTTGGTGCTTTGCGACCACCTAGAGGGGTGGGATAGGGACGGTGGGAGGGAGATGAAAGAGGGAGGGGATATGGGGATATACGTATGCATATAGCTGATTCACTTTGTTATACAGCAGAAACTAACACAACACTGTAAAGCAATTATACTCCAATAAAGATGTTAAAAAAATGCTAAATGGTTTACATTTTAAAATTATTATTAATATAAAATACAACAATAATTTGGACTTCTGGATGTGACTCATGCTTTTGAGATTATGCACTATAAAGTAAGGAGGGATACATAACAGAAGATCACTACTGACCTGTCCACCCTCTCTCCTCCCTATATACACCCAAGGAGAGTCCAAATCCTGTCCGTTCTCGCTTCCTAAATCTCTTTCTAATCTGCCTGTTTTCTCTCCATCACAACTACCACTCTTATCCAAATATCCTATCTTCTATCAGTAGCCTTCTAACTTTACCCATATCCACTCTAGCTGTTCTTCGTCTCTTAGAACACTCCAGTTGCTTCCCACGTTCTCAGGGTGAAGATCAAATTCCCTGTTGTGGCCTATTAGGTCCTGCATGGCCTGGCCCACCTGTGTCTCCAGCCTCATTTCCCACCACTCAGTTTGCTCTCTGTGCTCCTCTCACACCCTGTGCTTCCTCCTACCACCTGCCTTTGCACTGGCTGTTGTCTGCCCTGAGCCTTTTCCCATCTCCCTTCTCCTTGATAACTCCTATCCTCCTGTAAGTCTTGGCTAAGTTTACACTTTAAGAAAAGCCTTCCTGGGCTTCCCTGGTGGCGCAGTGGTTACAAATCCGCCTTCCGATGCAGGGGACAGGTCTGGGCCCTGGTCCAGGAAGATCCCACGTGCCACGGAGCAACTAAGCCTGTGCGTCACAACTACTGAGCCCGCGTGCCGCAACTAATGAAGCCCACACGCCTAGAGCTCATGCTCTGCAACAAGAGAAGCCACCGCAATGAGAAGCCCAAGCACTGCAGGCAAGAGTAGCCCCCGCTCGCCGCAACAGGAGAAAGCCCGCGCACAGCAACAAAGACCCAACACAGCCAAAAATAAAATTTTTTTCTAATTTTAAAAAAAGAAAAAAGAAAAGTCTTTCTGACCCTACTTGCTGGTCTAAAACCCCTATTTTCTGCCTTCAAACCTTCCTTGTAGCACTTGTCACAGTCTGTGTAGTTATTGGATTAACATTTCTCTTCTCCACTGAACTGTGGACGTTACCTCCTTTGCTCACCCTTAACTCAGGACCTAGCAGACCCAGGGCCGTGTGTATATTTAGAGAATCAGTAAGTATTGCTGAATGCGTGATGCCCTGCATTGGAAAACCATATGGAGTCATATTTGAATTGGTTATTATGTCCTTTATATGGGTAGTATTTTCCAAAGTTTATTTCTTTTATTTATTTATTTGGCTGCATTGGGTCTTAGTTGCGACATGCGGGATCTTCATTGTGGTGCTTGGGCGCCCTAGTTGTGTGGCATGGGCTCCAGAGCACATGGGCTCAGTGGTTGCAGCACGCGGGCCCTCTAGTTGTGGCTCGCGGGCTCTAGAGCGCAGGCTCAGTAGTTGTGGCGCGCACACGTAGTTGCCCTGCGGCATGTGGGATCTTAGTTCCCTCACCAGGGATCAAACCCGCATCCCCTGCATTGGAAGGTGGATTCTTAACCACTGGACCACCAGGGAAGTCCCTCCAAAGTTTATTTCTTAATACTAGTTTGAGATACTAATAAATTTTATTATTACAAGGATTTCATGGCCAAAAAAAGATTGGGAACACCAAAGTAAATAAGTTTCTTTACCTCATAAATAAGTTTCTTTACCTCATAAAGCCTTTAATAGAAAAGACTATGTGTCATTTCCAAACTTACTTGACTTTGGAAACATTAGGGAGTATCCTGTAGAACAGAAGTTATGGTGCAGACCTCAGAGTCAGACTTGCTGGATTGAAAGCCAACCTGTTTCATTTACAAGCTTTGTGACCTTGGACAAGTTACTTAAGGTTTCTGTACTTCAGTTTTTCTGTTATACAATGGGAATGATGATAGAACCTTCCTGTTGTGAGGATTAAGCACTTAGAATGGTGGAAAGGTGTTGCTGTTGTTAATGTTAGCAGAGGATGAGTGTTCATAGGAACGCCCTTTGGGAAATGCTGATGTCAGAGAAAGTGCATTGGCCTGGGAGACTGGAATTAGCTCTATGGCCTTGGGCAAGACTACTAAACCTCTTTTGAGCAACAAATTTTTCCATTGAATATTGAGAGGATTGACTCTAGGTGATCTCTAGGACTTCCCCAATTCAAATTTGCCAAGATTTAATTACTTTCAAGTTGCTAAAGTTAACAGACTACGCAGGGCCATCCAAAATCAGTTGACATCATAAACAAAAGATCAAATAATTTTGAGCAGTTTCTATTTAGACTAATTTGTCATTTATGAGCTCTTTGAGTGGATCCTTAAGCTTTATTTGGGAAAGGGTATAATTGCTTACCCACATAACTTTTTTTTTTTTTTGGACATCCTTAGGTCGTCTCAGTGACATATACGGAGACTACAAATATACATACTGGGCATGTGGCATAATCCTTATTGTCTCAGGCATCTATCTCTGCATTGGCATGGGCATCCATTATCAACTTGAGGCAAAAGAACAGAAGGCAGAGGCGAAGCAGAAAACGGAAAGTAAAGAGATGGAACCAAAAGAAGTTATTAAAGCTGCGGAATCTCCAGAACTGAAAGGCACATTAGGAGGACCCAAAGAGGAGAAACTTTCAGGCTGAAGTCAGGGATAAACAGAAGCTTTGGACCAAAGATACTGAAAAATTCGACTGAATCATGTTCTACTCTTGGTGCTCACAGTGGACAGTGGACATTTGTGTGGAAGTCATACCAGGTGTTCATTGATAGAATTTTTATTTCCTTCCTTTACAACAGTCATAATAGATATGTCACGTCCTTTAGGGGCAGGGGATTTGCAAAAGGTGACAGAAGGAAATAGCTTTTATTTGAAGTCATATTTATTAAGGTATACCCTAAATACTGTACAAATCCCTTTTATAAGAGTAAAGTTTAATGAATTTTGACACAGGTATTTTGTCAAATAACTACCACACTAATATAGAATATTTCAAACAGCCAAAATAATTCCCTTCTGCTCTTTTGCAGTTAATCCCCTCCCCTTAGCTATAGCCCCTGGCAGCCACTGATCTGATTTCTGTCCCGTATAGTTTTGTCTTTTCCAGAATGGAATAAATGGAATCACATAGTATGTAACTATGGCACAATAGTATATATATGGTCTTTATCCTCAGTTCCTGGTATACAGCTCCTAGAAGCCTTGGCATCTCTGGAGTGATAAGAGTATCTTTTGCATGCTAATTAGGTGACTGGTGGCTGGAGACCCCTTTCTTAACTTCAGGATAGGGGCTAATCTCCAGAAAGGCCAAAGCATGATTAGAGGGTTGGAACTTTCAGCCCCATCCCCGACCTCTGGGAAGGGGAGAGGGGCTGGAAGTTGGGTTCAATTATTAATGTCCAATGATATAATCCATCATGCCTATGTAATAAAACCCCCTAAACTACAGAGAGCTTCCTGGCTGGTGAATACTTTGAGGTACTGGGAGAGTAGTGTGCCCAGAGAGGGCATGGAATCTCCCTACCACTCCTCCCCACCATATTTTACCCTATGCATCTCTTCCATCTGGCTGTTCTGAATTGTATCCTTTATAATAAATCAGTGAACGTAAGCAAAGTGTTCCCTGAGTTCTGTGATCCATTCTAGCAAATTATCAAACTTGATGAAGGAGTCATGGGAACTCCCAATTTATAGCTGGTCGGTCATAAGTACAGGTGGCAACCTGGGACTTGAGACTGGAATCTGAAGTGAGGGGAGTCTTGTGAGACTGAGCCTTTAAATCTGTGGAATCTGACACTAACTCTGGGTACTTTATGTCAGAATTGAATTGAATTGTAGGACACCCAGTTGGTGTCTGGAGAGTTGGCAAAATGGTTGTTGGTATGGAAATAACCCACACATTTGGTGTCAGAAGAGTTGTGAGTAAAAGCAGTTGGGAGTAGCCTTTTGTGTCTGGCTTCTTTCACAATAGCATAATGTTTTATGGTTCATCCAGGTTGTTGTATTTTTCCGTAGTTCGTTGCTTTTTATTGCTGAGCAGTATTTCTTTGTATAGATGTACCATAATTTGTATATCCATCCACCAGTTGGACATTTGAGCTTTGTTCTAAGTAAAGATGCTATAAACATTCACATAGAGATCTGTGCAGACATATGCTTTCATTTCTCTTGGGTAAATGCCTAGGATTGGAATTGCTGGGTCATATGGCAAGTGCATGTTTAACTTTGTAAGAAACTATCAAACTATTTTCTCAGTGGCTATACCATTTGGTAATCCCACTAGCGATGTATGAAAATTCTAGCTGTTCTACATCCTTGTCAGCACTTGGCATTGCCGATCTTTTTAACTTTCCCGTTCTAGTTGGTATGTAGTGTGTGACATTTCCCTGAACATTAAAGATGTTGACCATTTTTCCATGTGCTGTCCTCCGTATATTTTTAGAGAAGGTTTTGGGGTGGGGGGGGGCTGTGCTGCGTGGCATGTGGGATCTTAGTTCCCTGACCAGGGATTGAACCCGTGTCCGCTGCAGTAGAAGTGTGGAGTCCTAACCATTGGACTGCCAGGGAATTCCCGAGAAGGTTTATTTTTTAATCCTGACATTTAACAGTCTTAAAAATATTTAGGTGCCTTGAGGTTTTGTCTTTCAAACTCTTTAGGTGACTTTTCCTGGCATATCTGACAGTGAAATGAACAATATATTTGAACATCCTTAAATGTGTGGCAGTGTGTTTAAATAGATGGTTATGAAGTCTAATAGCATGGAAAGATCCTTCTGTTATAAACATGATACAATGTTACATGAAAAAAGCAGAACACAAACTAGATAAGTATATATAATATACTCTCAGGGAAAAAAAGAGGAAAGAGATAAACACAAAATTCCAACCATACTTGTGTTGGAATGGTGACTTTTTCCCTATATTCATTTTCCTTAATGTGAATGTGATTGTTATATTTTCACTAATAACAGAGGAAAAATGAATAGATTTGAAATAGAAGAGTTCTGACAAGAGGCACTTATCTCCTAAGAAAATAAAGCTAATGATTACTATAAGCCATTATCTATTTGTTTATCTTTAAGAGTTGCATTCTGGTGAAAGGGAGGCGAGTGTGACATGGAAGTTGAGAGCACAGAGCACGAATAGCCTCAAGGCATGATTTTGCTTGTCCTGCACAAAGCTGTGGAGGGTGGAGTCCACAGGCCACCTGAGTCAACCATCATTGCTTCCCTCCTGGAGACAGTGCTCTCGGGGACAGCATTCCTGTGGTTCCCCTTCCAGTCATCATTCAGCTGCAAATGCATGTTTAACTCAGGAAGCCAGAGCTTTCTGCACTTACCCACATCACAGCGTTATGCTTTTGAACATTACCTTACTGAGATCAGCATCGGAAAAAAGTACAGGGAGGGACTTCCCTGGTGGTCCAGTGGGTAAGACTCCGTGCTCCCAATGCAGGGGGCCCGGGTTCGATCCCTGGTTGGGGAACTAGATCCCGCATGCATGCCACAACTAAGAGTCTGCACACCACAACGAAGATCCCGCATGCCGCAACTAAGACCCGGCACAGCCTAAATAAATAAATTTTTTTTTTTTTTTAAAGAAAAGGGTACAATGATGTCACAAAAAGACAGGGTGATGTGGACCAAAGGAGGAAGTCTACCTTTCCATACATTCACTCAACAGATATTATTGACATTTACCCTAAGTGTCAGTTCTAAGCAGGGTTCTAGGCATTGAAGATTCATTCTGTGTTCCACAGATCTCACTTTCTGGTAGGGGAAGGCAGACAGTTAACAGTAAGTTGTAAGGGAAACAGCAGTTTTCAGAATAGAGCAATGGTTAAAAGATCAGCCTTCATTTATTCATTCATCTAAGCAGTGACTTTTTTTGAGTATCGTCTATGTGCCTGACTATTTGCTGGGTAGAGGGGATAACAGTGAACAAAATCCAGTTCCTGGAACCCACAGCTTCTAGTCTAGTGGGGAAGACTACACAGTAAGTGCTGTGATGAGACAGCACGTGAAAAGGTACCTAACTCTACCTTGGGAGGGTCTAGAAAGCCTAAAAGTATATCAACTCTGAGTCTCATAACAGGAGCATAATATAAGTGTTGTGAGGATTAAAGTGCCCAGCATATGGTTTTAGTCATTTTAATAATGAAATTGGAATCCACTCACACCGAGCAGTGCAGTGAGGGAAGCGTCAGTATGTTTCATCATTAACCAGAACAACAATGAAAAAGAACTGCTGATAACACTTACATAGTTCATGGTTTACGTAGCCCTTCTACGTGCAGTTTATCATCCAATCCACACAAAACCCCAGGGAGGTAGCTATAATTAAAAACAATGCATGTGATATCCTGGATTGGGTCCTGGAACTACAAAAGGACGTTAATGGAAAAACTGGTCTGTAGTTAATAGGATTGTCCAGCGTTAAGTTCTTAGTTATGACCAATGTTCCCTGATTATGAAAGAAACTAACATCAGAGGAAGCAAAATATGTATAACTAAATCACTTTGCTGTGTACCTGAAACTAACACAACATTGTGAATCAACTATACTCCATAAAATAAAACATTTAAAAAAAAATAAGTTAATTAAATTTTTTAAAAAATCAGAGGAAGCTAGGTGAAGAGCATATAGAAACTCTCTGTACCAACTTTTCTGTAAATTTAAAATTTCAATGAAAAGTGAAAAAACCAAAAACCAAAAAATTCACAACACAACCCCTCCATCCTAGCAGGTCATCTACTGTCAGAAGAGCATGGCAGCTCAGCGGCTAGAGCTGAAGGTGGGGCTGGATGGAAACTCTGGAAACAAACACTAGAATGGAAGAGGCGAGTCCTGTGTAATCCCGGAGGGTAAATAATGGCCAAAGCAATCACTCAGGTCCTGCACCAAAAAGAGCAAGATGATTCCTGGTCCCCAATGAATTCGCAATCTGATTTACAGTCCTTTTCTTTGGCACTGGAATTCATAATGTGATTTCTTCACTTGTGGATTTCCTTTCCTACCATGCTTTACCATTTCAAGAATTAAAAGAGCTTGCATTGGGCTTCCCTGGTGGCGCAGTGGTTGAGAGTCTGCCTGCTAATGCAGGGGACGCGGGTTCGAGCCCTGGTCTGGGAAGATCCCACATGCCGCGGAGCAGCTGGGCCCGTGAGCCACAATTGCTGAGCCTGCGCGTCTGGAGCCTGTGCCCCGCGACGGGAGGGGCCGCGATAGAGAAAGGCCCGCGCACCGCGATGAAGAGCGGTCCCCGCACCGCGATGAAGAGTGGACCCCGCTTGCCGCAACTGGAGAAAGCCCTCGCACGAACCGAAGACCCAACACAGCCAAAAATAAATAAATAAATAAATAAAATCAAGTAAAACTTTAAAAAAAAAAAAAAAAAAAAAAAAGAGCTTGCATTGCTGAGCTCTTGCCCGCTGGGTTGCAGGAGGAGGTGGCCAGCAGCCATTAAGAAGCCAGAAGGGGAAGTGGGCTGGGACTAAGTCCCTCAGTAGGCTGACAATCTATAAATGTGTAATCAAGAGATGTTCACCCTGGGGTGTTTTTCTCTTTTTGCTGTGCTTCATTCTCTGTACCCTCCCATCCCCCTTAAAAAAAAAAAAAAAAAAGGAAGAAAAGCACCTGACTGCTTTTCTGACTATAATTCTGAATACTTTTCAAATCTGAGGCTGTACAGACATTTTAAAAAATTTTATAAGTATTTTTTTATTCATCTTATATGTAATATCTGAAGGCCAACCACATGCCCAACACTGTATAGAGCCTTGGGAATACACAATAGTGACTAACATGGGGATGTTCCCTCGGAGAGCTTATAGTCTAGAGGGTGAGAAAGACATTAAACAGAGTACATAATCTGTAATTAAGTTTAAGGAAAGACCAGGGTTAGACACTATGCTGCTTCTTACCACCTGATGACTATATTTGATCTGTTACTATGTCACTTTGTGAAACACCTGGATAAAGTCAGTAAATTCTAATACTTTTCAGTCTATCAAAACAGTTTTTACCTAAAGTAGCTTTTAAAAATCCTGCTCGCCCATAAACAAAACAAAAAGACATCCTATGGACTGGGAGAAAATATTTGCAAACAATGCAACCAACAAGGGCTTAATTTCCAAAACATACAAACAGCTTATACAACTCAATAACAAAAAAACAACCCAATCAAAAAATGGGCAGAAGGACTTCCCTGGTGGCACAGTGGTTAAGAATCCTCCTGCCAATGCAGGGGACATGGGTCCAAGCCCTGGTCCGGGAAGATCCCACATGCCGCGGAGCAACTAAGCCCACGCGCCACAACTACTGAGCCTGCGCTCTAGAGCCTGTGAGCCACAACTACTGAGCCACGTGCCACAACTACTGAAGACCATGCTCCTAGAGGCCGGGCTTCACAACAAGAGAAGCCACTGCAATGAGAAGCCCAAGCACCACAACAAAGAGTAGCCCCCGCTCGCTGCAGCTAGAGAAAGCCTGCACGCAGCAACAAAAACCCAAGGCAGCCAAAAATAAATAATAAATTCATTTTCAAAAAATGGGCAGAAGACCTGAATAAACATTTCTTTTTCTTTTTTGGCTGCCTTTGGTCTTCGTTGCTGTGCGTGGGCTTTCTTTCTTTTTTTTTTTTTTTTTTAAACTAACTTTTTTTTTTTTTAATTTATTTTTATTTACTTATTTTTGGTTGTGTTGGGTCTTCGTTTCTGTGCGAGGGCTTTCTCTCTAGTTGTGGCAAGCGGGGGCCACTCTTCATCGCGGTGCGCGGGCCTCTCACTATCGCGGCCTCTCTTGTTGCGGAGCACAGGCTCCAGACGCGCAGGCTCAGTAGCTGTGGCTCACGGGCCTAGTTGCTCCGCAGCATGTGGGATCTTCCCAGACCAGGGCACGAACCCGTGTCCCCTGCATTAGCAGGCAGATTCTCAACCATTGCGCCACTAGGGAAGCCCCGGGCTTTCTTTAGTTGCGGTGAGCGGGGGCTACTCTTCGTTGCGGTGCGCTGGCTTCTCATTGCGGTGGCTTCTCTTGTTGTGGAGCATGGGCTCTAGGCACACAGGCTTCAGTAATTGTGGCTCGCAGGCTCTAGAGCACATGCTCAGTAGCTGTGGTGCACGGGCTTAGTTGCTCCGCGGCATGTGGGATCTTCCCAGACCAGGGCTCGAACCCATGTCCCCTGCATTGG
Organism: Balaenoptera acutorostrata; assembly: GCF_949987535.1. NCBI lineage: Eukaryota > Metazoa > Chordata > Mammalia > Artiodactyla > Balaenopteridae > Balaenoptera > Balaenoptera acutorostrata. The sequence continues at coordinate 100,087,314 of NC_080064.1, read as the reverse complement.
CAGGCAGATTCTTAACCACTGTGCCACCAGGGGAGCCCCTGAACACACATTTCTCCAAAGAAGATATACAGATGGCCAATAGGCACGTGAAAAAATGCTCAACATTTCTAATCATCAGGGAAATGCAAATAAAAACTACTATGAGGTATCACCTCACAGCTCTTGGAATGGCCATCATCAAAAAGTCTACAAATAATGTGTTGGAGAGGGTATGGAGAAAAGGGAACACTCCTACACTGTTGGTGGGAGTGTAAATTGGTGCAGCCACTATGGAAAATAGTATGGAGGTTCCTTAAAAAACTAAAAATAGAGCTGCCATATGATCCAGCAATCCCACTCCTGGGTATATATCTGGAAAAGATGAAAACTCTAATTCGAAAAGATACACGCACCCCAATGTTCTTAGCAGCTCTATTTACAATAGCCAAGACGTGGAAGCAACCTAGGTGTCCATCAACAGATGAATGGATAAAGAAAATGTGGCATATATATATATATATATATATATATATATATAATAAAAAAGGAATATTACTCAGCTGTAAAAAAAAGAATGAAATAATGCCGTTTGCAGCAACGTGGATGGACCTAGAGATTATCATACTAAGTGAAGTCAGAGAGAGAAAAACAAATAATACATGATATCACTTATATGTGGAATCTAGAATAATGATACAAATGAACTTATTTACAAAACAGAAATAGACTCACAGACATAGAAAACAAATTTATGGTTACCAAAGGGGAAGGGGGGAGGGATAAATTACAAGTATAAGATTAACAGACAGAGACTACCATATATACAGTGGATAAAAAACAAGGATTTACTGTATAGCACAGGGAACTATATTCAATATCTTATAATAACCTATAATGGAAAAGAATCAAAACAAATATATACCCAAATCATGTTACTGTATACCTGAAACTCATACAATATTGTAAATCAACTGTACCTCAACTAAAAAAAGAAAAAGAAATAAATAAAAATTCTGGTCGCTTGGACACACCCAAGACCAGATAAGTCAGATTAGGGTGGAACCAAGCGTCAATGATTTTTTTTTAAATTGATGTACAGTTAATTTACAATATATTAGTTTCAGGTGTACAACGTAGTGATTCACAATTTTAAAAGGTTATACTCCATTTATAGTTATTTAAAAATATTGGCTATATTCCCCGTGCTGTACAATAGATCCTTGTAGCTTATCTATTTTTTACATAGTGGTTTGTACCTATTAATCCCCTGAGGCTGTAGAGTCATTTAGTAACAACCAGTGCCTCAGTCCTAGAACCAGGTAAATTCTAAGCATTATCCACTTTCTCAGATGCTGAGGGTAAGCACAAGCCAAGGAAGACTTGGACCTGCTGGGCTAGTTTTCTGAGCTGGAAACTCTGGGTAACTCTTAGCCTCTCCCACATGGAAGGAATGCCTCCTGCTTACTTCTCATCACTTACCAACACCCAAAAGTTGTGCTTCAGCGTCTCCCCTGTCCACCCCCTCCTCACCTGTTTTCCCTGCTACAGCCTTGGGTCAAGCCCTCACACACTCATCAGAATTCCTGAAATAGCCTCCAGAGGACCCCCCAAAGCTGGGGTCTCACTCCTCACTTCCAATCCACCCTCAACACTGCTACTGTCAAAGTATAACCATGATGAGGTTAAAACAAGCCCATTATACACATATATAAGAAGCATGTGGCAAAGATTAGTTTAACGCCTTAACGAAGGAACTAGCAGAATAGTAAATCCAGTTCAAAGGAAAATTCAAGAAACAATATAGTCGATGAAAAAAGGAATGCCAGAATGATTGCAAACTTAGAGATAACAATAAAACTAACTAACCTTTGCTCTTTCACACATTTACATTCCTCAGCCACTGCCTTCATTCCCAGGTCTGTTTATCTGAGGCCTCCGGTTGAGGTTCTCCTCAGGCACTTCTGCCCAGGCCTCCTTGCAGGCAGCGGAGGGGGGAGGGGAAAACCAGTCCTCAGTGCCCAGGTCTTTCCCCAGCTCACCCTTCCCCAACCCCAGAGTCCATCAAACTGCTGGAGCCTTTTGTTGGGCGCTCCCTCAATAGTGAGATGACCCCACATCTGTGCTGACCCACCTGAGCCTCAGGAAAATGGAACAGGGAGAGCTGCTGCTTCCTCAGTTTTAGCTTCTTGTTTACACCATCACAGCAAGTGGTTACAGGCTTACCTCTTCCATTTAGGGCTGGTTGCTTTAACTGGCTACTCTGACACCTGACAGCTCTGTTGCTCCTGTCTCAGCTGAGCTCCTGCCAGGGTTACATATTTTTACTGCACGAGGGATCATTTGCATCTCTGCAAGGCAAAAACTATGAGTGAACACAGAGCATCCCAGAGCCTGGGCCCTAAACAATAGTAAATAGATAGCAAAGGTTTATTCTCCTGATACTACTCAGTCATAAAAAAGAGTGAAATAATGCTATCTGCAGCAACATGGTTAGACCTAGAGATTGTCATACTAAGTGAAGTAAGTCTAAAAGAGAAAGACAAATACCATATGATATCACTTATATGTGTAATCTAAAGTATGACACAAATGAACTTATCTACAAAACAGAAACAGACTCACAGACATAGAGAACAGACTTGTGGTTGCCAAAAGGGGAAGGGGCGTGGGGAAGGGATGGATTAGGAGTTTGGGATTAGGAGATGCAAACTACTATATACAGAATGGACAAACAACAAGGTCCTACTGTATAGCACAGGGAACTATATTCGATATCCTGTGATAAACCATAATGGAAAAGAGTATGAAAAAGATGTATGTATACGTATAACTGAATCACTTTGCTGTACAGCAGAAATTAACACAGTGTTGTAAATCAACTATACTTCATTAAAAAAAAATGTTTTTTTAAAAAAAGGTTTATTCTCCTAGATTCTAGAACCTAGAGAATTAAATAATCTGTAGGTAGGTCCATTGGGCAAGGATCCATCCAAGGAGGACTTTGAAAGGACACATAATCATCCTTTGCCCTATTTCTAAGTTTTAGATGATTTTGTGTAACACTGCCAAAATGAGGTACTATTGCAACCTTGACACTTAACTGCTGGTTCGGCCTGTTGGCACTGCCCGGACAGTAGCCAAGCTCACAGCTGCCCCAGCCCCCTCCACGTCCGGGGCCACCTACCTGTGCAGCTCCAGGCCAAATGGCACCAACAGCTTCCGCTGCAGGTCACCTGGCTCGTCAAGGCTGGAGGCAGTAAGGGAGAGACATGGGTTCTAGTTTGTTCTTATGGGGTTGTTGACCTTGTTCTCCCCAACCTCACCTCCAGTATTTCTTCCCAAATCCTGTCCCTGCAGGTATACAGCAATTCCAGGCCCAGGCCAGAGGCAGGGACCACAACCTTCCACGGAATCCTTCACCGGTTCCCACAATTACGTAAGGTGTAATTCTTATCATAAATTGCTTATTTCATATCATTCTTAGTGATTCTGTTCTCTACACAATCCTGACTGATACACTCCCCAAATTTTCTCAATGGCCCTTTTTGGGTTCTGATGTCTCTTCATGGCTAGAGTGCAATAGTTATTAAGAGAATAAACCTTGATGTTAAATTCCAGCTCAGACCCTCCCCAGCTGTGACTCCCCAGGCACGGCATTTAACTTCTCTAAGCCTCAGTTTCTACATCTGTAAAATGGGAATAACAGCAGAATTCCATTAGAAGGTTGCTATGAGGATTAAACAAGGCAATGGCAGTAAAATCCTTCCTGACCTAGAGTAAACACTCAGTATTCACTATGATCATTACCTCTATCATAAATAACACTTATCACTGTGACTTGCTTTTCTGAACCACCATTATCATACACACCAGAGTGTGAACTTCTTGAGACAGTGAGCAAAAAGACATCCCTTTTGATTGGAGGGCTGAGGAAGCTTCCTGGAAGAGGTGGCATGTCAGCTGGGCCCTAAATTGTTGGATGGGGGTAGGTAGGTAGGGGAAGGATGGCATCTCTCTTAGAAAGGAAAAACCAGAGATAGGTGTGTAGAGACCAGCAGTAGAACCAACAAGGCTTTGAAATGGTACAAATTATCTTAATTGAGCAACCACGTGTTAACAGGCTATGAATCAGGCCCTGGGCTGGGCTAGGAAGATAGAATGTTGAATGAGAAGCTTTCTGTCTGGACTTCCCTGGTGGCACAGTGGTTAAGAATTTGCCTGCCAATGCAGGGGACATGGGTTCGATCCCTGGTCCGGGAAGATCCCACATGCCGCGGAGCAACTAAGCCTGTGTGCTACAACTACTGAGCCTGTGCTCTAGAGCCTGTGAGCCACAACTACTGAGCCCACGTGCCACAACTACTGAAGCCCGCATGCCTAGAGGCCGTGCTCTGCAACAAGAGAAGCCACAGCAATAAGAAGCCCGCGCACTACAACGAAGAGTAGCCCCTGCTCACCGCAACTAGAGAAAAGCCCACGCGCAGCAACGAAGACCTAACGCAGCCTAAATAAATAAATAATTTTTGTAAAAAAGGAAGAAGGCTCCTGCTTACTTTAAAAAAAAAAAAAAGCTTTCTGTCTGTTGGGGGCAATAAAAGGGTATCAGTACTTATAACACAATGTGATGAGAACCCCAAAAGTCAGGAGCTGAACTCCAAGGACTCAAAAGTGAATCAAGGGCAGAGTGTTTCCCAAGCCCAGGTCTGATGAGGGCAGAGGGCAGAGGACATCCCTCTGGGCCTGTGGGCTGCCTTGGAGAAATGAATGAAGAGACATCTGTGTTCTACGCCCACCCCACTCCCCAACCTTCTCCCTCCCTCTCTCCCCTTTGCGTGAACATGGGTTAGTATTGAGTAGGAAGTGAATGTCCCTATTCCTTGAACCCAATTCTCTAGGTCTGATTATAGAAGAGGCAACCAGAGGCTGGGGTAGTACATCTAAAATTATTGAGAAGAAAATGTATTATCTGCCTAAAGAAATGTGTCAAAAGAAAACACAAGGAAGCACAGTAAAATGTGTTCCACCTGGAATGTAAGCTCCATGAGGCAGGGACTTTGAGTATCTGAAGATTCCATCTCTGGTATGCAGTCAAGGATGTGGTATGTGGTAGCATTCAAGTATGTGCTGAAGGTATAAAATAATGAATAAATGAATGAGTGAATGAAGACTCAAGAGACGGATCTCCCCTGGGTGGGGACTGGCACACAAGCTGCCCTGCTCAGTGCTCTCAGATGTAGCCAAGGACCTGTGTTCTTTTAAACACTTGAAGCATCAACCAACTCCTTTGGCTTTACTTTTCTCCCCACCCGTAGCACGTGCCTCACCTCCCCCACCCATAGTTCTATCAGCCAAAGGGAGCAAAAATGCTCAGCACGCAGGAAGGACATTCCAGTCCAGATGACAGATACCCTCCGGCCAGAACTCCCCACTAGGCAACCTGGCGTGTGGCCTCAGGTGAGTGAATGATCATGTGTCTGTCAGGCTCTCAGGCTCCATTCAACCCTGGGGGACTGACGAGAACAAACCACTACAAGTTCACCGAGGTGGTGCCGCCCAAGACGGCCTCTGGGCCTGGTGACACCTCCACCTCACCATCCCCCTAATTTGATTTTGCACTGGTCACTTAAGTGTTTCTCCAGACACTGCTGATGGGCTCCAACCCTGGGAACTAACTGACGCGGTGCCCAGGCGCCTTGGCTCTCAGCAGCCTCCCTGCCCCACACATCCCACAGCCCCAGCCTCGGGGTCAGTCCCCAGAAACCTGAGCCACTTGTGCTTCTCAGGAAGGAACAGACACCTTGGGGACCTGCTCAGGACCTGCCATGGGCGTCAGCCCAGCCCACCGCCTAAAGCTCACCGGGCCTCCTCCCACATCCGGCAACACCAACACATATTCACCAGGCAAGATGGTGCAGTGGGCTCGGGGCTCAGAAAGACCTGGGTTTGGAGCCTGGCCCTACCACCCACGGGCTGTGTGGCTCTGGGAAGATCACTTTGCTTCTCTGTGCCTCGGTTTCTCCATCTGTAAAATAAGGATAACAACAGTCGTATCAGCCAGAGTTTAGCACAGGAAACAGGAACCACTCAAGGTATTTTGAGCAGAGAGTGACTTGATACGGGAGGTTAGGTGCTAATGGGATGGTTGGATGGCTGGACGGGGGAGGGGAGGAGGTAAGGCTGAGTCTCCAGAGGGTCTGCTCCCTCGCTGTGGGCAGGAGAGGAAGGTGAGCATCTGGAGGTTGCCCTGGCACTCCTGAATTCAGGATACAAGTGTATCCTGGGGATCCAAGGAGCAGGCAGGGCCTCCACTGCTGCTGCCGGGGGTGGGGACCGCACACTGGACAGCACTGCAGGAGAAGATGCACATCTGTATGACCCTGTTTGCCAGAAGGGAGCAGCCAAAGCAGTAGGAAGGTGGCCTCTGGCTCCCTTCCACCTTCCAAATCCCATGTGAGGGTCTCAGCGTTGCATCACAGGATGCTTCACCCCCACCCCAACCTCCCCAAAAGGCCTCTCCCCCACCCCCGCTTCCCTCCTTTCCTGCCACCCCCCAGGCTGGATGTGGCGGTGTGGGGCGCCCTCGTGTGGTCGAGACCGGCCCTGCAGCCCCGCCGCCAGGATCCTAGGCTGCCCTCCTTCTCCTCTTCCTGCACCCGCGCTGCCCTCCTGCTGGAGCCCCGGGCCCCGCTGTCCCACGGACGTCATGGCTGTGCCACCGCCCACGCCCACTACTCCAACTGGCCTGCCTCCAAGCTACATTCCCTCCTTCTTTTACCTCTGAATGTTTTCTCACTTATATTTTAAAATTCAATGTTCTATGCATATCAAAGAGTATGTATTAGTTATCTAACCCTATGTAACCCATTACCCTAAAATGTAGCAGCTTAAAATAGCAAACATTTATTACCTCACACAGTTTCCGATGGTCAGAAATCCAGGAGCAGCTTAGCTGGGTGGCGCTGACTCAGGGTCTCTCATGCAGGTGCTGTCAAGACACTGGCTGAGACTGTGGTCATCTGAAAGCTGGGGTGGCTCCACTTCCAAGTTCACTCACACTGGCTTCCTCGAAAGCCCTTAGTTCCTTGACTTTGGGCCTCCCCATAAAGCTGCTGGCGACATGGCAGCTGGCTTCCCCCAGAGCAAATGCTCCCAGGGAAAGAGAGCAAGAGAAACCAAAGTATTAAAACCCAACCTCAGAAGTGACCTACCAGGAGTTCCCTGGCAGTTCAGTGGTTAGGACTTGGTTCTTTCACTGCTGGGGCCGGGAACTAAGATCCTGAAAGCCGTGTGGCACTAGAACAAAGTGGGAGGGAATATGAATTCCAGGAAGTGGGGATCGCTGGGGTCCTTCTTAGAGGCTAGCTATCACAAAACTTTTTTTTTTTTTTTTTCTTTTTTGGCCATGCAGTTTTCGGGTCTGAGTTCCCCAACCAGGGATTGAACCCGGGGCCACGGCAGTGAAAGCACCGAGTCCTAACCACTGGACCACCAGGGAACTCCCCTCCCCCAAAATTTTTTTAATGTTAAAAACAAAATTTTAAAAAACAACAAAATATGATCAACACCCATGAACCCACCACTCACACAAGAACCAGAACATCATGTCTCCTGTCATCTACCCTCTGCCTCCCTGTGTGAGAGGCTAACCCCATTTTGAATTTTGTGTCTATCATTCCTTTGCTTTTCAAAAAGTTTTGCCACATAGGCACATATGTCTAAATGATATGTTTGTTTCATTTGCTTTTTTGATCTTTATAGAAATGATTGGCTGTAAGTAGTAAGTGGTGCTCCCTCCTCCAAGATTCAAGCTTCTATAAAGCTCTTCTTTTCCCTACTGTTCCCCTCCTCTGGAGGGGTAGCTGCTTCCTGGCATTCTTATTTCTGGGTTGCCTCAGCATTCTTTATTTCTCCATTCTCCTGTGGATGGACATTTGGGTTGTTTCCACTCCTGTTTGAAAAATGATGCTGTCTCTTGGGTCCATGTCTTCTGGTACATGTGCGCAAGTTTCTCCACAGTTATACCTAAGCATAGGATGCTGCGTCCTAGGATATGCAAACAAGACAACGTCAAATTATTTTCCGAGATGGTTGCACCAATTTTACCCTCTCACTTGCAAGTTACACAAAATCCTATCGATCCACATGTTCTCCCTCAGGTATGTGCTGTGGGGAGGTGGACCCAGCGCCTTGGGAGAGAAGAGAGGCTCCCAGGCACTGAGGCTGACAGTGGGAGGACCCACATGCCCATGGACCCCAGCCCAACTCAGCCAGAGGAGCTTTCAGGCCCTGTGATATTGTGATTTATGATAAGAAACATATATTTGGTCTTCATACCCATCCCGTTTCCGGCACAGACCTCCTAAAACCCTTGGAATTTCCTAATTGAGGAGGGCAGACAAAGGTGTCTTTTGTTATGTTAATGAGATGACTTTTGAACAGCACCTAAGGTTGGCTGCTGGTTACCAGAGGAGCCGGCCGCGTGAATAAGGGTTGGAACTTTCAGTCCCACCCACCGACCTCCAGGGAGGGAAGAAGGATTGGAGGGTGAATCAATTACCAACAGCCAACGATTTGATCAATCATGAATGTGCAATGAAGCTCTATAAAAACCCAAAAGGAGGGACTTCCCTGGCAGTCCAGTGGTTAAGAATACTGGCTTCCAATGCAGGGGACGTGGGTTCGACCCCTGGTCGGGTAACTAGGATCCCCATATGCTGTGCAGTGCAGCCAAAAAAAAAAAACCAAAAGAGAGGGTTTAGGGAGCTCCTGGGTTGGTGAACACATAGAGAGCTGAGGAGAGTGGCACTTGGAGAGGGCATGGAAGCTTTGTGCCCTTCTGCCATACCTTCCTTGCCCTACGCATCTCTTCTATCTGGCTGTTCCTGAGTCATATCCTTTCATAATAAACTGGTAATCCAGTGAGTAAAATGTTTCTCTGAGTTCTGTGGGCCTACCTAGCAAATTAATCCAACCCAAGGAGGATGTCTTTGGAACCTCCAGTCTATAGCTTGTTGTCAGAAGCCCAGTTAACAACCTGGGCTAGCAGCTGGTGTCTGAAGGGCAGGAGAGTGGGGTGACGTGGGGGGAAGTCTTGTAGGAGCCCTTAAGCTGTGGAATCTGATGCTGTCTCTGGGTAGATAGTGTCAGAATCGAGTTCAATTGTATGTAGGACACCCACATGGCCTCGGAGAATTGCTTATTGGTTGGGAGATACCCCCCCCACACACAGTCCCCCACATGCTGCAATTGGGTCCAGGAACCAATTTAGGCCCCCAGGAAGCATTCGGCTGGCCCCTCTTGAGGGAAAGCTCACTTAGATAGGGACACCTTTGTGCTCAGCTGCTCAGCTGCTGCAGGGAAAACGGTTTACACCCTCCTTGTTGTAAGGATTCCATGTTGTAAGGACTTCATGAGAATCCTAACAAAGAGTCAGCTGCACAGCAGATGCTCACTAGAGCATCTTTCCTTCTTCCCCCTGCTCCCTCCCCTGCTGCAGCTACTTCTTCTGGAAAGTAGAAGTAAGTGAAAGAAACAAACTCCCAAGCAAATCACAGTGCTCTGACCTCCACCGTCACTAACACAGCATTGATTAGTTGCTTACCCACAGAAAGGAAAAGTTAATTACCTACCAAGGAAATTTTAAAAAGAAAAAAGGAAACATGAGTTTAAATCTTAATTAGGGCCCCTGCATGGTGGGAATGGAAATGAGCTGATTTCCCTTGGATCTAATTGTTGGCAATTAAAGCGAAGGCCTCTGATCCCTGGGCAGCCTCCTGCTCCCACTGTCTCCCCCCAGACCTCCAGCCACACCTCCTCTCAGAAGAGGTGGAGAAGAGGAGCGTGGAGGGGAAGACCACTGCCTCCAGGACTCTGGCCATCGCCCGCAGGGAGATGATCCTGAGCAGAGGTTAGAAACACTGGGCAGAGTCCGTTGCCCCAAATCCACCATTCTTGCTTGGTTCACTGCTGCCTAAAATGTCACCACAGGAATAGTGGTAGATGCTGTGATGCCCTGTGGCCCAGGTTCCGCCCCAGGCATGCAGGACACTCCCCAGCTGCTGGGATGGCTGCCAGCAGACAGCCTCAGCTGCCGCCCTTCTGGATTGCCCAAGGTCACACCTTGGCAGGTGTGACCAGCCAGCCTACACCCAGTGACAATTAACATGAGGTCCTAAGGCCCAGCATTCTCACCTCGATTTGGGTCACCTCTGAAAGCTTTGTCAGCTCCTCTGCTCCCGGGAGGGTTGGCGGGGCAGTTGTTCAGACTGCAGTGCGGCTCACCTCCCTCTGGTCAACCCTGCTGCCAAACCCGCTTCCACAGGTGACAGTCCCAAGAGAACTCCCTCATGAATGTCCTGCACACTTATCTCCATCTCAGAGTTTGCTTCTCGGGCATCCCAACTTGTGACAGAGATTTAAATTAAGCAAATTTAAATTTGAATGTAATTTTACAAATTAAGAATGTAAAATTTTACATTCTATAGCATCATAAACTAAAGGAACCTCAGAAGACATCTAGCCCAGCCTCCCTCCCAGCGCGGTGGCACGGTTAGCATCTGACCCGGCTGAGGCGGCCTTGGTGGAACACTGACCGTGACAGGGACTTGTCATCTCAGAGAGGGGCCCTTTGGGTGCCCGGACCGCCTGGACTGCTAGAAGGCTCTTCTCATCTGGTCAGCTCCGGCCAGGCAGAGCCACACAGCAAGGGTGTGTGTGGCGGCAGGATGGTTCCAGGCTGCGGGGAAGACAGGATGGGGCAGAGCCTGCGCCAGCACCTCAGCAGCCCTGGCGACGTGCACTTGTCCCACAGCTGAAGTGCTGCGCTGCCCTCTGGACAGCGGGGCACAGACACGCAGTAGCACAGCCACCCGATGGCCCGGACACTCCACTTCTGTAAGCGGCCTGGTCCCCGGCTGGCTCAAGTCAGACATTTCCAGGGGCTTGCTTGCTTGCTTGCTTGTTTGCTTGCTTTTTGGCTGCATTGGGTCTTCCTTGCTGCGCACGGGCTTTCTCTAGTTGCGGTGAGCGGGGGCTACTCTTCGTTGCGGTGCGCGGGCTTCTCATTGCGGTGGCTTCTCCTGTTGCGGAGCACGGGCTCTAGGCGCGCGGGCTTCCACCAGGGAAGTCCCTTTCCAGGTGCTTTTGATAAGCCTAGTCCCCACCTGGGGCTCCTCCAAGGGCATCCTCAGTCTGACCTGGGTCCCCCTTTCAGCAGCACAGGTCCCCCAGCTGAGGACCAATTAAGCTGAGGTTGTGTCACCCCCTATGTGGTTGGAAAGGCCACTGGTCTGCTAAAGAATTGGCCAGTGCCCAGGGATTCCCTGGAGGACGTCGCTTGACTGAGCCAACTCTAGGACCCTGTCGTTGCTCTGGCCCCAGGTGCAGCTAGATGGCACTGTCCCTTCATGGTGGCACCTGCCCTGGCCTGACCAGCCAGCTCACCCAGCACACAGCCACATGACTGCATGGATGCAGAGGGGTCCACACCGTTCCTGGACCCCAGCCCTAGGCCTTTATGGAGGCCATGGTCACAGCCCATTGGAGACACTGCCCACTCCTTCCTCCAGGGCTCAGAGCAATAATTGTTCATTCAACAAGTATTGGTTGAGGGGCCAAGGTGGGTGGGAGACACCCAGAAGAGGTTTTGGGGAGGAAGGAGGGGTGTGGGGTGGGCAGACCAAAGCCTTCTGCAGGCTGGGCCCCGGCAAGGTGGGGTGGAGAGGAGGGCTGGACGCTTGGCTAATCCAGGCAGGACCCACAAACAAACGCGTGCCAATGAGATGTGCAGAAGCAGGCAGGATCCCATTCAGTTCAGCTGGACCCTCCTGAGCCCACGCAGCACAGCCCTTCATCCTCTGGGTCCCGGCGCCGGAGGGCTTTCCCTTCCTGACCCCACCCCACAATGGTTCTCCCACCCTCTCCCTAGGCTCTTCCTCTGGGGCCTTGAAACAACCAGCACCTTCCAGATAGTCCACACAGAAATTTCCCCAGGACTGATGCGGACACCCAAGCATTAACCCTCTGGGCCTTAATTCCCTGGGCAGGAGACAGTGGTGGGAGTCGGGGCAAGACAGAGCTGCAGTTAACAACTGTCTACGCATCTGTCTGCACCAGCTTGAGAGCAGAAGGGACAGAATGGCCTCCTGGGGAGCCTTCTAGCCCCAGGACTCCCATGGGCTGGCTGGGAGAAGGGTATCAGATATTCAGCGAGTGCTCGGCAGGCAGGGATAGATGGAAGAGCTCAGGCCAAGGGACGAGTTCAGGGCTGGGCTGAGAGCCGGGCCTGTTCCCGAATTAGGACCCAGGTGGAGTCCATCACCATGATCCGCAGCCAAGGGGAACGTGGAGATGAGCCTTCTCCACGGTGTTCTGGTCTCTGAACAGTGGGGAGGGTGTCAGGGACAATAAGGAAATGCTGTCTCCTAAGCCAAGGCCCAGGCCTATTGAAAGGTTTAATGTTGTCAAAGGTCTGGGGCTGGGTTGGGCAGGAGAGCTCAGTAATTCGGGGAGCAAGTGGAGGAGTGACTTGCTGATGCCAATCGAGGTGGGCACCTGGCCGCACTCCGAGCATCAGCCTTGGCCTCCCGGGTGGTGACTTCGGGGCAGGCAGAGGAGGGAGTGAGCACAAAGCCAGCCTTTCATGCAGTTTTGTTAGGGGAACCACTGACTGAACCTGCCCACCCGGGCCAGGCACCACAGTAACCGTTTGCATGAGTTTTCTCGTGACAGGAAGTCCTGGTAAGGAACGTGGAACTAACAAGCCACCACCTACCGGAAGAATTCAGGAAAGGTCAAAAGGAGAGAGGAGACTCCAGGCCATATGTCCTACCAACCTCCCAGAATCCTCCTCGCTGGAATCCATCTTGGCTGAGCGACGTGCATGACACCAGGAAGGAGCCTGAGTCAGAATGATTGGCCAGAGGCAACCCGGAAACTAACCCCATCACCATAAAACCCAAGACAGCGAGCCACGTGACAGAGCAGTCCTCCTGGGTTCCCTTACCCTCCTGCCCTCCGCCGGGCACCCCTTCCCAGTAAAGTCTCTTGCTTTGTCAGCACGTGTGTCTCCTCGGACAATTCATTTCCGAGTGTTAGACGAGAGCCCACTCTCGGGCCCTGGAAAGGGTCCCCCTTCCTGCAACAGTTTGATGGGCTTTTTTCTTAAGGCACTTTCACAAGTCTCCTTTCTCACCTCACGCCCTCTTCCCCAGGGCCCTGTGAGGTAAGCAGGGCAGGTCATGACACTCAAGGGGGCCGAATGAGCTGGCCATGCTCGCGTGCCTGGTAGGTGAGTCTGGAACCCAGGAGACTCCTGAACCTCCTCTCTCCACCCCCCAGCCTCACCCCCCAGACAGGAACCCCTCACCTCTGCGTGCAGTGTCTCACTTTTCACACCACTTTATCTTCTCTCTTTCACTTTCTGAGGTCCCATGATAATCCTTCGAGGTACATCAGGGATCACTGAGCCTTGAGCAACCAAAAAAGACCTGGGTTCTGAGCACGGCTTTGGCACAGCTGAACTGTGTGACCTTGGGCAAGTTCCATTCCCTCTCTGGGCCTCCATAGCTGTATGTTTTCCTCTATAGGGTAAAGGTGTAGGCATCGATACACCTGAGGTCCCTTCTAGCTCTGACATTCTCTAGGTTCTAAGCTTCAAAATAAGTCATTTTCTTATAACGGATAAGAAAATCGAGGCTTAGTATGTGGTTGGTGTGCATGGGAGAAAGGTCTTCTCCTGTTGTCCCACGGGGACCTGCGTTTCCTCTCCCCTCAGCTCAACCCAGGAACAGGCGAGGGAAGCACCTCCAGCCCCTCTGCATCCCAGGGACTCATTTAAAGGAGAATCCAGTTTTTTGGCTCCTTTTCTTGTCTGGACCCAGAAGCAGGAAGCTTATCAGTGTTTAATGAAGCCAGGACCAACCTAATTATCAAAGGCACTTTCAATAAGCACCTTTCACTCCATGTAGGGAGCTAGCACACTCAGAATAAAAAGAGAAGAAAAGCCATTATCTTGAAATGCCTGGGCGCCTACCTGGGCTGAGCCCTGTGAAGTCATTATGAGTAATTACGGGCTATCGTCCCAGCACAGCACACAGTCCTAGCTGGTACAAGTAATGAGCGGAAGCACGAGACCCCTGACAGGCAGGGAGGCTGAGGTCATCCAAAAGGGCAACTTTCCCTTTTTAGTTTCCTTCCATCCCACTTCTTACGAGTGTCCCCTCCCGGCCCCTTCATTTCATAGTTCTGGTTTCACTCCCAACAGATTTGTTATCCCAAGTTTCTTTTCATTCAGGGAGAAAGTCACTGTGCCCTGAGACTCTATAATGGTGCACTCTAGAAGCTTTACTGCAAGAGCTTTCCTAATTTTCTACCCAGCTCACTCTGAGCTGAGGCTTGCTTATACTGGGGTGATGTAGTGAAGGTGGTGATGTGTGGTCAGTTGAGATGAGGTGGACAAAAGGAGAAGCCTGTTTGGAAGAGAAGAAATTTAAAATTATGCTTGGACATTTAAATTGAAGATGCAGATTACACATCTAACTTAAATGTTAGACTTACACATCTAACACTTCAAATATGGAGTATAGGGAAGGGTCAGTGCTAGAGGTACAGATTTGAGAGTCATCAGAATATCTGGCACATAAATCCATAAACCAGCTGAAATCATTCACGGAGAATGTGTTCACAGGAAATGATGGGCATGCCGGACTGGACCCTGGTCCTGGAGCACCCAACATTTAGAAGGTGAACAGAGGAGGAGCAATTGCAAATTGGAACCAACGGCTGCTACTGAAAGAACTGCCTCAGCTGCTGTGAAAAAGCAAGACTAGGTGATGTTGACAGAAACAGGAAGCAGAGGAAAATTATATCCTTTCTGCCTTCCAGTCTACCTCTGGGGAGCCCTACTGGCAGAACCTAACAGGGTGCTAGATAGTTGAGCAGAAAGGTAGTTTTCACAGTTCTTGCCCCAGCATCACAAAGTAAAGGACAGAAGGATAGGATTGAAGCTGAGAGACAATAGCTGAATAACTGGCACGCATTATGGTTCTTGCCTACTGTCTAAGGCCAGTCCAACTACTGCTTTCTCTCATATTCACCTCACGGTCTCTGAGAGATAAGAGGTGGTTGAGTAAAGCAAAGATCGGGGGAGCCGGCATCAGCTGAGAGAGCTGCCATATTGGGGAAAGTAGATCAGCCTATTAGCATCGAGATCAGAATGGAGCTGCTGGGAGCTGGCAGTGTCAGAAACCCATAGCACTTGAGTGACCTAAGCTGATGGAAGGATGGGAGGAGAGGCAAGAGTGAGGGGAGGTCAGTATTCCCTAGGAATAAGGATGAGAAAACAGGCTTTCAGCTGGGATTCAGAGAGTAGAGCTGGGAGAGCTAATTCTACCTCTGAAGCCTCCTTTCCCCACATCCATCTCTGTTCGGGGCAGGGAGGAGCAGGGAACACTTAGTGGAACTAAATAACCCTGTCCTTCCTTTCAGATCCCTTTGGATTAAGTTCTTAATGGACTTCACCAGGGGTGGGGCAGGGTGGGAAACCAGAGATCTGAGAAGGGTGTGGGGATATTGGTGTCGGGGGCACCTAGGCAATTCAGTTTTCTGTCTGGAGAGCTCTCCCATGCCAACAATTCTTTACCTCTAATTTAATGCCCTAAAAATTAACAAGAGAGGCAGGAAGTACTGCTGCCCCACTAGGTCCTGATTGACTCACTTCTGTCACCTCACCCTTCAGATTCCTCCCATGCTCACCACCTGCTAAGCAGGACCACAGCTCTGAAGCAAACATGATTTATAGACCTGTCAACCATCTCCATATTGACAGGATATCTGAGCTTAACCTTCTGAAATCTCTAGCTATCCAAAGTTTCCTGTGGAGGTCCTAACGCTTGGTGATTTGAGTCCCACTCCCAATCTATGTGGTTATATAGACTCCCCCTCTCTCCCATGTTCCTTCTACTGCCTCAGGAGACAGAAGGCATTTTAAGTGCTTACAATCAAGGACTGGGGAAGACATCCTATAATGCTCCAATCTGGCTTCCCACGACCCCATGATGACCAGTATGATTCCCATGACCCCAGTATGATGACATTGAAATCCTGATGGAGTAATCATAGTTCAGGCATCAAAAATGGAGTTGGGTGGCCATGGAGGATCTGGTCTGACATGTCCCTGCACCACTAAGAACTTGAACTTTCTGTGAACTGTACCAAACCGAAGAACACCAGCCATTTTAAAACATCTGCTAGCTGCAACCCTGTGTCCCAAGGTTGTTCCCCCTTGTAACTATGCAACCATTTCCGACCCCAACCATCCTTGCTAAATAAGCACCCTTACTTCTTGCCAGCTCCAATTATACTTCTTGATAAACAACTCATGTAACTAACTGTGACCTTGAGGCTTTTGCCCTTATAAACTTTCTCCATTTTGTAGTCTAGCAGAACACAATTCAAGTGCTGCTTGAATCTGTGTCTCCCGGGCTGCGGTCCTAACAAATCCAAAATAAATGCCTCTTTATTTCAGTGAGGTCCCTGCTTCTGAAATTTTGGTTAACAAGTCCTTCAGTGCAGCCAGGCTAGGACAGGAGTCCTGAACCCCAAGCAAGGACTCTGGCCATTCCCCCATCACATCTTCTTGCACTGCATAGCCCCCTACCTTCTGCAGAGGTTTGGCTCCTTGGTGCCTTTTCCTGGAACCCTCAGCCTGCACTCTACATCTGATCTCTGCAGAAAAAGATGATAGAACCTAAGCTCACCACTGATTTGGACCAAAGCCCTGGTGATGATTTAAACTGAAATGCATTAATAGCTCTGAATATTTCATACCAGGTACATTAGAACAACCAGCATTATTTATTGAATGCTGATCACCCATCATGGGTATTAATACATTTTGCTTCACAGTGTCAGCCAAAGGGAAATTAGCTTCAGGAAATAAGGTAGGAGGCTTTTGGTAGGAGGTTTTTGCCTCAGGAAATAAAAAAATAAATCTTGCATGGTTGGAAGGTGTGGCCTAGTGGTGTTATCCAACCTCACCCTGGCTTCTAGCAAAACTTCTGCAAGGCTCAGAAGAGGGTTGTTTTTTTTTATACTGTTTTTTTTGTTTGTTTGTTTTTAAAGGTTTTATTTATTTATTTATTTATTTATTTATTTATGGCTGTGTTGGGTCTTCGTTTCTGTGCGAGGGCTTTCTCTAGTTGTGGCAAGTGGGGACCACTCTTCATCGCGGTGCGCGGGCCTCTCATTATCGCGGCCTCTCTTGTTGCGGAGCACAGGCTCCAGACGCGCAGGCTCAGTAATTGTGGCTCACGGGCCTAGTTGCTCCGCGGCATGTGGGATCTTCCCAGACCAGGGCTCGAACCCGTGTCCCCTGCATTGGAAGGCAGATTCCCAACCACTGCGCCACCAGGGAAGCCCACGAAGAGGGTTTTTAAACCACCATGTGAGTAGTAGTCCCACCATCATATCCCAGACAAAACCAGACTGGGCTGAGCCTCCGCTTTCTCCAGCAGATATTAATTTCCCAATGTCTGAAATGGAGCCCAATGTCTAGCGCTTCTGGTTTTCTGCGGAGGATGATAAAGGAGTAAATGGGCTTAATTGATTAAGTTGATCTGAGAGAGAAGCTCACAGCAAAGGGCAGCTCTATTCTCTCATGCAGGATGCAGTTTTCATCATATCGAGTCTCTGGCACTACTCCCTTTGACCTGTGCTCTCAAACCCATTTATCAGTCAGGGTCTGCCCAAGAAACAAACCACTCTAGCTATTTTAAGCAGCGAGAAATTTAATACTGAGAATGAGGTGCTTATACACCTGCTGGAAGGTTTGGAAGAGTGGGCTCTAGACTAAGCCTCCAAGGGTAACTCATGGAATTTCACCCAACTGACCCACCAGAATTATCAGTCTAGCCTTATCTTTTCCTTATTTTATGGTCACGCTGATGTTAATTCACTGTTAAAGAAATAAACTGTAAAGAAAATATATTTCATTTCTAAAGCAATGTAAAACACTTTAGTTTATTTAAAATTTTTTTGTCATAAGTATATGGCTCTTCAAGCCTATTGGGGGTGTGGGGAGCCAATTAGAAAAAATTTCCTAGGAGCATTTTATGGGATCTTTCACTCACAGGACAATTTCACTTGTATATTGCACCCTGCCTGTTTACCTGGCCTTGCTCTGGTCACGTCCCCGTGCTCCTTCCCTCAGCAGTCAGCCTCTCCATCAGATCCAGCCTGTTAACATCAACAAGGATGGGGCCCCTTGTTCAGAAAGCAGGGAAAAGTGCCATTAAAGTTACTAAAATATGAAGCCCTTTTCTTTTTTCCCTTCCTTTCTCTCTTGATTTGTTATGGGGTTTATTTGTTATTTAATATCATTCTAAGTTAAAAAAAAAACTTTTAAAAATTTTGAATTATTAACATAAATTTTACTGTTCATCTTTATTTTGCACAACTCCAGTTTAAAATGCAAATGCAAGGTCATTTAGTTCATATGCAGAATCACCAAAGTTACATAATCCACATTTCACAGTTTGTACATCTACACATATTTTGTTCTTACCAAAAGAGTAGAAAGGCATAAAACTAACTCAGCTGTTTTCATTTGACTTCCTGATATGTGCGCATCCTACCAACACTTCCTACTTACAGCTTGTCGATGACTAAAGAAGGACAAAAAGCGAAAGGCACTATGAGTGGTCCTGTTTTTCCCTTTCCTTCTGTGTCATCATTTTCAGTATTAGAGGCTGGCTAATTCAAGAAAGTCAAAGAAGAAAGAAAATGGCATTAAATAGCAAATAAACATTGTAACAAGTCAAGAGAGAAAGGAAAGAAAGAAAGATAAGGGTTTTCTATTTTAGTAACTTTAATGGTACTTTTCCCTGCTTTCTGAACAAGGGGCCCCATCCTTGTTGATGCCCTAATGGAGGCAGCAACAAAATCCAGTGGGAGACCTGGGGGGAGGGAGACTCATTCTGACAGTGGGGATCTGAGAGCAGCATGAAGGACTGGACTTGGACTGGATACACGTTACTTTAGTCTTAGCTCCATTAAAGAAAAAATTATTCTGACACTCGTTAAATTAAAGTAAGGAAGACTTTATTCAGGACTATTGCAATAGGGAAGAGAGATTGGGCTCCACTCCCAGTACAGCAAAGGCAGCTGGGGATTTATGGCCAATCAGCAGAATGAGGGGGTCAGTGGATGGAAAAGTTTTAAGAGAAGACATCAAGGGTAGAAGGAATCTTGCTAAACTGACTTAAGGGGATCCTTGCTAAAGGCAAGGTCAAAAACTTACACATCAAAGGTGGGGATGAGGAACATCTGATGTCAAAGGTGGGGGAATTGTCACCACACTGACTTAGCAGGGCTCTTTGCTAAGACTGGGCTAGGCAGGGCCACAGGGCAGGACACAAGATGGGGGCCAAGATCAAGGCCTAGTTGAGAAAAGGCTTAGAGGAGCCTGACTAAAGTTTGGTCAAGGAGAGAGCCTTTGTCAGTTCTCAACACTGTGCACATCTGTTTATTGCTGCGGCTGTAAGAATTTCTTTGGGTACAGGGAGGGACGTGTGTGGGTGGCAGGAGGAGCGGTAATTCAAAAACACACAGGCCCTAGGGCTGGGGATCTGGCTCCAGGCCCTTAACCTTCAACTGTAAGAATTTCTTCTGCCTTGGGACGGGTGGCAGAAACCCTCACTCTACTGAAGCAGGAGGCTTATTTGTGCCCCAGTGTGAAGCCAGCAAAAGCTACAGGGTTCCCATCCTGGCCTCAATATCTCGATGTCCTACAGTCTCATTTCCAGTGACTGAGTGTAGGTGTGGGATGCAAGAGCTGGGAGGACTAGGACGGAGAGAGGGTCTAGGTGAACCTCGTGCCTGGAGCCTTTTGTAACCCACACTCCCACCCTGCTCACTCAGAGAGATACCAGCCAAATAACTGAACTATAAAACTATGGTGGGGTTGGAGTGTGCTTCGGGGTGTTAAGAAAAATTATCCAAAACTTGTAAATAAGGCAAAAATATTGCTGCATACAGTGGTTAAGAATCTGC
This sequence comes from Balaenoptera acutorostrata, assembly GCF_949987535.1. Classification (NCBI taxonomy): domain Eukaryota; kingdom Metazoa; phylum Chordata; class Mammalia; order Artiodactyla; family Balaenopteridae; genus Balaenoptera; species Balaenoptera acutorostrata. The sequence continues at coordinate 100,067,286 of NC_080064.1, read as the reverse complement.
CTGCCAGTGCAAGGGACATGGGTTCGAGCCTTGGCCAGGGAAGATCCCACATGCCGTGGAGCAACTAAGGCCGTGTGCCACAACTACTGAGCCTGAGCCCTAGAGACCGCAAGCCACAACTACTGAGCCCACGTGCCACAGCTACTGAAGTCTGCATGCCTAGAGCCCATGGTCGCAACAAGAGAAGCCACGACAATGAGAAGCCCGTGCACCGCAACAAAGAGTAGCCCTGGCTCACCGCAACTAGAGAAAGCCTGCACGCAGCAACGAAAACCCAACACAGCCAAAGCTAAAAAATAAAATAAATAAATAAATAAATTTATAAAATATATATATATATTGCTGCATACACTTTCAAATTTATAATAGAGCATTTCCCAGCGAGCCTGCCTATGCATCTCCTGACTCCTGAGGGACTATACCTTTGTCTGATGTTGATAGGGACCCACACTCTGTAAAGTTAGATGTTAACTTTTACATGATTGATAAGTTGTAAATGATTTTTTTTTTTTTGTCCAGTAGAGGCTCAAATATATTCTATCCAGTAGAAAAGATAGGTGCAAACATTACAGTATTTTTGCCCTGAGGAAATTAACCAAGTTTTGTAGTTAACTTAGCAATCTTTCTTTCTCTTGCTATATTTACTGCCTCACATACTTTTCTTTGAAATGGCTTTACCATTCTGCTCCTTCCCTCATTAATGAATTAAATCAATGCTCACTATATATTTACATGAGAGTCATGTCTTACTTTTTGAAAATTTTATTTTGACAAGGGGAACTTCTCCTGACCTGCAGTTTCTATCCCCTCTAAGACTCCCCCATAGATAACCACATCATCTAAATACAACCAGGGAGAGAGACCACAGGATGCCTGAGTGATGATAGTAGTGGTGGTGGTGGGGGGGGGTTCCTAAGGAGGGCTCCTCTCATTTTCCCAGGGGATAGGACGTCTTCCCGCATTTATCTCACAGCAACATTTCACTCTGGAGTCTCTGAATCCCACAGGCCTGAGCCTGGGCACGCGAGATGAGTAAGATGCCCACCCCCTCTAGCCACACACACAGCGGGCTCTATAGGTCCCTGATCCACTTTTCTCTCTTCCCCACCTCCTCCCAAATGCTCCTCCTCCTTTTTTCCTAAATGCATTAAAGGACTTGGAGTTAGAATGAGAAAGATATAAATGGCAGGACCCAAAGCCAATTTGTTTTAATATGCTATTGAAGCATGTGCTGAAACGTATTATTTTTGCATACATTACTTTGAAATGCAAATTACAAGAACTGTCAGTAACTATCTCGATAATCTCCTGGGGTTAAAGGACAAAGGGGAGAAAATTACTTGAAAACTCATTTGCCAACACTTTTGTAACAGAGAAACCTCTGCCATTCCTCAGGGCTGTCTTCTACTAAACAGAGTGAAACCCTAGAGTTCTCTTCACGCTAAAGTGAATGTGTTACTTTCACAGCCAGTGGCCTTGCAGGTAACTACCAGCCTGGGGGACAGATCTGATAGTCAGAATGTAAACATAGTCACCTTGTTTCAGTTATATTTTCCTCTCTATAACTCCGAAAGGAAAGGGACCAAGAAGAGTCAGTGAAGGGTGTTGATGAACTAAACTGTCCTAGCAAAGCTGATTAGAACTCCATATTCAGAGCCCAGGCTAACTCGTTCACAGCTCAGGCCTCCTGTTTCTAACCTTACATTCACTGGCCTGGCTTTATAGTCACAGAAACATTGCTGGTCTGACATTCCTTTATCATGTACCTTCTGAGGAGTCGGATTCCTGGTTAAAAACCCACGTGTGATTTTTCAGGCCTGACCTTGGGCAGTTACAAAGGCTTTACCTGGCAGGTCTACGGTACGGGAGAGGCTGCCCTCCCCACAGCAGACTTGGCCCAGTCAGTGTGTTACAGTGTCTAAGGGGAGTTTCAGTCAAGGACTCCGGCCCCTGGCCAGTCACGCTCTTTCAAACATTCGCGTTCCTCATCCAGTGACTTCATTCCCAGGTCTCTTGATCTGAGGCCTTGGGCCAGGTCCTCTTCAGGCTCTTCTGCCCAGGCCTCCTTGCAGGGGAGGAGGGGAAACCTTAAGACGCTTTTCCCTACCCTGGCTCAGTGCTCAGGACTTTTACACTCTTCATACTTCCTCCTCGCTCCCCTCCCCCTACCTCTCAACAGTGAGATGACCCCACACCTGTGCTGAGCCACCTTTCCCTCCACTGGTCCCTCCACAGGGGAAAATGGAACAGAGGGAGTCAGCACCTCCTCAGTTTTGTTACTGAACCCGATGCACAGAAAGGTTTATTGCAGAGCCAAACAAGGAGAATGGGTGGCTTGTGCTCAAAAAACCCTGAGCACCCCAGAAGGGTTTCAGCAAAGCATTTTTAAAGGCAATGTGAGGGAAGGGCATCCCAGGGTATGTGATCAGCTTCGTGCACAGTTCTCTGACTGGTTGGTGGTGATCAATCCTTAGGCGCCAGAAGGTCTGGGGACTAGTGCTCATGATCATCAAGTAGTTAATTACTTCCTTTTGGTGGTGGTTTTAGCACCTGAAAACTCAGGAAATATGCATCAGATACCATTATCTAGGTACTTCAGAGAGGAGCTACAGCAGAGGATATGGGGGAGGGGTCTGTCCCAGGAAGGCCCCATAGGGTCCTGCTCAGTTACAGTTTTAGCCTCTTCTGCCATCATAGTAAGTGGTTAGAGGCTTAAGGTTTTCATTTTTGGCTGGCTGGTTATGTAGGAGGGCAAAACTTGTCACCCCAAAATGTCTCTTCAGCATGCAGATTATTTTGAGCTGAAAACAATCAAGGCCCAAAAGCCTCAGGAAGAAACTTTGAACTTCCCCCTAACTGCCTAAAGAATATAGATAGAGGACCTGTTCCAAGAAGGCAGCCATCGCCACAGATAACTGTAGTATGATCTAGGTGTGTAGACTGGGAGAAACCTAGAGAAATCTGTTAAAATTCTGTGTCCCATTGCCTCTGCATGGCTCAGCAAACAATTGTTTACCAAACTTTTGCTTTTCTAACTCCATGTCAATTGCCTTGTTTGCCTTCAAAGTCCCAAACCCCTACCCCCAACATTCTCTTTTGTCTTTAGCTGAAGATGGTATTTAAGGTGAGAGTTTGGGCCATTTGGGCCAGTGACTCAGTTTTTCTGGGTCTCTCCCATGCATACGTGCTATTAAACTTTTGAGTGAGTTTCTCCTGTTAATCTGTTAATCTTCTTAGACCAGCCAGAAGAACCTAGAAGGGTAGAGGAAAATTTCTTCTTTCCTGACAGTTGTATTAGGGGAACCACTGACTGAAACTGCCCACCTGGGCCAGGCCCGATAGTAACCACTTGCATGAGTTATCTTAACAACAGGAGATCCTGGTACGGAACACGGAACTAACAAGCCACCACCAGCTGGAAGAATTTGGGAAAGGTCAAAAGGAGAGAGGAGACACCAGTCCACGTGTCCTACCAACCTCCCAGAATCCTCCTCGCTGGAATCCGTCTTGGCTGAGTGATGCTCATGCCACCAGGAAGGGCCCTGAGTCAGAATGATTGACCAGAGACAACCCAGACAACCCATCACCATAAAACCCGAGACTTTGAGCCACGTGACAGAGCAGTCCTCCTGGCTTCCCTTACCCTCCTGCTCTCTGCCCGGGCACCCCTTCCCAATAAAGTCTCCTGCTTTGTCAGCACGTGTGTCTCCTCAGAAAATTCATTTCCGAGTGTTAGACAAGAGCCCACTCTCGGGCCCTGGAAGGGGTCCCCCTTCCTGCAACAGTTGCTACGCAGATAACTGACTGCTCAGCTACTGCTCTGTCTCTGTCTGTCTCTATCTATTCCAGCTTTGCCAATAAAACTATTCTCTTCTACTTCACACAAAACTCTGTCTATGAGATTTAATTTGGTGTCAGGATACAGAGAGGCCAGATTCAGCTTTAATGAGCCACAGAGAATTGCATTTTATAGTAAAATATTTAGGCTTGGTTTTGATTGGAGTTGGGGGTCTGTGTTTTTCTTTGAGGAAAGGAGATTGGTAGTTTCATGTCATCATAAATAAAATATGAATTCATGCCCTCCAGACCTTGTCATGCTACAAGGAGCACAAGTTGCCCCAGTTGTCCTCCCAGATCCTAGTTTTCCCCTTTCACCTCTAACTTCCCACTATTTGCTCCAAGAATCCAGTTCCCATTGTTATAAGCAAACAAAAAAATACCAACTATTTCTAAGAGGGATAGCTCATGTTTATTACGCTTATTCTATTTATTATAGTTGTTACTCATGGCAAGTTTTCTAGGCATGAAAAAGTGCATAGAAAAAGTATTTTTATGTCTTTAAAATAAAACAGAAATAATTTTATTAGTAATTGGAAAATTATAAAAATACTGGTAAGAATCAAGTTTGCTGCTACAGGGACTGCAAAACAAAGATTTTTAAAGGTAATACTCTTGGCTGATTAGATCAGGAATCACTGGACAATTAGACCTGGGGACGAGAGTAACTACCCTCTTATCCTTAAGATACCCTTGCTCCAGGCCACTATCAGTCCCACTCACCAAATGGACCCTATCAGCTTTGGAGCCAGGCAATGAGGAAGGGGTAGAGTAAAGGCCTGAGAGTGGGGGTCCAGAGAAAAAAGCAGGTCTGTGCACCTCTTTGGTCGCTAAAACCAAGGTCCTCAACAGCCCACAGTCTCTCCTCTCCTATCCTAAGATGATAGCACAGGCATTTTAAAGACCATATCTGTCAAGAGATATGAAGCTTTTGCAGACTATTATGAAAGTTTACACAAATCTGATTATCCCCCCAGTGAACCAAATTACAGTAAATTCTTCCAACAAGATTAGCATCAAATAGATTTGCTGAGTTTATTGCCAGCAGCCTTGGCCAGTAATGGAGAAAGAGCAGAATAAACAGAGACCTCTGTTTCTTTTTTTAGTCCTTTCCTTCATTCTCCTTTCCTTTCCCCACTCTCTGAAACTTCTAGATCTTCAAGGGTAAGAGCATGTAAATCATACATGCCATTCATTCAATGATCTGCATCCATTGGGGCAGTTTCATCTGTTCCTGACCACATCCTGCCCTGTCCTTCCTTCCTGCCAAACAGTAAACAGCCCCTCTTTATCTCAGTAGCTTTGTCTTTCTTCTCTGGCATTTTCTGCCCGCTGAGGAGTACTAACTGAGCCAAGAATTGGAGCTGAGGACTTCCCTGGTGGTGCAGTGGTTAAGAATCCACCTGCCAATGCGGGGGACACAGGTTCGATCCCTGGTCCGGGAAGATCCCACATGCCGCGGAGCAACTCAGCCTGTGCGCCACAACTACTGAGCCTGTGCTCTAGAGCCCGCGGACCAAAACTACTGAGCCCGCGTGCTGCAACTACTGAAGCCCGCACACCTAGAGCATGTGCTCCACAACAAGAGAAGCCACCGCAATGAGAAGCCCGTGCACCACAATGAAGAGTAGAGAACTAGAGAAAGCCCGCGTGCAGCAACGAAGACCCAATGCAGCCAAAAATAAATAAAAAAAAAAAAAAAAAAAAGAATTGGAGCTGAGATGAAAGTGATTTTTTCCTCCCATATGTCTGGGTATGGGTTGGGTGTGAATTGACCAGTAATTGGGCACAGCCTGGGGTGGTCCTGCTTCCGTCATTACACGACTCAGAAATTTAATCAAGATCTAAATCTAAAGCCATTCCTTCTTGGAGTGACCTGCCCAGCTTTCGCTTTGGCACTTGATTTCTAAATCTTTCTTTAATGTACTAGAAGAGCAGGACTTGTCATTAGTCATAACTGTCGATCATCACCTTGTAAGTGATGTCACATAACTTCATCTCCTCTAACTTCACCACAGCCCAGCTGGGGAGGTGGGTTGTTACCTCTATTTTACAGAAGATTAGGATGAGGCTCAAAGGACACCAAGCTAGGCTGGGACCCTGATGAGACCTCAGTGGGCTCTGCCCACATACCCTTAGCATTCACCTCCATGCTCCAAGGCTGCCACTTAGAACATCTGCATGCCTGGCAAACCAGAAGTACCAGAGAGTTGAAGGAGCACCCCTCCACGAATGACAGCAGGGTCGGGCATAAGCACGTAGCTTCCTCGCCCTCAGTTGAGATGACTCTAAGGCATGTCTCACGCCACCTCCTAAGGCTCCCCGGCAGGACAGGGCTCCAGTTGTCCACAGTGGTAGCTGGCTTGATAACATCTCTTTATTGGCTTTCTTTTTTTCCCTATCTCACTTTCCCACCCCCATGAATGTTTCCTGGGATCACTCCCAAAACACTCTGCATTCACATCTATGTCTCAGGGTCTTGCTTCAGGAAAACCCAAGCCAAGACAAGTCACTTCAATTTTTGTCGCTCTAACTTCTAGCCCTGCAGTGGTAGCAATTATAGCAGTAGTTAATGGGCTTCCCTGGAGCATCCAGCTAGGGTTTACATGGTGGGTTCCAGGTAGAATGACCTGCCCTCACCAGGAGGTTCAAATCCCACTACTGGACAGCATGGGATGGGTGAGGTGCACTCATGAGAGGGCAACGGAGAGAACATAGCACTGGAAGTCAGGACAACTGGTATAAGATAGTGGAAAATACTTAGCAAAAACCTGAGTTCATAGCGTATTTATTCAACTTTCTAAAAATGTTTTGCTTTTCAGTTGATAATCCTTAGGTGAGTGACCTCAGGCAAACCACTTAACAACCCTGCATTGTTCATCCATCCATTAATTCCTCAGACATTTCTAAAGCTGTGTGCCAGGTACAGTGCTAGGTGCACAGATGCAGAGATGTCCCTGCCCTCTGGGAGCTTCTAGTCTGGAGGGGCAGACCCACACTGGGTCTGTGCTATGAGTTTACTGGATCTGTAAACTCAAGATGCAGTGAGAAGTGCATGGAGGGTCTTCCAATAAATCAGACGGAGCAACATTAAGCATAATCCTGTGTAATGGTATTTGACAGCTGATGAGACACATTTACAATGATTTATTCAGCATGTGTTTATTGAGCTCCCATGCTAGGCACTCTTCCAGGTGCTGGGAACACAATAATTAAGAGGTAAGACATACTTCTGTCCTGTGGAGCATGGAGTGCATAGGTCAGACAAATAAACAGGGAATTTCCACAATCACATCTCACCCTCACAACATCCATGTGAAGTAGACAAGGCTGAGATTCTGTTCCCAATTTATTTATTTATTTATTTTTTTTTTAATATTTATTTATTTATTTATTTATGGCTGTGTTGGGTCTTCGTTTCTGTGCGAGGGCTTTCTCTAGTTGTGGCAAGCGGGGGCCACTCTTCATCGCGGTGCGCGGGCCTCTCACCATCGTGGCCTCTCTTGTTGCGGAGCACAGGCTCCAGATGCGCAGGCTCAGTAATTGTGGCTCACGGGCCTATTTGCTCCGTGGCATGTGGGATCCTCCCAGACCAGGGCTCGAACCCGTGTCCCCTGCATTGGCAGGCGGATTCTCAACCACTGCGCCACCAGGGAAGCCCCTCTGTTCCCAATTTATAATTTAGGAAACTGAGTTCTGGAGAAGAGTGATGACTTGCCCAAAGTCATAGTTAGATCATGGTGGAACCAGGACCCACATAAAGGTCTCACCCTGACTCCAAGCCGTCGTCTTTCCACAGAGACAAATGTTACACCATCTCTGGGCTGGTCAGAGTTAAAATAAAGGAAACCAACTGGGCCTCAGAAGGTGTGAGGTAGATGGGAGAGGTAGCCCTGAATGCCCCAGAAATGCCCCCCAAGCAGCAGAGGTGGAGCAAATAGACAACTGAGCTTGGAACTCTCTAGGCCAAATTCAGGAGAGTCTTTGTTTTTCACATTAAGTCCCTTCCACTGTCTCCAGCCCTTCCAGTAAGGCTTGACTCAGGCTTCTTCAGACACTAATTAATTTGTTCTGAGAGGAAATAACCCAACCTTGGACCCCCTTTGTGATCCTGCTTCCCTCCATGGCTCCCATCTGCTTCCTTCATGCCTAGAAATAAGAAGACTGAAGGGGATAAAAACAAGCCTGCAGATAGGCTGCCGATGATCTGAAAGTCCCATATTGAAATCTTCCCTCTAAACATGGCTTTGGGGGCAGTGGAGAAAGGTTGACAAAGCCTCTGATGAAAATACAAACAGCTGTGGGATGTGGCTTTAACCAGAAATGCTGAATGGGAGTCATGAATAATCTGGCTTTTCATCAGGCAGAGCCAGATGTTGGAGTTGGTGGAGGGGGGCTGGTGAGGAGCAGGAATGATAGATTAGCAATCTCTTTTCTAGGAGTGGGAGGCACAGGTTTCCAGGTACAAAGGGAAGATCTCAGGCCAGGGTCAGGGGAATGACCCTGGGTACCCTCTGTCCAGACAGCCAAAGTCCTTGGCTAGAGAAGCTCCATAACCTGCTAAGGGGCTCTGAACCCAATTCTACTCTGTGTGTGTGTGTTGGGCGGGGGGAGGGTGGATCTCCCCACACCAGCAAACAATAGAGTCTTTGCAAATATAATCAAGTTAAAATGAAGTCATACTGGATTAAGGTGGACCTTAATCCAATGACCAGTGTCCTTATAAGAGGGAAATGTAGACACAGAGACAGAGAACCCCAGGTCATGTGATGACAGAGGCAGAGATTGGAGTAATGCAGCTCCAAGCCAAAGAATGCCAAGGATTCCACCACCAGAAGCTAGGAACAGTCAAGGAAGGGCTCTTCCTTGGAGAAGTCAGAGGAAGCACGGCCCTGCCAACATTTAGATTTCAGACTTCTAGCCTCCAGAATTGTGAAAGAATAAACAAATTTCTAAGCCACCCAGTTTGCAGTACACTTTGTCACAGCAAACCTAGGAAAGTAATACAGAGATATGAATACATATATATATAATTGCTTATGTTTTCAAAACAGAATAATGGAACAACCATATAGCTGTTGGCTGATCTAGGAATGTCTTCTTGGAATGACTGGGGGGACTTGGCTCTGCTCCACGTGTCTCTAGTAGGCTTGACCAGGCATGTTCCCAGGCACAAATGAGTAAGCAGAAATAGCTAAGGAGCCTTAATGTCTGGGCCTGGAACTGGCATACCATCGCTTCCGCTTCATTCTATTGGTCAAAGATAGGCACAAGACCAGCCCAGATTCAAAGAGTGGTAAAACAGACTGAACTTCTTTAGGGAAAGACTGAAAAAGACACGTGGCAAGCGGTGTGTATGCAGAAACACATAGAGTGAAAAATTCGAGCCACTAATGCAGCCTACCGCGCATATAGATAGATAGATATAGATAGATAAAGCAAATGAGTCATTATATTCAGTTTTTAAAAAATTTTTATTTATTTATTTATTTTTGGCTGCCTTGGGTCTTCGTTGCTGCCCACGGGCTTTCTCTAGCTGTGGCGAGCAGGGGCTACTCTTCACTGCTGTGCGCGGGCTTCTTATTGCGGTGGCTTCTCTTGTTGTGGAGCATGGGCTCTAGGTGCGTGGACTTCAGTATTTGTGGCATGTGGGCTCAGTAATTGTGGCTCCCAGGCTCTAGAGCGCAGGCTCAGTAGTTGTGGCGCATGGGTTTAGTTGCTCCGCGGCATGTGGGATCTTCCTGGACCAGGGCTTGAACCTGTGTCCCCTGCATTTTCATAGGATTCCCAACCACTGCGCCACCAGGGAAGTCCCTATATTCATGTTTTTCAGATAGAAAATTTTCAGAATAAGAGACAAGAGATACAAACCCAATGAGATGCAAAAACAAAAATCCAGGAAGTTAAGGGCAAGTTCTGTCATATATATTTTGAGTCAGAAATAACAGTATAAACTCTAATATAGAGAAAAAAATAGATTTTATTTTTTAATTTAATTTTTAAGAAATATTATATTTTTTCTTTCCTGAGAAATACGTATTTCTCAGCTCTGTTCAAAAAGACGTAGAAGAAATGACAAGTCGGTAGCACGGAGCACTGCTACATGCTGTGTTCTCAAATACCATTTCCTACTAAAAGGAACCAGAATTAATTGGAGAAATGGCTAATGCAGTCTGGAGCTGGAAATGTACAAGATAAGCCCAAGTCTTCTTGTCTTGCCTGAAATCAAGTCTTGAAGACTTCAGGGGTTATGTCAAAATGACACAGCGGTCAACTTGATCAGGCCCCACTAGCCAAAGTTGAGAAAATATAAGCATCAAAAAAAATAGTGACAGCAGTGGATAATAACATGTCAAAAGTATAAAAATCAAAGAGTTCATAATTATACTTTAAAATAAAAAACTCATCATTTGTCACCTTTGAAGGTTTCTGGGACACTAAATCATTTTTCTAGAAACTGATAAAAAGAAAAAAGTCAGGGACTTCCCTCGTGGTCCAGTGGCTAAGACTGCAAACTCCCAATGCAGGGGGCCCAGGGTTTCGATCCCTGGTCAGGGAACTAGAATGCCACAACTAAGAGTTCGCATGCCGCGGCTAAAGATTCTGCATGCCGCAACTAAGACCTGACGCAGCCAAATAAATAAATAAATATTTAAAAAAAGAAGAAAAGTCAATGAAACATTTATCCTGCATTTCTTGTAAAAATTGTATTCAGGAAAATTCCCTGGCTGTCCAGTGGTTAGGACTCCATGCTTTCACTCTCCAGGGGCGCAGGTTCAATCCCTGGTCGGGGAACTAATATCCCTCAAGCCACACAGCATGCCAGAAAAAAAAAAAAAGGTGAACCAGGATCTAATTGTCTTGATTTGTGTAGCCCTAGAAGCAGACCCTGAGACTAGGATTCAATTAAGGAGTTTAGTTGGGAAATGTCTCCAGAAAATGCCAATAGGGGAGTGAGAAAGTGAGAGAGGTACAGCTCAACCTCGCTGGAGAACGTGGACAGCATAGAACAAATTTCAGAGTTATCCCAACTGAGGGATGAGGAAGCTGGGGACTTCATTCACCAACTCTTGGTTCATTGGTTGAAGGTTGCTACTGTGGACATTGATTCTCCTGCATTCCTGACTTGCCCAGAGCACAGGTAAGCGTGCTTCACAGTGAGACAAAAAGTCCTTAGGCAGCAAGATGCCAACCTTTGGCATATAGTGATCTCGGGTGGCCTCGGCCTGCAGTGGCTTGAAGCAGGGTTTCAGCTCCTGGCCAGTGATTGAGGTCGGGTTGCAGCGGTGAAAGCACCGAATTCTAGCCACTAGACCAGCGGTCAGTGACAAGGCCCTGGCCCTACGGCTTTGCAGGAAAAGAATTTCCACAAAGACGGAAAGTAGTGAAACAAGTATTTATTAGGAGAAAAAAAGAGTACAGTATGTGTGGATAGACACATGGGAGGGCTCAGAGAGTGAGTCATGTCCTCGTGGCAGTTTAGGTCACTTATATGGGGCATTTCTTCTGGGTTTCCTTTGGCCAATCATTGATTTGCCTGGTTCAAAGTCTGTATTTGGTATATCTCGGGATTTTCCCAGGTGTGCGTGCACATCTCTTAGCCAAGATGGATTCTACGGCAGAGGCCTATGGGTAGATTTAGTCACTTGGCATCACTCCCCTTTGGACCTCCAAGGAGCCTTTCTGCCCATGTGTAGTCGGAGAGGTCTCCTGACTTCCAAGAATGAGGAATATGTGGTCTCTTATCTTCTATCTGGGCAGGGCCCAGCCTCCTCTCTCAATTGTCCTGTTATTCTTGTCTCAGAGTATGGGTCCACAGGAACGAACTCAAACCATTTGCCCTGGGAGCCCATCTACCTCCTGACTCAATAGGAATGAATGCTAAGGGGAGTGGAGAAGCACCCACAGCTGTGCTACAGTAAGCAGCGTGCCAGATCTAACTTCTGGTTTACAGCGCAGTAACGCGTTAAACAACACCACCAGAACATGATCAGCAAATCCAGAGTATGGGAAATACTGTGGGAAAAATGACTGTGTTTCTTCTACAAGGTAATGGCTTTAAAAAACGGGGGAAGAGATATGGGAACATATGTATATGTATAGCTGATTCACTTCGTTATAAAGCAGAAACTAACACACCATTGTAAAGCAATTATACTCCAATAAAGATGTTAAAAAAACAAAAAACAAAAAATGGGGGAGTGCTATAAATTAAAAGAGACTTACACTGATGTGTATAAAATTGATGACTAATAAGGACCTGCTGTATAAAAAAAATAAAATTCAAAAAACAAACAAAAAAACCCAAAAAACAAAATAAAAAAAATAAAAGAGACTTAAGACTTGTATCAACCAAATGCAATGTGTAAACTCTGGATCCTTATTTACATAAAAGAACTGTAAAAAAGACATTTTTGCTAGGATCAGAAAAAAATTGAGCATGGGCTGAGTATTAGATAATATGAAGTCATTACTGTTATAATTTAGTCGAGTGTGATTATGGTGTTGTGACAATGTTAATTTTTTAAGTCCTTATCTATTAGAGGTTTTAAAAATAGCTGAAGCAAATATGGCAAAATGTTAGCAGTTGGTTAAAAATAGGTGATGAGTGTATGGAAATTCATTATACCAGTCTGCCAACCTTTCTGCCTGTTTAAAACTTTATAAGAGAGGAAAAGGGTGATAAATGGAATATTGCTGCCACATCAGTAAACAAAGGATGTCACAGTCATCAGCAGTTACAACCACTGCCAGTGGTGAGCTGGTGAGCCCTGAGGGAACTCAGGAAGGCAAAGAATACCTGCCATCTAGCAGCCATCAGACTGCAGCCACTCCCTGTGGTGAGCCCTAAGGAAACTCGGGATGTAAAAACAGAGGATACCAGCCTCAGATAGCTGACGTGCATTTCAAAGGACTGATTTCAGTGAGCCCAGACTCTTGCATCTTCCCATACATAGAAAAGTGCTAAATTCCTTAAACTTAGCATATCTGGTTTCTTTAATTAACAGTAATCTTTTGATGTTCCCGACTACCTGCCCTTTGTTGCAAAACTCCTCTATATCCTAAGCTCCCCCCTCGCCTCCTCGGACCAGTTTCTCAGAGCTATCTGAAATGCTGTCTCCCAGGCTGCAGTCCTCATTTTGCCCCAAATAAAACTTAACTCGAAACTCTCACGTTGTGCATTTTTTTCTAAGTCAACCAGGGGAAAGAGGAGGGGGAGAAGGAGGGAGGAGGGAGGGAGATGCCAGCCTACCTGGGCTTGAATATTGGCTCTGCTACTTTCCAGCTGAGTAAAGTTGAACAAATTACTTAAACCCTCTGCCTGTTTTTTCATCTGCAAATTAGGCTAATAACAGTGCCTAATTTATAAGATTGAAATTCATAAGGATTAAGCAGTTAATATCAGTAAAGTGCTTAGAACAGTGCTCAGTAAATATTAGGTATTATTAGTACTCCATCAAGAGAGAATTCTAATGTACTACATGCCGGGAAAGCTGACCTCTGGACCAATCAAATCTGCCTGGGGGGTGTGGCTCAGTAAACAGGTGGCAGCTCTCCCTGGAAAGGCTGAGTGAAGGGGAAGCAGTGTTCAGGGAATAGTTATCTCAAGAGAAGGAAAGTGCAGTACTGGACAGACAAAACATTTGGAGAGGAGGTGCATTTCACCACCAGGAAAAAGGTAGCATCATACTCACAAAATGCATTGTGGGAGGGAGAGTGAAGCAAAGCCCCAAGATTTCTGGAGTGTCCCTGGGAGAACACCAGGGAGAGCAGTGGGGGAGCAGTTGCTGATATTTCTTTCACTCCGACTGCCACAGGGGACCCAAGGGGCTGGAACAGGGAGCATCAGGTGCAACGTATACCCATTAATGAGGCCCTGCGGGTGACTGTTGTTGTGAATGCCCATAAGTGAGGCCCATCATGCGTCTTCTAATGATTCATTCTGCAAAATGAGTGGAATACAAATTTCAAAAAGCTTATAAGGCCAACTTTATATCTTCCTGCCTCAACTCAAGCCTCTGAAACCAAAGGAAGCATTAATGCCCCACCCTGAAAAAGAGGTTTATGTTTTAGTTCCTCCCCAGCAGACTAAAGACTCTTAGTCCAAGTGAAAATAGCTTTTGCAGAATGGCTTGAGAGTAATCTGGTCTCCTCTCCCTCTCTCAGAGCTCCTGGCAGGTGGAAAGCCCTCTTGACTCCTGGAAAGAGTCCTGGGTTTGCTAGGTTCTGGGGAGAAAACTTACTAACACTCCCCAAACAGCCTGCTGGGCCCTTAAGAGAATTCTCAGGCTGGAGGAGGCAACTGCTGATGCTTCCTCCCACCCTCCACCCACAACCGACCACTTTCAGTCTGTCTTGGACTTGAGTGCCTTCTGGGTGAGCACCAGCCTTGATGCACACATTCCCAGGAGCTTGGGAATGAATAGAGAAGACAGTGTGGTATAATGGCAAGAAGTTTGACTTTGCAGTTGGGAGAACTGGTTTCAAGTCCCAGCTCTGCCTCCTAATTGCTTATTTATTCACTTGTTTATTTATTTATTTTCCTTGGGAAAGTTAGTTAACCTCTCTGAGCCTCTGTTTATCCTTATTTGTAAAATGGGAATAATAACGAAACCTTCACTATCCATGGCTGCTGTGAGATCAAATGAGGTAATGGGAGAGCAGAGGAACTCTTTTCAAAATTTAATTTCATGCAGAGCCCCAATATATAAAACATTGATATGAATTTATACTTTTATATTTTATAAGAATACATGTGCTTTATAAGTTAAGATTTATAATATTAACACAAACTTATGGTCAATTAATCTACAACAAAGGAAGCAAGAATATACAAAGAAGAAAAGACAGTCTCTTCAGTGAGTGGTGCTGGGAGAACTGGACAGCTACATGTAAAAGAATGAAATCAGAACATTCTCTAACACCATATATAAAAATAAACTCGGGGCTTCCCTGGTGGTGCAGTGGTTGAGAATCTGCCTGCCAATGCAGGGGACACGGGTTCAAGCCCTGGTCTGGGAAGATCCCACATGCCACGGAGTAACTAAGCCCGTGAGCCGCAATTACTGAGCCTGCGCGTCTGGAGCCTGTGCTCCGCAACAAGAGAGGCCACAATAGTGAGAGGCCCGCGCACCGCGATGAAGAGTGGCCCCCACTTGCCGCAACTAGAGAAAGCCCTCGCACAGAAACGAAGACCCAACACAGCCAAAAATAAATAAATAAAAATTAAAAAAATTTAAGAAAAAAGCTAACTTCCCAATCCCCTCTAAAAAAAAATAATAATAATTAAAAAAAAAAAAACAACTCAAAATGGGTTAAAGACCTAAATGTAAGACCGGATACTATAAAACTCCTAGAGGAAAACATAGGAAGAACACTCTTTGACATAAATCGAAGCAATATTTTTTTTGATCCCTTTCCTAAAGTAAAAGAAATAAAAGCAAAAATAAACAAATAGAACCTAATTAAACTTACAAGCTTTTGCACAGCAAAGGAAACCATCGACAAAACCAAAAGACAAACTACTGATGGGGAGGAAATATTTGCAAATGATATGACTGATAAGGGATTAATATCCAACATATATAAACAGCTCATACAACTCAATATTAAAAAAACCCAAACAACCCAATTTTAAAATGGGCAAGAAGAACTGAATAGACATTTTTCCAAAGAGGAAATGCAGATGGCCAACAGACACATGAAAAGATGCTCAACATCGCTAATCATCAGGGAAATACAAATCAAAACCACAATGAGATATCACCTCACACTTGTCAAAATGGCTATCATCAAAAAGTCTACAAATAACAAAATGTTGGCAAGGATGTGGAGAAAAGGGAACCCTTACACACTCTTGGTGGGTATATAAATTGGTGCAGCCACTGTGGAAAACAGTATGGAAGTTTCTCAAAAAACTAAAAATAGAACTGCCATAGACCCAGCAATTCCATTTCTGGGTATATATCCAAAAAACCCCCAAAACCACTAATTTGAAAAGATACATGCACCCCAGTGTTCATAGCAGCATTATTTACAATTGCCAAGACACAGAAACAACATAAGTGTCCATCAACAGCTGAATGGATAAAGAAGATGTAGTGCATATATATACAGTGGAATACTACTCAGCTATAAAAATGAACAAAATTTTCCATTTGTTGCAACATGGATGGACTTGGAGGGCATTATGCTAAGTGAAATAAGTCAGAGAAAGACATGCTGTATGATATCACCTATATGTGGAATCTAAAAAATACAACAAACTAGTGAATATACCATAAAAGATGGAAAACTCACAGATACAGAGAACAAACTAGTGGTTACCAATGCGGGGGGGAGGGGCAACGTAAGGGTGGGACAGTGAGAGGTACAAACTACTGAGTGTAAGAATAGGCTCAAGGATGTATTGTAGGGACTTCCCTGGTGGTCCAGCGGTAAAGAATCCTCCTTCCAATGCAGGGGACACAGGTTTGATCCCTGGTTGGGGAACTAAGATCCCACATGCCACGGGGCAACTAAGCCTGCGTGCCGCAAACTACAGAGCCCATGCGCTCTGGAGCCTGCGCGCCACAATTAGAGTGAGAAATAGCCGCATGCCACAACTAGAGGGAAGCCCGTGTGCCGCAACTAAGACCCAACGCAGCCAAAAATAGAAAAAATAAATAAATATTTTTAAAAAATGATGTATTGTACAACATGGGGAATATAGCCAATATTTTGTAGTAACTGTTAATGGAACGTAACCTTTAAAAATTATATAAAAATTTAAAAATCAAAAAACGATTTATAACATTAACTTACTAAAGGCAATAACTGTAATAATCAAGAGATTGCTTTGATGAATAGAAAGATTTGAAATTGAGATATTGGATGATAGTTGCAATCTCATGTATCCTGTTTATTTCTCAACTTTATTTTGGATACACAGAATAAAAATCCTGATTCACAAAAATTAATAGTTGTAAATAGCAGCAGTGTTTTAAACCTTGCAATCTTAGGGTCCTCTTTAATCCTCTTAATTCCAGAAGTCTCAAAGAAGAATAGAGGGGATTTCCCCTCAAACAGAATCAATATAACAATTTCCAACAGCAGCTCAAATTGATTGGTGGGCTCAGTCTGTTCTAAGGAAGCCAGTAGGCAGCTGTGGTGCGGTGAAAAGAGCAGTAAACTCAGAATAAGAAGACCCTTAGCTCAGAATTACTGGCTAAGGGAGACTAAACAAGACACCTGGCCTCTTAGACCCTCAGTTTCCTCATCTGTAAATGGACACAGTACCTTGTAGGGTTGCAGTGAGGATTTTGCAAACCTATGTATGTGGAGCACCTAACACTGAACCTCAAAAATTATAACTTAATCCCAAGTTTGGGGTTAGCAGATGTAAACTATTATATATAGAATGGATAAACAACACAGTCATAGTATATAGTACAGGGAACTATATTCAATATCCTGTGATAAACCATAATGGAAAAGAATATAAAAAAGAATGTATATATATGTTTAACTGAATCACTTTGCTGTACAGTAGAAATTAACATAACATTGTAAATGAACTATACTTCAATAAAAAATTATTAGTTATATCTAGATATAATTAATAACATACCTCAATAGGACACAAAGCCTTTGAAATATGCTAACAGATACCAGGAGTAGGGGAAGGAGGAAAGTGTGAGGAAGTACATAAGAAGACTAAGGTCACTATCTAAGACATCTTAGGTATCCAGTCAACAGGATCTAGTATTTTTTTTTTTCTTTTTTTTTTTTTTCCACACACACACACTGTATTTTATTTTTACAAGAGATAAATAGACTGACACCAAGCATTGTACATGGATGACCACAACAAAAGCAACAATGATTGCAATTACCAAACATGAAACACACTCATACTATGTCATAATATTGATATTCAGTCCAGTAATCCTCCACTGTAACAGCTCCTTTACTTTGCAGTGAAAATTGATTTGTATATTCTTTGCCTCTGAGTCCTTGTGGGATTTTTTTTTTTTAATTCAGACAGAAAGTCACAAAAATTATACTGATCCTCATCAGTTCACTCAGTCCCATGTAATTAATTTTTTTTTTCATCTTGATCTTTTGTTAGCACTTTTATGAGTTCATCAGTTTTTCATTAGAGTTCTGAAAATGCTTATTCATTCAGTTCAGCAGTACAGTCAGTTACCAGAAACCTGTACTTGTCAGAGTCTTTTCCATGAATTTCTTGAAGATGAAACCCTTTTATAGGAACATATTTGCAAAATCATCAGAGTACACCCAGAACTGTCTGTAAATGACAAAAGACTTAAAAATGACCATGGTTAAAGATTTGATGAAAGTTCATAATAATGCAGTTGACAAGAAAATTAGTTATTTCTGAGATATACATTTTAAAGTAATAACTAGGATTATTACTTATAACATTATACCAGAACATATAAGATTTTTAGAAGTTTCCTGTAATGTCTGAAACATTTATATTAACATATTTCCATACATATTTCCATACAAATACAAATATAAGATTTTTAGAAATTTCATGTAATGTCTGAAACATTTATATTAACATATTTCCATACATATTTCCATACAAATACAAATATAAGATTTTTAGAAATTTCATGTAATGTCTGAAACATTTATATTAACATATTTCCATACAAATAACCCAATGAAAGTTTAGTATTAGTTGTTTTGTTTGTTTTTTTATACTGCAGGTTCTTATTAGGCATCAGTTTTATACACATCAGTGTATACATGTCGATCCCAATCGCCCAATTCAGCACACAACCATCCCCACCTCACCGCAGTTTTCCCCCCTTGGTGTCCATATGTCCATTCTCTACATCTGTGTCTCAACTTCTGCCCTGCAAAGCGGCTCATCTGTACCATTTTTCTAGGTTCCACATACATGCATTAATATACGATATTTGTTTTTCTCTTTCTGACTTACTTCACTCTGTATGACAGTCTCTAGATCCATCCACGTCTCAACAAATGACTCAATTTCGTTCCTTTTTAAGGCTGAGTAATATTCCATTGTATATATGTACCACAACTTCTTTATCCATTCATCTGTTGATGGGCATTTAGGTTGCTTCCATGACCTGGCTATTGTAAATAGTGCTGCAATGAACATTGGGGTGCATGTGTCTTTTTGAATTACGGTTTTCTCTGGGTATATGCCCAGTAGTGGGATTGCTGGGTCATATGGTAATTCTATTTTTAGTTTTTTAAGGAACCTCCATACTGTTCTCCATAGTGGCTGTATCAATTTACATTCCCACCAACAGTGCAAGAGGGTTCCCTTTTCTCCACACCCTCTCCAGCACTTGTTGTTTGTAGATTTTCTGATGATGCCCATTCTAACAGGAGTGAGGTGATACCTCATTGTAGTTTTGATTTGCATTTCTCTAATAATTAGTGATGTTGAGCATCTTTTCATGTGCTTCGTGGCCGTCTGTATGTCTCAGGATCTAGTATTATTTCACTTTTGAGAGTTGAAACAGACCTGAGGAGTTAGCTAAGCAGGCCCAGGACAGAAGAACTGCTCAAATGACCACAGAATTGTGAGGAATCGTGTGCTTATGTTTAGCTGCTAAGTTTGAGGGTGAATTTGCTGTACAGAAAAAGTTAACTGATACAAAATATAATGGACATCTTTCATTCTTGCTTCCCTAGCATCCCTTTTCCTTTTATGTTTACAAGCACCCATTTTTCTTCCACCAGTTGTGGTCCATATGACTGTGGGAAGGCAGTCTATTGTAGCTCCACAGGTGGACATGTGAACCAGGCCTGGCCAATCAGAGCATTGCATCTGTGGCAGACACCACTGATTGGTGAAACCCAACTCCCATTCCCAACCCCCTTCTCCCTAACCCACTTAGAGAGTCTCGAAGAACAA
This sequence comes from Balaenoptera acutorostrata, assembly GCF_949987535.1. Classification (NCBI taxonomy): domain Eukaryota; kingdom Metazoa; phylum Chordata; class Mammalia; order Artiodactyla; family Balaenopteridae; genus Balaenoptera; species Balaenoptera acutorostrata. Next base: position 100,047,542 of record NC_080064.1, on the reverse strand, counting down.
AATGTTCTTCCCTAGCCTCCCTTAAAAGTAGGAGTAGTTTTGTGACCCAGTTAGGGCCCATAGATTGTAAACAGAAGAAATCTGCCAGGAACTTTTGGGAAAGCCTTTTCTTTTCTCATAAAGGAACAGATGATGCTAGTGCCTTGCCTTCTCTTCTTATTGCCTTGAACCTGCCTGTGATTTTTGGAGCTGCAGCAGCCATTTTGTAATCATGAGGCAAAGGCTAAGAACATTTTCAAATGTCAATCCACTGCTGAACCACTAAATCAACAGTGGCAATTGGTCAGACTTCCTAATATACAACAAACAAATAAAAAACCTCTTTTTAAACACATCTTTGTGCTGGTAGTCAAGTTGTCTGTTTCTTACAGCTGAAAGCATTTCTTTTTTCTTTTTTTTTTTTTATAAATTTATTTATTTTATTTATTTTTATTTTTTGGCTGCTTTGGCCCTTCGTTGCTGTGCGCGGGCTTTCTCTGGTTGCGGCAAGTAGGGGCTACTCTTCATTGTGGTGTGCAGGCTTCTCATTGCAGTGGCTTCTCTTATTGCAGAGCACGGGCTCTAGGGGCACAGGCTTCAGCAGTTGTGGCACGTGGGCTCAGTAGTTGTGGCTCGCGAGCTCCAGAGGGCAGGCTCGGTAGCTGTGGCACACAGGCCTAGTTGCTCCGCGGCATGTGGGATCCTCCCAGGCCAGGGCTCGAACCCATGTGCCCTGCACTGGCAGGCAGATTCTTTTTTTTAATAAATTTATTTATTTATTTATTTTTGGCTGTGTTGGGTCTTCGTTTCTGTGCGAGGGCTTTCTCCAGTTTTGGCGAGCGGGGGCCACTCTTCATCGTGGTGCGCGGGCCTCTCACTGCCGCGGCCTCTCCCATTGTGGAGCACAGGCTCCAGACGCGCAGGCTCAGTTGGCAGGCAGATTCTTAACCACTGCGCCACCAGGGAAGCCCTGAAAGCATTTCTAAAAGAGCATCTTACTAGTGACAATAATTATCAAAGCCACAAAGAAAATAAAAAGAAAATAGAGATCACTATGGAGTACTAATGATTTTTATATTCTTTTTTGTAAGTTTCAATTTTTAAAATGCTTTTAGTAAGCATGTATTTACTTGGTAATCAGAGGGAAAATGAAGATTGAAACAATTAGATAGCAACAAACCAAACTTTCAAGACCCAAAGGCTAGAAGCAGCCTGATCCACTGTCAGGAGTCAGACCCAGGTGTGACCTTTTGATATTCAATTTCCTTATCTATAAAGTGGAGATAATATTTCCTAAGTATCTACTTCATATGGATATGTTAGAATTAAATAAGATAGTATTTATAAATGTACCTGGTGCTAAATGAAGATTCATTTTTTTGTGCTTTCTATTAAAGCAGGAGTTCAGATATAAGTGATTGGGGGTTAGTGGGTATAGGAATGAAGGATTGGGGATGAGAGCCTGAACAGATACCCTCAGATCACACCCCATACTCCTAGTGCCTATCGCACCCCATTCTGGGCCGGTCTCTGCTGCCTTTGTGAAGGGGACAGCCCAGCCCACTTCATGAGCCTCTTTGAAAAGGGAAATTCCGCTCCAGCTCCATCTCTGGTCTTACTTACTCATCTCTGGGATCAGATCCTTTTGTTGTTGATACTTGGCCTTTTTCACCTTCATGAGGCATGTGTATCCTTAAGGTAATTTTACAGAATTCAAGGAGTTACTCCCTTTCCCTCTGCTGTCCCTGCAGCAACTTCCTGGCCTTCTACAGCAACTTTCTGGCCTTCTACAGCTCTGTGTCTATGTCTCTCTTCCATCCTCTTCTTTCTCCCTCTCTGGAGGCTAATTAGCATTCACAGATATGTTCTTTATAGTTTTGTCTTCGATGTTTAAAAAATGTGAATGGCAAGTGAGGTTTCTAGTCTGAAGTTTCTCCTTTGAAGCCTTTTAACAAGTCACCGGGGACTGATGAAGGCGTAGAAGTGATGTCTAGACTACTGAGACAGGATCTGAGAGCTGGTGCTGCTGAAAGGGAGGGGGTGTCGTGCCCCACAAGCCTCAGACAACCCTTAAGCAACCCCCTCTGAGGTTTCCACCCAAGCTTGTCTGGAGACCTCTACAAGAAGGATGGAGAATGCGGACCTCATCACCTACAGAGAGATCACGGCCACCCAGATGCGCAGACCTCCACTGACACAGAGCTGCACTCCACACGCTCCCCCTCCCGCATGATGCACTTACCTCACCTGCACACAGGTCATATACTCTGCTCCACACACTCACAAATTGGTCTGTGCTCACACTCAGCACACAAACCAGAGATACACACTAGCTATTCGTTGCATGCTACACGTTGCTCTTGGCTCATTGTATGAATTGTATACAGTAGGAGTTATTAACTACCATTTCATGGGTGAGGAAACTGGCTCAGAAATGTGAAGTCACTTGCCTGAAGCCACAGAGCTGGTAAGTGGCAGCACCAGATTCTAATCTCAAGTCGGTCTGGTCCTTCTGCTGTGGGACCAAAGTTGAGCCCTAACATGGATTAGTTAGTGTAAAGAACACCCAGGCTGATGGATTTTGATGGGAAGAAGCTATTTTTCTGTCAAGCAATTTGATTTTCTGCAGAAAGGAAGCATGGTGCTTAAATAAGCTTCATCAGTGTTTTCTCTCTCTCCCTCCTCCTCTTACTATTTGCTGGAATTGAATTTTGATTGAAAAAGAAGCTTTAACCGTTCACTTAATTAGACCGTAGAAATCATTTCAGTCAAATGGCAGAGAAAATATCCGAAGAGAAATGCGGAGCTGAGCCACTTCCTTCGGCGCCTTGTCCAGCCCAGGAGCAGCTCCTACAGCATCCATGGAGCAGGGGACTTCACCACCGCAGAGGAGGCACAGCCTTCACCAGCTGGCAGCAGCTACATTAAATCTAAGTAAATGTTTCCTCTAGCTCCAGACTGGGGAAAGTCATGTTTCAGAGGTGAAGGAATAGACATAATTATTTGATTCATCTCTAATAAAATGAAGTTTAAAAACTAGCAGAGAAAGGAGAAGCACATCTAACTTTTTTTTTTTAATATAAATTTATTTTTGGCTGCGTTGGTTCTTTGTTGCTGCACGCGGGCTTTCTCTAGTTGCGGTGAGCGGGGGCTACTCTTCGTTGTGGTGCGCGGGCTTCTCATACTGGTGGCTTCTCTAGTTGCGGAGCACAGGCTCTAGGCATGCGGGCTTCAGTAGTTGTGGCACGTGGGCTTCAGTAGTTGTGGCACTCAGGCTTAGTAGTTGTGGCTCACGGGCTTCGCTGCTCCGTGGCATGTGGGATCTTCCCGGACCAGGGCTCAAACCCGTGTCCCCGGCATTGGCAGACGGATTCTTAACCACTGCGCCACCAGGGTAGTCGCCTAACATGTTTTTAACACCTAGTCTTCCACAGCTGCCACTCCATAAATCGTAGAATGAAAGAAATGGAAAGGCATCTATCAACGAGGGCTGTTAGAAGAAGGTCTCCTGTGATGTTAAATACACTCATCACCTGCAGACCTGTGTGCATGTGCAACACACGCACACAGACACACACACTTCAGAAAGACACGCAGAGCCTTGGGTATATTCCTCAAAACATGGTAGTGATTCAGCAAGCATTTATAGGATTAGACTCTGTAAGGAAGACAAAAAGAATGAAAGCAAACAAAAATCCATTCTTTGTTGAAAAAACAAATAAATGATCAAATAAATATTTGTTCCTGTAACAGATATGCATTCAGCAACTATTATATGCCAGGCACAGTGTTTGGGGCTGGAGCTATGACAACAAACAATAAATGGTAAATAAAGCACAGCCCCCGACCTCAATGTGTTTACAGCCTGTTGGGAGAGAAAAACAGTAAACAGGCAACTTCAAACCCCTGTGATAAATGCTGTAATATCAACTCCGTTCTGGCTTACATTCCACCTACTTGTCCCCAAATTGATTTACAAATCACACACAATCCCAATCAAAATCCCAGCAGGGTTTTTTGTAGAAATTGACAAGCCAAATTACAAAATTCATATGGAAATGTAAAGGACCTGGAATAGCCAAACAACTTTAAAAAGAAGAACTAAATTGAAAAACCAACTCTATCTGATTTCAATACTTATTATAAAGCTAAGGCAATCAAGACACTGTGGTCTTGGCATAAAGTGTGCCTGGGGGGTGGAATATGAGTGGTTATGGAGAGAAGAGAGATGACATAGGCAAGCCGTGCCACAGTCTGGGATTCAGTCCTGTTTCTATCTCCAGCTAGCTGTGGTCTCTGGGCTTCAGAGCAGGGGGTAATTAGATGACAGCTAGGTTTTCTCACAGCTCTGAGAGGCCGTGTCTCTGAATCGGGCCAAGTGTAAGGGGGTACAACTACAGTCTACACTTGAGTTGAGAAGCTGTGTATTTCACAAATGACTTGAGAACAAGTCTGGGCAGTCACAAACAGGGGAAGGAGTCTACACACTTCGCCTAGCAGGTAGAGGTGAGAGAAGGGAAAAGGAAGCGGGTGGTTTCACGGTGTTCACATCACCACTTGCTCACACACACACGCACACACTCAGAGCCCTGAAAACGAGGCAGGTAGTAGACTAACCCTTGCTCAGACCAACAGGAATTGGCCAGTTCCTTCCTCCTCACCTGCTGCTTCTGGTCAGAACATCCAGCTGCCAATGAAGTAATCCCCAGGGCCCTCTCCATGCGAACTTTCCCTCCTCCCCATCAAGCCACAGTCTTCCCTCCCATAAGCTTTGAGGGCTGCTTTGGGGAGAGATGGAGTCAGCCTGCTCCCAAACCGCTGCTTCTCATCGTGTGAACTTGGGCAAGTCCCTCAACCTCTCTGTGCTGCCACCGTGTCGTCTCCTGGGCAGTGGGGATAAGCATCGTACCTCCTGGGGTTGGGTGGTGGTGGGGATTAAACAGTCACTGCAAGTAAAGTGCCTAGAACAGCGCCTAACAGATGGTAGGCACTCTGCAAGTGTTGCTATTATTACTAATTGGCTTATTTTATTTTCCCAGACTGGGCTCGGCAGAGATCACTGTTTCTCTCTGAGAGCCAAGGAACCCACTGGGAGGGACCAAAATAAGAGACAGGCTCACCAACCTTCTCACTCCCATCCCATCTGCTGAAGAGAGGAATCCATCATTCCTCTCTTCCACTCTGCCCAGTGCCCCAGCCCTCTCCACCCTGACTCATCTTTCTCTTCCCTCTGAGTTAGGAATCAAGGGGAAGGGGAGGGAGAGGAGGGAGTGAGGAAGGGGAAAGAAAAGGGGAGGAAGGGAGATTTCCTTTCTTTTTCTTTCCTTTAGCTTTTTTTGGGGGGGGTGGGGCGGGCGGGGTGGTGGGCAGACTTCCAAACAGGGGCCTAGATCCATTCCAGCCCTACACTTTGGTGAAAAGAAATGTTACTGTGTTGTAATCCTTCTGTATTAGGCCGGTTCCTTGTCCTCAAGGTCATGCCGCCAGATGCTAGCCCAGGTCAGCCTTACTCTGAGGTCAAAACTCTTTCTACCTGGGACTTCCCTGGTGGCGCAGTGGTCAAGCAACCTCCTGCCAGTGCAGGGGACACGGGTTCGAGCCCTGGTCTGGGAAGATCCCACATGCCGTGGAGCAACTCAGCCTGTGCGCCACAACTACTGAAGCCCTCGCACCTAGAGCCCTTGCTCCGCAACAAGAGAAGCCACCGCAATGAGAAGCCCACGCACCGTAACTAGAGAAAGCCCGCGCGCAGCAACGAAGACCCAACGCGGCCAAAAATAAATTAAAAATAAGTAAATAAATAAATTTTGAAAAGAAAAAGCTCTTTCTACCTCCCCATACTGAGAACCAACTGGGAGTGTCTACCCCACCCAACTCCCTTGGGAGAGCACATGTCCTGCCCCCAACCCCAGGCAGGGAGCCCGCCCCACTTTCTCTTTATCCTCTGCTCCCCGCCCCCCATCTGCCCCCTGCAGCCTGCCAAACCTGCCCTCTCCACTAAAGCAGCTTGGCTTGCTCCACTCCTCCTCCCCCCATTTCTGTCAACTTCTCTGCATCCAACGTTGGACATTCTCAGATGTTTTCTGACCTCAAGACAAGGATTAAAATTTTAATCGGCAAATTACAGCAGTCACTGAGTTCCTGACTTTGGTGAATGTCAGCCGTGGAGCCCAGCCCCCTCCCCTCCGGTCCCTACCCCAGATTAATAAAGCCTGTGTCAGTGGGGGAGAGAAGGACTGGGGTGGGACTTCCCATCAGCTGGAGAGGTTGTATGCCTCAGGTGCCTTCCCTGAGCCCAGGGCTGGGTGCAGCCCCTATGAGCAGAGGCACCTGGCGCTCTGTGTGTCCTGTGTTACCTGTCGTTACAGGCGCAGTGACATTTCAGGGCCTGAGTCTGCCTGTCTACCTCTTTCAGTTTTAATGTTCTACATCTTCCCACCAGAGCTCACTTTCTCCTCTTCTCTCTTCTGTCTGGGTCAGAATAATATGATGGCTCTCTCTCTCTCTCACACACACACAGACACACGCACACACACACACACACACACACACACACACACTCCCCAACCCCGAGCACATAGAAGCCCAGAACAGGGAGTGGAGTGGGAGAGCTGAGAAGTAACAGAGATGATTCCTATGCTCCCATGAGCACCCCTCCCCCCATGCCATGTGAGTGAACTTGGGGAGGGAAAACAAGAGGCTGTTCTTCCCAGGGTCCTCCTGGTCTGACAGGGGATAAATCCTCACCTCTAAGCACACATCTAATGCCCCAGAGGCCATGCAGGAAAGTATACAGTAGATATTGGGCCAGCATGTGTTGGAGGGCAGCGTCAACCCAGGACATTAGCCTGAAGGTAGGCGGGCAGGAGAAAGAGGGGGCATTGCTTCAGAGGAGACACCCGGGGACACAAGTGGGCCAGGGGAACGAGGAGGAGGCTTAGGCAGGAGCAGCTGGGTAGCCCTGCTGCTTCTGCATCTCCCATAATGAAATGTTTGCCACAGACTAATTTCTCCTCAAAGGAAACTCATTCTTAGACCCTTCATCTGTGTATTATTTCAGAGCAATTTAGTTTTCCCTGATCCAGGGACAGGAGGAAATACTGCAGAACAGCAACCCAGATGTGGTATTTATTCTTTGGTGGGATAGCATGCTCCCTTCAGCCCACGTCCCCATCCCTACCCTCTCCCATCCCAGGAGAGCAGAACAGCAAATGCTTATTTCATGCCAATTGCGCTTCATGGACTCATGTGTTCCTTGTAACACCATTGTGAACATACCGTTATTAACTCTACTTTAGCAAAGAGAAAACAGACACACTGAGGTTAAATAATTTTCCTAAAGGCACTCAGCTAATAAGTGGTGTGACCTGGGTTCAAAGCCTAGTGACCTTTTTCCAAGGCCACAGTCCGAACCACTGTGCATCACTGCCTCTTGGATAAGCCACAGTCTACTTCCTCTATATAGAGGTCACAGCAAAGCCCTCTCTGGAAGCCTGGGGCCTTGGCAGTTCCAGAAGCCCTTGTCAGGGGCTGAGGGAGGCCAGGACTTGGTTTGAGGCACATTGAGTGACAGGTACAAGAGTTGAGGGGGACCTGGAGAAAGCGGACTCAGAACTACCAGCAGCCGTGAGGCACCGACCACGGGACGTCAGCCTAGAGGAACCATGGGAGCCATTCCCTCTAGCTCTCGCTTCTCAGACAAGGACTCCCAGTCCAGGGCACAGCTGACCTACCCAAGGCTGCCAAACACAGGGACAAGGGAAGACTCCAGGCAGCGTGGCTCCCAAGAGAGGCTGCTATGATCCTCTTTGACTCTTGGTCTCATTCCCACTGCTCTCTCTGCCCCTCTTGGTACTCCCCCTCCCTAGGCAGTAGCTCTGCCAACATGGGACAGCTGTCCTTCCTACCCGCCGGTCTCCACTTTGACTGCTCAGGGTGAGGAGGCTGGCTGAGATCTGAGATGCCAGGCAGGCTAGGAGGTTGAGGGAGAGACAAGCTGCAGCCAGACCAACCTACTGAGAGACTTGGTAGGACCTCATCCCACGAGGCCCTGGAACTTGCGGATCAGAGAGAGAATCACATGCTAAGTGGGATACCTTGGGTTCCTTAGTCTATGTTGACTTAAATTTCAGGTCTGTGTTTTTTTGTTTTTTTTTTAAAGAGCTAAGGGTCTGGCTTTTTTTTTTTTTTTTTTAAATTTATTTATGGCTGTGCTGGGTCTTCGTTTCTGTGCGAGGGTTTTCTCTAGTTGCGGCAAGTGGGGGCCACTCTTCATCGCGGTGCGTGGGCCTCTCACTATTGCGGCCTCTCTTGTTGCGGAGCACAGGCTCCAGACACGCAGGCTCAGCAATTGTGGCTCACGGGCCTAGTTGCTCCACGGCATGTGGGATCCTCCCAGACCAGGGCTCGAACCCGTGTCCCCTGCATTGGCAGGCAGACTCCCAACCACTGCGCCACCAGGGAAGCCCAGGTCTGTGGTTTTCACAAGACTCAGGTGTGCAGCAATGCCCAAGGCCCTGATGGCTGAGCACCAGGTTATGGGTCCAGCCACTTAATAGCTATGTGGTTTGTGAACAAGTCCTATTCCTTTATCTGAAGAATAGGATTATAATAACCCTTTCCTCAATGAAAAATAGGTGCTGACACTGATTTTGGAAAATCACAAGTCCCCTCCTTTCCATCTTTCTCCATGTCAGTCCCCCTCTCGCCTTCCTTATTCCCACTGGCCTGTCAACTAAGAGGCAGTCAGGTTGTGATCCTTTATACCCAAGTATAAAGCACATCCTCAGCCCACTGCCCCCTCTCCCTGCCCCACATTGTTGTAAAGACCTAAAAGACAAAGCATATAGAAATGCTTTGACAATGGCCAAATGTTTTGCAAGCAATAAACATGTCCAAGTTTTTGCAAAGCCTTTTCTACAGTGTCAGGAAATCAGTGAGTTCTCAAGTCTTTGTCTTCTCTTCCAGAGGAGGGGGAAGGAGATTGTAGACCTCTTGCTATGGACTGAATTGTAACCCCCCTAAAATTCATATGCTAAAACTTTCCACAGAGTGGCTTAAGTATCCAGCTGGCTTCCCCTAGATGAGTGATCCAAGAGAGTAAGGTGAAAGCCAATGCTTTTATGACCTCGCATTGTAAGGTATACTCCCTGATTTCTGCAATACTGCTATGAACTGTGTCCCTGTAAAATTTATATATTGAAGCCATAATCCTCAACATGATAGTATTTGGAGGTGGAGCCTTTGGGAGGTAATTCAATCCTGAGGGTGGAGCCCTCATGAAAGAGATTAGGGCCCTGAAACGAAGAGACACAAGAGAGATGATACGTTTCTCCATCACATGAGGATACAGCAAGAAGGCATCCTTCTTCAAACCAGGAAGAGGGTCTGCACCAGAAACTAAATTGGCTGGCACGTTTATCTTGGACTACCCCGCCTCCAAAACTGTGAGAAATAAAGTTCTGCTGTTTAAGCCACACAGTCTATGGTATTTTTGTTATAGCAGCCCAAAGTAAGACAAGCATGATATTGGTTGCACAGATCAGCCATATTCTGTGTGAAAGAGGAGTATACAGGAGCCTGAATAAGGAAGATTTTCATTAGGTGCCATCTCAAAGGCTAGATCCTACAAGTGCCAAGGTAATTTAATAGGAAAAGGTTAGTCTATGCAACAAATGGTACTGGAATAATGGGATATCCATATAGAAAAAAATGAACCTCAACTCCTCACACCATATTTAACTTGAAATGGATCACAGAGCTAAAACTCTTATGTTTAGGATAGGAAAACAAAAGAGAAAATCTGTGCAGCCTTGCATAAGGCAAACATTTCTTAGATAAGACCCCAAAATCACAAGCCATAAAAGAAAATATTGGTCATTGGACTTCATCAAAAGTAGAACACTCTTTGAAACACAGAGTTAAGAAAATGTAAAGACAAGCCACAGATTGCGAGAAAATACATGCAAAACATATCAGATAAAGGATTTATGTCTGAAATATATAAAGAACTTTTACAGCTCAATAATATAAAGCAAATAACCTGATAAAAATGAACAAAAAGGGCTTCCCTGGTGGCGCAGTGGTTGAGAATCTGCCTGCCAATGCAGGGGACACGGGTTCGAGCCCTGGTCTGGGAAGATCCCACATGCCGCGGAGCAACTAGGCCCGTGAGCCACAATTACTGAGCCTGCGCGTCTGGAGCCTGTGCTCCGCAACAAGAGAGGCCGCGATAATGAGAGGCCCGCGCACCGCGATGAAGAGTGGTCCCCACTTGCCACAACTAGAGAAAGCCCTCGCACAGAAACGAAGACCCAGCACAGCCATAAATAAATAAATAAATAAATAAATAAATAAATAAATAAATAAATAAAAATTAAAAAAAAAAAGAAAATACTTTATAAAAAAAAAAATGAACAAAAGATTTGAACAGACATTGCACTAAAGAAGGTATACGCATTTTTAAAAACATGAACACATGAAAAGATGTTCAGCATCATAAGTCATTACAGAAATGAAATTTTAAAATACAGTGAGATACAGCTGGACCTCTACTAGAATAACTAAAATTTAAAACACTAGCAATACCAAATGTTGGTGAATATGTGGAGGTGACTGGAACTTTCATATACTACTGATGAGAGTGTAAAATGGTTCAACCACTTTGGAAAAACAGTTTGGCAGTTTTTTGTTTTTTTTTTTTAATTATTCATTTATTTATTTATTTATTTTGGCTGCACTGGGTTTTAGCTGCGGCACACGGGATCTTTGTTGCGGCATGCAGGATCTTTAGTTGCGGCATGCATGTGGGACCTAGTTCCCTGACCAGGGATTGAACCCAGGCCCCTGCATTGGGAGCGCAGAGTCTTACACACTGGACCACCAGGGAAATCCCTGGCAGTTTCTTATAAAATTAAAAATTCATTTTTCATGTAACCCAGCAATTCCATGTCTAGATATTTACCTGACAGAAGTGAAATCATATGTCCACACAGACTTGTTCAAATGTTCGTAACAGCTTAATTCAAAATAGCCAAAAACTGGGGAAAAGTCCAAATGTCCATGGACAAGAGAAAGGATAAACAAATTGCAGTGTAACCAGATAATGCAAAATTGCTCTGCAATACAAAGGAGTAAACTACTGATCCTTCCAACAATATGGATGATTCTCAACAACATTATGCTAAGACACATTTTGTGTCTGAAAGAAGTCAGACACAAAAGAGTTCATACTGTACGATTCCATGTACATGAAATTCTAGAAAATACGAAAATATAATATGTGGTGACAGGAAGCAGTCCAGTGGTTGCCTGGAGCCCAGGCGTGGGGATGGGGGCGAGGGTGGGGGCGGGATGAGGTGTGGCGGAGAAGGTAGCCTGGAACAGGGCACAAAGGAACTTTGGAGGAGATGGAAATTTTCTGTATCTTGATCATGGTAAGGGGGGTATAAATGTGTCAGACCGCATCAAAACGTCCACTTTAAATGGGTATTTTATTGTATATAAACTACCTCAGTAAAGTTGATTTTTTTTTTAAAATAAATCTATTTATTTTTGGCTGCGTTGGGTCTTCGTTGCTGCGTGCAGGCTTTCTCTAGTTGCGGCCAGTGGGGGCTACTCTTCGTTGCGGTGCGCGGGCTTCTCATTGCGGTGGCTTCTCTTGTTGCGGAGCACGGGCTCTAGGCGCGTGGGCTTCAGTAGTTGTGGCACGTGGGCTCAGTAGTTGTGGCGCACGGGCTTAGTTGCTCCGCGGCATGTGGGATCCTCCCGGACCAGGGCTCGAACCCGTGTGCCCTGCATTGGCAGGCGGATTCTCAACCACTGCGCCACCAGGGAAGCCCTCCTTACTTTTAAGAATCAGCTTTACTGGGGCTTTTTTAAAGGACAACTTTACTCCTGGGCCGGGGGAGGTGGTGCGCGAGGGCCTTCACTGTCGCAGCCTCGTCGGATGTGGGGCTAGGGGTGCGGAGGCCAATCCTGCCGCGAGTGCGGAGGGGGTGTTGCGCGTCCAGTCGGAGCCCCAGACCACTCAGCCGAAACGGTGACGTCTCCCGGCACCTGCCCCCGCGACGGCGAGCGGACGCGGGCTGAACCCAGAGGACTCCGAGCGCGCGTCCGCTCGGCGGGTACCCTTGCGTCCCCGAGGCCTCGGGATTGCACCGTCGCGTCCCGAGACCTAGAGTGACCTGACTCGGCGGGACGCGAGCAGGATGCCATCCACCGCGGGCCACCCGGCGCCGGGGGCAGGCGGGAGTGGGGCGGGCGGGCGCGCCCCGCTTAACCAGGGCGCCGAGGGAGGTCGTCCGGGCCGGGTAGAAAGGAGACGCCTCTGCCTTGCGGGGGGTACCTGAGGGGGAAGAGTCCAGCCTGGGGATGACCCGCTCTGACCCGTCGAGTCCCGCTAATCGGCGTTGGGGCTCAGCCCTCCGCCTTCCGCGGTGAAGTCGCCTCTTCGCGGGCCCCCTTCCCGAAGGCAAAGCCCTCACTCGGGACTCGACCCGCTGCTGGGAGTGGCCAGCAGCCTTCCGGGCCCACTGATCGCCCGCTGAGGCGCATCTCGGCGATGCAGGGGGCTCGCTCTCTCGGAGTCGCTGCCTGCAGCCCTCCTCCTCCAGGTTCAAGGGCTCCAGCTGGGGCACCGACAGACCCTTGCCATCCCGCCACCGCTGCCTGCAGAGACACACCTCCCTCCGCAAATCTTGCATACACAACCTTCAGTCTCCCGGACTCAACACACACACGCACACGACCCGGGACCCCGCTCTACCTCTCGCTCCCTCTCCCTCTCTTACATCTTTTTTTTTTTTTTAATTTAATTTTCCTTTTTTTAAAATACAGCAGGTTCTCATTAGTTATCTATTTTATACATATTAGTGTATATATGTCAGTGCGAATCTCCCAGTTCATCCCACCACCCCGCTCCCTGCTTTCCCTCCTTGGTGTCAATACGTTTGTTCTCTACATCTGTGTCTATTTCTGCCTTGCAAACCAGTTCATCTGTACCATTTTTCTAGATTCCACATATAGGCGTTAATATATGATATTTGTTTTTCTCCTTCTGACTTACTTTACTCTCTATGACAGCCTCTAGGTCCATCCACATCTCTACAAATGACCCAATTTTGTTCCTTTTTATGGCTGAGTAATATTCCACTGTATATATGTGCCACATCCTCTTTATCCATTCATCTGTCAATGGACATTTAAGTTGCTTCCATGACCTGGCTATAGTAAATAGTTACATCTTCTAATTGACTAATGTCTACAATTGTGACCAATTGTTTCTGTGTAAACTTAATTGAAAGATTTTCCTGGAAAGATTGTTGATGTTCACTTGGCTTACTAGCAAGCAGCTTAATCTTTAAAAATCGGCGACTAAAAGCAAACAGCATTTGGGCGTCTCACTGACTGGTGGCCGGCTACCCAGCGGGTGCTCGTGCAGGCAGCATGGTAAACTCGACTTCCCTGTGCTGAGCGACGGAGCGAACCTGCAACCTCCAGCCTTGAGGACTGTCCTGGGTATCACTCCCAAGGAGAAAAATTCAGCGTTCCTATCCCCTCGGCCATCGATCCCTCTTGGGAAGTCCTTGGCTAGCGCTTAGGGATGGTGCAAGGCGGGACTTGGGGGGCAGCTACGCTGCTCCTGCAATTTGGTCTGTCAGCTTCCGGAGCTCTGAGGGGCCCGGGGCTGCCTTGATGGCGCTTGCAAGTCTTCACCTGTTAAGAACAGCTTTTCAGGGACTTCCCTGGTGCGCAGTGGTTAAGAATCCGCCTGCCAATTCAGGGGACACGGGTTCAAGCCCTGGTCCGGGAAGATCCCACATGCCACGGAGCAACTAAGCCCGTGCACCACCATACTGAGCCTGCGCTCTAGAGCCTGCATGCCACAACTACTGAAGCCTGCGCGCCCAGAGCCCGTGCTCCACAACAAGAGAAGCCACAGCAATGAGAAGCCCGCGCACCACAACAAAGAGTAGCCCCCGCTCACCGCAACTAGAGAAAGCCCGCGTGCAACAACAAAGACCCAATGCAGTCAAAAATAAATAAATAAATTAATTAATAAATTAAAAAAAAAAAAAGAACAGCTTTTCAGCGTCCTCCTCCCAATCGTCCTCCAAAAACACATCAGAGAAGGTGTTCCATCAGGTTCCTTCTTGGCTGGGCTTAGGCTCTGGTTGGTACAGACCAAGCTAGGTCTGGGAATCCACATGCATAAAGAGAAGTTAAAGAGAAACTTGACCTGTACCAGAGTGAAAGGGAAGACCAATGCCCTAAACTTCCTGAGAGCTAAAGGGCGGGAATTTCTTATGGCAGGGACTCCCTGTCCCAACCCAGCAGCCCATCCCTCCTGGGCAGTGTACCCTCCTTTCTTACCCTAGAATTCCTGGGCGTGGTCCCCTGGACTTGCCACAGTCCCTGTCCAAATTCCTCTTCCAGCCTTGCCTTGAAATTAGCTAAGTTTCAAATGGTGATCCATTAAAATGTCATTAACCAAAAGCACCAATTAGTGCTTAGTAAATGTTTGTTTTATAACATATGAATACAGCCCCCAAAAGGGACTCCAGTGGAGGGGTTACAGGCCCTGGAGAAGGCTGAGTGTTGGGATGCTGGGCTTTTCGTGTCTTTCAAGCAGCATATAGGCAGTCAATTGTCTTGTGAGTGGGGTCAGTGCTGGCACTCAGACCTCTGCGATGGTGGAAGAGGAAAAGCAAGCATCCATTAGGGAATGGAGAGAGATTTCAGAGTTTGAAAATATACTCATCTTCCTCCCCTCTCCCCTCTCTGCACTCCCAGGCAACCACTGCTTTTGGTTCAAGGCCTTATTATTTCTTACCTGGATTATTGCTAAAACTGGTAACTAGTTTTCCTGTCTGCATAGTCACACTGTCATCTGGTCTTACAGCTGTCTACAGTGGCAACCTGCCTCTTCCCTTGCCCCTAGGCCCTTGTAAGGTCCTCCATTGTCTTGAAATAGAACTCAAACCACACAGTGTCCAGCTTCTTTCTGAGTTCACTCTTGACTGACCTTCAGCCTCATCTCTCACCATCTCTCCTTATCCCTTATATTCCAGCCACAGCTAGCTATTTACTTGAACTTGTCTCAAGCCTTCCTCCTTTGCAAATGCTTTTCCTCAGCCTTTATGCCTCCTTTCCTTCCAACACACACACACACACACACACACACACACACAGGCGCGCGCGTGCGCCCCTTTCACGTGGTTGATTCCCACTCAACTTTAAAGGCGTGGTCCTCAGAATGCCTTCCCTATGCTGGATTTAGTTTCTTTTCTAGATAGTTCCTCCTGTAGCACAGAGGACCCACCTCTACCATGGCACTTATTACCCAGTCCATCCTCTGGCCCCTCTCACCTTCCCTAAGCATTAATTGTAAAGTATTTGGACTCTGAGCAGCTCAGGCCCTGAGGAGATGACCAGAATACAGTTCATGTGTGGTGAAAGGATATGAGCTTTAGAAGTAAGCAGACCGGGCTTCCCTGGTGGCGCAGTGGTTGAGAGTCTGCCTGTCAATGCAGGGGGCGTGGGTTCGAGCCCTGGTCCGGGAGGATCCCACATGCTGCGGAGCGGCTGGGCCCGTGGGCCACAACTACTGAGCCTGCGCGTCTGGAGCCTGTGCTCCGCAACAAGAGAGGCCGCGACAGTGAGAGGCCCGCGCACCGCGATGAAGAGTGGCCCCCGCTTGCCGCAGCTGGAGAAAGCCCTCGCACAGAAGCGAAGACCCAACACAGCCAAAAATAAATAATAAAAATTAAAATAAATAAATAAATAAATAAGGAGCAAAAGTGAGGGGACGCTCCTCCAGCCTTAAAAAAAAAAAAAAAAAAAAAGAAGTAAGCAGACCTGGGTTCAAACTTCCGCTTTTTTGCTGTGTAATCTTTAGCAATTTACTGAACCTCTCTTAGATTCCTTGTCTGTAAAATCAGAATAGTAATACCTACCTTACGGAATTGTTGTGAGGATTAAATGAGACAATTCACATAAAAAATGTCCACTCCTCGATTCTCACTTACCATGTGCTTTTTCCTGGTCCTGACCTCCCAGCTAGTGAGACAGCTATTGAAGGCCCTCAGACTTTTTATTCCTCTCTGAGCATCTGCATCTATAAACTGCTGTTAATAACATTTACCTCACAGGGTTTTATGGAGATGAGATGAGTCAAGGTATGTGAAACCAGTTTATTGAATTAAAATGATGTGGTAGGGCTCAAGCAGGAAACACTTTTATTCTTTATCATACCTTCACCTTTAACATCAACATATGGATTGATTTTTGTGGTTCTGGATGAAATCTCAGGCAGTTTCTAAATAGTTTCCTGTTTGCCTTCAAGTAGTAAATAGTCCTGATCACTTTCATGAGTGGGAAAATGGAAGACAATAATTGGTTAATATTTAAATTAATACATTCATATTAACGTAAGGCAGAAATATTTGTAACTACTACAGTCTTCATTTCTATAACTGGTCATGTAGTCAAAGTTGGTTTTTGTTTTTTTCACTTTTTATTTATTTATTTATTTATTTATGACTGCTTTGGGTCTTCATTGCTGTGTGTGGGCTTTCTCTAGTTGTGGCAATCGGGGGCTACTCTTCATTGCAGTGCACAGGCTTCTCATTGTGGTGGTTTCTCTTGTTGTGGAGCATGGGCTTTAGGCACGCGAGCTTCAGTAGCTGTGGCATGTGGGCTCAGTAGTTGTGGCTCGCGGGCTCTAGAGCAGAGGCTCAGTAGTTGTGGCGCACGGGCTTAGTTGCTCCGCAGCATGTGGGATCTTCCCGGACCGGGGCTCGAACCTGTGTCCCCTGAATTGGCAGGCGGATTCTTAACCACTGCACCACCAGGGAAGTCCCAAAGTTGGTATTTTTAACTTCTTTCTCTGCTATTCATTCCATATTCCCTTTGCTTTCAGCAAATACCTCACCTAGTACAGTCACTGAAAAGTATATATATTAACATATTTTACTTATATATAACTAACCTAGGCGGACAAATTATTTTCTAAACCAGCAGAGCCCAAAGCTGTGGGTCTGGGAAGCAAAAATTCCCCTAGTGGATCACTAGGAGTTACAATTAAGGAGCCATTTCCATTTCAACCCCTTGATTTTCAGATTCATGAATCCTGGCTACGGGAGGACTACAGCACTACATATTGGTCACTGATTCAGGGCATATACAGCATCCTAGGGACATTACCCAAGCCCTGCCCAGTGCTGGTGCTCAGCTAGTGCTGTAACTGAATTGCAAAAAAAATCATTCTACCATTCTTTCATGCCATTTAATTCAAGGTGATCAGGCATATTATAAGACCGGTGAATTCTATGTTCATGAGTACATTACTTCATTTGCTGTTAAATGAGTTCCTTGGTCAGAAGCTATGTTTGGTGGAATACTGTGAGAATGAATAAGATATTCTAGAAGTCCACAGATAGTAGTTTTGGCAGAAGCATGTGAGCAGGGAAGGAAAATTCATGTCCAGAGTTAAGTATTTACTAGTGAGAAGAAGCTTTGCCCATTCCATGATGGCCTGTGGCTGGCTGTTCACCCTGGGAAATGGTGCCTCACTTAACGGTTCAGTGTTGGTCTCTGATGATGGTGGGCTGGGCACTCAGCAGTGGCTGTAACCATATTAGACTTGATGAATGGAAGCTCATGTTGCTGAGCCATGCGTAACTTCTGTTCTTGCCACCATGTACACTTTGTTTTCTGAGACAAACTTGGCGATCAATATTTATTTAATACAACAGGATAAAAATAACTAAGACAGGGAATGCCCTGGAGGTCCAGTGGTTAGGACTTGGCGCTTTCACTGCTGTGGCCCAGGTTCAATCCCTGGTTGGGAAACTAAGATCCGGCAAGCTGTGCAGCTCAGTCAGAAAAAAACAAAAAACAAAAAAAACTAAGACATTGAAAAGTTTCTAATTTTAAAATCTTAGACTGTGTACACTTTGATCACCAGCCATTGGGCCAAGACAGGGATGACTGGAGAAAATGGTTGGTGAAAGAATGTGGCATCTTGGTGTTCTGACTATTAAGATCCTCTTCTTATGAGGTTGCCCTTCGGTGAACATTCACGTAGGACATGAGTATCTTCACAATTTGTGTCAGTTTAGAGTGGTTCATCCACATACCTCTTCTGCAGACTTCCTTATCACCAATTTTCCAAACACATTCTCTCCAGTACCCTGAACATCAAGTCAAATTTTTAGCCACAGCACGCACACGCGCTCACACACACACACACACATTTTTTTAAGCGTATGTCTATACCTCTGGCCATCTCCCCTTCCAGGCAAAATGAGCAACCATGTGTACTGCTCAAAGGTTTACACACTGGAAGATTTTCCTTTACCATTATTCTTTAGGGCACGGGTCCCCAACCCCTGGGACAACACAACAGGAGGTGAGCAGTGGGCGAGCAAGCGAAGCTTCATCTGCCGCTCCCCATCGCTCGCATACGGCCTGAACCATCCCCCATCCCCCACCGTCCGTGGAAAAATTGTTTTCCACGAAACGGTCCCTGGTGCCAAAATGGTTGGGGACTGCTGCTTTAGGGTCCTCTCTGAGTGGGGCAGCAGTGCTGCAACTTTCCCCCCTCTGGTAGAAATAATTCAAATCCTGCAGAACCAACTCATACCATGCAGAACCAGCAGTCAAGCAGGTCAGCATTTTTTCATTCCTCAGTCAGCTGGTCATAGAGAACTTCTCATGAGGCCATAGGTGTGAGAAAGAGGAGGCAGTTTTGCAGGAATAGGGGCCATGGGAACCTGAGGCACTTGTACCTGCAACTTACTTTTGCCTTTAGGTCTTGTTCAAGTCCAATCATGTATGAAGTCCACTTCCACCTGATAACAGAATACTGCTGTGAATGCCCATGTTTATGCCTTTATAGCCAAATAACACCCTGTTTATGATGGGCAGCTCAGGTCACCCGGTAACTTGGTGATTCACGGTCAAACATCCAGTATGTAGTAGAGCCCAATAAAATTGGAAGCTATCTGTCAAAAGGAAAATAGTTATCTGAGGAGAATGGCATAGTTTGATCCAAAATCCTAAGGGTTTGCTCTGTGATTCATCTTCAGAGGCTGCCGAAAGCTCCATACAATGCAGACACTGTGAGAGTTCACATGGCCTGTGGGGCAGATAAGTTTGCACGACAGCCCATACCTATTGTAGAGCCTTCTCTTGTTCTGCATCCTACTCAAAACTTGCAGACATTTGACTTTTCTGATAAATGAGAGCAGCATGTCCAAATGAAGTTTAGGATATTTGCAAATTTCAAGAGGCTTGCTAAGCATTTAAGCTCTTTTTTTCTGGTAGGAGAAGCCAGAGACAGCAACTTGTCTTTCACTGTAGAAGGGGTATTTTGACATAGCCTCAGATCACTGGGTCCCTAGAAAATTTACCAGGGTGGCAAGCTCCTAAATTTCTGTGGGATTTATTTCTCACCATCTGGCATGCGTGTGTCTTGCCACAGTGTCTAGAGTACTAGCAACCTTCTACTCACCAGATCCATCTAGCATGATAGCATCCGTGTAGTTGATAAAGCCTTGAGGAGGGAGAGTAAAAGTGTATTGCTGGCCCTGCCAGTTGAAAGTAAACTGCTTTGGGTGATCTTTATTAGCAGGTGTTGGGGAGGAAGGAATTTTCCTCTACCCTTCTGGCTTCTTCTGGCTCATCTAAGAATTAAATTGACATGAGACAGATTAACAGGAGAAAATCACACAAAAGTTTAATAGCATGTATACATGGGAGAGACTCGGGAAAACTGAGTAACTCGCCAAAATGGCTGAAACCCTCACCTTAAATACCATCTTCAGCTAAAGACAAAAGAGGGTGTTGGGGATAATGGTTTGGAACTTCAAAGGGGAGGAAGGAGATGGAAAAGCAAATGTTTGGTAAACAAAAGTTTGCTGCTCTCTGCAGAGAATATGGGACACAGAGTGGACTCTGATCTCTAAGAGTTTCCTCCACCATCCCTAGCCCACGTTCTTTGCAGACATCTCAGTGATAGCTCTGTTCCTATAACAGGCCCTCTATCTAAATTGTTCAGGCAGTTAGGGGGAAGGTCAAAGATTCTTCCTGAGTTTTTTGGGCATAGATTGTTTTTAGCTGGAAATAATCCACATGCCAAAGAGATATTTTAGGGTGCAAATTTTGTTCCCCTACACAGGTATAAAGAAAAAACATTTGCCAGGTCAATAGCTGCCTACCAGGTGCCAAGGGATGTCTTCTTCAGTAAAGAAAACATGTCTGGAACAGAAGCTGAAAACGGAGTCTGCCTGGTTATGATAACTCACTGTCATTGTCTAAGATCTGTCTGTTTTCTGCAAAGAACAAATAGGCAAGTTGAAAGAGGTAAGAATCACCACTACTACATCCTTCAAGTTCTGAAGGTGATACTAATCTTTGCAATCCCTCCAGGAATGAAATTGCCTTGAGCGTACCATTTTGGTAGGCCATTCTAGAGGTTTCCACTTGACATTGCCCACCATAATAGCCCTCATTGCGTGTGCTGGTGAACCAGCATGGGGTAAGTGGGAGTGGCTCTTCTCATTCCTATCTCTATTGATTCACTAGCCAAATGTTATTTCCTGTTCCTAAAACTTTGGGTGTGGCTGGTTTAAAGGTGTTAGTCCCCAAGGGAAGAACGTCTCCACCAGGGGACACAACAATGATTCTACTAAAATGAAAGTAGATACTGCCACCTGACTACTTTGAGTTTGGGTTTCAAAAATCTCAACCCTGCAGCTATGGGAAATAGGGTTTCTTTTCAGGTAGTCGTAGAACTATCCTACTCCTTTACCCAGGACTTCAGCTGGGAATTTAAAGACCTGAGCTCATAATTTTCTTTCAAAGTTCTTGGGTGCACTTAGCAGAAATCAACTAACCCCGTTATACTCTTTATTTCCATTAAATTGTTCGGTGGCAGCAACTACTTGGTTACCCAAAGCCTTGCCTCCTATAGGTATTTGATTACCGTTGTCTACAGGTGATAATTAATGTATCTGTCTTGCCGCTGCCGGCCATGGTCTACCAGTGTCACTTTTACCATTAGCAACAGGGTCATTAATGCCTTTAAACAGATCAATTTCAAGAGTCCTATCCTTAAAGTTCTGTTCCTCTGGAACAGTTTCCAGTACCTATAATGGTATCTGATACTGATTTGATATTGATACTAATGATATTAGAAAGGGTTCAGTCAGGGAAGGAGAGACACTAAGAATTTTATGAAACAAGGGATTTATTTTAGGAACAAGGCTTACACATTTTTGGAATAACTGGGGAAATCAGAGTCTGAATGGAGAAGTTGGAGGATCAAAGAATAGTCACTCATCAACCTTTCTGAAGTCAGGCATGCCCAGCTGTTAGAGCAGGATCCTAGACAGCTGGTGGAGAAGTTTACATGGAAGCCTGTTGCCTCTGCATCTGGGGGTTGGCCTGGGGTTGCTCTTGGTCAGAAGGCCTGGGGGTTGCTAAGAAAGCTTGTTGTGGAACGAGAGAGAATGAGTACAGCCTGGAACCTGGTGGCACTTCTAACCATGACAACCTTCAGAAAGTAATTACTACCACTGCACTTCTCTCTTCTAAATCATTCACAAATTAATCTTTTGGCCAACTGTGATCAGAAACCATCAGGGAAGAGGAATCTGGAAAATGTAGTTCCAGCTTACCCAAGTCAACACAGTATAAAACCACCACCTGCCATTTATTAGCTGCTTGATCCTGAGCAAATTATTTAATGTCTATGAGTCTAAATTTCTTTCCATCTCAGGTTTGGACGTTGTCATCTAGAACATTTTCCTGGGTTTCTGGAAGATGCCCTGTTGCTGGGGATCCCCCACTTACCGGTACCTCCTCTCTCTGGCCACTTGTGATTCCCTCTCAGCCTCATGGCTTCTGGTAGCCTTTCCCTACGTGGGGCACCTCTCCATTCCAGGCAGCCCTCTTGGGCAGTCCACATCTGGCCCTTGGAAAACATACAAACATCCATGCTCTGCTAAGCTCTGGAGGTACAGCTCACACCCAAGACAGTTTTTTAGACTCACTATCCAGGCCCACAAGCCAGCCACAATCACTGCTAGATTATTTTCAGGCCTGAGTCCCTCTGTCCCTCATACTCCAATAGCTCTTGGAGTTCTTTTCTGCAATTCCCCTCTTAAATGGGTGTAAGAGAGAATCGACACCTAAACCTTCCCCTTGGCTGGGGGAGGAAGGAAGTGACAACTCACTCCAGACAGACCTTCAATACCACCTGCCTTTCAGCCTCAGCTCTTAGCCCTCTGTTACACAGTTTGGAGGGGAGTAAAGGCCTATGGACCATCCGTTTTACAAATCTGAGATATAGTCTAACATCTTTTTTACTTATTTATTTATTTTTGGCTGCATTGGGTTTTCGTTGCTGCGTGCAGGCTTTCTCTAGTTGTGGCGAGCAGGGGCTACTCTTTGCTGCGGTGTTTGGGCTTCTCATTGCGGTGGCTTCTCTTGTTGCAGAGCACAGGCTCTAGGCACGTGGGCTTCAGTAGTTGTGGTGCATAGGCTCAGTAGTTGTGGCTCGCGGGCTCTAGAGCGCAGGCTCAGTAGTCGTGGCGCACGGGCTTAGCTGCTCCGCGGCATGTGGGATCTTCCCAGACCAGGGCTCAAACCCATGTCCCCTGCATTGGCAGGCAGATTCTTAACCACTGTGCCACCAGGGAAGTCCCTAGTCTAGCATCTTGATTTAGAATGTGGTAGCTGATAATAGCTGATCCCTATTATTCTTTTCCTCACCTTTGAGGCCTCTGCCCACATCTTGAGATGGAAAGAGTCCCATTTAATATACTGTTACCTATATAAAGAGCCTAATGTGCTTGACACAAGGTAGACATTCACTGGTAGAAGTGATTGTGTACTGCCAATCACCCAGCATGGAAGTCAATCCAGCCTTTGAAAATGGTTGGAATCCTATCCCTCGAAGCCAGACTAAAGGGGAGTGTGTACCCTTATGTAAGGCTTGAAAGGCAGTTGCCTGTTCTTCCTTATGCCCAGTCTATATGTCTATTCCAAATACAATGTTTATAGCCATCTGAGTCCAGTAGCCTCTGGACCCAGACTCACCCTCAGTGACACATCACAAGACCAAGGAAATCAAGAACCAGCTTAGCTGCTCCCCTACTCTGAAGTCCCATCTCAGCCACAGCAGGTGGAATGGAAACGCGCTGGGCTTTGTGCAGTTAGCGTGCCCTGGTCTGACATACAGGTTGGCATTTGCCTTGATTAGTCAGTCTCTGTGGTGAGCTAGTTTTTATATATTTTGAATATCAGCCTTGCTTTTGAGCATGGAGTTGCTCAAATCCACAGATGCACAGAAACACCAGCAGCATACATGCGTACACAATTACATCTTTACACATGGGTGCACTTGCAGTTACTTCCCTGAGGTTTAAAAGTAGAAGTTACATGACCTTGGGAAATGTGAACTTTGCTGATCTGGGGTGTGACAACATATCAGGGAAGCTTCCATCTGTTCCAAGTCTTTTTCTTGGCCTCTGTCTTAGTCGTTGTTTCTTCGTTTCTTTGGTTGTTAGAGCTCACAAGTGGCACTGGAAGGGGTTAAAGGGGACACAAGCACAGACTCAAAAAAAAAAAAAACCAAAAAAAAAAAATCCAAACCTAGAAATTCAACATACAGTCATCATTTTCCAAATTGTCAGCGTGTATTGAGAAAGACTTGATAAAAACGCCAGGGCAGGGGTTGGCAAAAGTTTTCTACAAAGGGTCCAACAGTAAATATTTTAAGCCTTGTAGGCCGTATGGTTTCTCTGCAATGACTTAGCTCTGCTATCTCATAGTAGGAAAGTAGTCACAGACAATAATAAACAAATAAGCACGGTTACATTCCAATGCAACTTTATTTACAAAGACAGGTGGTGGACCAAATTTGGCCCATGGGCCTTGGTTTGCAGCCCCTTGCACTAGGCTCTAAAGAATCCTGAAACCATCAAAACTGCTGCACAGGTCTCCCAAAGATTGACAGGAGCTCCATTCTGTCTCCTCCAAGAAGGACAAAAATCAAGTTTTATTCTAATTATTTTGTGTGGTGCTTTGGTGTTTTGATGTTCTTCTGAGTGATCTCAATTCCCCCCTTTTGTCCCTTCTCCCCTCTTTCTGTGTATATATCTCTAAAAGCTTCCCATTCTTCTTTATTCTGTCCTTTGGAACTCACAGGGTTGGGTGATTTTAGAGTGAGGCTCTTTCACATTCATCCTTGCTGAAATTCTGGCTTCTTTTCAGGGCTCTCATCTATACTAGAGTAAGAGGCAATGCGCAGTAGCATAAAGAGCACTTGTCTGGATCACTGGGCAGCACATGCCACCAGCTTGCTGTGTGACTTTGAGCAAATTACCTAACCTCTCTGAGCCTTCCTTTTCACATCTGTCAAATGAGGGAATTGGTTAAGGTCTCTTAAATCCTTTCTAGCTCTAAGCTTGTGATTTTAGGAAGCTGCGGCTTCAACTCTAGCCAACTGTCTGGAGCCATTAATTAGGATGTCACTCACAGACCTTAATGAAACTGCCAGGAGGCCACAGAAAGTAGCCACATGATCTTCTGTAGTTGGCAACCTTCCGAAGCTGGTTGGGTAGGGTTACCAGCTAACCTCAGGAAATCTGAGAACCCATCCCACTAAGGGGAGAAAAGGAACACAAATGATCCAGGACCCCTATGCTCCAGGAAAATTAATTTGCATTCCTATACTGCCATTGAAGCAGCTACAAAATGTGTACAAATGTTGACTTAGTTGGAAGCAGGACCTGAGGGAGCTTCTGTTGGGAGGTGAGACGCTTTCCCTTCTCCATCAGATCCTCTCGTGTGGGGCTCTCCTGGCCATATAAAGAATACCCCTCAAAGCCCACCAAATAAATATATGATTAGGTCAGGAGGAAATGGAGGCTTTGAGGAGTTAAAAAAATGAATTAGCAAATTCCAGCATGTGCCAAAGGAAGGAGGTCTTCTCTGAAGCAGGGATGAGGGAAGTCAGGGAGGATCAAGGAGCCTGGCTGGGGCAGGGGCGGGCGGTGGTTGGCAGCTTGGGGGGAGTTTGTACAGCATAATCCCCCAGCTCACAGCCCACTGGCTATGGATGCAGCAGATGTGCAGGGGGCTGGAGCCCTCTCCCTCCCTCCTGGACACAGTCTTGCGGGATGGGGAGGGAGTAGAGAAGCCTGCATCCTCCTGGCTTGAAGGAGAGCAGGCTCTTATTGTCCGACTCTGCTAAAGCTGTCTCATTTGTAGCCTAAATAATTCACTCACCAGTCTCTCAAGGAACATTAGAAGAAAAACAAAACCCGACCCACCCCTCACGCTCAGGTTCCCACTGCACCAAAGGCAGGCCGGGAGGCAGACCCAAGCTGCAGAGATGGCCTGCTTTCAAAGGTTTATTGGGGTTGGCAACCTTCCAAAAATTGCCTGGGGCCTGGTTTTGTACAGCCCTTGAGCTAAGAATGGTTTTTACATTTTAAAAGGTTTTTTAAAACAACATGACTAAAAACAAACAAACAAACAAACAAAAAACCAACATGAAACAAAATCAACAGCAACAAAAACAAAGAATATGCCAGAGGCTGTATGTGGCCTGCAAATATTTACTATCCTTTCCAGAAAGAGTGCCAATCCCTTAATCCACTCCCCAACCTTGAAGGAGGTGATGACAACCTTTGACCTACTCCTTGACTACCCCACCCTGTGACCCGACTATCTGCAGAGATTCAGAAGTTGTCAGAGTTCTGACATCTACAGTCTAGTGCGAAGCCGGCATCATTGTTCACCCCATTACCAAAAACAACAAAAAGGCAAACAAGAAGATAAACCCTGGAGTGGGGTGAACGGTCTTGATTCTACTGCATGGGGAGGGAGGGAGAGAAGCAGGGAGGGACTGAGACTCAGCCTCAACCCGTCATCTGGTCTATCTTCTCTGAGGGTCAGAATTCAGCATTGTCCTAGTTGGTCTCTGCTGATGCCCCTCCCCTCAAGGCCCCATCACACCCTGCAGTCCTGGCGATCCCAGCTGATCCTAGCTGATCCCAGCTGATCCCAGCTGATGCCAGCAGTCACTGAGGCTGTAATTCTCTTATTGATGAGACATCCAAGTAATTCGCGTCCCTGAGTCCCTGAGGCCTGTGTGTCATCCGCAAACCACCTAGGGTGCCAGCCTGACTGGCTGACCTTCAGTCCTGGACAGAGGCTCCATCCAGCCCAGCAGGGGCTCCCCTGCTGCCTAGCACGGCCTTTGAAGGAAGAGGAATCTGACTAGCCCTGGACGCCACCCGGACCCTCTGTTGGAGCCAGAGCCTCTGAGAGGCACAGCCTAAGGACTCCGGAAGAGACGGGTTAGAGTGGACAAGGCTTCCAGCTCAGAGTGCTCAGCTGTAACTGGGCTGAGTGACCTCTGGGCTGTCATGGGTTCTGTTTGGAAGTTTTGGGGCTGAGGGCAGAGTGGAGACCCAGTGGTCCTGCATCTTGGTGGGTAGGTATTCTGGATTATTTCAGATAGGAGTGAACTTTGTAAAAGTTCTTGCTCAAAATCATTGAGCTGTCCATCCAGTTCTTTGTAGGTTCCTGTTCTTGAGATAAAAACAGCATGGAAGGCCCAGGCTGGAATCCCAACATCCAGGCTAAGTGAAAGGTCAGCCGTCTTAGAGATTTGGGAGCCCAAGCTGTGACACCTTGGGCAAGTCACCTCATTTCTCTGGGACTCAGTTTCCTCATCTGTTAAAACAAGCAAACAAACAAAAACCTGGGGTGTTCGGGTGGGGGTGATTTTACAGTCCTGTCCAGCCCATACCCAGTGTGTCCAAAGCAAGCAAGGCCTCTGCAGAAGCTTTTCTGGAAAGTTGTTTGGCTTCATCTCTGCTTTCCTTCCCCAAGTCAATTCAGCCCCATCCAAATGAGATACAGTCGGTCTGGCAACAGGGGAGAGTGTTTTCCTTCAGTAGGTCAGCAGCTTGCCGGGGATTCGGACCAATGTGAGATCCCACTGAA
The DNA here is from genome assembly GCF_949987535.1 of Balaenoptera acutorostrata. NCBI lineage: Eukaryota > Metazoa > Chordata > Mammalia > Artiodactyla > Balaenopteridae > Balaenoptera > Balaenoptera acutorostrata. The sequence continues at coordinate 100,020,536 of NC_080064.1, read as the reverse complement.
GTAGTGGGTGGTGAATATGACCTATTGTCTTTGTGCCCTGTGGCCAGAGGGTGGCTGAAGGGCTATGGGAGTCTCCTCAACTGGAGTGGGGTGAACGGTCCCCAACATGCTCACAGCATATGGGCCAGAAACCAGTCTGATACTACACACTTTAATCTAAATTACCTAGATTGCCTTTCGTCAGCTCTTCAACTTGACTGAACATTCCTTAAGGGTAGGGATTCTATCTTGACCTTCTTCTGTGTCCCCCAGGGAGAGCCCAGCACCACAGGTATGTGGCTAGAGATTGGCCTGGAGATATGAGGACATATCTGCTGAGAAGCTTAACTGCAATACCTCTGGAAAGAGTGCTGCTGCACTTTGCACAGGGTGTGGGTCCAGGGAAGTGAATCTCCATATTTGCCAGCTGGTAACTGGACACCATTCTCCAGTGCGTGGCTCAATCAAGCTGTCAGGTCATGACCCCAAGAGCTATCGTGTGACCTAGAGAGCAAGTGATGCGGGAACGTTAGAGAAGGGAATGCCTGTCCCATGCCAGTGTGCCCGAGATTCCCCAGGATATGCAGGTCACTTTCCCCTAGAGCAGTCCAGACTGGGAAAGTGTGGCTGGGTGGCCCATGCAAACATAAATCAGCCTTGCGTCACCGCTGTTTGCTTCAGAGTAGCTACCAAATTGCAAACACAGTGATCTACAGGCTACAAATCCAAACCCATACAAGAGTGACAAACGTCAGAAGCTCTGGGGTGGGTCTCTTCTAGTCTTAAATATACTCAGAATGGCTGTGTCCCTTGCCTGCCTGCAGATAGAAAGCTCTACTTTAAATCCAGCCACACTTTTTCTTGCTGTAGCTCCTGTCCTGTGCCTTATGAAAATGTTCTCTTCAGAACTCCAGAGCCCGCCTTTCCTTCTGTATTGTTTTCTTTGCTTGTTTGTTTGCTGGGTGTGATGGTGGGGAGGGAAGGCAGGAGGCAGAGTTCTGGCTTGCCCCACAGTGTCACCCATCTGTACAAACGGCTGTGACAGAGCAATACAACTGATTAACCGTGACACACATGGAACTGCTAACGAGTTCGATAAAATTTTGATTATCCCTTGTCCTGTGGGGCAGGCAGCAAACCATGGAAATAATAATCCTCTCGGCTGGTGTCAGCACAGCAATTCAACCAGAGAAAGGCAGGTGTGAGCTACAGGGAGTGAATCGTGGGAGTGTGGGGTGGGCCTGCAGCAGGGGTGGGAGGGCAGAATGGCTATTGGAGAGATTCCCCTCTCAATTATCTAGATAATTCCCTCAATTCTCTACGTTGTTCTATGGACCTGACATGTTCTGGAAGGCAAACTCACTCTTGGCAGAGAAGGAAACTAAGGGCTCAGGAGCATCAGGAATTTGCCCAGAAGGACACCTTGGATTTCAGTCCCCAGAGTCTAGACAAACCCAGGGGAGACTGTCCGGGGATGAGCCCACATGGCTTGCAGATCTCACCCTGGGAAACCGGCATCCTAGACCCCAGGGTTCCTGTGCCCCCTTTTCCACCCCCAGCGAAGGGGGAAGAGTAGGGCTGGGATGAGGTGTCTCTCCCTGGATACCTTGGTGGTTTTGACTTTGTGTCCGGTGCTGCAGCTCCATCCCGAGAGGTCCGGGAGCACTTTACACTCCTCGCCCAGCAGGCAGGGCTCCATCTGGCACCACCACTTCTGCAGGACGATGGAGGCTGTGGGAGCAGGAAGCAGTGAGGGCAGCTCTAAGTTCTCTGCAAGTACAGCATGCAGTTGTGGGCGTGGGAGTGGTCTGTGCAGAATAAGGGCATGTTTCCACACACCCTGGCTTTGAGCCCTGCATTTCCCTTGTCTTTTTCCTACTCCAGGCTGCCCGGAAAGGCAGTACTCAGGCTGAGGCCTTGGGACACAACCATACCAACCTCAACCCCACTGACCCCTACATCTCACCAAAGACAGAGCGGGGTGAAGGCAGGGTAAGTTGTCTCTAAGGCAACCCTTGAGTTGAGCCACCACGTCATTAGCAGAGAGGCACAGTCTTCAGCATACCCCTTGGTGTACGTGAGCAAGCGTGCAGGCCATTTGAGGGAGTGCACAAGCAGGTGTGTGCGTGTGAGCACAAGTGGGCACGTTTATGGCGCTGCCATGTGACAGTAAGAAAATAAGCATGGGTGGGGCCATGGGAAAGGGGTGGATACGAAGGAATTCATGGCCAAGCGATACACGTGTGTCCACGTGAGGGGAGGGTAAAGGCCGGCTTGAGAACGAGAGGAGGGGATGTGTAAGAGGCCTGGGAAGGAGCCGCAGGTGAAGAAGTCAACGTCTGGAGGAGTGGGTGTGAGGTGATGAGGCTGACGGGAGGCCTGAGAAGATCGTGGGAGGAAATGAATCCGCGTATGTGCCAGGCAGTAGGTGTGGCCAGGAGGGAGGGCGTGTGCTTGTGACAGAGCTTTCCTCATCTATGGGATGGGGATGGTCACATCTGTGCCCCTCCTCCCAGAGGTGGCCCCATCATTTGAGACTCCGACAGTGAAAGCCCTGAGCTGGGCATGAAATTGTATCCCCAGCAGATGGCGAAGCCTGGACAGACCTTCTTATCTCTCTGACCAAGCCCTCCCTGCCGGGTCCCAGCCTCCCACTCACCGTCCACGCAGGAGGGCTTTGCCCGGGTGGTGCCGGCCACCTGGCCAGAGGAGCAAGAGCACTTGACAGTCTGGGAGCGCTCCTCGATGCGGTTCCGGTTACAGCAGCGGTGAGCGGCAATCACCTCGCAGGTGCCCTGCTTCACGGGGACTGAAAGGGCCAGCACACCATCAGATGCCCGGCCCAGGCCAGCACCCCTGCTCCCCTCCCACCCACCCTAGTTGTCCTCCAGCCCCTCCTCCCAGCTCAGGGCAGGGGGAGGTAAGAGATTTCCAATTGCAGGGGAGGAGGAGACAGATGACATCTTCCTGCCACATCAGTGTTCCTATCCTTCCTTCCTCCCCAGTGAGGCCACACTCATCACCCTGGCAGAGTCTGGCCCTCGGGCAGGAGAAAGATGGAGTCCACACCATCCCCCATCTCCTGGCTTCCTCTGGGTGAGGCCAAGGGCCCCGAGGGCTTACAATGCGTGGGGAGGATCATCCGCTTACACCGGCTTTAGCCATCCCAGAAGGAAAACCACAGAATTAGGCCAGGAGGCTAGACTTAAGCCCTGACCCGGGGGGCGGCTCCTCTCCCTGCAGAACACCTTCCGGCATGGAAGGGAAGGTGAGAATGGGTCTGCCCTTGAATCTGTGGGTTTTACTCTGCCTCAGAGATCTGCCTGCTGTGAAACGGGGTGCAGTGGTGTCCAGCTTTCCAGGTATCCTGGAAAACCGCCCGCCCCAGGGCCCCACCACCTCCCCTAGACCTGTAGGAGTTGGAGGCTGCAAGGAAGCCGAGGCCAGGTGGGTCCACAGCCAGACCAGGCCAAGTGCCAGCAGCCAGCCGCCCGTGCTCCAGTTCTGTGTGGCCCTCTCACGCATCCTGCAGAGAGAAGCACACACCCTGCTTGACTCCAGGCAGGAGCCCTCCCAGTGCCCAGAGCCAGCACCACTGTGCCACGTGCTCTGGGGGGCACAGAGGCGGGCAGGGTGCACGACTTGTCCCCAGCCAGCTCTTGGCCTGGCACAGACTCACTGTAGAAAGTGGTGAGTACTACAGTCAGAAAGGGGAGCAGGAAGGGAGACTGTTCTTCTGGGAAAAACATGGAAAGCTTTGTGGAGGAGATGACATTTAGGAGGGGTCTTAAAGAATGAACCGGGCATAGTCCCATGGAGGGCTGTGACATGGAAGGAACAATAATGCTGACTGCCATGTTTTGAGCACTTGACCCTGCAAACATACTCTTGAATCCTTCATGACTGTCCTACAAAGTAGGATTATTTGTACCCATTTTACAAATGAGCAAACTGATACTCAAAAAGCCTGGACACAACCTAAACAACCAAGAGTAAAGGGCTGGCTAAATACACTGTGGGCCATCTGTGCAATGCCCATCCAGACAGCTGTAACAGAATGAGGAAATGCTTTATGTACTGAGGCATGCAGTGATCTCCAACGATAATCCATCATTTAGGGAAAAAAGGCAAAGTGCCGGGTGATGTGTATTCAATGTGTAAAAGGGAGGGATTATATATGTTGCTCAAACATGGGTTAAGCTAGCTCTGGAAAATGTACCAAAAGACCCTAATAACATTGTTGGCCACCAAGAAGGGAAACTAGTTGGCTGGGAGTGGGAAACTGGTTGGCTGGGATACAGAGGTAGAAGGGAGACATTTTTCTCCCTATTGCTCTTTTTTTTTTTTTTTTTAAGATTTTTTTTGACGTGGACCATTTTTTTTTAAACATCTTTATTGGAGTATAACTGCCTTACAATGTTGTGTTAGTTGCTGCTGTATAACAAAATGAATCAGCTATAGAGGTATACATATATTCCCATAACCCCTCCCTCTTGTGTCTCCCTCCCACCCTCCCTATCCCACCCCTCTAGGGGGACACAAAGCACAGAGCTGATCTCCCTGTGCTATGCAGCTGCTTCCCACTAGCTAGCTATTTTACATTTGGTAGTGTATATATGTCGATGCTACTCTCTCACTTCATCCCAGCTTATCCTTCCCCCTCCCTGTGTCCTCAAGTCCATTCTCTACATCTGCGTCTTTATTCCTGTCCTGCCCCTAGGTTCTTCAGAACCTTTTTTTTTTTTTTAGATTCCATATATATGTGTTAGCATATGGTATTTGTTTTTCTCTCTCTGACTTACTTCACTCTGTATGACAGTCTCTGGGTCCATCCACCTCACTGCAAATAACTCAATTTTGTTTCTTTTTATGGCTGAGTAATATTCGATGTGGACCATTTTTAAAGTCTTTATTGAATTTGTTACAATATTGCTTCTGTTTTATGTTTTGGCTTTTTGGCCGTGAGGCATGTGGGATCTTAGCTCCCCAAGCAGGGATCAAACCCACACCCCCTGCATTAGAAGGCAAAGTCTTAACCACTGGACTGCCAGGGAAATCCCTCTCCCTATTGCTCTTTAATCTTTTGGGATTTGAACCACGGGAAGGTACTAGCAATTCAACTTAAACAAAATTTAAATATAAAAAGGAAGAAATGAAATGGAGGCTAATAGAAGTCAAACGACTTGCCCAAGGCCAGGCAGCATGTGGGTAGAAGACCCTGAGCACAGAAACCTGCCCTGTTCCCACTGGACCACCTTGCTTCTGCTCTCTTCACCTTTCCTTCTCCTCCTTCATCCTTGATGGTTCGAATCTCCCAAATCTATCCCAGAGAGTGGACTAGAAATGGAGGGAACCCCAGTAAAGCAGAGGCACAGAGCAGCTGGGAGCCACCCAAGCACAGAAGGGGCATGAACCACCCCCTCTGCTGCACTGCTACCCCTTGGGGCATCACTGGGCTCCCTCAGGTGCCAGCTTAGTGCTGGGAACACTAGAGGCCAAACTAAATGCCAGGACCCGGCTGCTCCCTTGGAGAGGGTGCTTGATCTCTGTCTATGCACCCCTCCCCCAACTCCCCTTCTTCAACTGTCTCCTCACTCACCTTTTTTGGAATCTTTTATCTTCTTTCAGTTCATCCACTGGCCTCAGACTCACTCTTCCTAGACAAATAGGAGAGATTCTTGTGGTTTGCAAGGGACAGAGGGAGCCCGTGGCCCTGCAGGGGGTGGAGGAGGGCCTGGGTGAGGGCAAGTGGGTGGACTGGGCACTGAAGTAGTGCCTAATTCTGAGGTTGTTCCCCAAGGTGCCAGGACAGGGGGCAGAGTCCCTCCTCTGCCCTGGGAATTCGCAGAGGTCCTTGCAGACTCTGGGAACATGTAGGTTGGTAGGCCTGAGAAGAGAAGCCGGAGGGAGCTTCTCTGTGCCGGGAGTGAAGCAGGGTTGATGGTAGGAGGTGTCTAAGAACCCACACTGTCATCTCTCTGGCCTTGGGAAGGGGCTGAAGGCCGGGGAAGAGTTCCTGAGCAGAATCTGACAGCCGCTGCTGGGAAGAGGTGCCTGAGAATAATAACCCCTGAGGTCCTGAATCCTCTTTGCCTCCTCTCCTCCTAGCCCCATCACACCTGCTTCCTGGACTGGCCAGAAGCTGGCTCAACTCTGCCGCCCTCACCCCCATTCCCACTCTAGAGGGCTAGAACGGGAGTCCTCCAGGTCTCTAAGCCTCAGCGGCCTCAGCCCCAAAGCACCTCCATTTTTCCCAAGACCTCCCCTCCCTCAGCCTCCAAAGGGAGGTGGAACTGAGGCAGGTAGGATGGTGGGGCTCCAGAAGGACCAGGAGCCATGTGTCCTAGCTCCCCAGAGTGAGAGCCCAGAAAAGACTGCGGGGGCAGATGGAGGAAGTGATGCCAAAACCCCTGGGATGGGTGTGCTCCACGGGCAGAGAGCTTCTAGAAGTACCTCTTTTCTGAGTAGGTATCTCCTCTCCCTGCGCCCTTCAGGAAACTTTGTTTTGATCATTACAAAGGCAGCTGTGCCTTTTCTCTGGCAGTCCCCCAACCCATTTCTCTCTGAGCTGCCACACCTCCAACCCAACTCTCCCATCTCTCCTATGAACCCCAAGACCCAAAAGACCCGGGAGTGGGCATTTGGGGTGCCTTCTCTGGCATTCTATTCCTTCCCTCAGAGAGAGCTTGAGAAAGAAGCTTCTGGGGTTTGTTCTCAGGCTGCCACACTCCTGCCTCAGTTTCCCAGGCTGTTTTCCCCAAACCCCTGCCTACCAGCATGGGGTTGAGAATGTGAACCACAAGATCTTTTAACCTTTCCCTGTCTTCTCCCGCCCCTGCCCCGCGCCCACTCAGTCCTCCCAGTTCTGAGCTCCCACGCCTGGGACCTACCTGCCCCACGGCGGTACCCACGGGTTCCACCCGCCGGCCTGAGGTTCTCCTCGCCTCTGAGCCCGGGATCGAGACTCCGAAAGGCGGACTGCAGGCGGGAGCGGTCAGCTCCGGTGCTGTCTAGTCCGGAGTCCTGTCCCCCTCACCAAGTTGCTGCGTCCCCGAGGCGGAGGGGCTCTGGCCAAACTGGCATCACGGTCGTGCGGGGCCCGCCCTGGGCACCGGGGAGCTCCGGGCCCGCTCGGCCATTTCTGCAGAGCTCAGCCGGGGTCCCTCCGAGGCTCCCGCCCGCAGGCCTGGGAGCTCGCGGCTGCCGCCGCCGCCGCCGCCTCCTCCTCCTAGCCCGGGGCCGCCCCCGCTTCCCCAGCCCCGCGCGGGCGTCGCCGCCGACGCCTCCCGGACAGCGCCGGGCACCGCGCACAGCGCTCCGCCGGCCCCGCGGGCACAGCGACCCCTGGCGCTCGAGGCAAGACCGGGGAAGAGAGGATAGCCAGACCCCGCGATGTGGTCTCTGGTATAGGCAGGTAATTCAGAGAGGTCCCTCAAGACTCTGGAGGTCTTGGGGCTTGGGGTGGGGTGCTGAGTGTGAGGAGTGATAGCCCAGACCCTCACGGGTTTTGAGCCTTGAAGATTCCCGAACTGCACTGTCCAATACGGTAAATAACATCTTAAATTAAGTTTCTCATTTACACTCACAAGATTTCAAGTGCTCAATCACCACATGCAGCTAGGGACTACTGTATTGGGCAGAAAAGATATAGAACATTCCCACATTGCACAAAATCCTATTTGACAATGCTCTTTTAGATTGCTATGGTAGCCCTTCAGTGTTAAAATGTTAAAATCCAGGAGGAAATAGCAAATGATCTCTACCCCAGGAGTGGTGTCCTCTGGGGCAGGAAGGACCAGGGGAGGCATGTGGGTAGGGGCCTGGCAGGCAGGAGGGCTTTGGTAGGCCTGTGGATGATGGGTATGAACCCCAACTTGGGAACGAAACTCTGAGACCCAGTTTCTTCACCATAAAAATTGCAATGTAATTGCAATTGTATAGTGTGTAATTTTTTACAGGGTGAGATTCTGGATGTGAAAGTATTAGACAAATGAGAGAGGAAGTGGTGGTCTGTGAATGTCTCTTGATTGAAGGACACTCCTCTTAGTTTAAGAGGGCTTTGGGAATGGAGTAATGGGGAGGGGAGAGGCAAAGGGAAGAAGCCCAGTTCCTGGCTCTGAGCCACTGCATGTGGCCCAGGATAAAGGGACTTCTCTCTCTCTGTCTTTTTAAAATTAATTAATTAATTAATTTATTTTGGCTGTGCCCGGTCTTAGTTGTGGCACGCGGGATCTTTTTTGTTTGCAGTATGAGGACTCTTAGTTGCGGCATGCATGCGGGATCTAGTTGCCCCACCAGGGATCAAACCCGGGCCCCCTGCATTGGGAGAGTGGAGTCTTACCCACTGGACCACTAGGGAAGTCCCTAAAGGGATTTCTCTTGAGGATGCCCATTTCCCACCCTTAGCTGAGGACTCACACACTCCTGGCAGGACCAGCCTCTGAGCAGTTATCAGCAAAGAATATCCTACAAGGCTGCTTCTTCCCACTCCATCTCCCTTTTGCCTCTCACTCTGTGCTGCCTCAGGGATGAGTAGAGGTGGTGACCTTCTCACCAGGTTCTGGGGCAGTCTGAGGATGGAGGAGGTGTGATGATGCCAGGAATAGGAGGTGAGAGGTTCAGGGAGAGGAGAGTCTTAGGATTTGGGTATGGTCGGAGGGCTGTTCTAGAGCCCAAGGGAGCTGTTGACATCCCTGCTGACCATCTGTTGCTGGAACTAGGGGTTCTCTGGGCCCTGGCTCTGTGGCCCACTTGCAGTCACACCATGATGGGTGTTGTGAAGAGCAGGGATTATGGAGCTGGATGACACGGAGAAGTGGTAAGCAAACTGTCCCAGAAACACTGAATAATAAAAATAGCCAGGATGTTATATTTTTTCTTCTGTCTATGGCTTGCTGCTGCTGTTTATGCCATTTATCTGTGAGCTGGTTCCAGTTTTTCTCAAACAGGAGGGAAATACCCATAGCAGCAGCATGTTCTTTATCTCCCTGTCTGCCTTGCCACTCTGTGTGCCTTTGGGTCTGACTTTTTCTGGTTTTCTTTTCTTTTCTTCTTTTTCCTTCTCTCTGCCCAAAGTGCAGGCATAATTATAGAAGTCTACAAACCTGAATGACCATTGTGAGATTTTTATTTGGAAGCTACCAGAAAAGACACCCCTTCTGGGGGTACAGTCTAGCCAGGAACAGAGAGGGTCATGGTCAGGAAGCACCCAGCTGACAGAGTCCAGAGGTGGAATCCCCACCATGAACTGGGTGCCAGTCCCTGAGGACTACCCTGACTTGCATTAGGACCATAAGGGCCTTGTCCCCATTTGAACCATGTGTGGGGTAGGAGGTGTCTCTGGAGGCCTAACAATCAATTCCCAGGCTTAGGAACATAGCTGTTCCAGCATCAGGTCAGTACCACCCTCCCCTCTCAGGCAGGGACTTAGCCTGGCCTCTGTCTCCCCCCGGTGGCAGCCACAGTTGTTCACCTGGACTGTTCTCAGCCTTTGCCTTAAGAAGAGGAGGGTGGGAGAGGAGGAACCCCCACCCCCACCCCCTTCTATTCACCTACCTCTTAACCCTTCCTCTCTGATCTAGATAAATCAGCTTGGTTCTTAAGATAGAATCAGTGTGGGTGGCTGGGGAACGGACATGGGCATGAATTTCCCACTGGCTGTTGACCTCCTGGAACAAGTCATGTAAAATGACAGGAGCGTCCAGTCCTGCGTCATCCATAAAACGAACATAATAAAACCTACCTTGCAGGGTTAGTGTGCAGTGTAAAGGGCCTAAAGTATAGAAAGTGCCTTGTAGAGGGCCTATTATTAGTAAGTCCTCAATAAATGTAGTTATTGTTATCCTTACTAACAGTTCTGCTGTGGTCAGGGGAGGTCGGAAATTGGGTCCTGAAAAAAAAAAGTGGAGTCGGAGTGGTAACTGTTCTGCCGGATCTAGCGGTGGTCTTCACGGGGCACAGCGCCCTCGGGAATCCAGGAACTTACCCAGCTCCCTAATTCAGGATGATTGGCTCCAGCCTGCCTTGTTACCTCTTCCACACCACCCCCAGCACCAGCTCGCTGGCCCTCACTCTCATTCCGGCAGCCCCAGCCAGAGGTGTTACCACACCTGGAGCTTCACACCCAGCGGTCGCTAACGGAGATCATCAGCTCCATCACCCTCTGGGCAGGCTAGCCACAACGAACCCAGGGCGAGGAGACACCACCCTCCCGTCACAATGGAGAAGTTCTAGCTGATGAATATAGAGCAAGGCTGAAATAAGATTTCTGTCCCCTTCCTACAACAGCAGACCCTTCTTCCCCCCAAAAAGCGGAGGCGGGAGAAGTCGGAACGGGGCGGGTGAGAGGCCGCAAGCCGGCGGGGCTGTTCCCGGGGTAGCCCAGAGCCGCAGGTAGTTTTCCCGGGGACCGGCCCTGCGGGCCGGGAGCCTATGGTGGGGCCGAACTGACCGGAGCGAGCACCGCCCCTCCAGAGCCCTAGGGGGCGGGGCCTGTCCTGGGGCGGGGCCACGGCCGAGGGCGGGGCAGGGAGGCAGCATGCTAAACCGGGTGCGCTCGGCCGTGGCGCACCTGGTGAGCTCTGGGGGCGCCCCGCCTCCGCGCCCCAAGTCGCCGGACCTGCCCAACTCGACCTCGGCGCCACCCGCCGCCCCTCCACAAGCTCCCAGAAGCCCTCCGACTAGGGCTGGGAGCGGGACTGCGGCGCCCGCGAAGACAGTAGAGGCTCGAGCAAGCTTCTCCCGACCGACCTTTCTGCAGCTGAGCCCTGGGGGCCTGCGACGCGCCGATGACCACGCTGGCCGGGCTGTGCAAAGCCCCCCGGACACCGGCCGTCGCCTGCCTTGGAGCACGGGCTACGCCGAGTGAGCGTCCCCGGGGGGCACCCTAACCAGGATGGGATTCCCATTCCCAACCTCCTCCCCACCTCGGCATCTCGGGCGCTGGGACGCATCCCCTCTCGCCGCTTTTGGTGCCAGGAGTTCTTTTTTCCCAGGACCGTTGCTGTCCTCTGGGCTTCGGGCCGCACCCACTCCCAGCCCTTTCTCAAGTCGGGTGCAGCTTTTCTCAGGACTTTCTAGCTCGCTGACTATCCTCACCCGCACCGCTTCAGGACCTTGTTCTCTCCCAGAGCCCGGAGAGTGGAAGGCCCGTGAACGATGAGTTGGCCAGTTCTCCGTCACGGCCCGGTAGTTTAATGGCTAAGGGAGGAGAGGTTTCAAGGAGCGGGGGGTCCCTTTTAATATAGGAGATGGCGGCTGGAAAAACTCCTTGGGCTTCCCGACCCCAGCGCCCCAGTTCCCTGTCCTCTTACCGTTCCCCTCCCCCTCCACACCCAGAAATAGCCCGCGACACCAGGCGGCCGCCGGCTTCCCCAGGGGCGGGGGAGGGGGCCGCCCGGGGAAGCGGGAGGGCCCCCTTTGAACACCCCTTGGTGGGTGGACTTGCCCTGGCCAGGCAAGGAAGTGGACCTCCGGGCCAGAGCGGTGGGAGTGGCGGCAGCAGCCGGCTTGCTCCAAGCTGCGTGAATTTTTTTTTTTTTTTTTTTTCTTGTTTGGTTGTTTGTTGGCAGTGCAGGATCTTAGTTCCCTGACCCGGCGACCCGGCAGTGAGAGCGCGGAGTCCTAACCACTGGACCACTAGGGAATTCCTACAGGGCCGGTGGATTTTTAATGCATCTGCTGGGAGAGCAGAGCACTGAGGGAGATGAGGCCACTGAGGGGCTGAGGGTGGTGGCTGGTGGACCCGCAGCCCAACTACCGGCTCCTTTAACTTCCTGTTTGGGAAGAGTTTGGGGTTATGTGGCTCCTGCGCAGTCCAGGGAGGCTTCCACTGCTACCCTATTTCAATTCCTCTTTCCTGGTCTGTGCCGGAGCACTTACTCATTGCCAAACAGCAGAAACTGGAACTTCCCTGGCAGTCCAATGGTCCATGCTTCCAATGCAGGGGACGCGGGTTCGATCCCTGGGGAGGGGGGAACTAAGATCCCACATGAGGCCAAAAAAGAAAAAAAAAAAAAAGGCAGCAGAAACTTTCACTGGATGATTTTAGGATAAAGGTGGGTGTGCTCATGAGGGTGGGGTGGGGTGTTGTGGACAAGGCACTAGAAGAGTTTTTTGGGGGTCAGAGTGGATGCAGGGTCTTGGCAAGCCAGGAATTAAAACCTCCTTCCCTCCATCCAGGTCCTCCCCCAGTGGCACCATTAGGGAAGGGATGGGAGACCTGAGGTGGGAGAGTGCTGCTGTGGCCTTTCTAGGAGGTGGTGGAGCCCAACACCCAGGCAGTACTCCTTGTGCCTTGCCCTGCCTCCCTTCTTCTCCTCCCTCTGGCCTGGTTCCCAGGCGGCTGTGACCTTTCTCAGCTTGGCCAGCAGGCCAGAGACGGTATGTGCGTCTCAGGTGGGAGTTATTCCAGGACCTGGTCTGATGTCCAACCTGATGCGGTCACTTTGGCCTGACAGGGTCATCAACGCTGGCAAGAGCCGGCACAATGAGGACCAGGCTTGCTGTGAAGTGGTGTATGTGGAGGGTCGGAGGAGTGTTTCAGGGGCACCTAGGGAGCCTAGCCGAGGCCAGGTAAGCTCCCCACCCCCTTTCCTAACCTTCCCAGGAGACAACTATCCCCAGGGATTCTAGGCATTCAGTTTTAATCTGAGCCATGTGATAGACCTAACTCCTAACTCACTAGCTTTCTACCTTAATGGCACAGAACCTTTATCTGGCATTGATCAGGTAGATTTTACCATGTCAGTATGAATATTTAGTTTTCCACTTAAAATGGAGATGCTCACGTATTTATTGATGATTTAATAACTACCATTGCTTATTTTTGCATCTTTTATCCTCTGAGTTTGACTTTTTTGATGCTTTGCTTTCAGACAAATAGTATGCCTTTGGTGAATGAGTGAATAAATCTAATTTGCCTTAAATACCAAAATCTAACCTCCTCTCTAATGTTTATATGGATGCCCAGAGTCTTGCTCTTCTCCCTGCATAACACACACACACACACACTCACCTCCAACTTTTCCTCCACCAGGGACTCTGCTTCTACTACTGGGGCCTGTTTGATGGGCACGCAGGGGGCAGAGCTGCCGAAATGGCCTCTAGGCTCCTGCATCGCCACATTCGGGAGCAGCTAAAGGACCTGGTGGAGATACTCCAGGACCCCTCGCCACCTCCCCTCTGCCTCCCGTCCACCCCGGGGGCTCCAGGTTCCTCTGATTCCTCTCACTTGGTTGGTCCTCAGTCCTGCTGGTCTTCGCAGAAGGAAGTGACTCATGAGAGCCTGGTGGTGGGTGCCATTGAGAATGCCTTCCAGCTCATGGTAAGTGGGTGGCCCGGGCCAAGGGCCTGCCAGGCAGACACTTTGGTCAACTCTGTATGGGAGTCAGGTGGCCTGAGGAGGTGACGCTGAGAACCCATAACAGCTTTGAGAACCTGAGCAGAACTTGGTTCAGAGGGAGGGAGAAGTGGGTGTTATACCGATATCTTCCCTACTGTCCACCAGTGTGGCTTGCTGGGCCAGTTTATATCTGCAGATGTGGGGCGGGTGGCTGTGTGTCTGGAGCCTCTTCTTCATCCACCCCCTTTGACCCTTCCTCATATGGCAGGATGAGCAGATGGCCCGGGAGCGGCGTGGCCACCAAGTGGAGGGGGGCTGCTGTGCACTGGTTGTGGTCTACTTGCTAGGCAAGGTGTACGTAGCCAATGCAGGTGACAGCAGGTATGGGGTGGGAGCTTTGAAAAAGGCTGTGCGGGGGAGGGGTCAAGCTTCTGGGATGGGGGAATAGAAGAGAGTGACGTGGTGGGTGTTAAAATTCAGAGACTGGAAGGGGTCAGGAGGGATCAGAGACATAAGGAAGGGCCTGAAATAGCTATGAGGGGAGGAAAACTGGGGGTCTGGGTGAGGGACTCTGAGGGAGGGCCTTGTCGTTTTGGAACTCTTTATGTGAGGGGGTTGCAGAGAGCTGAGCCCAAACCTTTTGTTTCTCTGGGCAGAGCCATCATTGTCCGGAATGGAGAAATCATTCCAATGTCCCGGGAGTTCACCCCGGAGACTGAGCGCCAGCGTCTTCAGACGCTTGTAAGTAGGAACTAAACTCCCTACTCCCATTCCTTACTAATCTTGTGCCTCTCTGTACCCTGTGTCCCAAGGACTCTCCGACCCTCACCACACAGACAGACCGCTCCTTACTGGGAGCTTACTGGGAAGGCCACTCCACAGACTATGGAGTGCAGGGCTGAGCTGGTGTGGAGGATGTGGCAGGAAAGAGCGTGGGCTGCTCCAGTGCCTCCCACTGTGGCCCCAACTGAGGAAGGAAGTGCGGTCAGAGTGGGGGAAGGAAACAGCAAAGGCCCCTAAGGGGCAGGATAGCTTAGTGCTTTAAAGCAATGGCTCTGGAGCTGGGCTGCCTGGGATTGAATCCTGGTTTGAGTACTTTGTGTGATCTTCAACAGTTCCCTGAACTTCTCCATAACTCAAGAGTTCCTGCCTTAAAAGTTGTTGTGAGGATTAAATGAGCTAATATATGTTAATATTAGAACAGTGCATGGTACACAGTAGACTCCATTTAAGGGTCTGCTGTAATTAACATCACCTCTACACCAGGGTGTACTGTAAACCTAATGCCCCCTGGCCCTCTGCTCTGTCTGGCCGCTCCCAACCCCAGGGCTTCCTGAAACCAGAGCTGCTGGGTGGTGAATTCACCCACCTTGAGTTCCCCCGCAGAGTTCAGCCTAAGGAGCTGGGGCAGAGGATGCTGTACCGGGACCAGAACATGACTGGCTGGTAACACTTCCCTCAGAGCTGGGGCCCATTTCCATGGCAACACAACCAGTCCCTCGCCAGCAGCAAGGTGGAAGCTGGAGGCTGGGCCAGGCTGGGAGCTGGGGGAATGTGGCCCTTCTAAGGGGTTTGTGTAAGGGGTGTGGCTCCTAGGGGAGAGGGACTTTGATGCCTGGGTGATGCCTCCTCTACTCCCCCCTCCCCAGGGCCTACAAAAAGATCGAGCTGGAGGATCTCAGGTTTCCTCTGGTCTGTGGGGAGGGCAAAAAGGTAAACTCCATGGTAGAGGTGGGAGAGGGCAGGAGGACCCACCACAACTTGTCTAGGGAGGTGGAGGTTCTACCCGAGGGTAGGGGTGGAAAGGGTCCACGGTCCCAGAGAGACTGGAAGAAGGCTATAGTAGTGGCCCCTCCTCATTTCCTTTAGGCTCGAATGATGGCCACCATTGGGGTGACCCGGGGCTTGGGAGACCACAACCTCAGGGTCTGCAGTTCTACCCTGCCCATTAAGCCCTTCCTCTCCTCTTTCCCTGAGGTAAGCCACATGGGAGCCTCCTTAGCCTTCCCTGCTCTGGGGGTCTCAGGCCAGCTTTCTCCCAAGGTCGCTTTATCCCCAAGCTCCCTCTGCACCCTCTCTCCCCACCAGGTACGAGTGTATGACCTGACGCAGTATGAGCACTGCCCAGATGACGTGCTAGTCCTGGGAACAGATGGGCTGTGGGATGTCACCAGTGACTGTGAGGTAGCTGCCACTGTGGACAGGGTGCTGTCAGCCTATGAGCCCAATGACCCCAGCAGGTAGGGGTTGTATGGCGGCAAGGGGATGATGATGGGGAAGGAAGGGACACAGGGAAGAAATGCTTGGGGACCCACATGAGGGCCTGTGTATCCATCTTCCCATATACATGTTGGTACATGAATGTGCACATGTGCTTCTGACAGGTACACAGCTCTGGCCCAAGCTCTGGTCCTGGGGGCCCGGGGCACCCCCCGGGACCGTGGTTGGCGTCTCCCCAACAACAAGCTGGGTTCCGGGGATGACATCTCGGTCTTCGTCATCCCTCTGGGAGGGCCAGGCAGCTACTCCTGAGGGGCTCAGCCCCGAACCTCCCACCACCATCTCAGCCTCTCCATGCTTACCCCTCTCCCAACCCAAATTCTGAAGTTGTCTCCTTGACCTTCTTTAGTGGCAATTTAACTGAAGAAGGGGTGCCAGTTAGATCCAAAATTTTAGCTCTTGGCAAATAAACCAGATGGATAAATATGTGTGTCTTTATTTACTTTGACTAAAAACTGTCCCAGTTGTCTCCCGAACATCTCCTAGACATCTCACAGGCACTTCAACTCAACATTCCTCCAACTGAATTCATTACTTCCCCCACAAATATGTCCTCTCCCCGCTCATCATCTCAGGGGGCACCAGCTCAGCTACTCAAGTTAGAATTCTTGGAGTTGAGCACCTTTGGCTTCCGTTTCTTCCTCATCAAGCTAATCAATCACTAAGTATTGTTGATTATATATTTTTAAATATATTTCTTTAAAAAAAATTTTTTTTTAGTTTTTGGCCACGCTGCATGCGGATCCTAGTTCCCCGGGGGACCAGGGATCGAACCTGTGCCCCATGCATTGGAAGCACGGAGTCTTAACTACTGGACCGCCAGGGAAGTCCCTTAAATATATTTCTATCTGTCCATCCCTACAGTCACTACCTTAGTCCTGAGCTTTCTCCCAAGGTCTCCAAATTGTCTCCAAGCCACTCCCCTGCTTTCCCCAATATACAATATACACAGCAGCCAGGGAGCCCTTTCCACAGGGTGACTCTGAGTTGGTGATTCCTCTGAGAAAATACTTTGGTGGCTCCTTGCTGCACCTAGACCAAAACTGACACTCAGCTCTTGAGCATGGCATATAAGGACCTTCATGATCTGGCCACTGCTTCCTTCTCCGGCCCTGTCTTCTGCTCCACCCCGCCTTGTGGTTTCCACAACTCTGTGGGTCTGGAGTAGCTCCAACTCATTTAAAATCTACACATCACCTCATCCTGAACGCTTCACCTGTCTTTCCACAGCCTACGCATACCCCCACTACAGCGCTCGCCTCTTGTACTGCAACTGTCTATACGAGGAGTTGGTGCGGAGTAGCAGTCAAGGAACAGGGGCTTGAAAGTCCTGCTGTTTGGGTCCCGGTGCCAAACCCAACACTAGGTTTCCAACCTCTCTGAGCCTCAATTTGCTCTTTGGAAAAATGGAGATAACAGTACTACCTCAGGAGGTAGTTGTAGGACTAAAGTAGTTTATGTATGTAGAGCCAGGTCCATGTAATAAGGGTTCAATAACTATTACCTATCTTTACGTTGTCTGCATTTGGAATTTAGATTGTAAGTTCTTTGAAGGCAGAAACTGATCTGAACTGAGCACATAGCTCAGTTTATTGAGCCAGTTAAGAGGCCTGGGACCAAACCGCACTGGACCTCAGTTTCGTCATTTAGCAAATGTGTGGGTTGCTCTTCAGATCTTTAAAGTCTGTATGACTTCTAACATTCATTCATTCAGCAAATATTTGTTGAAAATCTATTATGTGCCACACACTGTGCCAGACAGCGGGAAGGGACAGGTTGGAGGATCACAGTGGGCAGCAGGGAGAGAGACCAGCTTTGGAGCCAGACAGGCCTGACTATCAGAGTTCTTGCTCTGCCACATACAAATGGCAAAAGTAAGCCACTTAAGTTAAGCCACTTAACTTCCCTCAGTTTCCTTACAGGCAAAAGGGGATGGGTACACTTAACCTAGAGATCTGTGATGACTATTAAAAGCTATGTAGTGTGCCCTGCACAAGCTAATAAAATGTGAGTAGACTTCCTCATCCTCCATCCACCTCCTCAGGTACCTTTCAGGGAAGAAGATACACGTGTTGGTAAATACCCAACGCACAAGTCAGGCCCGGCTAGGTGTCCCTAGAGGCACAGAAATAATACAACGGGGGTGGCAACTGAATTCCCAGCTGGGGATCCAGAAAGATTTCCAGGATGGAAGGGTGGGTAGGAGTTGGAAATTCCAGTTAGGGGGAAGGAAGGGAATTGTGAGGTGGAACCAAGTGCCCTGAATCTCAAAGGTTCTGAAAGGTCTCCAGGCCTGGGGGGATGATGGTGGGTTGTACTTACTCCGCAATGATCCTAGGAGCAGAGGGTGGGCATCTTCCGCGGCCTCCTCCTCGGGCGTCCCCGAAGCCGCCTTTTCCAGTCCCGCCTCCCGCGAAGCCCCAGGTGATGTAGGCGCGGGTGGCCGGCTGGCCACGCGAGGGCAGCAGCGGCCCTTTCCTGACCCCACCCCGGGCGCCTCTCAACTTTCCCGACGCCGGTCCGCCACTAGGAGCTGGAAGGTGGGGCCGAGGCAGAGTCCTCAGGGGTCTCGTTCGCCGCGCCTCGCCCCGCTGCCCACTCCTCCACAGTCCCGGCGTCTCCCCCAGACGCCGGGGGCTCTCGCTGGGCGACCCTCTGGGGCCGTGAGCGGGGGCCGTGGGCGGGCGGAGCCAAGGGCCGCCCGGCCCGCCCCTCCCCGCGAGTCGCCCCTCCCCGCCGCGGCGCTGGAGGAGGGCGGGGCGGTGCCCCTCGGGTCAGTCTCTGCCTCCGGCACCGGCCGCGCAGCTGGAAGCGGCGGAGCGGAAGGTATCCCGCGTTGGGGCTCTGGGCGGCGGGGTCGTCCTGGGAACTCATCCCCAGGAGAGCACTTCCCCCCTTCTCCGCCTGGCAGGAGCTCGGGGCGCCGGCCGGGGAGGGGCTTTGGTCCGAGCGCGGGCCGCCTGCCCTCCCTCGTACGCGGCGTCTGGGCGGTGCGGGGGTCGGGCCGGCTCGGCCCCTCCCTGCCCTCCTGGGCTGCAGTGAGGGGCCCCGGGAATTGCCCCGCAGGGCCTCTCGCCTCTTGGTGTCCGAGTCGGAGTCAGTTCCCTTCTCCTCCCGGCTTCCCGGAACCTGCCCGGCCGGGCGACGGGAGAGACGGCAACTTCGGTCTCGGCGAGGGAGCCCCAGCGCAGACGCTCTAGCTCCCAGGCCTGGCGGCCCTCTGTGGACCTGGGCTTGGGTGTGGGTCGGGGCCCGAGTCCGGGTTGAGGTGGGAATCCCCCCCGCCGGGCCGGTGGAGTGGCGGGAATAGGGGCGGCGTGTGACCGCGGGGGCTGCTACTGCCCCGGGGTTCTGGACGTCGCCCTAGATGGTTTCTGGAGCCGGCCTGGAGTGGAGGTACGGGAGACTGGGAAGGATCCAACCCGTGTGCGTGCGTGTGTGTGTGTGTGTGTGTGTGTGGGTGTGGGTGTGGGTGTGTGGTTTTCAAGTTGAGGAGGAGATATCTGATTTCTTCCCTAGACCTCAGGGGTGGTGGGCAGGGTACAGCAGAACCTGGTTCATCCGGAAATCTAGAGAATGATTGAGGAGACGGCAGCTGTTTTATTACAGGGAAGATCCCAGAAGTTCCAGGGTCATTCCAGGCCCCGTGTGGGGTTTGGTTGCCCCTCTTAGGGTCAGTGGGGCAGTTCCTCAGGGGCTGCCTCTCACAGGGAGCTGTTGTTCTTGCCATCTTGGCGTTGGGCCTGGTGGCCTGGCCTGGCCTGGGCCAGCTACTCTTCTGAGCCTGAAGGGAACGTCTTCTAACTGAGCTCTGGGGCTCTAGGTCATTTAATGCATGCCCTTGCCCTGGAGTTCTGGCCTCTGCCCACCACCGTCTGGTGCCACCTAAACTGCCTTGCCTGGGGTGGGGAAGGGCAGTGGCATACTCATGCCTAAGCATTTGGTATTCACCCCAGTGGTGAATGCTCTCCATCCCTCCATCAACACTGCCCATCCCAGGTTGAGGCTACCCCAGCCTGTCTTCCCACAGTTGGACCAATGGAACCTGTGGGAGTAGGTCAGGGAGCTGGTCACCTGGGTGGAATTTCCAGGGGACCCCCTTTTTTTTTTTTAATTAATGTATTTTATTTATTTTTGGCCACGTTGGGTCTTCGTTGCTGCGCGGGGGCTTTCTCTACTTGCGGTGAGCGGGGTCTACTCTTCGTTGCGGTGCGCAGGCTTCTCATTGCAGTGGCTTCTCCTGTTGCAGAGCACGGGCTCTAGGGCGCACGGGCTTCAGTAGTTGTGGCACAGGGACTCAGTAGTTGTGGCTCGTGGGCTCTAGAGCGCAGGCTCAGTTGTTGTGGTGCACGGGCTTAGTTGCTCCACGGCATGTGGGATCTTCCCGGACCACGGCTCGAACCCGTCTCCTGCGTTGGCAGGCAGATTCTTAAGCACTGCGCCACCAGGGAAGCCTGAGACCCCCTTTTCTGAAGGGTGGTTTCCGTTTTTGGAGGGGATCTGCTGGCAGGGTGAATGCCTTCTTGCCTGTTTTTGGGGTATCAGAGAGAGCCCCTGTTGTGATGGGGAGAGTGTGGCCGTGCCCTCAACTCCTATAAATTCCCTCTGATTCATATCCACTTGCCCCCATCCCACTGTTGTGCATGTGTGTGTGGAGGGGCGGAGGCCACCCGGAATCCCACTGCTGAAGAGAGCTTGCCTTGGGCTGGAGTATTCGCTCCCTAAAAGGCAGACCAAGGCAGGGCTGTGAGGTGGTGGTGGTGTGTGGGGAGTAAAGGAGTTCAGCCTAGTTTGACAGGATGTGGGACTGAGAAAAAGCCAGGTTTGGGGCAGAGATCAGGTTACCATCCCCTTCTTTTTTAACTACTCCCTGTATGGTTGGTGCTGGGACTGGCCCTCATTTGTCTCTTTTTTTGGGGCTCCTCCCAGCACCGGCTCCAGCCCCCGCTTCTCCCAACAGCCTCGACTTCATCTCAGGCCCAGAGCCCGCCCTCTCTTCCTCCTGGGCTGTAGGCCTGGGAACTCCAGCCGGCTGGAGGTCAGCTCCTCTCCCCAGGGAAGGAGGAAGTGAGGCTCAGCTTAGGCGCGGGGAAGCTGGGAAGGTGTGATGCACTGTGCAGATGCTCTCTGGTGTGTGTTGGGGGCAGGGGACACATGGAAACCCTGGGAAGCTGACTCCTTGCCCTGAGTCACAGGGAGGGGTGGGCAGGGCCTCAGGGTGAGCTGGACAGAGTGGAGGAAGGGGCTGTTCCAGGGAGTGGGTGGAGGTGATTCCCTGGTGGATTATTCTCAGTCGCTCTGCTGTGGTGGATGTGTGGCTCCCTACAGTGTGGTCATTGTCCCCTGCCTGGGGCTGAGTGACCCAGTGTAGCTGCCAGGCCCAGGAGGAAGCAGGGGGAGGAAGGCAGGCTGCCCGAGTGTGGGCTGTGGGCACTGCCTGGACTGAGCCTCCTTTGTGTGACTCGGGGCTCTGGGGACCGGGCCAGGGTGGGCCAGGGAAGCCTGCTGGCTGCTGCCGCTGCCCTCTGTCTGGGTTTCCCTCCCTCTGCTCTCCTTCCCACCTCTGGGGTGATATGTAGAAAAGCAACAGACTCTAGAGTCACACAGCCCTGCTTTGAGAGCCATCCCTGCCACAACTCTGAATTCGTGTCTTAACCTCAATGAATCTCACTTTCCTAGTTTGTCAAAATGGGGAGCTCACTACCGACCTTCCAGGCTTCTGGGGACTGAGGGAGGTGATTTTTGTCCAAATGCCCACCATAGTGCCTGGCACCTAGGGGCGTGATAAATATTCTTTCCCTTACCCACCCTTATGGGTAGGGACTCTTCGTTTTTCGCTGGGCAGGCATGACTTGTGCTGACTGAGGGACAATGTGTTCCAGATTGGACCTTCACAATTATTAAACTTTAAAAAGTATCGAAATCCTGGTAACAGATACATCTGACTTGAAACCCTGATATGTAGAATAGATAAAAGCTTGCTCTTCTGGACACGTCACTGGTCCCTGAGCACCCCTCTAGGTGTCCAGGGGCCCACAGTTGGTGAGTGGATTAGATTAGAACTCATGCTTTCTGTCTCCCAAGTGGGTGGTTCTTCCACCTCCCACTTCTGTATTCTAACCCATGGGGGAGACCTGTCCCTGACCTTGAGATTAGGAATTTCAAACTCAGTTGCCCGAACAATTGGTTCTTGGCAAGAACTTGCCTGAGCAAGCCCCTTTCCCTCCCTCTTCTCCCTTCACTGGATGCCTCGGTTTCCAGGGAGGTCTTGGGGGCCCCAGAGAAGTGTTTGTGGACTTACTGGCTTTTCCCAACATCCCCACTGCCTCTTCCCTACCAGCCCCAGCCATGGCTGCCATTCGAAAGAAGCTGGTGATCGTGGGGGATGGGGCCTGTGGGAAGACCTGCCTCCTCATCGTCTTCAGCAAGGATCAATTCCCAGAAGTCTATGTCCCTACTGTCTTTGAGAACTACATCGCAGACATAGAGGTGGACGGCAAGCAGGTAAAGGCGAAGAGCCCCTTGGAACCACGCCTGCCCCCATCACTTATGGACCTGGGATGTCCGTGCTCACCATCCACCCATGTCCTTGCTTCACTCTCCCTGCTGGAACCAGTGGAAGTTAGGAAGTGAAACTGCAGTCTTAGGAAATCTGGATAACCTCCTGGTTTTTTACACGCTGGCTCTGTAATCTGGGCCCAGTCCCTTTGCCTCTGGGCTTAAGCTCCCCAAGCTGTGAAATGGAAATAATGGTAAGGCCTCCTTCGAAGGGTTTTTATGAGTATTAAATAAAATAGTGGCGCTCTCAATGGCAGCTCAAACTGCACAAAGATCAAACGCTGTTGTCTCAGAATTTAAGAAACTCACCTTAGTTTATGTTGTGTGACAATGATTAGCAGTATCCCTGGCACATAGTAGGTGCTCAATAAGTAGATGTTCAGTGAACCTAAGGGACCAGGATTTCAGAGAGGACCTCTGGGTGGCAGGGTGTGGGGTGTGTAACTGGGGCCCTCAGGCTAGCTAAGCACTGGCCCTGTGTGTCAGGTGGAGCTGGCTCTGTGGGACACAGCAGGGCAGGAAGACTATGATCGCCTGCGGCCTCTCTCCTACCCGGACACTGACGTCATCCTCATGTGCTTCTCCATCGACAGCCCCGACAGCCTGGGTGAGGGGGTTGGAGGGAGGGGGTTGAGAATCCCTTGGAATCAACCAACCAGAGGGAGCTCTTGCCTTGGCTCCTTTCAACCATCTTCAGAAGCTGTGTGGGAGGGGTGCCGGGGAGCCCCGTTAGCCTCCTTCCCTGTGGTGACTCTGGCCCTCGGAGGGCTCAGGGGAGGGTGTGTACTGTGAGCAGGGTAGGGGGGGGCGGTGGGTTGACCTGTGAAGGGACTATCATGCTGAATAGCCTCTAAGACTCTGCCCTGGGGAGACAAGGGGACCCAGGGGAAGCCTTCTAGCCTAAGTGGAGGCACCAACACCTGTTGGGACATGTCTGTGCAGAAAACATTCCTGAGAAGTGGACCCCGGAGGTGAAGCACTTCTGCCCCAACGTGCCCATCATCCTAGTGGGGAATAAGAAGGACCTGAGGCAAGACGAACATACCCGGAGAGAGCTGGCCAAGATGAAGCAGGTGGGTGCAGCCTCCGGGCTGGGAGGCCTTGGGGAGGCAGGTGCCCTCTGAGGGCTTGCAGGCTGGTGAAGGAGCCTCCCTCCTACTGACTCCCCGTGTTAGAAGTGACAGTAGCGTCCACCTCCTACCCCCTGGGGGCCCTTAGGGTCTGACCCAATATTTGATGAAACTGTCAGAGTACGGTGACTTGTCCAAGGTCACTTGGCATTTTAATTTGTCTATTGTCCACGGTTTGGCATTGGGGCTATTAAGATGAATAAGAAAATCCTTGCCCTCAGGGAACCGGGTTCTTACAGTAGATGTTTTGCTTGAGGCATGCAGGTGGAGCCATCAGAGCATACCTGGGGAGGTGTGTGGGCTGCTGTGGATGTGGAACGGAGGGTATTCTGAGTGGCTGGGAAAAGGCCCAGAGTGAGGGAGCTGGCTTATTTGGGGACCTGGTAAGTGGCTTTCTAGCCAGAGGTTGAGTTGATTAGGGAGAGCTGCCAGGATAAGGAATCTAGACTATTCTTTGAGGATAATTATGGCAAAGTTTTAAACTGGGGACAGATATGGTCAGAGTCAGCATGTTAGAAAAATGATTCTGGCAGCCATAGAGGATGGATTGGAAGAAAGTGAGAACAGAGGATGGTAGATCCTCACTCAGGCAAGAGAAGAGTATACGGTGGGGTATAGGGCTGATGGAGAGAATTTTGAAGGTAAATTTGAGTCTTGGGTCTCTAGCCCAGAAGCTATCCACGGTGGCCGGGGCTTGGATGCTTTGTGGGGTCAGGGCTGGAGGAGATATTTGTTCTCGTTACAAATATGGGTGAGGTGCACCTAACCAGCAGCTTCCTTTTTCCACTCTCCTTCTACCTTCCCAGGAGCCTGTTCGATCTGAGGAAGGCCGGGACATGGCAAACCGGATCAGTGCCTTTGGCTACCTTGAGTGCTCAGCCAAGACCAAGGAGGGGGTGCGGGAGGTGTTTGAGATGGCCACTCGGGCTGGCCTCCAGGTCCGCAAGAATAAGCGCCGGAGGGGCTGCCCCATTCTCTGAGACCCCCAAGGCCTCCCCTCCTCCCCCACCTCCCTTCACAGGGGTGCAGAAACTCCCCCTGCCCCCAGCAGCCCCACCCTATTAGGGATCCCTGCTGAAGGCTTCCTTTCCCAATTCCCTCCTGCCCAGGACTGCATCGCGCTTCCCCAGCCCTGATGGTGGTGGCCGCAGGCCCTGTCTCAGCACTCTGGGAACCAGAGCACAGTCCCTCCTCCTGTTGCCTTGGTCCAGGGGTGGGGCTCTTGATCCCTTTGGCCTTCCCCAGAGGATCATCACACCAGCACTTTATACACTTCTGGCTCACAGGAGAGTATCTGGGGTAGGGGACTTGGAGGGTGTAACCCAGAGTCCCGGGCCCCTGGTGTTTCTGCTTTGGGCAGGGGCCTTGCATCTGGCTGTACTTGGTGTGGGGCATGAATAAAGGCCACAGGCTCCAACATGTGTGTGGCTTCCTTTCTCTCCTGGTCCCTGTGAGCCTGGAGCCCCATCTCTCCAGGGTGCTTGCCAGGCTGGCCCCCTGTCTGCAAAGGCAGGACTCCCAGGCAGGCAGGGTGGAGTCTTGGAGAAAAGGATGAGGTCATGCCTGGCTCTGGGCCTTGGAGGCGGGTGAGGGGAGTGGTCTGGAGCACTGGGCTAAACTTAGAAGCCTGTGGGTGGCTTCCCTGCCACCTCCCACTAGGTTTCCTCCCCTGGACATGGGGGTTGGGTTCCTTTGGCGGGGGAGGGGTATGGCCCTGGGCTGGTGTGATGGTCCCACCCTCCCCTGTGAGGTCATCTTGGGAGTTCAGGAAGCTGGGGCCAGGCTGAAGAGACAAGGAGGCTTTTGCATAGAATAAGCTTTTTTTTTTTTCAGTTTTACTTCCTCCCCCTTCCCCCAATTGTTAGCAGCTTGATGTTAGCAGCAGGGGAAGGGTCGGGTGGGCGGTCCTCAGAGCTCATTCCTCCACTCGGGCTCCACTTGCAGGGGCAGGCCCCCTTCACCCTCCCGCTCCTGGTAGTCGTGACTTTTGGGTCCTATAAAGAGAGGAGGCCAGCTTTGTTAGTAACTTACATCCTCCCTCAGCACTGTCCCCCACCTAGCCCACCCTGGCCCAGCCATACCTGAGGTAGAGGGGCTGAGTTTGCTCAGATCCTGGAGTAAGTTCTGCCCCTGCTGCAGGTCCAGTTTGGCAGGGAAGGGGCACCCGGTATACCCCCCGTTTTCTTTACAGAACTCTAGGAATCTGGGGGGTACAGGGACATTCACACACACAGCTGCACAAGGCTGGCCGAGTACCAGCAGAGGCTGGAGGCCCAGCCTTGGTCCTGCACAAGGGGCCTGTGCCTTGGGGCAAGTTACTTAACCTTGGCAAATGGGGATATTGTTAAGATAAATAGATTGGAAGATTAACTGAGCCCCAAGGGTGCTTCATAAAACTACAGCTGTCCTAGGCTGGCGGCTGTGGCCACCAAGAGGGATTGCGGGTGGGATGCTCACACTTTCCAGTCGGGGTCGTGGCCCAGCAGGAGCGGGTTGCCCACCACGATGAGCAAAGCCTTGGCCCGGGTCACAGCCACGTTGAACCTCTGATGAGAAGAAGTGCTGGGGTCACGGCAGGGAAGGGCCCTCAGGAAGGAGGAGTCCCTGCCACCCCCCAGCCCCTGAACCTTGGGGTTCTTGAGGAAACCCAGGTTAAAGTCCAGATCCAGCTGCACAAAGCTCTGGCTGCTCCGCACGGTGGAGATGAGGATGACACTGCGCTCCTGGCCTTGAAACTCTTCCACGGAGCCCACCTAGAGGGGAGGGATGGCCTTGAAACTCTTCCACGGAGCCCACCTAGAGGGGAGGGATGGCCTTGAAACTCTTCCGCGGGGCCCACCTAGAGGGGAGGGATGGCCTTGAAACTCTTCCGCGGGGCCCATCTAGAGGGGAGGGATGGCCTTGAAACTCTTCCACGGGGCCCACCTAGAGAGGAGGGAGGCAGTGGGGGACCCAGGGACCAGCCCCGCCTCGCCTCAGTGAGCCTGAGGGCAATTGTCACAGTGGAGTGAGCCAGTGTCCTGCTGGGCAGGAAAGAGGACAGGACGGTGCCATGGAAGCTGAAACCTGAAGGCTGAATCCAGTTAAAGGGGTGGGGCTTCGAAAGGGTTCTAAGCAAAGAAAACAGGACTGCAAAGAACAATAACTCAGCAGTGTTTTTCAAACTTTCCTGAAGATAATCACTCAGTACTTGTTAAAAATATGTAACCTTAGGCCCTAACCCAGACCTCCAGAATCAGAATTTCCATGGGAGAGGCCTCTAACTCTTAAAGCCCTGGGTGTCAACCCTGGCTGCACGGGAGATCACCTGAAGAGCCTATAAAAAAACCTGATGCCCTGGCTCTGTCCCCAGATAGCTGTGTTAATTGGTTGGGTGGAGCCCTGGCGCTGGCAGCACTAAAAGCTCTCCAGGTGATTCTTATCTGAGAAAGAACTGAGCTGCCGACTGACTCAGAGGGTGGGAGAGGTGAGTGGGGACATCATCACATGACAGGTCAGGCAGGCTGGGGAGTTTGGACTTTCTCCTTAGGGCAGAGACCTTAAACCAGCCTGATCATAAGAATCATGTGAGGTGCTTGCTAAACATGCGGGCTTCCGGGTCCCATCCCAGACCTACAAGTTGGGATCTCCAGGAGTGAGAGGCTTGGGGAAAGCCCAAGTTTGTCTCAGGCAGCGAGGGTGGAGCAGGGACTTGGGCTGGCCTGCAGCAGTGGGGCAGGGACCCGAGGAGGTGTCTGGAAGTGGGGAAGCGAGGGGGACAGAAGTCAGGGAGGGAATGTGAAACAGTGGTGAGGGTCACCTTCAAGTCCTTGATGTCATCCAGTCCCCGAAGCTCCTTGTCAAGTTTGGTGATGCAGTAGCGAATTTTTTCCACCTGGAAGATGGGGACAGGTGCCTTTCTCTCATGCCATTACACCAGTGCAAGAGGGTGCCAGGCAGGAGGCCAGGGAGCTGGGGGGCAAAGAGGGAGATGCAGCTGACCTCTGCACTCTTTTGAGATAATGGGGCCAGCGGAGGCCTGAGCTGGACCCTCTGCCTAGTGGTCTGGCTAAGGAGGTATCATCTGGGGGGACCCACCCCTGATGGGAACTGAGGACCTGACCTGCTTCCGGTATGGGGAGATGACGCCCACGCTTCGGGGGCTCAGACGGGCTTTGCCCTTCTTGGAGGAGGGGGCCAGGAGCTGCTTCAGGTAGGAAGTCACCGTGGCAGCCTCTTCCGGGTTGAAGAAGGATGGGCTGTTACCTTCACGCTCATCCTTGCCCATTACGCCGTGAAAGATGATGGGAAAGTCCTGGACACGGAGTCAGGGGAAACCCTCAGCTGGACCTCCCTGCCTCCCTTCCCTCCCACCCTCAAACCCTTCCAGGGAGTGGGGGATCCCAGGCCTAGGTGACAAAGGGAGGGGCTCATGGCTTCTACTCAGAGCCTCCTGCTACCCAGCACCCTCAATAAGAGGGAGGCTGGGGTACAGGGGTAGGAGCCTGAGCCCCAGCCCTGCTCAGCCTCACCTGTCGAGGCAGACCCTCCCAGCGGCAAAAGCGCTCTCGGTCCACAACGTCCGCACAGGCCTGCAGCTCCCCTTCATAATACAGCTGGTTAGGAATGTCCAGGATGGTGGGGTGAGACCTGGGAGGCAGAAGGAAGGAAGAGCAAGACCAGGGGGGCGGATTAGTTCTGCCCCACCCTCAGGGACCTCCGCTCCACCTGCTTGGAGCTCACACACACTATCCTCCTGTCTTCCTGCCCACTGCATAGCAGACTCATTCAGCTACAGTTTTTGCTGCTGGGCACTGTTAACCACAGAAAGCAGAACCAAATGTGGCTCCTGAGAACATCCAATCCACAGATTTCATACACCAGTCAAATTTAAATGAAAACACCAAGAAATTAGGGGCCCATTCTCAAGTTTCAATTTTGCCAAGGAAGGACAATACAAAAGCAAGAATCACCTACTGTCGCCATTATTGGATGAGATAATGTGCTAAATCCAAAAATATCAGCAGTACTAACACAACAGCTAACATTTATTGAATTCCTAGTGGACTCATCTAAGGAACTAAAGATGCAGGAACTCATCTGAGCATTTTAGATATATGAACTCACTGACTAAAGGAAGCATAGCTCTTTAACTTGAATAACCATTAGGTTTATGAAAAAATACATTGTCCCTGTTTTTCTCATTTCTCCTTGGACGCCTAGAAACTTCACCTGGGACCAGCATCAGATATATTCCGGTGTCTAGGAACCACTGACCATCCCCTGAGGTACAGATAAGCAACTGGAGGAGCAGTGACGGGACTGGAGAGAAGAACTCCCACCTTCCAGCTGATAGTCTTTCTGCATCACGCAGCCTCTGAGGACTGTGGGATGGAGCCGCCAGCTGGGCTTGCAGAGGGCGTGAAGGCAGGGGATGACACAGAGGGTGCGGGATACCTGTAGTTGCGTAGCAGCTTGGTTATGAACTGGGGGTTATAGCCATCAGGGCCCTTCTTGTACAGGGCATTGTAGGTGAGCAGCCGCTCCAGCAGTGAGTACCCCAGCCCATGCTTCTGGGTCAGCGGGCAACGCAGCACAGGCCCCAGCTGCCGAGGGTCTCCTGCCAGCACCAGCTGCCCTCCTGGATTGTCTGCTTCCTTGACTTCCATCAGCCCTGGGAGATGGGTAGCGTGAGGAGAAAGCTGTGTGGTGGGACCTCCCCGATGCCACGTGGGGTGACACACTCGCAGCCCCCCCCCCGCCCCCGAACCCCTCACCTGCTATGGCCACCAGGCTCTCTGGCTCCATGGAGTGGCCAGCCTCATCGATGAAGATGTGTGTGAAGTGATCGATGGGAAACTGGGCCGAGACCAACCTGGGAGGTGTCAGGCCAGACAGGGGTCACATCCAGGCACGCGACTACCACAACTGAATGCTCCCCCAAGCTGGCCCTCCCCCCAACTCCCCAGGCACCATTCTTCCCCATTTCCCCAGCCCGCTACCTCTCAACACACGATTTAAGAGATGCGCACACACACACACACACACACACACACACACACACACACACACACACACACACTTCCCACCTGCTGGCAGTGATGAGCGTGGTAATTAAGACACGATATTCCTGCAGCTTCTTCTTGGAAGGAAACACGTAATCCCCCTTCTTTGCATCCCAGTTACAGCAGGGCTGAGGGTTGTGCAGGGAGGCGAGTCAGCTTGGCTCCATCCCCGTTCTCACCCTCGCTCTGGGTCTGGGCTCCCCCAGGCAATTTTGTTTACCTCTCTCACTTTACACACAGGGAAACTGAAGCCCAGAGAGCAGTCCTGACCCACCCAAGGTCACACAGCGAGTATCAGAATCCAGGTCTCCTAGTTTCCTGGCCCCAGCGCCCACCCAGAGCAGCACGCGCCACCCCTTGGTCCCCCGCCTTCCCCAAGTACCTTGATGTCCTCAGGCACCATGCGGATATCCCTGCTGGGAGCCAGGAGGCGGTAGATGGAGCTGGGCAGGTGGACCCGGAGGCGCTGACAGAGGAGGTCGGCCCCCGAGTTGGACGGAGCACAGGCCAGGATGTGGGCTTTGGGCAAGTGCTTCACCACCTGGGGTGGGGATGAGCACAGTGTGAGAAGCAGCTTCTGGTCTCCAGGGGGAGGGGAGAGGGAGAAACGTGCCTGTGACTCAGGCTGGCGCAGTGTGGCATTTGCCTCCCATTGCTGAGGGAGGGAGTGACTCAAAAGGCAAGTTCAGATCGGCAGCCCCCTGCTACTCCAGCAGCCCTTTAATGCTGGAAAACTGTTGCCGTAATTATACAAGGCTACGGGGATTGAGACGAGCAGTACCCAAGCTGCACGCAGTGCTCGACAGCCACACTGGCCCTCGAGGCCAGTTCGGGGGCGTGCGTTCAGGGAGCCGGAAGGAACCAGAACCTGGGGACAACTGCTTTGTCCCGGGGAGGGGGGGGGAGTCAGAGTGTAGGCCACAGGTCTACGCTCAGGCCCCACCTGCTTGATGGATTCCACTAAGGTGACAGTCTTGCCAGTGCCTGGAGGCCCAAAGATGATGTAGGGGGCGGGGCGGGTGGTACCCATAACAATGTGCTTCATGGCCTGCAGCTGCTCCGGGTTGGACTCCAGACTCCGGTCGTACAGCCTAGCGGAGGGGCCACAAACACGATATTGTCCGCGTCCCAGAGGCCTCCCTGACCCCGTCCCCTACACCCACACTCCAAGTGGCCCCAGAGCCCCTGCCCACAGTCTCACTTGAGCTTCACATCTGAGGGCAGCAGCGGGACCCCACGAGAGGCCACAGGGAAAAGCAGGGGACACAGCGGCCAGCGCCCCGTCAGCTCCAGGGCACGGTGCTGCACCCGCAGGGGCTGGCGGTTGAAGGTGAAGTTCACCTTGAAGGTCAGCCCATCCACAAAGCGGCTCAGGAGGCTTTGGGAAGGGGGAGAGAGAGGGGGAAGAATTCCAATTGGGGGGGTGGGCAATAAAAGGCCAGGACTCTCTCCATCTACTCCAACTCCACTCCCTTTCCCAGACCTCCAAGCAATCCTCCAGGAGAGGAAGATGGTGAGGCGTCTCAGGGTCCCCTTGCCCTGTCCCTGGGGTCCCACTCACTCTGGGGAGAAACACCCTCCTCCCTTGGCCTCCGGGACACCTGGAGACCTTCCTGAAGCTCAGGGTTCCCCCAACACCTACCTTGTGGAAAAACTCAGCTTGACCCGGTCCAGTTCCACCTTGTGCACAAAGCCCTTGTAGGTGACGGGGTCCTCCTGGTGTGTCTCAGAGGACAAAAGGGCAAATAGGTGGTCACCCCGCAGCACTGAGGGGCGGCTCTCGGCCACCCCGGGAACCTATGGGGCACAAACACCAGCAAGCTTCTAGCCCGGAGATGGCCAGTGGAGGGCCCACTCCAGACCCCAACTGAGACACAAGTTCTGAGGATCTACCCTCTACCTCAGGTTCAGGGAGCTTTGCCTCTTTCCTCTTCTGCCAGACAGGGCAAGAGTCAGGGGAGATGAGGAAGGGACAAGTCTGCTCAAGGTGCTCAGAGATGCTGAGCCCAGGAATCCTGGAAACTCTCCAGGGCATGATTTCAAGACTTGGAGGCCAGCTTCCCAGAAAGTCCGGTTGCCCTCTTGGCCAGCTCTGTTCCTACTCTGCCTTTAAAATCTTGTTCAAAACTCAATTCCTGTAGGAAACTTTGCTTGATCGTCCTCACCTGCCGTCCCTTCTCACTGAGCGCCTTTCTCAGCACAAGTGTGCAGGAATCCATTCTCGTGTGTAATTCCGGGCTTAGATGTACACATTCAACATCTGAGAGCTGGAGAGGGCTCTAAGAATTATCTAGTCCAGCTTCATGCTTTTCAGGTGAGGGAACTAAGGCCCAGAGATAGCAAAAGACTTGCCCAAGGTCACACAGCCAGTGGTAGCAAAGTCTAGACTAAAACCCCAGTGCTCCCTATTGCCTTGCTCTGACACCTCTTTTGGGGCCCAGATGCCCACTCGGCAACTTGCTGAGCCCTCTGGGACAGGAAAAACTTCATCTTCCTTTTGTTCTTCCCACAGCCTGTGGGTTGGCTAACTCGAGTCCATCCTCCCCGCTACTGATCCAACCCCTGACCTCCAGCGTGAGCAGCCCGGGGTTCTGGTCTACGGGGTCCCAGGTCATGGGCACCGACTCCAGGTCATAGTGCCGGATGTCGTGCTCCATCTGCAGCTCCTCCAGGTGCAGCAGCAGCCGGAGCTTCACCTCGTAATTCCTCCACTTCAGGGGTGTCTCCAGCTGGGCCCTGGCAGTGATGGGTGGGGGGGTTGGAGGGAGGGGACGGGAACGGGATGGGTCAGGCAACCCCCATGTCCGGGAGCATCCACCCTCTCCCTCTGCAGCTCTGGGACTATGAAGACATCAGGAATCGGGGAAGACTAGAAGGGCAGAGAAGCAGATGGGGGTCAGAGGCCTCCAAGAAGGGAGCCCCTGCCCCCCAACCTCAGACCTGACTCGCATGTGCACTGTGGAGCCTGGAGCCTGGAACATCCTTTCTCCAAGATCCTTCTATTACTCACACCCTCACCTCATTCAAATGTCATTCTCTGCTCAAGTGTCACCTCTTCAAAGAGGCCAGGACTAGCTGCCCTCTGCAAAATAGCACAGCCCACCCCTTACCCTGCGTTAGCTTCAGTTAATTCTTCATAGCACTCATCACTCCATGAAATAAGATGATATAGATGCTCACTTTCCCCAACTAGGATGTCAGGGCCATCATGCGAGTGATTCACTTTGAATGGTGCCTGGCACATGGCGTGTGCTCAGTAAGGGGAAGAATGAACTGAGCACAGGAGGCTGAGGACAGAGGCATGGGGCAGTGGGAAGAAGCCAGTGGAAAAGAAACATATAAAGCAGCACAAAGGGTGCAGAGGAGTGGTACTTACTTGATCTCAGCAATCTCCTTTGGGGCAGTGAAGATACTTGTTCCCTGAAGAAGGATGGGGAGCAGCTGCCGGAGGCGGGGGGGTGGGTAGTATGTTCCCAGTGCCATACTTAACTCCAGGTCATAGCTCTTAGCACTGCAGGAGGGAGAGAAGAAAAGCTATTACAAACACAGAGACCCTTCACCTTCAGAGTCTCTGAGAAGGCCCCTCCCTAGAGAAAGCACAAGGCTCTGCTTCAACACTATTGCTGAAGGGGGTCGGCAGCCTTTGCCCTAGGAGACAGGACTCACTGTCTCATGAGGCTGCTCACGCCAAGGTTGGACCATCCTCATTTTTGGAAAGCATGATACTTGGAAGCATTTAAAAATATATATATATAGGGAATTTCCTAGCGGTCCAGTGGTTAGGACTCTGTGCTTCCACTGCAGGGGGCCCGGGTTCAATCCCTGGTCAGGGAACTAGGATCCCACAATCTGCGTGGTGTGGACAAAAAAAAAAAAAAAAAAAAAAAGTATATACACACACATATATATGCATATAGGTATGTACATAAACAATACATATTTATCAGAGAAAAAAAATCAGAAAACAGGTAATAAATAAATGAGTAAATAAACAACATTCTAACCATCCAGGGATAACCAATGTTAACCTTTTGGTATGTCGCCTTCCAGACATTTTTCTTTGTCAAATTGTATTATACACATATATTTTTACTTATGTACTTACTTACTTAATTTTTTTGCCGTGCTGCGCAGCACGCAGAATCTTAGTTCCCTGACCAGGGGTAGAACCCATGCCCCCTGCAGTGGAAGCTCGAAGCCCTAACCACTGGACTACCAGGGAATTCCCCTACACACATATTTTTAACAAAAAGAGCACAATGGTCTTACGGTTTGTTCAGTATTTTGTGAACACCTGGACATGTCAAAAAGAGCTGTTTACACATATATGATTCCATTCATATAAAATGTCCAGAGAGGGAAATCTACACAAAGTAGATGAGTAGCTGTTTAGGGCTGGGAGGGAATGGGGAGCAAAAGGGGTGATAAGTAAAGGGTATGGGCTCCTTTTTGGGGTGATGAAATGTTCTAAAACGGATTGTGGTGATGGTTGCACATATCTGTGAATATACTAAAAAAAGCACAGAATTGTACACTTTAAATGGGTGAATCGTATGGTATATGAATTGTTTCAATAAAGCTGTTAAAAGAGAGAGAGAGAGAGACATGTGTCCACCTTGGCTGACTGATAATCCATCATACAGTCAAAAATACTTGAAATTTTTTCACATTGTCCTCATATCTGCTTTTCTTCCTAGACAGAAAAGGTCTCTGAGGTCTGGAGGAGTTAACTCACAGTTAGGAAAGGGGGCTCTGTGTTCTTCCCAAGGGCCCACACTGTGGTGTTGGGACACCCCCAGCCAGGACTGGGTTGGAGGGAGGACTTACCGGTCAGGTCTCTCTCCTTCCTCTATCCGGTTGGTCACCACAGGGTTTCTAGTGATCTGGGTCCGCTTGAAGGGAGTCGTGGGCTTCAGCTGTGCTGCCAGGGGGCTGTGGGCCACGACGGCCAAGAAGCGGGCAATGTAGAAAGTGTCAGCTCCTTCTGAGCCTGGCTCCCCAGGTCCTAGCAGCTCCCAGAGCACAGTGGCTGGGAAGTAGCCCACAAAGCTGGTCTTACAGTGGACATGGAGCTCATAGCATTCACCTGGGAGAGGATGGCTGAGTGAGTCGGGGTGGGGAAGGGATCCTCCCACCAGCACCCCAACACTGACATTCCCCCCCAGAGCCCCATCCCAAGGTAGGAGCCCACGGGCCAGCAACAGCACGTTCCTGAAGCATCAGACCTTCCTAGGGCAGGACTCTGTCCACCAGAGGCTCTTTCCTTTGGGAACCCACTCACCAGGGCCCAGTGGGCAGGGCAGCTCCCGGTCGTCATTGCAGAAGGCAAACTGGGGGGTCCGGCAGAATGGGAAGAGGTGGGTGAGGGTGACAGGCTGGGTTCCTCCATTCCGAAGCCTCAGGGTCAGCACCTCCTTGCGGTTCAAATCCAGGCGGATAAGGAGCTGCCCATCTCGGGCTTCATGGGGCCCCTGGACCTCCACGTCCACCCCATGTTTCCCGTGAAGATACTCAGCCCTGGGGAGAGTGGGAGTCAAGAGCACGGCTGGGGCCGGAGCAGCCAAGCCTGGGGCTTGCCCTCCGAGAAAGTTACAGGCTTGGCGAGGCTGGCCAAGCACCAGCTGTGCTCAGGAAACCCATCCCCTCCCCCAGGCCAATTAGCTCCTTTTCTGCCTTTCCCCCAGTCCTTGCAGGATGGAGCCTTACCCCAGGCGGAGGCAACAGCCTCTCTCCCCAGCCAGACACGCCCCCCACCCCGTCACACACCTGTCATAAAAGATCGTGGCCAGCAGCGACTTGTGGTGTTTGCTGATCTCCGACCCCGGCTTCATTCTCCTCTTTTCTGGGAACCACACGTCGGCCCAACGGTCGAGCCCGAAGAACCTGACCCGGGTCTTGGTGACGTAGGCCAGATTGGCAATCTTCATTCCATACAGCATGGAGGAGAAGCCAGGGGCGGGGGTCCCAAAGCTGCCGGGAGCAGAGGAGACTGGGGAGTGAGGGACGGGGGCAGCAAGCTGGGGAGGGCATCTGAGGGCCGCTCTGTGCGGGACAGGACGGGGCTGGGGACGGCAGGAATTTTTAATGTTTTCAGGGAAGGCAATGGGACCCCCTCAAGACAAAATATGGTTGTTTTAAACAGCAGGTGGTGGACGGTGCACTTCTAAGGAGAAAAGCCCAACGATGGGCTATTTAATTGGAGGACTAAGGGAAGACAGAGAGAAAGGAAGATTTGTGGTGGGGGGCAGGGGGAATTTGGGACAGAAAAGATACAAACACTGAAGCGGAAAGAGCTAAAGCTGAGGGGGAAGCCGAAGAAGCTGATTCAGGGGTGTGGATTCGGGGTCCAGCCCGCTGGTGAGGAGTGAGAGAGGGGCAGAGAGTACAGATGTCCAGGGTGTGTGGGCAAGGTGGCTGATCAGACAGCAGTTTCCCCCTGAAGTCATAGGGTGCAGGTGGAACCCAAGCAGGAGGGAAAGGATCCTTTCTCCAGAGATCAAATAGCTTGTTTGGGCCTAGAGAAGGTGAAGACAGGGAAAACGTCAGAAGAACAACAACCTCGAGGTTCAGCGCCTGGAATTCAGTTTAGTCAGCTCAACAAACACTTACAGAGACCTGTTATGTGCCAGACACTGCGCTAGATGCTGGGGCTTCAAAGAGGCCTCAAGGAGCACAGACGGAACACATTCGTTCCAGCCCGCTGTCGGGAGCTCAGCGGGGTCGGCTCAGCCCTGGTGGCTTCCCGAAGAAACGGCATCAGAACTGAGTCCTGAAGGCTGAATGGGTGTCGTTCAGGCGCAGGGGGAGCACAGAGCGTGAGCCGGGGGGGGGGGGGGTCTACCGAGAACACGTGCGGAGAGGCTGGGGGGACCGCCCACTCTGCCACTAGCTGAGCCATCTCGGTTACCTCGCAAAGCCTCACTTTGCTCCTCTATAAAATGGGGATAATGGCAGACTCATCTCCCGGGGTGGCTGTGAGAATTACATGAGAGACGGACACTATGGTGTCCACTTAGCCCAGTGCTTGGCACATAAGATCTCAGTAAGGTGCGCTCTGATTAGTATCACACCCAGTCTGGTTGTACTAGAGTGAAGAGTGCAAGGAAGGGATTGGCTGGAGGCAGCAGAGGTGGGCAGGGACCAGGTCTTGCATAGTTTTGCATGCCAAGCCATGAAGCCTGCACTTGACCCTGAAGGCCAGAAGCTCTCCTCCTTTACTGGCACCCAAGAGCCAGAGGACATCCCCACGTGCAACACACTTCATGGACACATTCGAGATCTGGACAGCTGACCTCCCACCCTCCATGCTTTTTAGGGAATGAAAGGAAATCCTAGCTCCTAGGAACCATGGTAATGCCTATTTAACTATGAAGGCCCAATCAGTATGGTCACTCACTAGCATATATAAGATCATTTATGGTTACAGACATTTCCCTGGTGCCCCCTGCCTATAACTCTGCCCCTCTCCCTCTCCCCAAGCAAATGAGTGATACCATTCAGAAAACTTTGAATCGGCTCTGATTTGTCTTAAAGAGATAATAAATCATTTGAAAACACAATAGAAAATGCTCAGGAAATGTTAGCTACTATTATTAGTATCCTATTAGTAGCAATAGTAGTACTAATAGTAGCAGTAGTAGTAAGAGTAGCAACTTACTTTCAGCCTGCACCAGAGGCTACACTGTGGTTACAGAACCACCCCGTTGGTGGGTTTTAAGCAGGGGAGTGGCAAGATCATATTTGCATTTCAGATCACTCAGGCATCAGGATTGGAGGATGGATTTGCTGGAGGCAAGACTGTAGGCAGGGAGACCAGTTAGAAGAAGGCCATTGCAATCGTCCAATTAAAAGATGACAAGGGCCCAAACAAGGCAGTGGTGAGGATAGAAGAGGGGACAGATCTGATATTGAGAATATAAAATTAGCAGAATTTGGCTTTGGACAGGAGAGGGAGTGGAGGCTGGGAAGAGGGAAGGAGTCGAGGACAACACCCAAACCAATGGCTTGGCTTTAGGAACTATTCCTGAGATAGGAGGTAAAAACAAGAGGAGGAGGAGGTTGGAAGGGCTGACCACAACGTTTGGGTGTGGACATGGTCAGTCTGAGATCCCCGTGGTCCGGAGGCAGCTAGTTCCATGAATCAGAAGCTGAGAACTCAGGCCAAAGGCAAAGCAGAGCTTAATATTAGGGAGACGTCAGGTAGTAGTTACAACCAGAGAGTGTGAGTAGTCTGAGAACACCTGAGGCCAGCATAACCCAGGGAGGAAGAGAAAACAGCAGCTACCACTAAGAGAGGGAGGAGAATCAGGTATCAGGCTCAAACGCTGCTGAGGGGTCCAGGCAAAGGGACTGAAATCAGGGCATCATCAGAAACTTTCACCCGGGCCCCCTGGTCAGTGAGTCACTAAATTCCATGGATCAGGCACACACTCAAATGCCGACAGATGCCCGACTCCACAGGTATCTGATACCTGCAGCTGTCTCAGGCACCTGTACAGTCCCATTTTTGAGTCCTTAGTGTAAGAAGGACATGTGTAATCCTACACATGTCCTTCTTACACTAATATACTATAATCTACTATAAGAAAAGTGCAGGTGCTCTGAAATGCCCTGGAGCTCTCAGCTTAGTGCTGGGGAGGAAACAGAACCCTGAGGGGACTGGACAAACCCAGGAGCACAAGTCCTGTCTAAAGGGGGGAACTGCTACTCATCTCCAGACAGACGTTGCCAGCAGGGAATGCAGGCCCAAGATGGCCAGATCTGGCTTTTAAGACAAGCCCAAAGCACAGTTTTAAGGTGAAATCTCCTATCTTTGGGAGCTTCTGCATGGACACATGGGCAGAAGGAACACAACTTTGCAAGTTTTGCAACTTCTACTATAGGTGCTACCACCTAAGTAGCTTTCAAATTATACCTCACATCTATTACTATTACCCAAATTCACTTGGTCTAAGGTGACAGTCATAAAAAATTAAAAAAAAAATTTTTTTTTAAAAATCACAAACTTAGTACATACTAGTTGAAAAAATCACCAGTTCTTTTACACATCTAGTCACCTAGATTTCTAGGGGAAAAAAAGATGAACAATAGAAAAACTGAATATTCAACTTAAAGAGCAAACTCCAATGACCCAGAAGTATGAAAAGATGCTCTAAAAGTAGAGAAATGCAAACTACAGTAAAAACGAGGTATCATTTTATTTCCATTAGACTGATAAAAAAGGAAAATAGGCACAACACGTATTGCTATGTGGAAAAGAAAACTCTCATACACTGCTGGTAGAAAGGTGAAGTATTACAACCTTTTGGAAAACAATCTGGCAATATCTCCTAACATCTGATATACAGGTATCCTTTAATTCATGAGAATGTATCCCACGGAAAAGAAAAGTACCAACATATAAGAACATATGTTCGAGGATGCTTACTGTAGAGTCATTCTCAGTGGCCAAGAATTGAAAACGAAACAAACGCCCATAAATAGGGAGATAGCTGAATAAGTTGTAAACACCCACACTATAGAATATTACACAACCATTAAAAAGAATGCATCACACCCATTCAAATGACTAAAATTTAAAAGGCTGTCAACAACAAATGCTGACAAGGATACAAAAACACCAGAATGCTCGTGCATTGTTGGTTGGAATATAAAATGGTATAATCACTTTAGAAAAAGGTCTGATAGTTTCTTGTAAAACCAAACATATAACATAATGTTCTGATTTTTAATGAAAAGAATATATTACTATATTATGCATGGAATAAAAATTCATTAAGAAAGTAATGCGACTATATCATCTATTGTAGACCTAGCACTGGTATTTATTCAATAAGTACTTGCTGGGAGAATGGGTGAAAGAAGTATCAAATAATTCCAGACTGTTATTTTATAGATGAAATAGATAACAATGCAAACATTGAACCTCTGGCTGCCACACAGCACTGCTGTGCAATGGCTTGGAATGTTAAGTGTCAGGTTATATATGTTGTCCAAACTTGGACAGCCTAACCCCAGGCAAGGTCACACCAGAAGACCAGTCCAGAAGACTTTGCTGCCACCACCAAAATAGGTTAAGCAACTTGCCCAAGATTAAAAAAAAAGTAAATATTATCTATCCTACGACCCAACAATTCCACCCCTAGGTATATCCCAGGAGAAATGAAAATATATGCCCACAAAATGACTTGTACAAGAATGTGCATAGCAGTTTTATTCAAAATAGCCCCAAACTGAAAACACTGTCCTTCAAACTATGATTTACACACACACACACACACACACACACAATTTTGGCTGCACTGTGCAGCATGTGGGATCTTAGCTCCCTGACGGGATCGAACCCGGGCCCCCTGCGTTGAAAGCATGGAGTCTTAACCATTGGAACGCCAGGGAAGTCCCTGTGATTTATATTCGGTGGTAAAAAGCAACTACTGATACAACAACATGGGTGAATCTCAAACACATTATGCTGAGTGAAAGATGCCTTACACAAAAGAGTACATACTACATACTATCTGATTCCATTACATAAAGTTCTAGAACAGGTACTATCTCAGAAAAAAAAAAAGATCAGAGCAGTGGTTGCCTCTGGGTGGGTAAGGGTGAGGACTAAATAGGACAGGAGATGAGGGAACTTTCTGGGGTGATGTCATATATCTTGATAGGGGGTTGCACACAGATATATGGATTTGTTAAAACTCACAGAACGGTACACTTGAAATTTGTCTATTTCACTGTAGGTAAATTTTACTTTAAAAAAATCATAAACATGGGAATTCCCTGGTGGTCCAGTGGTTAGGAGTCCACACTTTCACTGCCAAGGGCGTGGGTTCAATCCCTGGTTGGGGAACTAAGATCCCAAAAGCTGTGAGGTGCAGCCAATAAATAAATAAATAAATAAATAAATAAATAAGTATGTATATCGTAAACAAATTTTGAACTGTTATAGTTAATAATAATCATGGTGACGTGTTTAGGGGTGAATTGTACTGATGTCTGTAACTTACTTTGAAATGCATCAAAAAATTAATATAGCTAGATGGGGATTTCCCTGGTGGTCCAGTGGTTAAGGCTCCTGCTTCCACTGCAGGGGCACGGGTTCATCCCTGGTCAGGGAACTAAGATCCCCGTATGCTGGGGATATATCTGTCTAACTATCTGGATGGATAGATCGATGGGCAGGCATGTGTCAAATACAAATTAAGAAGTCCAGGTGAGGTGAAACCAAGCAGGATCCTGTGGCACAAAAGTCTTTCTGTGCCCCTTGTTTCTTGTTTGTAGAAATAAGCTTCATTCAGCCTCCTTTACCTTCCCAGAGTTCCAAAAGGCAGATTCAAACTGTTGCTAATCAGGGTCCTTCCCTGATTAGCAGAAACAAGGGGATTGAAGTCAAGAAACAATAGTGCAGCCTTGGGGCAGGGTCCTAGTTCCTCCTCAAGTAATATACATAACAATACCTTGGAGTTCTGTAGGAACTTAGGCCACCACCCAGGTGGATGACAGTAACTTCAGGCTGAGCAAAAGATTACTGGAGCACCGCCCTGTTACCTCACCACCAACCAATCAGAAGAAAGTCACACACCCAGAAACTCTCATCCCAGATTTTGCCTATTAAAACTTCTCCCTAAAAACATCGGGGAGCTGCACAAGCCACCTGTTTTCCTTGCTTGGCCCTGTAATAAACCTTTCTCTGCTCCAGACTCCGACGGTTGGGTTTGTTTGGCCTCACTGTGCGTGGGGCACACCAACTTGTGTTCAGTAACAAGGGTATATGATTGTTCACTGTCAAATTATTTCAACTTTTCTTTATGTTTGAAATTTGTCATAACAAAATGCTGGCAATAAAACCAACAATGCATTAGAAAAATATACCAGACAGTTAGGAGTCATTTCCACGATGTATTGATGAATAAAAAAATCAGGATATGGAAAATGTGTATAACATGATCTTTTAAAAATAAAACAATAACAAACAAACCCTGATTGATATGAGTTACCTGAGTGTGGAGCAGAATGTGGAAATGGGGGTGGGATGCTGATATGAGAGGGGTCCACGACAAAAAGGATTAGATCATCATGATCCCATGTTGGTAAACTTACATAGGTGTGATGTAACTAGAGTCGGGTCTGCCTTATCCAGGGGTTCTGTATCTGAGAATTTAACCAACCACAGACCAAAAATATTCGGAAAAAAATTTCCAGAAAGTTGGAAAAAGCAAAAATTGAATTTGTTGCACACCAGAAACTATTTACGTAGCAGTTACATTGTATTTACAACTATTTACCTAACATTTACATTGTATTAGGTACTATAAGCAATCTAGAGGTGATTAAAGTAACCCGGAAGAATATGCTGCATAGGTTATATGCAAATACCACACTATTTTATGTCAGAGACTAGAGCACCCTCAAATTTTGGAATCGGCAGGGCGGGGTGCGTGCGTGCGTGCGTGCGTGTGTGTGTGTGTGTGTGTGTGTGTGTGTAGGGGGTGTGGTTCTGGAACCAATCCCTTTCGAATATCAAGGGATGACAGTATGCATGCGTAAAGAGATGTCAAAGAGTGGTTACCAAAAGTATTAAAAAATATTTAAACATGACGAATACCTAGCATAAAACATTAAGGGCTCCCACTCCCTCACTCCAACTACCTGCTTAACTGTTCGATATATATATTTTCCAGGCCCTTTTCTCTGAATTAAAAAAAATACATTTTTAATTACACATATTTTTTGTGTGCTACACATACTATTCTGCAACAGACTTCTTTCACCACCATGGACAGCCTTCCATGACAACATTTTACCAAGCCACCTCTTTTGAATGGCTGCAAAGGATAGCACAGTATGAATGCATTGTGGTGTGCTTAACTATTTGTTCAGTGATAGACAGTTAGGCTGCCTACAATTTTTGGCTATTTCAAACGTTACAATAACCATCCTTCTGGGTCAAAGAGAATAATGAACCTTTACTTTGATAAGTTTTGCCAAACTGTCCTCCAAACAAGTTGTACAAACTTACATTCTCACTAATAAGCATTTGAGAGAACCCTTTCCCAGACCCTAACATCAGAAATCTTCAATCCTTTAAATTTTTGACAATCTGATAAGGAAAAGAATGGTATCTTGTTTAAATCTGCATTTCCCTGATCATTAATATAATCAAGTATCTTTCCTTCTGTTTATTAGTCATTTATATTTCTTCTGTGAACTGCTTGATGATCTTATCATTTTGCCAAGCCCTATGAACTGTTCCTCCTGCTTCTGACTTCACACCCCCTCTCCTGGTCCATCCCCTAAGAGTCTGCAGGAGTTTTCAACAAACACAAATCAGATAATGTCTCCCAATTTATGACTCCACGGTTTACAGGACTAAGTCTAACCCTTTAATATGGCCCACTCGGACGCACCACAATTAACAATGACACATCAACAACACAATAACATCATCAACAATAGAAAACATTTATTGAGCACTTACTTTGTGCTGTTCTAAGTAGCTACTTGCATTATCTCATTTACTCCTCACAACAACCCTTTGAGGTAGCAACTATTATCCCCCCATTTTAGAGAAGAAACCGAAGAACAGGTCCACCTCACATCCATTCTAAATGGTACCTCAGCCATTCCCAGCTATTGTACTGCTGCACCTCCTTCCAGACTTTTCTGCCACCATTGGACAGCCTTGGTCTGTAAAGCCCTGCCCCCTGTTGTTTGTTGGGTGAAAAATGACTAATCTTTTAGACCCAGTTCAGGAAAGCCTACTAGCCCGAGGAATGGTATTTCAGAACACAATACCAGATTGTTACCGGTAGAACGGCCATTCCTCAGTTCTTGTCCTCTTGAGGGAAAGAATTCAATCGAGAGACAGAGAAGTTTCAAGCAGCAGAAGTTTTTAGGCGAAGCAAAAGTACCCTCTCAAGAAGGGAGGAGAAAAAAAACCACAGTTACAGAAAGACAGAGAAGATGAAAAGGCAGAGGGCTATGTACCAGATGAAGGAACAAGAAAAAACCCCAGAAAAACAACTAAATGAAGTGGAGATAGGCAACCTTCCAGAAAAAGAATTCAGAATAATGATAGTGAAGATGATCCAGGACCTCGGAATAAGAATGGAGGCAAAGATTGAGAAGATGCAAGAAATGATTAACAAAGACCTAGAAGAATTAAAGAACAAACAAACAGAGATGACCAATACAATAACTGAAATGAAAACTACACTAGAAGGAATCAATAGCAGAATAACTGAGGCAGAAGAACGGATAAGTGACCTGGAAGACAGAATGGTGGAATTCACTGCTGCAGAACAGACTAAAGAAAAAAGAATGAAAAGAAATGAAGACAGCATAAGAGACCTCTGGGACAACATTAAACGCAACAACATTCGCATTATAGGGGTCCCAGAAGGAGAAGAGAGAGAGAAAGGACCAGAGAAAATATTTGAAGAGATTATAGTCGAAAACTTCCCTAACATGGGAAAGGAAATAGCCACCCAAGTCCAGGAAGCGCAGAGAGTCCCATACAGAATAAACCCAAGGAGAAACACGCCGAGACACATAGTAATCAAAGTGGCAAAAATTAAAGACAAAGAAAAATTACTGAAAGCAGCAAGGGAAAAACGACAAATAACATACAAGGGAACTCCCATAAGGTTAACAGCTGATTTCTCAGCAGAAACTCTGCAAGCCAGAAGGGAGTGGCATGAAATACTTAAAGTGATGAAAGGGAAGAACCTACAACCAAGATTACTCTACCCAGCAAGGATCTCATTTAGATTTGATGGAGAAATCAAAAGCTTTACAGACAAGCAAAAGCTAAGAGAATTCAGCACC
Source organism: Balaenoptera acutorostrata (assembly GCF_949987535.1). NCBI lineage: Eukaryota > Metazoa > Chordata > Mammalia > Artiodactyla > Balaenopteridae > Balaenoptera > Balaenoptera acutorostrata. The sequence goes on along the minus strand of NC_080064.1, from coordinate 99,976,374 downwards.
ACCAAACCAGCTCTACAACAAATGCTAAAGGAACTTCTCTAAGTGGGAAACACAAGAGAAGAAAAGGACCTACAAAAACAAACCCAAGACAATTAAGAAAATGGTCATAGGAACATACATATCGATAATTACCTTAAACGTGAATGGATTAAATGCCCCAACCAAAAGACATAGACTGGCTGAATGGATACAAAAACAAGACCCATATATATGCTGTCTACAAGAGACCCACCTCAGACCTAGGGACACATACAGACTGAAAGTGAGGGGATGGAAAAAGATATTCCATGCAAATGGAAATCAAAAGAAAGCTGGAGTAGCTATACTCATATCAGATAAAATAGACTTTAAAATAAAGAATGTTACAAGAGACAAGGAAGGACACTACATAATGATCCAGGGATCAATCCAAGAAGAAGACATAACAATTATAAATATATATGCACCCAACATAGGAGCACCTCAATACATAAGGCAACTGCTAACAGCTATAAAAGAGGAAATCGACAGTAACACAATAATAGTGGGGGACTTTAACACCTCACTTACACCAATGGACAGATCATCCAAAATGAAAATAAATAAGGAAACAGAAGCTTTAAATGACACAATAGACCAGATTGATTTAATTGATATATATAGGACATTCCATCCAAAAACGGCAGATTACACGTTCTTCTCAAGTGCGCACGGAACATTCTCCAGGATAGATCACATCTTGGGTCACAAATCAAGCCTCAGTAAATTTAAGAAAATTGAAATCATATCAAGCATCTTTTCTGACCACAACGCTATGAGATTAGAAATGAATTACAGGGAAAAAAACGTAAAAAAGACAAACACATGGAGGCTAAACAATACGTTATTAAATAACCAAGAGATCACTGAAGAAATCAAACAGGAAATAAAAAAATACCTAGAGACAAATGACAATGAAAACACGACGACCCAAAACCTATGGGATGCAGCAAAAGCGGTTCTAAGAGGGAAGTTTATAGCTATACAAGCCTACCTAAAGAAACAAGAAAAATCTCAAGTAAACAATCTAACATTACACCTAAAGAAACTAGAGAAAGAAGAACAAACAAAACCCAAAGTTAGCAGAAGGAAAGAAATCATAAAGATCAGAGCAGAAATAAATGAAATAGAAACAAAGAAAACAATAGCAAAGATCAATAAAACTAAAAGTTGGTTCTTTGAGAAGATAAACAAAATTGATAAGCCATTAGCCAGACTCATCAAGAAAAAGAGGGAGAGGACTCAAATCAATAAAATCAGAAATGAAAAAGGAGAAGTTACAACAGACACCGCAGAAATACAAAACATCCTAAGAGACTACTACAAGCAACTTTATGCCAATAAATTGGACAACCTGGAAGAAATGGACAAATTCTTAGAAAGGTATAACCTTCCAAGACTGAATCAGGAAGAAACAGAAAATATCAACAGACCAATCACAAGTAATGAAATTGAAACTGTGATTAAAAATCTTCCAACAAACAAAAGTCCAGGACCAGATGGCTTCACAGGTGAATTCTATCAAACATTTAGAGAAGAGCTAACACCCATCCTTCTCAAACTCTTCCAAAAAATTGCAGAGGAAGGAACTCTCCCAAACTCATTCTATGAGGCCACCATCACCCTGATACCAAAACCAGACAAAGACACTACAAAAAAAGAAAATTACAGACCAATATCACTGATGAATATAGATGCAAAAATCCTCAACAAAATACTAGCAAACAGAATCCAACAACACATTAAAAGGATCATACACCACGATCAAGTGGGATTTATCCCAGGGATGCAAGGATTCTTCAATATACGCAAATCAATCAATGTGATACACCATATTAACAAATTGAAGAAGAAAAACCATATGATCATCTCAATAGATGCAGAAAAAGCTTTTGACAAAATTCAACACCCATTTCTGATAAAAACTCTCCAGAAAGTGGGCATAGAGGGAACCTACCTCAACATAATAAAGGCCATATATGACAAACCCACAGCAAACATCATTCTCAATGGTGAAAAACTGAAAGCATTTCCTCTAAGATCAGGAACGAGACAAGGATGTCCACTTTCACCACTATTATTCAACATAGTTCTGGAAGTCCTAGCCACGGCAATCAGAGAAGAAAAAGAAATAAAAGGAATACAAATTGGAAAAGAAGAAGTAAAACTGTCACTGTTTGCGGATGACATGATACTATACATAGAGAATCCTAAAACTGCCACCAGAAAACTGCTAGAGCTGATTAATGAATATGGTAAAGTTGCAGGTTACAAAATTAATGCACAGAAATCTCTTGCGTTCCTATACACTAATGATGAAAAATCTGAAAGAGAAATTATGGAAACACTCCCATTTACCATTGCAACAAAAAGAATAAAATACCTAGGAATAAACCTACCTAGGGAGACAAAAGACCTGTATGCAGAAAACTATAAGACACTGATGAAAGAAATTAAAGATGATACCAACAGATGGAGAGATATACCATGTTCTTGGATTGGAAGAATCAACATTGTGAAAATGAGTATACTACCCAAAGCAATCTACAGATTCAATGCAATCCCTATCAAATTACCAATGGCATTTTTTACGGAGCTAGAACAAATCATCTTAAAATTTGTATGGAGACACAAAAGACCCCGAATAGCCAAAGCAGTCTTGAGGCAAAAAAATGGAGCTGGAGGAATCAGACTCCCTGACTTCAGACTATACTACAAAGCTACAGTAATCAAGACAATATGGTACTGGCACAAAAACAGAAACATAGATCAATGGAACAAGATAGAAAGCCCAGAGATTAACCCACGCACCTATGGTCAACTAATCTATGACAAAGGAGGCAAAGATATACAATGGAGAAAAGACAGTCTCTTCAATAAGTGGTGCTGGGAAAACTGGACAGCCACATGTAAAAGAATGAAATTAGAATACTCCCTAACACCATACACAAAAATAAACTCAAAATGGATTAGAGACCTAAATATAAGACTGGCCACTATAAAACTCTTAGAGGAAAACATAGGAAGAACACTCTTTGACATAAATCACAGCAAGATCTTTTTCGATCCACCTCCTAGAGTAATGGAAATAAAAACAAAAATAAACAAGTGGGACCTAATGAAACTTCAAAGCTTTTGCACAGCAAAGGAAACCATAAACAAGACGAAAAGACAACCCTCAGAATGGGAGAAAATATTTGCAAATGAATCAACGGACAAAGGATTAATCTCCAAAATATATAAACAGCTCATTCAGCTCAATATCAAAGAAACAAACACCCCAATCCAAAAATGGGCAGAAGACCTAAATAGACATTTCTCCAAAGAAGACATACAGACAGCCACGAAGCACATGAAAAGATGCTCAACATCACTAATTATTAGAGAAATGCAAATCAAAACTACAATGAGGTATCACCTCACTCCTGTTAGAATGGGCATCATCAGAAAATCTACAAACAACAAATGCTGGAGAGGGTGTGGAGAAAAGGGAACCCTCTTGCACTGTTGGTGGGAATGTAAATTGATACAGCCACTATGGAGAACAATATGGAGGTTCCTTAAAAAACTAAAAATAGAATTACCATATGACCCAGCAATCCCACTACTGGGCATATACCCAGAGAAAACCGTAATTCAAAAAGACACGTGCACCCGAATGTTCATTGCAGCACTATTTACAATAGCCAGGTCATGGAAGCAACCTAAATGCCCATCGACAGAGGAATGGATAAAGAAGTTGTGGTACATATATACAATGGAATATTACTCAGCCATAAAAAGGAACGAAATTGCGTCATTTGTTGAGAAGTGGATGGATCTAGAGACTGTCATACAGAGTGAAGTAAGTCAGAAAGAGAAAAACAAATATCGTATATTAATGCATGTATGTGGAACCTAGAAAAATGGTACAGATGAGCCAGTTTGCAGGGCAGAAGTTGAGACACAGATGTAGAGAATGGACATATGGACACCAAGGGGGGAAAACTGCGATGAGGTGGGGATGGTGGTGTGCTGATTTGGGCGATTGGGATTGACATGTATACACTGATGTGTATAAAACTGATGCCTAATAAGAACCTGCAGTATAAAAAAACAAACAAAACAACTAATACTAAACTTTCATTGGGTTATTTTTATGGAAATATGTTAATATAAATGTTTCAGACATTACATGAAATTTCTAAAAATCTTATATGTGTATGGAAATATGTATGGAAATATGTTAATATAAATGTTTCAGACATTACATGAAATTTCTAAAAATCTTATATTTGTATTTGTATGGAAATATGTATGGAAATATGTTAATATAAATGTTTCAGACATTACATGAAATTTCTAAAAATCTTATATTTGTATTTGTATGGAAATATGTATGGAAATATGTTAATATAAATGTTTCAGACATTACATGAAATTTCTAAAAATCTTATATTTGTAGTTGTATGGAAATATGTATGGAAATATGTTAATATAAATGTTTCAGACATTACATGAAATTTCTAAAAATCTTATATTTGTATTTGTATGGAAATATGTATGGAAATATGTAAAAAAAAAAAAAAAAAAAAAAAAAAAAAAAAAAGAAGGGAGGAGAGCGGGCTGTCTGGGAACCAGAAGCAGCCCTGCAGTGAGCATAAGGTTGGTTTTTTAGAGAGTGGCGAAAAGTCCCTCCCTGTGTCGTGCGTCATTTGATTGACAAGTTGATTGACAGCTTTAGCTTACGTAACTTTTCTCCTTGCGCACAGGGGCTTACGCATAAACTGCCACGCCCCACCCACAGGGGGGTGGGGGTGGGGCAAAAATTGCAACGCTGATTTATTATAAATACAGCATAACGAATCCTGGGTTACTCTGAGTCATCTCTTAGGTCTTGGTGCCCCTGCGCCAACCGGTGATGGCAGTTTGGAAAGCCCATTGGGTTTTTGATATCTTGCTTGGTCGTGAAACTGGCTGGAAGCTTAGCGGTCCTTAACCAAAAAAGGGAGGGTCTCTGGGTGTGTTCTTGTCACCAGTGGTGGGGGGTGGGGGGAGGGAAAGATGACCCTGTCCAGGATGGGGCAGGACCACTCATGTCTGACTAGCTACCTAATAACATTTGGAAGCCATCTTAAAGGGACATATAGTTCTGGGATTTACAAACTGTGGGTTGCAACTCTCATTTGTGGGTCAAGACCAGGACTTGCAAAACTGGAGTAAAATAGAATAAAAAATATCAGAGGGCAGCGAGTGAAGGTAAGTACTCTTTCAAGGACACAAACTGTTCTATGAAAGCTGTGTATACCAGACCCCAAAGTAAATGTATTTTTTTACTGTGGATAGAGGTCCAGAATGATCTTTCTAAAAACCCTGATTCTGTCAGTTTCCTACTTTGAAAATTTTTGTGCTTTCCTGTTTCTGTTAAGATTAAAAACAAAACAAAACAAAGAAAAACCCACAACGCCTCCCCACGGCCCACAAGGTCCTGCCCAGTTCAGCCCCTGCCTCCCTGTGGCCTCTTGTCCCCCATTCTCGCGAGTTCACCCACAGCCTTTTAAGGTGCTACTCTCTCAGTCTGGGCTGCTCTCCCCTTGCTTTACATCTGCTAACTCCATTTATCATTCGAGATTCTGCTCAAACATCATTTTCTCCCAGAAACCTCTGGTTCCTAGACTAGGTCAGGTCTCCACGTTATATGCTCTCAAGCATCCTAGACTTTTTCTCACAAGCACTTATCACAACAGAAATTAAATAAGTATTTGGTTTTAATTGCCTCCATCTTCCTTAGGTTCCTTCTGTGTATCTACAGCAATTCACACAGTTTTGCTTTGCTCATAGGAGGCATTCAGCCAACATTTGTTGAATAAGAGAATGAGTCTCTTGCCTAAGGCAAGAATCATCTTCTCTAAGAAACTTTTCACGATGCCAGTACTTATTCCATAACGGACTCCTAACCAGCACTGTTAATGATAGCTACCACTTCCAAAGCCCATGCACTCTGTTACCCAGGGGAAATGCTTTACCTATGATAGCTTATTTTGGCCTCACACAACCCTGAGAGAAAGGCAGTATTTTAAACACTTAACAGTTAGGGAAATTTGGTCAAAATCAAATGCAACTAGTAAGTGGCAGAGTCAGGATTTGAACTCCAGCTATCAAAACACGATACTAGCTCCTGCAGTACTGAATGACACGTTTGTCTACACATCTGCCACTCCCTACTAGACTACACTCTAGGGGCAGGAACCAAGGCCCAAGAAAACAGTAGATTAATTAAATATAAATTAAATATATTTGCTAAATGAATAACGAGAGATGGGAAAAGTTAAGCGTTGGGAGCAGGGCACTTCATAACATCATAAAATAACCTAGTTGGAAGGGACCTATCCCTCCCAGGGGAGGAAGTGCCCCAGAATTCCTGATACCAGGTGACTTGCTATACCTCCCCTACAGCCTTTTCTCTTATAGATCAGCTCTACCTACTAACTCAATTAGATTCTGGAAGCTTCTGTTGAGCATCTACTACATACAAGGCTCTATGCTGGGGACTGAGGGAAGGCGCCAACATGACAAAAGGCCTGTCCCTGCCTTCAGAGGCTCTACAGTCTGGTGGGGAGACAGCCACATACTAGCTCTAACACAAGGCAGGGTGTCATCTGGCTATAACCAAGAGTGAAGCATAAGCTATGAGAGCCCAGAGGAAGAAGCAATGAATTCCCATTGGGTGGATGAGGGTTGAGGTCATAGCATAAGAAAGTTCTCTCTAATCAGAACCGAAATCTCTTCCACCCAGTGGAGGGTGAGAGGGCCTTTTTTTTTTGGCTGCGTCACTCGGTTTGCTCAGTTTGCGGGGATCTCAGTTCCCCGACCAGGGACTAAACCCAGGCCAGGGCAGTGAAAGCCCGGAATCCTAACCACTAGGCCACCAGGAAACTCCCCAAGGGGGCCATGTTGAGTGAACCCAGTTCTGCCTTCTGGAGTGACACCAAAGTATAATCCTTTCCTCCAGGACAGTCTTTAAAATATTCAGGGATAACTACCTTGTCCTCTCCAATTCTTCTCTTCTCAAGGCAAACATTTCTCCCTTTCTTTGACGGGGTTTCACAAAAGAATGAATCAACATGTTAGTCTTTCCTCCTCCTCCAAGTACTAAGATATCTAGCCTTCAAGGCCAAGGCCAAGGTCAATGCCACCTTCTCCATCGAATTCCCTAATAATTTCACGGGACTGGTATCTTACTTGCCTAAAAACAAGTACATACTAAAAAATGACTTCTGAAATCCTTTAAATTCACCCATAATGTACAGTAAATGTGGTTTTCTATATGCCTGTTTGTGGTTATCTGACATAGCCTGTTTTCCCCCAGTATTGGAAGATATTGTGTAACTTTGATTTAGATATGACAAAGACTCTCTCTTTGACTAAACTTTAGTCAGGCCCCTCTGAACCCTCTTCTGCATTAGGCCTCAACTTTGCCCCGCCCCCAGCCCCTTACTGTCTCCTCTTAGTGATTTTCCATCCATGACCCCCTCACTCTGCTCTTGGTTATACATTCCCAGCTGTCTTTGCTGTATTGAGAATTGAGCTAGATCTCTCTCCCCATTGCAATACCCCTACTGCAACAGAATCAAATAGTCTTCCTCACCATTTAAACAAGTATCAGAATAATAATCTCTTTCACAGAGCCAAAAGAAGTCGTAGACTTTTGTTCAGAGCCACGTTGTACTGATCTTTTTGGACATAGGTGAATTCATGGATGTGAAGTGTTGATGATGTGACACCATGGTAATTGTTCTTTCTGTACTTTCCTCCGGCATTTTTTCTTATTATCTCTATTATAATCGTCATGCTATTTTACCATTTATTATAGTATATTGTATGCATATCATAGCCTCTTCTGCTCCCCTGGGCTTGTGTATTTTTCTTTATATTCCCCACAGTGCCCAGCACAGTGTGAGGACACAAAACAGATCATCTTTGCTCCTTCTTCAGATGTTGCTCAAGCTCGTTAATGTCCCTTTTAAAACGTGACACTCATTACTGAAAACAATATTCCAGAAATGATCTGGTCAATCTGGAGAATCACTTACCTCCTGCCCCTCACCCCAAACCACACTTCTATTAACACAGTCTAACACTTCTTTGGCTCTTTTAACAGCCATATCCGCCTTTTGGTGTGCGAAAACCCACGGTCTTTTTCAAGAGGTCTGTTAGTAAGCCTAAATTCCCATCACCCAGTATTTATTTCTGTAAGTCTTTACATTTATCCCTTTAAAATTGTTCCTTGGTCTTCGGCCCAAGACTGCAGCCTGTTGATAGAGGTTTTTTGAAGCACAATTCTGTGGTTTGAGAAAGAGAAGTCTCTTTGATTTTCACTTGGATGGGAACAGGCAAGGGGGACCAAACAGCCTTTAGCCACAGGATGAGAAGGGGCCTCCAGGAGACTGGCCCCAGCCCGGGTCTCCATGGAGAAGCCACAGGTGCTAATGGAGGTTTGGTACGTATGCAGTTTGTGCCCTTTTCTTCTTCCCCGAGCTCCCTGAGACTCTCCCTGCTACACGGCGTCTCTTCAGCTCTCTGGGACAGTGAACCACCGAGGAAGCAGCCCCTCGACGAGGGGGCGGGGGTCCCCGTAAAGCTTGCGCAACCGGGGGTAGCCACCAGCAGGCAGCTCGCTCCCCGCGCTTCCGCAAAGCATGGGCCCCCTCCCGAGCTCCCCTCCCCCACGCCGAGCGCTGCCCCCCCAAGCCCGCTCCCGCGGGCGGCGCGTGGGCGCAGCACCCGGCTCCCCGGACTGGTCCCGCGCCGCCGGGGGAGCGGGATGCCGGGGAGGCTCTCCACGGGGACTCGACGCAGGGGCCCGGCCCGGGCAGAGCGGGCGGGCTGCGGGCGGCGCTGGCGGCGCGGGCGGGGCGTGGGCACTGAGCGGGAGGGGGGACTGCGCGGCCCCGGGACCGGCCGGAGCCACTGGGGGAGCTGCGTCCCTCCGCGCCCCGGGGCGGGAAGGGTGGCCCCGCCGCCGGGGTCGTGGCGGCAAGCTGGGCCCGCGATTTGGGGCCGGGGAGTGGGCCGGCCCGTACCTGGTCTTGAAGTCCTGGTTATAAATGGTCCGCAACCGCTCGCGATCTGTCTCCCTGTCCAGTCCCCGATCGACCAGGAAATTCTCGAATCTCTGGCCCGTCTCCCGAAGCTGCCGGCAGCTGAACTTACTGGGCATCGCGGCGGCGACTGCGGCCCAGGCAGGAGGGTTCGTAGAAATGAAACTGAAAGTCGCCGCCGCGGCGGGAAGTTGGCGGCCCTAGGATGAGGGTGCAGCAGGGGAGAAACCCCCTAACTCTGACCCCTGATCCTGCAGGCTCCCTTCTCCCCCCACCAGGCTTCCCTCCTCCGTTCTTTTCCTACCTGAGCCTTCCCTTCGGTCTCTTCGTCCTATCCCCTCCCCCTCTTCCCATTAACTCTTTCCTAAGGAGTCTGACCCCTCCCTCAGGGCCCTCCCCTTACCCCAAGCTCCCTCCCCTGGCTTCCAGCCAGAATCCGAATGTGGCTATCGCCTGGGGCCCCCTGAACCGTCCGGGAGGACTTCCTAGCCTCAGCTTGGGCTACTCCCACGCCCACCTCCCAGGACTTCGGGACTTATTGAAAAGCAGGGGAGCAAAGGGCAGGGACTGGGACCTGGGTCGGCTGCAGCTGGACTGGGGCGGCTTGTCCAACACCTCCCCCAGACAGCCTGGGACACAGGCAAGTACGGAAGCGAGCGGCACGCCCCCCCTCCCTCCCCCATTTTCCCTTCTCGGGGTTTCAGACGCTTGGAGGAAGGCGTAAGAGCCTAGAAGTTTGGAGGGAAAGAACCAAGTGTCTCTGATAAAGGTGAGTACGCGTGGGAGGGAGGGACAAGGGACTCCGCTGGGACGAAGAGTCCATTACTTTTCTCTGTCACATAGGCTTCGTTATGTGGAGAGGCTTAAGCCACATATTTGGGCACTTAATTGCACTCCAGTCTGTATTACTCTTTAATTGTTACTAGTATTTAGCTAAGGGTTGCCCTAGTCATCAAAATATTAGCTTCTTGAGAGCAAGAGACTGTTACGTCAGGCAATAAATGGTTAATAGCTACAGCATCAGTACCAGGAAGAGAAGTAAAAGAAGTTTCAGAATACGGACTGTTAAGACAAACTAAAGGGGGTAGGGCTACAACAACAAACCTAAAACAAGCCTCAGCATCTATTTATCTTCTGAATAACAAAAACACATACACTAGGATGGAGCAAAGATAATAAAAGTTACAGTAAAAAAATCTTTAAACAAAAATACCAGAGTTCCAAATATATCCAAGGTGGTGCTGTTCTCCGAAGTAATTCCCTGTAGGAAGCCACACGCTCTTTCTAACCTAGTGTGAAGAATGCCCAGAACCCAGATCATGCTCCAGTTGGGCTACCCCTGTACCTTTTCCCAGGCCAACAACCAACTAAAGCCAAGAAAAACAGGCTTTAGCAACAGGAAATTCAATGTCAGTGGGAACCAAAGCTACAGGGAGGGGGGAAAACAGAACAGGGGAAAATCTTGTCTTAGAAATTGCTTATGCAAAGTAGGGGGAAATACTAGGAATGTAGCCAAAGATTTTATCTTTTTTCTCCCCCAATTATCTGGTGAGGCCTGAGTATTAAAGAGAGTGAACTCCTCAGAACTGCATTGTTACTTACCATTTCAAAAACCTATCACCCACCATACCCAAACTGAATGTCTGGCTCCATTCTTTTTTTTTTTTTTTTTTTTAACATCTTTATTGGAGTATAATTGCTTTACAATGTTGTGTTAGTTTCAGCTGTATAACAAAGTGAATCAGCTATATGTATACATATATCCCCATATCCTGGCTCCATTCTGATCCACAAATCTAAGCCCCCATTATTCCTGAGTACATAACCTCCCCCTTCTCTATTTATGCCTGTCTCCTGGATGTTCACAAAACATACACAAATAGCTGTAGTATAGTAAAAAATGGGTGAAAATGTGATGTTATGTGGCTTTTGTTACAAGGGAACCTGTCTAAACCAGTTTCGTCTGTAAAAATCCACTTCCCTTGGAGTTGTAATCGTTATTTTCACATGTGACTGTCTAGATGGCTAGAATGGTCTTCCTTCCCACCTTTCACAACCAGCTCAGGTCTCACTTTCCTGAAGCCTCCCCAAATCCATCTGTACTTATAAGTATCTGACTTTAAAGTAGTGAGGTTGATTTTAGTTTGGGACTAAATAAGCACTGAAGGCAATCTGAAAGTTAACTCTGGCCAATGACATTACTGGAACAAACCTAGAGCCTCCGAAGATAACCATACTTTGGAGAAGAATGTTAAAAGCCCTGTTTTTTTCAAAATTCTCGTTACTCTATAGTTACTTGGAGTCTACAATTCAGCATTTGAACTGTCTCTAACTTTATGTATTCCAGTAAGACTGTACTCTAAGGCAACTAGAAACAGCCCTTAAACTGAGATGCTGAAATTGGTCAGTCTACCACAGACCAAAGGAATGGCTGTGGCAGGTACAGTTGAGCCTCGTTATTTGCAGATTTTGTATTTGCAAATTCACCTACTCACTAAAATTAGGAACCCCCCAATCAATATTTGTGTCACTTTTGTAGTCGTCTGTGGATGTGCAGTGGCAAAAAAAATTTGAGTTGCCCAATGTGCATGTTCCCAGCTGAAGTGGAACAAGGCCATGTCCTGCTTTCTTGTTTCAGGCTCATATAATAAAAATCCTTTTCGTGGTCTATTTTGTGGTCACGTTTTTTGTGCTTTTTTGTTGATTTCACTGCTTAAAATGGTCCCCAAGCCTACGTAGTGCTGAAATGCTGCCTAGTATTCTTAAGAAGGCTGTGATGTCCCTTACAGAGAAAATTCCCATGTTAAGTTCCTATGATAGCATTAGCTGTCAGCGTGAGTTCAATGTTAATGAATAAAAATGAATATTAAATAAGGTGATTTAAATAAAAACAAATAAACCAAGATTATGTATTGATCGGTTGACAAAAATGTTGTGACCAGAAGCTTGCAGGAACCTAACTCTGTATCTCCTCTAGGAGCAATGTTTCAATATGTGCTAATTCAGTGTTTGCTGGCAACTTTACAGAACATAACCACAGTAAATGACTCAACATACGTAAGAATGCTTTTTGATACATTTGGTTTCTGCCCTCAGAGGGCTTAGATCTACCCTGGTTTTTTTGTTTTGCTTTTGGCTGCACTGCATGGCTTTCGGAATCTTAGTTCCTGGAACAGGGAATGAACCGGTGTCCCCTGCAGTGGAAGCATGCAGTCCTAACAGCTGGACCACCAGGGAATTTCCTACTCTGTTTTTTAATATATACTCTGTTCGAGCGAGAATTTTAGTTAGCTCAGCTTATCTTATGGGACCAGCCAGTTTTGTTCTATATTTACCAGTCTTCTTTTCTTTCTTTGATTTCCCAAGTAGTTAAGTCGCTTGGTAGTTCTATTTAAATTATGAATTTATAAATTGGCATTCAGATTGTATCAGTCTTTTGTGAGTTTGGAGAAAATGTGCCAAGGTTTGCTAAGTATCTCATGAATCTAGATGAGTTCTAGTTTATAAAAAAGAACAGGCAGGGCTTCCCTGGTGGCACAGTGGTTAAGAATCCGCCTGCCAATGCAGGAGACATGGGTTCGAGCCCTGGTCCGGGAAGATCCCACATGCCGTGGAGCAACTGAGCCCGTGCGCCACAACTACTGAGCCTGCGCTCTAGAGCCCGCGAGCCACAACTACTGAAGCCCATGCACCCAGAGCCCGTGCTCCAAAATAAGAGAGGCCACCGTGATGAGAGGCCCACACACCGCAACTAGAGAAAGCCCGCGTGCAGCAACGAAGACCCAACGCAGCCAAAAATAAATAAATAAATACATTTATTAAAAAAAAAAAAAAGAACAGGCACTAGAACTAGGCAACTAACAGAAGCACAACCATCCAGGCAGAAATGAAACAGTAATTTCAAAATTTCAGCAGTGTAATTTCAAAATTTCAAATATAGGAGTGAGGCCTCACAGAAAACTCCTCTCCCTCTGGCTGGGAAACTTTTGCCCTAGGATACCATAGGCTGATTTCAGCAGTGGGATAAAATAGACCTAATTCAAGCAAATACTCTGCTGAAGGAGGTTAAGGAAATCAGGAGGTCTGTGTAGGACTTGGCAAGGAGAGTTGACTTCCTCCCAGTTATAAGAAACCAAGGGCTTTAGATGGCCAAGAGATTGAGTCTTTACAAAAGTCTGTATGGACTAAGGAAATCAATGGGGCAGGCTGATGGGGTTAGTAAGTTAAAGGCAAAGGCCAGAATGCTTGAACCTGTACTACAAGTACATAGTGTAGTATACCTAAATGTCCCTCAAAGGGGTGGGAATTTGAACTGGCCTTGAATGGAAGGTGAAGCACTGAAACGCCTCTGGTTCCATTTTGGGAAACAGGACAGAAGCCTTTCCCACATGTCTGTAAGCAAGTTAAACTCATATGGAAAGAAAGCATTTAGAGTTAAGTTGATGTGAAATATTACCCAAGTTCACGGTGCAGGGATTCTTTCACTTCTACTTCCTACCTAGTAACTATAATTACCTGGGCCTTGTTTTCTGAGTGATAGGTAGAGAAGATAACTAGATTTTTCTTTTTGACAGAAATGGAAACTCCAAAACAAAGCCTTTGAAACACCAGTAGCCACTGAGTGTAAAGCAGTATGATCCATAGAGAAACTGCTCAAACTTTAAAAAAGAAAAGAGGTGGGGGAGGACTTCTCTGGTGGTCCAGTGGTTAAGACTCCACGCTCCCCACTGCAGGGGGCATGGGTTCAATCCCTGGTCATGGAACTGTGGTCCACATGGCATGGCCACCAAAAAAAAAAAAAAAAAAAAGCTGTTCTTCCCAAGTCTTTGGATAGTCACTGAATTTATACTAGTTGAAGGTAGAAACCAATTTCAGAAACCCTGAACATTCTCATCAAATAAGATCAATTCCAAATCTTACCTTGAGAACAAGGGCTGAAGAGACTGGCTCAAAAAGGAGAGACTCAGACAATTTAAGAACAAAACAGGTATATTTCTATTGGACTACCTGATACAGAGGATAGTGTGGTATGGATGGATAGTATGAATGACATATAATACAAATATATTTTATTTGAAATAAACAAAAATGCTTACACAGCTCAATGGGTCACTTGGAAATAAACTCTTGCTTGACTGTATTACCAAGCAGAAACAAAGCTGAAACACAAACCCTTCTTTTGACATGTATTTGGAGGAAGACACTACTTGGTTTTTAAAAAACTGACCTTCCCTTAAGGCCTGGTCATAGAAATGTAAACAATGTAAATGAATCCACCATTACCAGTTGTTATATCATATCTATGTTACCTGTGTATTCTGAGATCACACCTGTACCTGCCAATAAACCTGGGAAGGGTTGCTATATCACAGTTACATTTGAGTTGGCAGGCAGGACTGAGGAAGTAATTTGGAAAAAGTTTTACATCCTATTTAGAACAAATCACTAGTATTCCCTTAAATAACAGGTTACAATAGAAAGATACTGTCTGAACTTTGTCCTTCTCACTTTGGTTCATTTTTAGTTTTTGTTTGTGATTAACATAGTTGTTTGATTCATTCGCTTATAGTACAATTCTGCCACAAAGTATTAAAGCACAAGATACCTATTATTCCTTCAACATCTGCATTTTTTCAAGTTTTATACTCTACTATATCCCTAGTATGTCAGCAGTTTTTGAATATTAAAAAAATAATAATAAGTGGGTAAAACTCTTCTAAAAATGCACATGTCTATAACTATAATGGTACTAGATGGGAAAGAAACAATGATGGAAGGGAAAAAAGCAAACACGTTCATTTGTAGGGAATGTGGTTCAAGTCTTTGGATTTAAAAACAACTTCCCCAGAGAAGCTGGCTATAATGGAATTTCCAGAAAACTTCCTTTGCCTCCAAAAAGGACCTGAAAAACCCCAATCCAGATGTTTGAAACTATAGTTATGAGATGCTATAAATGATGATCAAAGCAACTGGAGGGAGAAGGATGAATGTGTCTTCCATGCAGCTGTAGTTTGTAGCATAGCCTCTTTAGCTGTTGGTTGATCAGTAAAAACCACTGAAGTACCAGAAGTGCTTTGAAGGACTGGGTGGCAAAGTACTGAACATATTACCTGTCTATGTCAGTAACAGGGCTTCATGGCTAGGAAAATTTTCTAAACAGTAAAAGGACTCCAGGATAGATATCTCTCTCCATCATTAAATGTGGCAGAATTAAAAGAAAAAAAAAGATTTACAAGTAGATATAGTGAAAACAGAAAATTACCAGGCAGAAAACACAGAAGAATCAAGACAATGCTATAGGTTCAACAGTATTCCATGAGGCTAGAAAACCTGTTAACTTTGAAAGCCCTAGCAAAATATCACTCTTGTTTATAAATCACTTATTTATCATATGACCACACATTGCATCCTTTCTTTCCATGTATTGAAGAATCCTACATTCAGCCTTTAAGCATTCTGCATTTCTTTGCCAATCTTGTAGCTGAGTATCTTGTTCCAGTCGATTTTGGTGCGGGTAACTGGAAGTTGCCGGCGCAAGGCCTTGAACGTGGTGTCTGACATTGTTTGATAGTTTTCACTAATTGCTGTCTGCAATAGATAATTGAAAATAAGTTGCTTGAACAGAAACCAGATGTAGTCAAAGGACATGCTTGAGTCCCCTAAGGACATACAGGCTGTAAGATTTCTAGTGAGCACTTCTCCAATCTCTGAAGCAGGTTAAGAAGCCCACCTGTGTTATTTCTAAAGCAAGGGCTATACAGGTATCCCCCGCTTTTCCAAAGTTTGCTTTATGTCACTTTGCTTTTACCAAAGCAAAAAGCAAAAACAGCGTTCAGCATTTGTTTTGCAGTGAGGCTGTTACAGGGGCAGGGTGCACCATGAGCAGTAACAGTGACCCCACCAAGCTCCTTCCTCAGGAATTACACTCAGCAGCTCAGCATCAAGCAAGCTGGAGCTGTGAACTGCGTCTGTGAGCATCTGTGCTGTACCTCAATTATTTGTGCATCTGATAGCAAGATGTGTTCTAAGGTAATTGCTTCTCTGCTTTATGCCATTTGGACTTAGGAAAGGTTTCATAGGAACGCTCTACTTTGGGATAGTAAGGGAAATCTGTAGTACCTTCCAATGCCAAAACCTTGATTGTAAGCAGAATGCAAGAAGGTCTGCAAAGTCTCCACTCTTACTAACACTGAACAACATGTATATTTATGTTCAAAGGAGAGAGAAGTCTAACAAAATATGTTAAAAGCAAAATAAGGGGGCTTCCCTGGTGGCGCAGTGGTTGAGAGTCTGCCTGCTAATGCAGGAAACACGGGTTCGAGCCCTGGTCTGGGAGGATCCCACATGCCGCGGAGCAACTAGGCCCGTGAGCCACAACTACTGAGCCTGCGCGTCTGGAGCCTGTGCTCCGCAACAAGAGAGGCCACAATAGTGAGAGGCCCGCGCACCGCGATGAAGAGTGGCCCCCACTTGCCACAACTGGAGAAAGCCATAGCACAAAAAAAAAAACGAAGACCCAACATAGCAATCAATCAGTCAATAAAGAAATCTAAAAAAAAAAAAAAAAAAAAAAAAAAAAAGCAAAATAAGGCATTAGACCTAGAAAAATCAGTTTCAAATCATCTTACCTGATACTCATTTTCTGCATGCTCTATAATTTTAATAAACTCCTTAGCAGTTTGGACTTCATTCTAATAGAGAGAGGAAAAGGGGGAAATAAGAATTTTAAAAATTCTTAAGCAGTGAATATAATTCAGTAAGCAGTGAATAAAAAAATACTAAAAAGTAAGTCCATCTAAACTAACATTTGTATAACAATTTAGTTTTTCAAGCTTTCCCATTCACATTATCTTTGGTTCTCACAACAACCCTGTGAAATAGATGTTATTATTACCACCTCCATTTTGCAGATGAGAAAACAGAATCCTCTTAAGTGACTTGACCAAAATTATACAGCCTTTGAATGATAAAGATGGGATCCAAATCCAGGTCCTCATCAAAAAAACCCACACTTCTTTCCAATCTACTACAGTATGCCCAAAAGACATCATGATGTCTTGAAATTTTTATGCCTTGAAAACATCCCTGGTTTTAGATGATATAAACAATGCCCTCAGACATATCAGTCATATATTCTAAGCTCAGAGGCTCCTCTAAGCCAATCAATCACATTTTGCTTTACATGATTTGGGTACAAAATGAGTTGAATCTCTCTCTTTCACAATTAAGTAAAACAGAATTAAAGAGGGTGAGATTTAATGCCCAGGGCAGCATCCCAAGATCCTTTCAAAGAGTCAAAACTACTTTCTATTCATAATAATACTAAGACACAGTTAATTGCCTTTTCCACGCTCACTCTCATGTGTGTACAGTGTAGTTTCATAGAAGCTATGAATGTGTGATGACTTCATTACTTTTTTTTAAAAAATAAATTTATTTATTTATTTTTGGCTGCGTTGGGTCTTCATTGCTGTGCACGGGCTTTCTCTAGTTGTGGTGAGCGGGGGTACTCTTTGTTGCGGTGCGTCGGTTTCTCATTGCGGTGGCTTAGGCTCTAGGCACTTGGGCTTCAGTAGTTGTGGCTCGCGGGCTCCAGAGCGCAGGCTCAGTAGTTGTGGCGCATGGGCTTAGTTGCTCCATGGCATGTGGGATCTTCCTGGACCAGGGCTCGAACCTGTGTCCCCTGCATTGGCAGGCGGATTCTTAACCACTGCGCCACCAGGGAAGTCCTGACTTCATTACTTTTTTTTTTTTTTTAAATGGATTCACTTATGTCAAGGGTTTTTTTTTTTTTTTAAAAAAGATTTATTTATTTATTGATTGACTGATTGATTGCTATGTTGGGTCTTCGTTTCTGTGCTAGGGCTTTCTCTAGCTGTGGCAAGTGGGGGCCACTCTTCATCGTGGTGCGCAGGCCTCTCACTATCGTGGCCTCTCTTGTTGCAGAGCATAGGCTCCAGACGCGCAGGCTCAGTAGTTGTGGCTCACGGGCCTAGTTGCTCCACAGCATGTGGGATCTTCCCAGACCAGGGCTCGAACCCGTGTCCCCTGCATTAGTAGGCAGATTCTCAACCACTGCACCACCAGGGAAGCCCCGACTTCATTACTTTTTGAGGGCTAATGTGTGAAGCACATATGAGAATCCAGTTGTCTTTTATTAAGTCAGACATTACACACTTTGTGAAAATGTAAATCAATGACATTCTTTTCACTAATTTTTTTTTAACTTGGAAAATACAGCTGTTTATTGTGAAAGTGAAGGTTAACAAGTAATGGGTTTGTTATTTTTGCTTTAGATTTTTTTTTTTTGGCCATGCCACGTGGTGTGGCATGTGGGAACTTAATTCTCCAA
Source organism: Balaenoptera acutorostrata (assembly GCF_949987535.1). Lineage (NCBI taxonomy): Eukaryota > Metazoa > Chordata > Mammalia > Artiodactyla > Balaenopteridae > Balaenoptera > Balaenoptera acutorostrata. The sequence goes on along the minus strand of NC_080064.1, from coordinate 99,957,924 downwards.
CAAGGTATCAAACCTGCAACCCCTGCAGTGAAAGCACAGAGTCTTAACCACTGGACTGCCAGGAAGTCCCTGTTATTGTTATTTTTAAATTAATAAATAAGTATTTTTAACATTTTTCGGTTTTAATTTCTACGAAGGTAGATAGATACAACACAAATAAACAAAAGCTATTTGAGAGTGCTCAGTAACTTCTAGGAATATAAAGAAGTACTGTGAATGCACGAAGAATTATGTCCCTTCTTTCCAGGTATGGAACACAATACTGTTTGATTGAATATTCCTAAAAATGTTCAGTTTCTCTAATGATATGAATGTATGAATGATAACCCCTCTAAGGTTTAGTTTGGCAAACTTTCCTTCCTCCTGGTATTTATCAGTTGAAGATATTGCTGTTCCTTGAGCAAATCTCACAACTGAGAAAGAAAAAGAAGTTTGAATTCTCTAAAGCCATTATCACTATTCTCAGTCAAAGACTGTGAACTAACGTGAAGCAACCAACAAAACGGGTTGGTTACATACTAACAATTATAAGCTGCCCAAAACAAGGACCTACTGCATAGCACAGGGAACTATACTCAGTATCTTAATAACCTATAATGGAAAAGAAGCTAAAGAAAGAATATATATATACATACATACATATATATAACTGAATCACTTTGCTGTATACCTGAAACTAACACATTGTAAATCAACTATATTTCAATAAAAATTTAAAAATATAAAAAAGTAGAATCTTTTATAAAGTGCTTAAAAAAAAAAGTAAAGGCTGCCAAAATCAAAGTAGTGACAACAACCTAAATTTCTAGTGGCAGAATCAGTACTCAGGGGCTTCCCTGGTGGCGCAGTGGTTAAGAATCTGCCTGCCAATGCAGGGGACACGGGTTCGAGCCCTGGCCCGGGAAGATTCCAAATGCTGCGGAGCACCTAAGCCCATGTGCTACAACTACTGAGCCTGCACTCTAGAACCTGCAAGCCACAACTGCTGAAGCCTGTGCACCTAGAGCTTGTGCTCCGCAACGAGAGAAGCCACTGCAAGGAGAAGCCCGCGCACCGCAATACAGAGTAGCCCCCGCTCACTGCAACTAGAGAAAGCCTACGTGCAGCAGCGAAGACACAATGCAGCCAAAAATAAAATAAATAAAATAAATTAAAACAAAAAAAAGAAAAAGAAAGAATCAGTACTCAGGATCAAAACTAATTTTTTTTAAAGAAAAACAAGATGAAAGTGAGACAGACATTAAATATTCCACACTCACCGAAACAGTTACTGAATCCTGTACATCTTTATGACTAACCAACTGAACATTGCCATCTTCGTAATAGTGAACCTGTGTGAGACAATGTTTGAGCAAGTTATGTAGGTCACATAGAAACTTACTGCTTAGAGCACAAATCCATGCTTTCAGCCATCCCCAAACTTATCAACTCTGAGCAAATAATTAATATGACCAATGGTAATTTGCAATGGTGGTTAAAATTCACAGAAGACTTAAATTTAAGAATTCTCTTTCCTTAGCAGGGAAAACTCATTATTAATTAATAAACAACATTTATTATGGGCTTATTGCTTTCCAGACACTGTGCTACGCATTGTGAATACAAAGATCTTAAATAAGATTTCACTCTTAAAAGTATTAAAATAAAATCAATTAACATTAGTTTTTCTCTGTGAAAACCAAGAAATTTTAATGGACCCTAATCCTTCACACATCTCTCCATATATACCATCATCGTTTTTGGTTAAGTAGATCTGACCAAGTGCAGTAAAAGCTTGATTGAGGGTTAAAGACAGGACTGAAAAATAAATATTCTGTTGGTAAATCAGGCTACAAAAATAAGTAAGGCAAAAGCAGTCCTGAGGATTAAGGCAAAGTGGGGTACTACAATTATGATAACAATTAGCAAGAAGGAGGATTACCCAAGAGACAGACTAACCATTCAACTAGATGTAAAGGCTCAGGAAGTTTCAGCAATTTACAAGATAGGTTCAGTCACAGTCACCAAAAGTAACAAAACCTTTCCTAGGTTTCATCTGCTAATAAAAATTTCAACATGGCTATCATCAATGTAAATCCTCAGAAACTGGTGCCTTCCCAGAACTATCCTTTTGCTTATAGAATAACCAAAGGTTTAACTATCTTAATGACATTTCCAAATAACTCTCACTCTGATTTTTAAAAGATATGTAAATGAAGTAAGCTTTCCCCCAAAGTGTGATCAGCCAGTCTGTGGTAAGTTATAAATGAGGTCTGGGTACTGGGCCCTGCTGTCAAAGTCTTACCAGGAACCTCTGTGATGTGCCCTCTTAATTTATAGGTGCGCCTTGGCAAAGCTGAAACACAAGTAACTTATCTCCTTCTACGAGGAAAATAAATTTCCTTGCATAAATTTATAGTAAGCTGCCAGGCTAATGCTGATGCCACAGTTACAAGAGGTCTAGAGCATAGGGCTACTCATAGACATAGTCAACAGATATAGAACAATGTATTTTCTTCGGTTGGGCTCCCCCAGAAGCCGACCCCGGGATAAAGATTTGTGAGATAAAATTTATTTCGGAGGTAATCTCAGGAAGCACTAGTAAGGACTGAGGAAATGAGACACAGAAGGCAAGGAAGTGTTCTAGGTGCATTAAGGAGCACATTACAGCTGCAGGCACTGGACTCTGGAAGACGACGCAGAACATGCTTTAGAGTTGTCCCACCTGAGGGGTGAAGAAGCTGGCAGATTTACCCACCAACTTTTGAATGGCACTAAGGGCTGTGCCAGAGCTATGAATGTTATACTTCCAGTTTGCCTCATCTGAGTTGGGAATGCTCCTGCAGCTAGGAGAAGCTCCCAGGAAGAGAGGTGCAGCTACTTGTAGCAGGAAGTAATCAGTATGTAGGAAAAAAGTGGTTACAGATGACATCTCCTATGTATATTTTGATTAAATTATACCATTTAAAAAGGCAACTCTTGCTAATTGTTATTAAAGCAAGACTTAACCACAGTATAATAGAGGTAAAATTAGGTACTGATCTTCTTAGATATCATTAACTGTTTAATCTGACTTCAGAGTTAGTTGGGCTTAAGAATTAAATCACCATGAATTTTGAAAGTCAAACCTGTTAGGGTATCAGAAGACTTCAATCCAGATAGGCATCAAATGAGTTAATAAGCTCCTTATTCACCTGCCTGTCTGTCCTGACACCAGCATTAGAAATCTACTCTGCTTGGTTTATCACACGTGGCCATTCTCTCTAGTTCCTCTGTTTTATTTACTTGGTTTAAAACCTCCTGTCATTACTGTAAAATAAATAAATAAATAAAACAAAACAACAAGTCCATTCACGTAGCTTTCTTCAGAGCTAAGAGTTAACCTTAAGTATATGTATATGTACACATTTAAATGAGATACATAAGACTGTACGTAAGTTCCAGTAGCTGCTATATAGTCACTTCTTAATAATTAGTTATTTTCTTCTTTCGTAGAACTGCTGTTTGATAATTCCTGGAAAGATCTTAGGTTATCTTTGAAAGAGAAAAATAACAAGCAAGCAGTACACTTCACATGACTATCCTTTATCAACCCAGAATAGCTCTGTTTAACTACAGTACTTCCCTAGGAAGGAGGCTTCAACTTCTATTTCTATTTACCATTGATCTCCTTTTGCATCTACATATAGCTGTTCCTTATTTCTAATGTCAGAACAAATATCAACTTGCATGTTTGTTTTAAAGATGTGATGTTTTAACATGGCCTATTAACATATTGGGATCTCACCTGAATCTTAAGTACTCCAACCACCTGGGCTGTAGATGGTGTGATGGTGAACTTCCATTCTGATCTCCAACGACCATTCCTATTAAAACACACACACAACACTGTAGAATTAACAATAAGAAAGAGGTGATTTGCCACTGAGGCAGAGAATTGGGGAAATTGGAAAAAAATGAAACAAGTCATTTCCAGTTTGACAAATCCAAGGCTCTATCCACTCAAATGTAAGTTTGTATCCAACTGGCCTAATCATAAGCCTTTTCTAAGTTATTTTGACTTTCACTTTTTATTTTTTATCTTGGAGTAGAAAACCATGCCTATTCTGCTCATGAGAGGCTTTTCCACAAACAAATGGATGGGCCACTGAGTTATGCAATAACTCAAGTATTATTAAACAAACTCAAGTAAAACTCAGACTTTCCACTGGGTACTTTATTAATCACTTATTCTCACTCAATGTAAGAGTAATATTTGAAAGATAGATTATAAAATCTTAGAAGAAATCTAAATGATCACATCCAAATCCCTCATTCTGCAGTAGGGAACTGAAGCCTCTAAGTCAGATAACTTATCGCAAGCTAGTTAGATTAAAAACCAAGTCTCGGGCTTCCCTGGTGGCACAGTGGTTAAGAATCCGCCTGCCAATGCAGGGGACACCAGTTCGAGCCCTGGTCTGGGAAGATCCCACATGCCGTGGAGCAACTAAGCCCATGCACCACAACTACTGAGCCTGTGCTCTAGAGCCCGTGAGCCACAGCTACTGAGACCGCGCACCACAACTACTGAAGTCCCCACGCCTACAGCCCGTGCTCCTCAATGAGAGAAGCCACCGCAATGAGAAGCCCATGTGCTACAAAAAAGAGTAGCCCTGCTCGCCGCAACTAGAGGAAGCCCGTGTGCAGCAACAAAGACCCAACACAGCCAAAAATAAATAAAAATAAAATAAATTTATAAAAAACAAAAAAACAATTCTCAACTGCTGGTTTGGTTTCTTTTCTATATAAATTAGATTAAAAAAAGAAGAGAACATCTACTTTCTTACCAGAAGTTTTTAGGCTGAAACTGGTGGCTTTCAATACATGCAATAATGGTCTGTTGCCCATCTATAGTTCTAGCATAAACCTATAGTTAAAAAAAAAAAAAGTTAGATTTTTGAAAACATATTTAAGCAACAAACACTATACAAAAGCAGTGTGCTAAATCCTTGGAGGAGATGAAGAGTCAAACAGGGTGAGCTTACAACTCAAGAGAGTTCACGGAATATGAACACAAACCACATGTTAAGTTCTAGAGAAGACAGTGGTACAATGAATACAGAAGGAAATACTGCTTTAGGTTTAGGGTACAAGAGAGGTACCAGTTGGAATGCGCCTTACAAGACAGATGAGATTCTGATAAGTAGAGACTAAGAATAAAGATGAGTAGGCAGTTCAGGGAGGAAACGGGGGTGCTGGTCCAGTGAATGACTCAATGGTAATTAGTTCTGTCAGGTTAGAGGGTGTGCGTGAAGTGGAACTGTGGAAGATAACATAAGATGGTAGATTTGGGCCATGTAGTAGTAGATGTAAGGTAAGAAGACTGGACTTTATTCTACAGGCAACGGACAGAAACCAAAACAACATGACCAGAACTATTATTTGGGGATAATAATCAATATTGGTGTACAGAGTAAAATGGGAGAAAAGTTGAAAGTTAGGCCACATAATTAATCTAGGCAGTAAAATAGGGTAGTGTCGATGGGCATAAGAATGCAGAAGCACAATCAAAAGTCTGACAATATATTGCAAGTGAAGGGCAAGAGAAAGGGAGGGGCCAAAGTACTTGCATGCTTGGGTGACTAGAAAGACAGTGGTGTCATTAACAAATTAGAAAATTCAGATGGAAATGTCCAGCTAGGAGTTAGAAATACCAACTGTTCTGTAGTGTAGGAGAGGTGAACAAAAATGTGATCACCAAGGAAAAGAAAAAACAAAAGGCTTTACAGTCCACAAAATGTTTTTATATTTATTTTCCTTTTGCTCTAATAAATATAGTGAAACACACTGTTATTATCTATAGATGATAAAGTTGACGTTCATAGAGCTTCTTGCCCAAGGTCATTCAGAAAGTGGTTAAGGTAGAACCCAAACCCATTGCTTTTCTGACACCAAATTCTGTAACTTCCCCTACATTAAATAAACTACGAGTTTTTGAGAGAGAGAAATACAGCAATGGGGAATGCCTACATTTACAAAAGTAGGGGAGAGGAAAAGAAATAAGCAGACACAGAGTAAGAATAATTAAAGGGTACTGACATAGCAGTCTAAGAAAAGATAATTTCTAGAAGTAGCTGGATGGCCTCAGTGTGAAATGCCATACAAAAGTCAAGGACCAAGAAAAGGACACTGGGTCAGGCAATTCAGGAATCATTAATAACCTCAGAGAGCAGTTTTTGTAGAGTAGGGACTGAAGCCACAATTCATAGGGTTAAGAATTGGATAAGTAATGAGGAAGGCACTAGTAGGAGCAGAATGCTCCATGGTTTGGTTGTATAGCAGAGAGAGAGATGCGGGAAGGGAGAAGCAGAGGAGAGGGAGGAGGGGCAAGGTGGAAGGAGAAGAAAGAGAAGTAACTTACAGGAATTACTATCTTGACTGAAGAAATGTCCTCCCCCACCCCATACCCAACCCACTTAAGGACAGGAGAAATAAAAATATTTCTGGGTAAAGAGAACTATACATCAGAAGAGAAAACAAAGTCACAATTAGACATCTTGAACTAGATAGGATTGTTTCAAATCAAGAACATGGATCCTTCTTCCTCAGATTCAAGTACATGGAAGAAAGGGAAGATTTCTGAGTGTGGAAAGACGAGAAATAAAAAGATCTCATGTCATTCTCAATCCTATTAAAATGTGGAGGAGTAGATGCCTAAGGACAATGGGAAAGTTTTGAAACACAGTACAGTTAATCCTTGAACAACACTAGTCTGAATTACTATTTTATTAAATAGTAAATACTACAGTGCTACATGATCCACCATTGGTTGACCCACAGTTAGATGAATCCACAGACACAGAACCATGGATACAAAAGGATCTCGGACATGGAGGGCCTATTATAAGTTATACTTGAATTTTCAACTGCACGATGGGTTGGTGCCCCTAACCCCTGCATTGTTCAAGGGTCAACTGCATATAGAAAATATCAGGGATTACTGAGATAAAATTAAGAATTACTAAGCAGAACAGCTGAGGATATAAGACACTTCAGTACAGTAGACACTGTTAGAATAATTCCATGACTTTCTGTAGCTCATTTATTAGCTAAGAGAAGTGAGAAAAAGACACAGTACTCAGTGTGGAAGCTCTCCAAATTAAGAATGAGTAGTGACAAATTTTGAATAGGTAATAAATGATGAATTGAAAGTATATTTAAGAATGAATAGTCAATTTCTAAAAAAGTGTGTGTATCATGTCTCCCTTTGCATTACTAGGTTCTAAAATGTAATTCTGTACTTATCCACCATAATAGGTTTTCTCCATTATTTAAAAACAAAAAAACAGGAACAAAAACAAATCAAACATACAATAATAACCAGCATTTATTCAGAGCTTACTTTGTGTCAGACACTTTCTAAGCATTAATATTCTAACACTTTAATAATGTCACAATTTTACAAAGGAGAAATCATGATAAAACCAAAATTTATCTTTTTTTCCACCAAAACGTATTAAAAGAAAGTCAAAATTACCTTCGATTTTTAAAAAATTGTTTAGTTCAAATAATTTTGACTTTCCAATGAAATCATTTAAACTATGCAGAAGTAGCTTTATAAAAAGCTTTTTTGATGGGTATAGGGCAATTTCTCATGAATAAATAAGACAAATGTGAAACAGGATACACTGAGATTTAAAATTTTTATGCACCAGGGAATTCCCTGGTGGTCCAGTGGTTAGGACTTGGTGCTTTCACTGCTGGGGCCTGGATTCAATCCCTGGTTGGGGAACTAAGATCCTGCAAGTCGCACGGTGCAGCCAAAAAATTAAAAAAATAATAAATAAATAAAATAAAATAAAAATTTTATGCACTGGGATTTTAAGAAAGAACTTTCAATATAAAATTTTCCATATATACCCCTTTCAAAAATGATTTAGGGAATAAAATGCAGAGGAGACTGTAACTAAGAAGAGATGTTTGTGGCTGGCCAAAGCCTCCAAATGATAAGGTAAATATAAGAAAAACAACACTCTAATAATGAAGCAGGCAGATACTTAACAGTACAGAAGCCGTTGGAATAATGATCTTTCACATAGGCCCTTAAAGCACTGTCACAGGATTCTCTCCAAGACTTCAGACCTCCATCTACTTCCTCTGGCTGGGGGTCACTTGCTTCTTTCCGTAAGTGATCGAACTTAAAGGAAATTTTGTTTCTTGGATCTAAAAATCTGCTATTACCCAGGTCACCGTGTTCTGTAATTAAGACCTTCCAAAGAATAATTACAAATATAAGTAACTCTGTAAAAAAAGACAGTTCTTCTTGTCACATTTTACAAAACAAACAAGTACAATTCTGGAGACGATTAACTTTTCATTTAGTCAGATTTCTCTTTCATAATTGATTTTTCAATCAATTCACATTTTTATTTTTATAAAAATATTATGTTTTGGGGTAAGTCAACTCTAAACTGCAACATTTCCCCCATCCTAACAATACCCTTCATTTCTTGGTTTCTGATTAATATACAACCTATGTATATATATATATAACTGTCATAAATTATATGTACACTTTTGTATTCCTTTTTCACATATTTCATGAACTTTTTCCAGAGTCATTACACTTAGCATTTAAAATAGGTAATACAATAAATCACATGGTTCAAAAACTATATAAAGTGAAATCTTTTTCTCACCTTTATCTCCCATTCACCAAATTCCCAACATATTCCCCCTTTCCACAGAAAGGTAACTGATTTTATTAATTTAGAGCAAGAGTTGTCTTTGGCAAACTATGCATGAGGTGGCATTTGTTTCTGTAAATAAAGTTCTGTTGAACACAGCCCCACTTGTTTGTTTTTGTATGGTCTATGGCTGCTTTCCTGCTACAACAGCAGAGCTGAGTAGTCAAGGCTGACTCTTTGTCCCACAGGCTGATAATATTTACTATCTGACCCTTTACAGAAAAAATTTGCCAATTTCTGATTTAGATTATTCTTTGTTTTTTTTTTTTTTACAAATAGAATTGAATATTCGAATTCTCTACCCCTTTCTTTTACACAGAAACTAGAATACTATACTGTACTTTTTCTTTCTTTCTTTTTAAATCTGATGTATCTAGATGATCTTTCCATACTAGTGCTTAGAGAACTTCCTTGTTTATTATAGCCATGTATGACTCTATTGTACAGGTGTACAAAAATTTATTCAACCAGTCCCCTATTAATGGATAGTTTGGGTAGTTTCTAATCTTTTGCTGTTATGAACAATACTGCAACGAATGTCCTTGTATGTTCGTATGTACAAATTACGTACATGTGCCAAGCACACCTGTGGGATAAATTCCCTGAAGCAGGACAGTTGGGTCAAGGGTAAATGCACTCATAATTTTGATAGAGATCGACAAACTGCCATCTATCACAGGATGTTGTACCAAGGTACAAGCCCATTTCTTTTCACCTTAAAAAAAAAGTCATTTGTATTTCCACTTTGGTGAACTATGTGTACCTAACTTGACCACTTTCCTACTGAGTCTTTGGTGTTTTTCTAGTTGAACTCCAGGGAGATTATCCTTTTGCATGTGTTTTGAGTTCCACATATTTTCCCCTAACTTGCCATTTGTCTTTTGACACAGTTACCATTTAAAATTAACTATATACGATCTCATTATATGTATATCTCATTATACATACCATAGTATACTTAATCATTTCTGAATTGAAGGAGCTTTAAGCTAGTTACAGTTTCTACCATTGAAAGCCACTATAAGTTCTACCATAAAAAAGTCTTCTCCTTAAAAATAATTCTTTGGAAAGAATTCCTACTTTTGAGATTTCTGTCCTTATCATCAGACTATCTTTAAAAACCTTGTTTATGGGCTTCCCTGGTGGCGCAGTGGTTGAGAATCTGCCTGCCAATGCAGGGGACACGGGTTCGAGCCCTGGTCTGGGAAGATCCCACATGCCGCGGAGCAACTAGGCCCGTGAGCCACAATTACTGAGCCTGCGCGTCTGGAGCCTGTGCTCTACAACAAGAGAGGCTGCGATAGTGAGAGGCCCGCGCACCGCGATGAAGAGTGGCCCCCGCTTGCCGCAACTAGAGAAAGCCCTCGTACAGAAAGGAAGACTCAACACAGTCATAAATAAATAAATAAATAAATAAAAGAACGTGAATTTCTTTAAAAAAAAAACCTTGTTTATAATGACAGTAGGAAAAATACATAAAACTATTTCCTTAGTCTTACCTTCATAAAGCTTTCTCATTATAATTTTGCAACTTTTGTAACTACAAGGTAAATATATTCACATTAAAATTTTAATTTGTACTTCCTTAATTACTATTAGTAGGTGATCTAACACTTTTCAAGTTTGCTCTGTATTCTCCAATTGGGTACAGTTGGTTCATGTCTGTTGCTCATTTATCCACTGAACTCTTGGCATCACCCTTAGGTATTTGAATAACCTTTTTATTATGTTTGAGGTACATATTTTCTCCCTTTTAAATCTTATTTTTAAAATCTTTTTATTTTGCAGAAGTCACTTTCTTTGATAAACTTTTCTAATGTTTCATCATTACGCAAGTTATGAATCTCTTTCCATTTCCTACTAAAATTTTATGTTTAAAAAATAGTTAACCTTTAAACTACACTTGGAATTAATCTAGGTATACAGTTGGCTTTGGAAATCAAAATTAAATAAACTTATACATTTTATCAATTATTTCCTTTTCCCTTCTATTTTATGTTACTTAGTTTAAGGCTCCACTATCATTGCTTTATGTCTTTATGTTTGCTAGCATTAGTCTTCCTTCATTGTTGTTTTTGATCAGAATAATCCTGTATGGTCTATTACAATTGTCATTAGGAATTATATGGAGTCTATCTGAAAAAGCTTCACGTATTATTTATATTTCTAAATCGGATAAACTTTCTATATTATTTATATTCCTTATTCAGAAATGTGGCATTTACATCTATTTAATTTTCCATTCATTTCTCTGATTAAAATGTGCGTGTGGGTGGGTGTATATGAACTGTGTGACAGACTCTTGCTTGTTTCCTATCCAATATCCATTCTCTCCCTTTTCCTTACTAATAGAACCTCAAAGGTTTTCAAGAAGGCAGTATGTCCAACTAAAAAGACAACACTTCTCAGCTAGGAATGATAAAGTGATATGCATTCTGGCAACAATTTATCAGTGGAAGGTGCTTCTGGAATAGCCAATAGCACCTCTTGCATCTTCCTCCTTCTTCCTTCCTGGAACATGCATTCAGTGACCAGAGATGGATCAGCTATCTTGAGAACATGATAATGAAAACCATACATAAGGATGGCACAACAGAGAGCTAGAAGCAACTTGCGTCTCTGATGATATGGAACTGCCATAACATCCCAAAATATTACCTCTGGATTTCTTATGTGACAAAAATAGTCTCTATTTAGTTAACCCACTGTAGTTGATTTTCTGTTATATGCAGTGATGGCAACTACTTGAATAACTCAAACGTCTTTCCATATTTTCCTTTTATGTCTAGGTGATGTGTTGTTGTTGTGGCTAAGAATGTGATCTCCTTTTGACTACATTTTTAAGCTGGCTACCGCATGTATATGGGAATGTTCTTATATCATGTATCTGGACACAGACCTTATTATTTCAATAATTCCGCTGTATTAGTGAAGTATACAATATCAACGGTAAGCAATATTTATCATTTACTTTTCAGTATTTTTTTTGTCTTTTATACTTGTAATTAATCTAGTTTCATTGAGAAAATAAAGATAAGCACAAATATAAACTAAAACAAACAAAACAAATTACAGTAATCCTGTAATCCCAACATAGGGCGTTAACATTTTGGTGTATATTTTCCCACATTTCCATTTCTATGCACATCTATATACTACTTTATTTCTGAGTCTAAAGATGCATACATTCCCCTCATGATTTAACATCTCATAAAATGGGATACATCTTAAACTTGAGAGCATCTTAGGACTGTATCATAGTTTAATTGACAGTGTCTTTTCTTTCTTAGTGGCACATAAAGTAAGATGTACCTTTCATAGAATTTAAGATGCAGATTCTAATATAGTATAACTGTTCATTTAAATATCTATTTAAAAAATAAACTAGCATAATGCTACATATTGCTTTATGTTTTAGCTTAATATATCATGAACATATTCCCAGTTCAATATTTCTATCAGTTTTCAATGGTTACATAGAATTTTGGCCTACAGATATTTTTATTTATTTATTTATTTATTTATTTAAAAATTTTTAACATCTTTATTGGAGTATAATTGCTTTACAGATATTTAATTTAATGTTGGACATTTAGATTGTTCCCAATTTTTCATTATCATAAACCTTGCTTCAAATAATCTTTTTACACATTTATATACTTATTTCCCTAGGATAAATTCTATGGACTTGTGGGTTCAAAGGGGATTCAGACTTTTAAAAGGCATTTGCTATTTGGTGCCATATTGCCTTTGAAGCGTACATTAATGAATTTGTAAAGCCCTTTCATATAATGTTCATAACTGTGGTAAAAATGGGAATATGTATTTGCTTTGTTCCTGTATTGGAACAGGAATTCTTGTTTTCCCGTTAAATATAATGTCTCCTGTTATTCTTACCAAGGAGAATTAGAGACAGCTGGAAAACTTGTGTAAAACTCAATTCCTTTTACTTTTACTGTTCTTGTTAGGGACAGCTCTCTCTTCAAAGAAACTCCTAGTATTTTCAGAGGGAGGAAGAATTTCCTAATATGTAGAATATTTACAAAAGCTAAGAATACTAAGACATGAATTTATTCAGCATCTTATCTTCAGACATCTGTTTTACAGTATTTCTACTACTTTCCAGGCACAGTCTATCTAATAGAAACAACTATTACCTGATCTTCATATCCTTCTATCTTCACAGGTGTGAACTGATCCATGTTATACTGGGCAAATGCACTGTTTTTTTTAAAAAAGGAAGAAGAGAGAGAGAAAAGAATTATATATAAATAAATATAAAAGGTAGTTCAGGGAATTCCCTGGTGGTCCACCAGTGGTTAGGACTGTGCACTTCCACTGCAGGGGGCACGGGTTCCATCCCTGGTTGGGGAACTACTATCCTATATGCCATGTGGTGCAGCCAAAAGAAAGAAAAAAAAGGTAGTTCACAGAACAGTGAAAGAGAATGTATAACTGGGGTATCGTTCATTATGGCAATTATAGTGATGCTGTGCAAATTTTAGGTTTGTAGGATCTGGTCCCAAAATGAGTTCTGAAAAAGCAGTATGGACAGGGCAGTAGACTCTCCCAGGCAGCAATTCTTAAAACATTTTCTACAGCTAAAATCTAAACAAATTATATATCACACCAAATGCCTTCATAATAATTATTTGTTGCTCTGCATCAAAATCCTTGTTCCATCTCCCCACCCCACACTTGCCCAGTCATTATCCAATTCTGATTTCCTCTTTACAGAGGAACTCTGGGCCAGTTGGATAGACGGTACCTGAAGGAGTACTTTGTATTGAAGAGTAAAGAACAGCAGTGATAAAACCAGAGAACAGGGGGCCTAGAAAGTTATATAGTATTTAGATTTGAAGACAAGAAAACCAACCAACCAACCAACCAACCAACCAACCACCAATCTAATGTTTTTGAGGACAAGGACAAAATGAAAATGATATTCTAGAAACATTAATTAGCCTGACAGTGATAAGGAGCCAATGATTGGGTAGAATAATAATGCAATTATTCTATGGTTAACTCTATTAAGGTACTTTCTGAATATCTGCTATTTTTTGGCAATTTGAGAAACATTATCACTCCTCAATAGCAGCCTAATCTTTCTATAACTGGCAGTTATAAAAAAATTCAGCCTGAACTAAAAGAACTAAACTGCTTTAACAGGGAAAATCTAGGCAAAAATAAAAATAAGTAAGACCATATAAAATAAACTTTAAGGAAGTAAACAACATTTTGGGGGAACATGTTTTCTCCAAGGGAAAAAAAAACCAACTAAAATTGTTAAAAACCAACTGCTTTATTTTGAGGTATTTTAAACTTAGCTTTCAGGGTACTAGTTTACTATCAACATAGTTTACCCAATATTAGAATAACAAGTAAGTGGATTTAGAAGGATACTTACTGTGCTGCCCCTTCCCTGAGGAGATTGTCATTATTAAGTAGTAGCCTGACATCTGAGGAGGAAAACAATGTTAAAGATGTTAAAATTCAAATGTTCAGTAGAAGACAAACTTGGAGAAATTTTAGCGGATTTCTAGATTAGATTTTTTAGAAAACCAGGCTTTGCAAGATTAGTCTTTGGATATACTGTATATGTAGAAATTCTAAAAATGTACACAAACAGATGCTAATGTTCACAGATTTACACAGAATTATTTGTGGTACAATAATCCAACAATAAATTCTCAAGGAATTTCATAGCAAATGAAAAACATGGTTTACAGAAGGTTACAGTTAGGACTATTTATTTGTATCTAAAGAATCCTTTTAAAATAGATTAAGAATTGTAGGCTTTTCTGTAACATCAGACCAAGAAAGCTGGGCACAATTCAGTCAGTGGCAGTAAAATTGCTGAACATATTTTTCTTTAGAGAATCTAATGTGGGGCCTACAATCTTTTTAAAAAGCTGTATGTCAAGAGTCTAGTCACTTTTCTTCTGGAAGAGGTGTGTCCTTGTTACTAAGAAACTACCAAGCATTAACTCCAAGAGAGAAGGCTGATTATAAGCCAAAGGCAACTGACTCTTGGAGCTTCTGAAAGAAGGGGCTGGCAGAGGCCAATGTGTAGCATGCCAATAAAAACCAGCCGTCATGTCATAAGTAGCTTGCCAACTCAATCTAATGCTTTGGTATCAATTATTCTCATGATAATCCTATAAAGTACATTCAGTTGTCAGAAATAAAACAAGGTACTTCTAACTACAAAGACCACTAATTTTTGTTAAGTCAAGGATTTATCTGAGCTAATCAGCTGGATAAAGTTCAAGTCGTAGGAGTATTTCTAAAAGCTCTGTTGTTGAAAATTTACATTTGGTCAATATGGAAGAGAGACTAGGCGATGAAAGGCTGCATTTGTTTTTCTTGCTGTTAGTGCTCAAATATCCAAAAAACAAGTCTATAAAGAAGAATGTCTTGATTTACTTCTACTGTATTATTTCACTCCTTGTAAATAACATTTATATGTTCTCCTAGTAACTTCTGCTCTGCATCATTGATTTTACCAGTGGAAATTATTGATTGTTCTACAATTTGTGGGGCTCTGAGCCAGCTGCAAATGAACATTACACAGTTCCTCTAACTAAAAGCATGTAACGTTCTTTTTTTTATTATTATTTTTAAAATTTTTATTGGAGTATGGTTGCTTTACAATGTTGTGTTTGCCTCCACTGCACAACAAAATGAATCAGCCATACACGTACAGATATCCTCTCCCTTTTGGACTTCCCTCCCATTTAGGTTACCACAGTGCATTAGGTAGAGTTCTCTGTGCTATACAGTATGTTCCCATCAGTTGTCTATTTTATACATAGTAACTATAATGTATATGTGTAAATCCCAGTCTCCCAATTCCTCCCTCCCCACCCCTTTCCCCCTTGGTATCCATACATTTGTTCTCTACGTCTATGCCTCTATTTCTGCTTTGCAAATAAGATCATCTATACCATTTTTCTAGATTCCACATATATGCATTATTTTTTTTGAATTTTTTTAATACAGCAGGTTCTTATTAGTTATCTATTTTATACATATTAGTGTATATATGTCAATCCAAATCTCCCAGTTTATCCCACCACCACCCCTGCCACTTTGCCCCCTTGGTGTCCATACATTTGTTCTGTACATCTGTGTCTCTCTGCCCTGCAAACCGGTTCATCTGTACCATTTTTCTAGGTTCCAGTTACATGCATTAATATACAATATTTGGTTTTCTTTTTCTGACTTACTTCACTGTGTATGACAGTCTCTAGATCCATCCACATCTCTACAAATGACCCAATTTCGCTCCTTTTTATGGCTGAGTAATATTCCATTGTATATATGTACCACAACTTCTTTATCCATTCATCTGTCGATGGGCATTTAGGTTGCTTCCATGACCTGGCTATTGTAAACAGTGCTACAATGAACACTGGGGTGCATGTGTCTTTTTGAATTATGGTTTTCTCTGGGTATATCCCCAGTAGGGGGATTGCTGGGTCATATGGTAATTCTGTTTTTAGTTTTGTAAGGAACCTCCATACTGTTCTCCATAGTAGTGGCTGTATCAATTTACATTCCCACCAACAGTGCAAGAGGGTTCCCTTTTCTCCACACCCTCTCCAGCATTTGTTGTTTGTAGATTTTCTGATGATGCCCATTCTAACTGGTGTGAGGTGATACCTCATTGTAGTTTTGATTTGCATTTCTCTAATAATTAGAGATGTTGAGCAGTTTTTCATGTGCTTCTTGGCCATCTGTATGTCTTCTTTGGAGAAATGTCTATTTAGGTCTTCTGCCCATTTTTGGATTGGGTTGTTTGTTTTTTTAATATTGAGCTGCATGAGCTGTTCGTATATTTTGGAGACTAATCCTTTGTCTGTTGATTTGCTTACAAATATTTTCTCCCATTCTGAGTGTTGTCTTTTTGTCTTGTTTGTAGTTTCCTTTGCTTTGCAAAAGCTTTTAAGTTTAATTAGGTCCCATTTGTTTATTTTTGTTATTATTTCCATTACTCTAGGAGGTGGATCAAAAAAGATCTTGCTGTGATTTATGTCAAAAAGTGTTCTTCCTAGGTTTCCTCTAAGAGTTTTATAGTGTCCAGTCTTACATTTAGGTCTCTAATCCATTTTGAGTTTATTTTTGTATATGGTGTTAGGGAGTGTTCTAATTTCATTCTTTTACATGTAGCTGTCCAGTTTTCCCAGCACCACTTATTGAAGAGACTGTCTTTTCTCCATTGTATATGCTTGCCTCCTCTGTCATAGATTAGTTGACCACAGGTGCGTGGGTTTATCTCTGGGCTTTCTATCCTGTTCCATTGATCTATATTTCTGTTTTTGTGCCAGTACCATATTGTCTTGATTACTGTAGCTTTGTAGTATAGCCTGAAGCCAGGGAGTCTGATTCTTCCAGCTCCGTTTTTTTCCCTCAAGACTGCCTTGGCTATTCAGGGTCTTTTGTGTCTCCATACAAATTTTAAGATTTTTGTTCTAGTTCTGTAAAAAATGCCACTGGTAATTTGATAGGGATTACACTGCATCTGTAGATTGCTTTGGGTAGTATAGTCATTTTCACAATATTGATTCTTCCAATCCAAGAACATGGTATATCTCTCCATCTGTTTGTGTCATCTTTGATTTCTTTCATCAGTGTGTTATAGTTTTCTGAGTACAGGTCTTTTATCTCTTTAGGTAGGTTTATGCCTAGGTATTTTATTCTTTTTGTTGTTGCAATTGTGAATGGGACTGTTTCCTTAATTTCTCTTTCTGATCTTTAATTGTTAGTGTATAGGAATGCAAAAGATTTCTGTGCATTAATTTTGTATCCTGCAACTTTACCAAATTCATTGATTGGCTCTAGTAGTTTTCTGGTGGCATCTTTAGGATTATCTATGTATAGTATCATGTCATCTGCAAACAGTGACAGTTTTACTTCTTCTTTTCCGATTTGTATTCCTTTTATTTCTTTTTCTTCTCTGATTGCCATGGCTAGGACTTCCAAAACTATGTTGAATAATAGTGGTGAGAGTGGACATCCTTGTCTTGTTCCTGATCTTAGAGGAAATGCTTTCAGTTTTTCACCATTGAGAATGATGTTTGCTGTGGGTTTGTCGTATATGGCCTTTATTATGTTGAGGTAGGTTCCCTTTATGCCCACTTTCTGGAGAGTTTTTATCATAAATGGGGGTTGAATTTTGTCAAAAGCTTTTTCTGTATCTATTGAGATGATCATATGGTTTTATTCTTCAATTTGTTAATATGGTGTATCACACTGATTTGCATCGCTGGGATAAATCCCACTTGATCATGGTGTATGATCTTTTTAATGTGTTGTTGGATTCTGTTTGCTAGTATTTTGTTCAGGACTTTTGCATCTATATTCATCAGTGATATTGGTCTGTAATTTTCTTTTTTTGTAGTATCTTTGTCTGTATTAGCATCAGGGTGATGGTGGCCTCGTAGAATGAGTTTGGGAGTGTTCCTTCCTCTGCAATTTTTTTGGAAGAGTTTGAGAAGGATGGATGTTAGCTCTTCTCTAAATGTTTGATAGAATTCACCTGTGAAGCCATCTGGTCCTGGGCTTTTGTTTTTTGGAATATTTTTAATCACAGTTTCAATGTCATTACTTGTGATTGGTCTGTTCATAGTTTCTATTTCTTCCTGGTTCAGTCTTGGAAGGTTATAGCTTTCTAAAAATTTGTCCATTTCTTCCAGGTTGTCCATTTTATTGGCATAGAGTTGCTTGTAGTAGTCCCTTAGGATGCTTTGTATTTCTGTGGTGTCTGTTGTAACTTCTTTTTCATTTCTAATTTTATTGAGTCCTCTCCCTCTTTTTCTTGATGAGTCTGGCTAAAGGTTTATCAATTTTGTTTATCTTCTCAAAGAACCAGCTTCTAGTTTTATTGATCTTTGCTATTGTTTCCTTTGTTTCTATTTCATTTATTTCTGCTCTGATCTTTATGATTTCTTTCCTTCTACTAACTTTGGGCTTTGTTTCTTCTTCTTTCTCTAGTTCCTTTAGGTGTAAGGTTAGATTGTTTGAGATTTTTCTTGTTTCTTGAGGTAGGCTTGTATTGCTATAAACTTCCCTCTTAGAACTGCTTTTGCTGTACCCCATAGGTTTTGGATTGTTGTGTTTTCGTTGTAATTTGTCTCTAGGTATTTTTTGATTTCCTCTTTGAGTTCTTCAGTGATCTCTTGGTTATTTAGTAACATATTGTTTAGCCTCCATGTGTTTGTGCTTTTTCGGTTTTTTTCCCTGTAATTGATTTCTAATTTCATATCATTGTGGTCAGAAAAGATGCTTGATATGATTTCAATTTTCTTAAATTTACCGAGGCTTGATTTGTGACCTAAGATGTGATCTGTCCTGGAGAATGTTCCGTGTACACTTGAGAAGAGAGTGTAATCTGCTGTTTTCAGATGGAATGTCCTATAAATATCAATTAAATCTATCTGGTCTATTGTGTCATTTAAAGCTTGTGTTTCCTTATTAATTTTCTGTCTGGATGATCTGTCCATTGGTGTAAGTGAGGTGTTAAAGTCCCCCACTATTACTGTGTTACTGTCAATTTCCTCTTTTATAGCTGTTAGCATTTGCCTTAGGTATTGAGGTGCTCCTATGTTGGGTGTACATATATTTATAATTGCCGTATCTTCTTCTCGGATTGATCCCTTGATCATTATGTAGTGTCCTTCCTTGTCTCTTGTAACATTCTTTATTTTAAAGTCTATTTTATCTGATATGAGTATTGCTACTCCAGCTTTCTTTTGATTTCCATTTGCATGGAATATCTTTTTCCATCCCCTCACTTTCAGTCTGTATGTGTCCCTAGGTCTGAAGTGGGTCTCTTGTAGACAGCATATATATAGGTCTTGTTTTTGTATCCATTTAGCGAGCCTGTGTCTTTTGGCTGGAGCATTTAATCCATTCACGTTTGAAGTAATTATCAATATGTATGTTCCTATTACCATTTTCTTAATTGTTCTGGGTTTGTTTTTGTATGTCCTTTTCTTCTCTTGTGTTTCCTACTTAGAGAAGTTTGTTTAGCATTTGTTGTAGAGCTGGTTTGGTGGTGCTAAATTCTCTTAGCTTTTGCTTGTCTGTAAAGCTTTTGATTTCTCAGTCAAATTTGAATGAGATCCTTGCTGGGTAGAGTAATCTTGGTTGTAGGTTCTTCCCTTTCACCTCTTTAAATATATCGTGCCACTCCCTTCTGGCTTGTAGAGTTTCTGCTGAGAAATCAGCTGTTAACCTTATGGGAGTTCCTTGTATGTTATTTGTTGTTTTTCCCTTGTTGCTTTCAATACTTTTTCTTTGTCTTTAATTTTTGTCAATTTGATTATTATTTGTCTCGGTATGTTTCTCCTTGGGTTTATTCTGCCTGAAACTCTCTGCACTTCTTGGACTTGGGTGGCTATTTCCTTTCCCATGTTAGGGAAGTTTTCGACTATAATCTCTTCAAATATATTGTCAGGTCCTTTCTCTCTCTCTTCTCCTTCTGGGACCCCTATAATGCAAATGTTGTTGCGTTTAATGCTGTCCCAGAGGTCTCTTAGACTGTCTTCATTTCTTCTCATTCTTTTTTCTTTATTCTGTTCTGCGGCAGTGAATTCCACCATTCTGTCTTCCAGGTCACTTATCTGTTCTTCTGCCTCAGTTATTCTGCTATTGATTCCTTCTAGTGTATTTTTCATTTCAGTGATTGTATTGTTCATCTGTTTGTTTGTTCTTTAATTCTTCTAGGTCTTTGTTAAACATTTCTTGCATCTTCTCGATCTTTGTTTCCAATCTTTTTCCGAGGTCCTGGATCATCTTCGCTATCATTATTCTAAATTCTTTTTCTGGAAGATTGCCTATCTCCACTTTATTTAGTTGTTTTTCTGGGGTTTTATCTTGTTCCCTCATCTGGTACAAAGTCCTCTGCCCTTCCATTTTGTCTGTGTTTCTGTGAATGTGGTTTTCTTTCCACAGGCTGCAGAATTGTAGTCTATATGCGTTATTATATGATATTTTAAGCAGGTAACCTTCTAATGTAAAACTAGAATTTCAAAATAAATGTTTGCTAAAATGAACCAAGATGCACAAAGATTATGATTTTACTTAAGGGGAACTTTAAGATGAATTAATTTATAACTTAAAATAGGATTATGATGAGTGATATTAACACAATGTTATAATGCCTCATCTACATTTTTCATTCCGTAAGTTGTGTTAACATAGTAAATAGAATGGAAGATTGTAAATATATAGGAATAGTGGTTCCTAAATTGGCTGTGACTCAGAATCACCTGGAGAACTTGATAAAACAGATTGTCCATTCTACCCCAGATCTAACGAATGAGAATCTTAAGAGGATAACATTGGAATCTGTATATTTAACAAGTTTCCCAGATACAGTCAGTTCAGCCCCAGCAGCTCTAGAAAATGTCCTATGCTATGGCACTTCCTGAGTAAAAGCACTGAAGAGATTTAAGCTATATTTTATAATGATAGATATAAAACTATGAAAACAATTAAACATTGTTTCTACATTTATCAACATTAAATTACTTTAAATCTTTTCTCACATAAGATAGGTACCCTAATGTATGGGTTAAGAGCATGCTTGTTACTCAGACCTGGGTTTGAATCCTTGCTCTGACACTTACCAGCTGGGTGATACTGGATAAATTATTTTAACCTTTTTGAATTTTGTTTTCCTTAGCTATAGCTATAATGTTATAAGGATTAAAAGAGATAGCAAACACTCAATAAGTGCTCGTATGTGATTAAGGAGGGTTTAAAATAACTAAGTACTAATCTTTACTCACCGTTGAACACTTCATTAAATTCCCCTGGGGGTGCGTGAGTGATGAATTTAGCAGCTATGCGTACCTAAACAGAAATAAAATTTTTAGTAAAAGAATTATGAAGAGTAGCATATAAGAGGGGAAGGAATTACAGATAACAAAATTTTTATCACATCCCTTGAAATATAATTTCCTGTTTAAACCTTACCGTTTAGGAGCCTTCAGATTTTCTTTTCACAAAACATCTCAAAGTGTTTATTATCAATACAGATTTGTTCTAATTTGGGGATATACACGCTGCTTTAATTTTGAATTTTTCTTTTTAAAAAGCTAAATAATCAATTTTTGGTCAAAATATACTGCAGTCACAAAAAGAGAAAGCTACGATCCTATTTCATTTATGAACACTTCAGCAAAACTAAATAAAACATTAGTTAATTGGTATTATGCCAATTTGTGTTTATGGTGTTTATCCCAATGCAAGAATGAATGATTCAATACTAATAAATCAATGTAACTTACAAACTAAAAGCAAAGCCTTGTGATCATGCTGGAAAAAAAGACAAAATTCAACACCCATCCAAATATCATAAAACAACAACAAAACTACTAGTTTTTAGTAGAATCAACTTCCTTAACTTTATAAAGGGTTATCTACTAAAATTTTACAGCTTATTCAGTAATGATGAAACATGAGCAGTGTCACTAATTTTAAAAGCAAGACAAAGATGACTCCTGTCATCTTAACTATTCAACACTGTACTAAAGGTCCTAAAAATGTCATGGAAAATATTTCTTTTGTTATTCATTCTGATTCCCTCCCCTGCCCACTACTGTCAATCTGTTTCTGGGTCTCTAATTAGAGATGGATGCCAAAATGTTATTATCTAACCTGCGTATCTAATTTTTTCTCCTATGTTTTATCTTTTTTGTCTTTTTATGCCTTGTGTAGGGAGAATTCCTCAGCTCCATTTTTCAACTCACTAACATGCTCTTCAGCTGTGCCCATTTTGTTTTCAGACAATTATTTTAACTGTTCTATTTTTAATTTCCAAGACTTTTTTTCTTTCTTGTGTGTGCAATAATCTCTTTGGTCTCCTTGGGGTTATTAACTATACTTATTTTAAAGTCTTGTTTTATCGACTGTTTCTTAAGAATTTAGATATACTGTTTGTTGAGTTTGGTGCTTCCTTTCATGGTACTGGTTTTCCACAAATGTTTGTTGCTCCTCTTTGAATTTAATTTAGTTTGCCTGTTCTGTTTACTTGTAGTTTGTCTCCTTGATTGTAGGGGAGGGAAAGAGTAGACTTGCTGCTGAGAATGTGTGAGCAGATTATCTTCTGAGTGAGCCTCCTAAGGCCACAGGCTCCCTGGGGCACTGCCCTGCCACTCTGCTCCCAGTGCTCATTCTCATTGCTATATTCTGAGGACAAATGCTATTCGTCTGCAGCTTAGCCCAAATGGGAATGAAAGGAGGAGCCAAGTGGTCCAGTAAGCTTGGAGAACAATTCCCCAACTAATCCACTCCAAGACTGTTCTGAGTTCTTCCCTTCTTGCTCCTTAAATAGATGTCCTCCCATGACACTCTTACTACTTAAATGATTACTAATTTATTTCTCTTCCCATTCCACTTTTTCCTACTTTTTCATTTTAAAAGTTTTGGCATAAAAGGTAAGGTAAAACCATGTACTCAGTCTGCCATATAAGTCAGTCTCTCATCTCTCATCAAGTAAAATATGAAATACAAAGAATATACAAACCTATATTAAAGAAAAAAAAACAACTTGGAGTATCATTTAGTTATATCTATATGTCTATATATGTAATAATGATGTTAGCAATGATAACAGGACTGACCTCAAATGGGTCTCTCAGTATAATTCTAACACACTATGAGAGAAAGGACATTGAAAATTCCCTAATATCTGATGTGATGAGTATAAAGATGATCAACTCACTGACGAGGGGCAAAGAGGAACATGGTATATCTGACAATAAAATGAGCTCTACTTTCCAGATAGGCATCCTCTGTTGACTTCTTCCATTTCCTTCAAACAATTTTAAGTTCTTATTGACCCAGTCAAATTAAGGTTATCATCAAAGTCAAACCATTCTTCAGGGGGAAAAAAAGACTTTTAAGAATCTTTGGAAAATAAAGCTGGGATTGAGAAGAGAATTAGAAAAAGATGGAAATACTTTACAACTTTAGAATCCCTAGGTTTATATGGAAGATCTTATGTGACTTTGCTCTGATTCTAAAAAGAGTAAAAGAAAAGCTGCTTCATAGCCAGACTTATCTTTTCAGTCAAGAAAGGCTTACTGATTCATGGATCAAGGCAGAATGGAAACCCTGAATTCTAATTACTGGCTCCGTTGGTCCACTAACTAACTAGATTTGTGATTCTGGAAACATTGCTAACCTTTTTTGGTTCTGAGTTTCCTCATAATAATCCTACTCCTAAAAGAGATTAGGAGATCTGCAAAATTTGCTTGAGCTATAAAATTCTGTATGACTTTTTAAGACTTAGAAGACAAAACTTTTATGTGGACCATCTGGAAGCAGGTATGAGGAATCTGTATCACAAACACCTTAGGATATTCTTATGCACGTACAGTTTGAGAACCCTAATGTGACAGGGTAATTGTCGATAATATATTATTTTTCTGGGATGAAAACTGGTGGAGATTAAGAGGAAATAGTCCATAAAGCCCTTAAGTTAACTGAGCAACAAAAATAAAAAGAGGGGTTCTAATTAGGAAGTAAGAAATGCTGCTCAACTCATGAGAATTATACTACACAGGGCTAATAGTTCCAATATGGATTTCCAACTGTGTATATCTGCTTTGGCATGTACACTTAATCATATTACTGTACTTGTCAACTGTTGGTGTCAATCACTTATTTAAGAAATTAGCGGGACTTCCCTGGTGGCTCAGTGGTTAGGAATCTGCCTGCCAACGCAGGGGACGCCAGTTTGAGCCCTGGTCTGGGAGGATCCCACATGCCGCGGAGCAACTAAGCCCGAGCACCATAATTAGGGAGCCTGCGCTCTAGAGCCCGCGCGACACAACTACTGAGCCCACGTGCCACAACTACTGAAGCCCGCGCGCCTGGAGCCCGGGCTCTGCAGCAAGAGAGGCCACCACGATGAGAGGCCTGCGCACAGCAACGAAGAGTAGCCCCCTGCTCTCCGCAATTAGAGAAAGCCCGCGTGCAGCAATGAAGAACCAACACAGCCATAAATAAATAAATAAATTTAAATTAAAAAAAAAAAAAGAATTTAGCAAACCTATTTTGAATAGCAAACCTATTTTTTTAGTCTATTTGTGTCAAGTCTGTTGAGCAGCTATGGTTTATCCCACTTTCTGTCAAGGTGCATGTCCCATAATCCTTACATAATTAAGAAACTCCCCTCGGTCAAGCAAAATTAAGTGTGTGTAGTTCAAAAATATATTCATATACTACCCCAAAAGCAACTTCCCTTAAAAGAAAAGAGCCACAGCCATATTTTACATACTACTTATTAATGTTTGAAGGCATAAAAGTTACCAAATTGAAAATTCAAGTTACTAATTTTTCTGAAGCTATCCACAAATTTTCATGTTATAAAATCTGATGGAGTTGCCATAACTGAAAAACAGTCATTGGGATAATGGATGAACTGACTCTGCATGTAAAAAAGTAGCAGTTCATCCATTCAGCAAACATTTACTGAGCAGCTAGGAAGAGTCAGTAAATAAAGATTAAATACTGAATAAGACATTGTCACTATTCTCAAAGGATCTGTCACCTAGATAGTAATATAGAAAACATTAAAAGGCACAATGAGGCACAAAGGAAGGTGCAATCAACTCTACATATGTATATAAGGAGGGGTTGGGGTGACCTTCAAAGGCAGCTGGATTGGAGGATGAGTAGATACCAAGGACAGCATTCCCCATGGAGGGAACAATATGTGTAAACTAAGACAACACAGCACAACAAACTGAATGGAGATATTTAAAAGATCTGCATAATGTAAAACAATGCTAGTTTTTCTACTGATTCTTTTTGCATTTTCAAAAAAAAAGGTTTTTTTAAAAAAACAAAATACTAATCATTTGTTAATATGCAATAAATTTATCATTATATTAAAATGAATTTTTAAAAATCTGTAAGTTTTAATATCTAATACAATACGTATAAGCCACATAAATAAAAACTCAATTTCTTGGAATTCCTTGGCAGTCCAGTGGTTAGGACTCCGTGCTTCCACTGCAGGGGGCACGGGTTCAACCCCTGGTCAAGGAACTAAGATCTCACATGCTACGTGGTGCAGCCAAAAAAAAGAAAACAAAAAACCCAACCAACCAACAAACAAAAACCAAAACTCAATTTCTATGAAAAAACTAAGTAGAAAAGATAAACGCAACTCTATATTCATTGAAGCATTATTTACAATAACCAAGATATGGAAGTAACCTAGATGAATGGATAATGATGTGATGTGGTGTGTGTGTGTGTACACATATATATGCAATGGAATATTAGCCATAAAAAAGAATGAAAACTTGCCATTTGCAACAACATGAATGGACCTAGAGGGTATTATGCTAAGTGAAATAAGTCAGACAAAGAAAGACAAATACTATATAATTTCACTCATATATGGAACCTAAAAAACAAATCAGAAAGAGTAAGATACAGAGAACAAACAGATGGTTGTCAGGAGGGGGTGGGGGGAGGAAAGAAATAGGTGAGGGAGATTAAGAGGTACAATTTCCAGTTGCAAAATAAATGAGTGACTGGTATGAAATGTACAGTGTGGGGAATATAATCAATAACGATGAAGGGTCATAGTTCATGCACAATCTTTATATGGTGACATACCATAACTAGATTTATTGTGGTAATCATTTTGAAATGTATAGAAATATCAAACCACTACACTGTATAACAGGAACTAACATAGCATTGTAGGTTAATTATACTTCAAAAACAAACTCATAGAAAAAGAATTCAGATTTGTGGTTACCAGAGACGGGTGGGGAGAGAAGGTCAAAAGGTACAAACTTCCAGTTATAAGATAAATAAGTACTAGGGATGTAATGTACAAAATAATAAATATAGTTAACACTGCTGTATTTTATATATGAAAGCTGTTGAGAGAGTAGGTCCTAAGAGTTCTCACCATAAGCAAACTTTTTTTTTTAACTATTTCTTTACTTTTGTATCTATGAGATGATGGATGTTCACTAAACTTACTGTGATAATCATTTCATGATGTATGTAAGTCAAATCATATGCTGTACACCTTAAACTTATAGTGCTGTATGTCAATTATATGTCAATAAAACTGGGGGAAAAAAAAACTGGATTTCTAAGAGTGTAAATGGGTCCTGAAAGCGAAAGAGTTTGAGAATTGTTCTGTTGTTAACATGGGTTGATATTTATCATGCTGTTGAGTGAAAAGGGCTGCAAAATGATGTATTCCTGTTTTTTTTTTAAGTATATATATTTACATATATGTATAGCTACTAACTTTTAACTGGGACTACCTCTGATGGTAGTATTACAAAAGATATTTTTCATCTATTTTTTGGCTTATCTCTATGTTCAAAAAGTTGTACAAGGAATATAAATTATTTGTTTGAAAAATTTTTTTTAATTTTTTAAAAAGCAAAAAAGGGGCATGCCAACATTCCCCATACAATAAATAATTTTTAGAAAATTATCTGAGAATATCAAGAACCAGAGAAATGTCCAATTAAAGAAAACAAAACATCTAGTTTTTAAATGAAAGTGGGGAGATTTGAAGATATATACACTTGGCAAGGGTGAAGTTCTAAATGAACAGTTAAAAGAAATGTAGTCATCATTAGATGCCACCATGGGGTCCTAAAGCACTGTCATGGTTGGACTTCCCCGGTGGCACAGTGGTTAAGAATCCGCCTGCCAATGCAGGGGACATGGGTTCGATCCCTGGTCCAGGAAGATCCCACATGCTGTGGAGCAACTAAGCCCTTGCACCACAACTACCAGCCCACATGCCGCCAACTACTGAAGCCCGTGCGCCTAGAGCCCGTGCTCTGCAACAAGAGAAGCCACTGCAGGGAGAAGCCCACGCATGGCAACGAAGATTCAATGCAGCCAGAAATAAAAACAAACCAAAAAAACACTGTCATGGTAAACAGTCCCCATGTTACCTTCTGAGAGAAAAGATGGATTACAGTCGACCCTCTGTATTTATGGGTTCTGCATCCAAGGATCGAAGATATTCAGAGGAAAAAAAATTCCATAAAGTTCCAAAAGTCAAAACTTGAATCTGCCATACACTAGCAACTATTTACATAGCATTTACATTGTATTAGGCATTACAAGTAATCTAGAGATGATTTAAAATATATGGCAGGATGTGCGTAAGTTATATGCAAATACTGTACCATTTTACGTAAGGGACTTGAGCATCCTCAGATTTTGATATCTTCGGGGGTCCCTGAACCAATCGCCCTCCATGGGACGACCATACTTAGTATTAGATAAACATCTGACAGTCTTTGAAGACAGGCTTTGAAGTGTTAAGTCGATTTGTCACTATAATAATACCATAAAAATACCTTGAAGGAATACCTGTAATAGAAATCGTAATGATATATTTATATAATCACTTTAAAATCTAAAGTGTGCTCCATGGTCTCTTTTACAATTTGGTTCACCCTCTCTCATTCTCCTATTGTTTAGCTCCTAGACCTATAGCTACACTCCCACCTCAGGGCTATTGCAATTTTTATTCCTTTTGCCAGAAATGCTCTTCTATCAGAGAGTTCACTTCCCTCTTCATTCAAGTCTCTGTTCAAATATCACCTACTGAAGTACCCTTCTCTGACTTCCTGACTTCTATAAATTAGCTACTGTACCCTCCACACCCTTCATAATTCTTGCCCTTTACCTGCTTTAAATTTCTTCAAGGAACTTGCCACCACTGAACATATACTTATTTTTACTGCTCAACACCTCCAAAAGAATTCCAAGAGCACAGAGCAGGGGTCTGCAAACTGCTACAGTAAAGGGCCAGACAGTAAATATTTTAGGACTGTGTGGGCCACATGATCTCTGTCCCAACTGTAAACTAATGAGCATAATTGTGTTCCAGTAAGACTTTGTTTTTTAACTGAGGTACAATTGACAAATAAAGTTATAAGATATTTAAAGTGTATGATGTGATGATTTTGATATACATACACTATTTATACAGTGTGAAAAGATTACCCTCATTGTGTTAACACATTATTTTAGACACTCCAATCTGTATTTCATGTAATTTTCACATCATGAAATATTCTTTTGATTTTTTTTCTAACCATTCAAAATACATTAGCTTGTAGGCCATATAAAAACAGGCAGTGGACCAGACCTGCCAACTCCTAGCACACAGCATAAAAATTTGTTATGTTTGTTCATTGCTGTATACCTAGGACTGAGACCTGGCACAAGCTAGGAATGTAAATGAATGAATACTATTTTATTGTTTACAAAACTCTTTCATAACCTCTCTTTTGATCTTAAAACAGCTTGTTAAAAATAGGCAGGGAAGAGACTATTATCCCCACTGTAATTGAAGGAACAGGTTCAGAAGTGCCTTGTCCAAGATCACATACGTACAAAGGGGTGGCACTGAACTAGACAATCATCTATACTATGCAGTACTAATAGGTATTAAAATTCAGGAGGATTATCTATAGTGTGGTCTCATGGATTTGGCCTAGCCCTTTTACAATTTTGTTTTTAAACCAGGAATTGAGACAAAGCTTTCCTTGTGAAAGCTGCAGTTGTCACAAAGTTGGGAGGGGTAAATAAAATGATAAATAATAACTTTAAAAGTCAAAATTTTATCATCCAGCTTCAAAACTGGGTCAAAACTAACAAGATGAAATTTAACAGAGGTAAACAAAATCACTGGCACAAGCAAAAGGGGAAAGAGAAATGGCTAAGCAGCTAGTGATTGCAAAAATATTTTTGCTGCAATACAAATGAGGGATGACACAGTAACAGTAATTTAGTCAATCATTCTCAAGATTGGGATGGAGAAAGAAAGGTGACAGTAGGTATATCCTATGGAGGGGAGGCATGTCACCCCCCTCCTAATTGAGAATCACTGATATGGACGTTTTATTTGAACAAAAACTTCACTCTGCTTAAAAAAAAAAAAAGTCCCTATTTCATAAAGTAACAGGTTCACTGTACACAGCATTCATATGATAGTGTCTGCGGTAAAGGGTATAACTCCACGTATATATATATTTTTTAATTATTTATTTATTTATGGCTGTGTTGGGTCTTTGTTTCTGTGCGAGGGCTTTCTCTAGTTGCGGCGAGCGGGGGCCACTCTTCATTGCGGTGCGCGGGCCTCTCACTATCGCGGCCTCTCCCGTAGCGGAGCACAGGCTCCAGACACGCAGGCTCAGCAGTTGTGGCTCACGGGCCTAGTTGCTCCGTGGCATGTGGGATCTTCCCAGACCAGGGCTCGAACCCATGTCCCCTACATTAGCAGGCAGATTCTCAACCACTGCGCCACCAGGGAAGCCCTCCACGTATATTTTAAAGGGGGAGTAACTCAAGCCTTATACACAATTCTACCCCTTCATATATTTAAATATTCCAAAAATGTTAATTTCATGGAATGCACTGTATTATGTTTCTAACCTAAATAGGGGCAATTTAAAGTCTATAAGTATCAATGAAAGGTAAGTTTTCTTAGATTTCAGTTTCTTCCCATTTTCCTTATCCTCTTACCTCTCCAAAAAGGAAAATAAAGTAAAATATTCAATCCTTACAAGATTCAAAATTTCATTTTTATATTACTAATATCTGTACTGAAGTTTAAAAATGAAACTGAGAAAGTAATATATCCCATTGTTCTCTAGAAACCGCTTAATTTTGTAATTTTGTTAATTATAGTAAGAAACTTTAGAAAATGTAGTAGAAAAATAAATTTACAAAATTTTTATAAAACTCAAATCTTTTTTTTTTTTTTTTTGTCATGCAGCTGTGCCATGC
Organism: Balaenoptera acutorostrata; assembly: GCF_949987535.1. Lineage (NCBI taxonomy): Eukaryota > Metazoa > Chordata > Mammalia > Artiodactyla > Balaenopteridae > Balaenoptera > Balaenoptera acutorostrata. Next base: position 99,927,406 of record NC_080064.1, on the reverse strand, counting down.
AGCTCGTGGGATCTTAGTTCCCCGACCAGGGATTGAACCCAGGCCCTAGGCAATGAAAGCACCGAATCCTAATCGCTGGACCGCCGGGGAATTCCTCTAAATAATCTTTTAATAACAGACCCCACACATTTCAACATTACATCTATTCATAACTACCTTTTAAAATAGTTTCCTTAACAAAAGAATTTGAAGTTGAATATTTAACAACTGCAGCTCTTTGTGAATGCTGGGTAGATAATTCCAGACAGGCAAGGAAGAAATCTTTCACTAGATAATATCCATATTCCAATTATCAGCAAGGCCCACGTCAGTTTATACTGCCCAAATTTTGTATACTTCATGAGCCAAATCTCTGCCAGCAAAGTATCTATGAAAATCTTTATCTTCTTCATTAGTGTATTAAAGACTTCACTTCTAGGCCTTTACTCACACTGTCCTTGAGTTTGTGCCTCTCTCATCTTTGCCTGTCTAAATCACTCCTATTTTCCAAGGTTGGGGGATCTGTTTCTTTCAAAGATATATTCCCCATTACTTAAAGTCTCAAGAATCCTCTGTTACTTCTACCATACTTTGAACATTTATCATAGCACCTAAAATATAACAGCTGTTGACAATTAGTTCTATAGGTACCATTCTGTTCCCAAAGACTTAAGTTTTCTTTGGGCAAACTGCCTTGCTTTCTTTTTCTATACTATACAGGGTCTAGCAAAGTAAACGGCACATAGGCAATTAGTAAATGTTTACAAAATCCCTTTTGAATAAAATGACACTAAGGAAGTGTACTTAGTTTTTAAGATTATTATGAGGTACTATGGCAAAATGGAAAGATAAAGACTCTGGAGTTGGACAGACCTGGATTTGAATTTCAGTCTCTTAATCTCTTTGAATCACAGCCTCTCCCTAAAGTGGGATAGTATCTACTTCTTAGAATTGCTGTGAAGGTTAAATAAGATAATACATGTCAAGTCTTTGGCAAAATATTTAAAATACAATATGGAGGCTCAGTAAATGTCAGTTATTATTAACCAGTCACAGCAAGATAATTGCTGCTTTAAATTATTAAACTGAACAAAGCCTTCAAATTATTGAGAAAATAATTCCTCCCTTCCAGAAGTTCCTTGGGTCCTAGTCACCTAATATTCTCCATCATTACAATCTTCATCAATAACTATAAACATCAACAACTTTTTTTTGACCAAAAAAAGTTTTTCAAAGTGACTCTACTCTGCTTCCCTTTAATTTTTTTTATTTTAAATATATATTTATTTATTTATTTTGGCTGTGCCAGGTCTTAGTTGTGGCATGCGGGATCTTTAGTTGCCATGCAGACTTCTTAGTTGCAGCATGCATGCAGGATCTAGTTCCTGACCAGGGATCGAACCCGGGTTCCCTGCATTGGGAGTGCAGAATCTTACCCACTGGACCATCAGGCAAGTCCCTCTGCTTCCCTTTAAATTGATAATACATCTTTCAAAATTTACTCACGTTTTCAACTAGGCTATACTTCAAAAAAATAGTAGTAAATCATGCTTTCATAAATATTTATTTTACTTATTTTTATTCTACATCATTCCAGAAGTATTCAAGGATAAGCAGTTGCATTCCTCCTCCAGAAAGAGATAATACCTTATTCTTATCCTGGTAAGAAAGTTCTATTTGCACAGAATTCAATGTTATTTCTTAAGACAGTTTTTCCTATTTGAAGATATTTAGGATGTTACTGCTGTTGTTATTATTATTATTTTGTATTTTAAGACTACTTTTTCTAAGAGCAGTTTTAGGTTCACAACAACATTGAGAGGAACATACAGAAATTTCCCATATACTCTGTCCCCCCATGTGCACAGTCTCCCCCATTATTAAAATCTCCACCAGAGCGGTACATTCGTTACAACTGATGAACTTACATTGACACATCTTTATCACCCAAAGCCCATAACTTACATTAGGGTTCACTCTTTGTGGTGCACACTCTATGGATTTGGACAAATGTATGACATGTATCCACCATTACAGTACCATACAGAGTATTTTCACTGCCCTAAAAAACCTCTGTGCTTTGCCCATTCATCTCTCTCTCCCCCGAGGATGCTATTTGTTTTTTGTTTTTTAAATACATATTGCCTCAATGTAGTTCATTTTTCTGGTCTGCTTCTAAGGCTTTCAGTATATCAACAATAAACTGCCTGGGGCAATAATTTAATAGATGGTTCCAAGCTGCTGACATGCATGTATTTCAGTATCAAACTAGCTCTAGAATTCCAGTTTCAGTGCCTTTATCAAACAAAATCCCTGCTGGCAGAGAGTTCTCAGAGGCTAGTGAGAATTTAATTTGGGGCTATAATTTCAGAAAAAAATACATTTTCAGTGATCTCCAAGGCCATATGGAATAAAGCTTTCACTAAATAAAACTTACTGTTAGCTATGTTTTTTTAAATTCCAAATAAGCTAAATATTATTTTCCCAGTTTAGACCTGGACATATTATAAAGATTCAGAATGCAATTAGGGGACTTCCCTGGCGGTCCACTGGTTAAGACTCTGCGTTCTCACTGCCAGGGGCCAGGGTTCAATCCCTGGTCAGAGAAACTAAGATCTTGCAAGCCATGTGGCGTGGCCAAAAAAATAAATAAAATTTTAGATGTATATATTGATAGTTTATTTTGATTTATCATTATCAGTAAGGCCTAAGGTTTAAAAAGCATAGATATGTCTAAATTAGAATCAACATTATAAAAAAGATGGTGACACTTTCAAGTAATTTGTTTTATGTTTACTCTTTTAAAAGCCATTTCAAGTATTTCTTAGGAACTGTTCTATTAGTAACCACTTATAAGTTTTGTCAGATATAGACAAACAGGTAGTGAAGGCAGGCAAGTTTAAGTAGAGCAATTTCATTTTTAAAAAGTCTACCAATGAATGCTAAGGAAAACAGCTTGAAGATTTATTAAAGTAATAATATAACACACATGGAGTGCCAAAGACTTTCTCCTTGTCCAAACTTTAGTCAGCCTTCTCTGAGCCCTCTTCTCAGTTAGGTCTTTATCTTGGCCCCATCCTGTCCATGGCCTGCCTAGCCCAGTCTTAGCAAGAATCCTGCTCTCAGTTTAAAGAGAATTCCCCCACTCTTGATATCTGATCAAGTTCCTTGTCCCCAGCCTTTGATGTATAAGTCCTCGAGATCTTCTGTTAGCAAGAATCCTTCTACCCCTGATGTCTCCTGTTAGTAATTTTCCACCTACTAACCCGCTCACTTGCTTGTTGGCTATTCATGCCCAGCAGTCTTTGCTTATTTGGACCTGAACTCAATCTCTCTCCCCTAAAACGAAAGTATTGAATAAACTCTTCTTATCATTTTAACAAGTGTCAGATTAATCTTCTTTAACAGAAGTCAGCATTGTATTTTATGCTGTATAACAGTATATAAAAACAACATACTTAACCATAAAATTTACAACATTTAAGAACCAAAAAATAGCTATTTTGTTTTCTAGTTATCTTTCCCAACCATTCCCTTTTTTTTTTTTTTTCAACCATTCCCTTTTAATTTACAACTTCTCTATGCACTGAGTTAGAAGGAAATCATGCATCAGTCCTCACTCTGGACTATCCTAATATAATACATCCAAAATGTCGGTAAAAAGATTTCCAAGTATTTATCTTTAGTGTTCATTTAGAAGTTCAAAGTGACAAAGCCTTAAGTCAAAAAAAAAAAAGTACTGGCTCAATCTCAGTAAAGATAAAAAAGGTGTCTTATCTTAAATATAAAACAGCATTGATATACATATGAAAGGAGGGAAAGGACCCTATTTGGCTTAATTAGAGGATTTACCTAAATGTCTAGATCAAGAACTGAGGAAATATAAAAGTCTGAGATATAGTGTTCTAATGGGTTAGGAAAAAGATTAAAGTGAGTGAAAAGATCACATAAGCGACTTGTTAAAATACACATTCTCACCCCCAATCCTAGGTGAGTGGGCAGACAGGTAAAAAGTTCCAAGTGGCCAAATACAATGAGTATTGTCTTGGAAATAATCAGGACCAAATTAAGAAATTAGGGGAAAATCCACACCAAACGCCTTGAGATTCATGTGCCAGAAAGCAATGATGCAAATGCCAAGTCCAAACAGGCAGAGTTCAGCAGTGAGGGCCCATGCTGGCTTGGAAACAGATGCAGTGGGAAGCAAGAAGTATTTTGCCTTTAAGATCTGGTGCATATCTGGCACGTTATGGTATTTCTAACTTAAAGGTGTTATCTTTTTACCAAATTTACTTTTTTTTTTCAAAATCATTGGGAGTCAGATCTGGTTTCACATGCCAGCTTTAGCACTTAATTACTTGGGTCTTAGTTTCTTCATCTGTGAGTATAATTCCTGCTCATATATCTAGCACTACTTTAAGAATCCAATGAGGTAACATGAGACGGACTCAGACATAGCAGATACTTAACTTTCTTTCCCTAAGCAAATGCTTAGATGTTATTGAATCTTTGTGTTTACCAATTTGTTCATTCACTCAAAACAAAACAAACTATACTTTACTGGGTCCCAGGCACTGAGGTGAGCTGAGTATTAAAGATAAAGACAAAAAAGGAGATTGGCAGGGACTTCCCTGGTAGTCCAGTGGGTAAGACTCTGAGCTCCCAATGCAGGGGGCCTGGGTTCGTTCCCTGGTTGGGGAACTAGATCCCGCGTGCCGCAACTAAGACCCGGCGCAGCCAAAAAAAAAATAAAATAGAAAAGGAGAATGGCAAAAGAAGTAAGCCAACAAATTCCCTTTTGCGTTAAGCTTTGGTTCTGAAGAACAGCTATACAATTAGAACCACACGGGGAGCTTTAAAATTACTGATGCCTGGGTTCCACCCACAGAGCTTCTGATGTAATAGACCTGGGGTAGAGCTTGGGCACCAGAATTTTTTTTTTTTTTTTTTAAATAGAAAGTCTTTATTTATTTATGGCTGTGTTGGGTCTTCGTTTCTGTGCGAGGGCTTTCTCTAGTTGTGGCAAGTGGGGGCCATCTCTTCATCGCGGTGCGCGGGCTTCTCACTATCACGGCCTCTCTTGTTGCGGAGCACAGGCTCCAGACGCGCAGGCTCAGTAATTGTGGCTCACGGGCCCAGTTGCTCCGTGGTATGTGGGATCTTCCCAGATCAGGGCTCGAACCCGTGTCCCCTGCATTGGCAGGCAGATTCTCAACCACTGCGCCACCAGGGAAGCCCGCACCAGAATTTTTAAAAGCTTCCTCGGGTGATTCTCACGTGCTGCCAAGGTTGAAAGCCACTACCTTATGCTAATATTAAGTGCAACTCTTCATGGTGGATACAAACAACATAAGACAAGCATACAGTCAGCATCCTGGCTTTTCAAATCTTTGTATACTTTACCACTGTTAGCAAAACAACTTATACAAACAATAGCCCTCAGAAAAGATGTGTCAATCATTTAAAAATAACTAATTCAAAGCAGCAAAACTGCCAAATGAGTATTACAGACAATACACAACATGGAACCCTTAGGAAGGAGATGGATATGGGTTGGGTTGGTTAAAGACAACTACAAGGAAGGGGATCTAAGCTGGGCTCTACAAAGTGCTTTAAATAGTAGGGGGGTGGGAGAAAGAGGGAGGGCATTACAAATAAGGGAACTAGTAAGAATAAAAAAAGGTAGGGAAAAAACAGTGTTTTGTAAGCAGACCAGTTTGGCAGAAACAGATTTATTTGGCGATAATAAAAGCGGAAGGAAGAGTAAAATGAGTCAGATGGCAGTAGTTATGCTAACAACAATTCTGATTTTATTCTGTAGGTAATGGAGAACTGCCAAAGCCTTCTGTGTGGGAAGTTCCATTAACAAAAATTAATCTGGAAGTACTGGAGTCCTCAATATGGCTTCACAAAACCTGGAAATCAGTCTGCCCTCTAAGAGTTAGTTAACTATGAAATTAAGAATACTATCAAAGCAAGATTCATTCACTCATTCATTCAACAAATATCTGAAGGCCTACTATGAAAGCACTGTTTTAGGCAATGGTGGTTCAACAGTATATGGTCCTTACAGAGCTTACATTATAGTGGGTAGAGAGACAATAGGTAAGATTTTTTAAATATTTATTTTATTTATGATCATTTATTTTTGGCTGCATTGGGTCTTTGTTGCTGTGCACGGGCTTTCTCTAGTTGTGGTGAGCGGAGGCTACCCTTCATTGGGGTGCACGGGCTTCTCATTGCGGTGGCTTCTCTTGTTGCAGAGCACAGGCTCTAGGCGCGAAGTCTTCAGTAGTTGTGGCATGTGGGCTCAGTAGTTGTGGCTCACGGGTTCTAGAGAGCAGGCTCAGTAGCTGTGGTGCACGGGCTTAGTTGCTCTGTGGTATGTGGGATCTTCCTGGACCAGGGCTCGAACCCGTGTCCCCTGCATTGGCAGGTGGATTCTTAACCACTGTGCCACCAGGGAAGCCCAACAATAGATGAGATTAAACAACTAAACTACATGGTATGCTAGCTAGTGATAAATGCTAAGGAGTAATAATAAAGCAGGGAAAGAGGATATAAAACGGTAGATTGGAACTGGACAGGATGATCACAGAGGGCTTCACTGAGAAGGTAATTTCTGATTAAATATCTGAAGGAAGTGAGGGATATAGAAGGAAGAGAACTCCAAAGAACAGATCAAATGCAAAGACCCATTAAGTGAGGATGTGTGGCTAGAGAGGACCAGGAGAGAATAGGTAGGAGATAAGGTCAGAGACGTAAGTGGTAAAGAGGTAAAATCCCAGATCATGTAGGAACTTGTAGTCAGAGTAAAAACTTTTATTCTGAAAAAGATGGGAAGCCACTGGAGGATTCTGAGCAGAGAAGTGACATATTCTGACTTACATTTTTTAACCAGATCACTCTGGGTGCTTCATTGAGGACAGACTGCCTATGGAGAGACAAAAGCAGAAGCAGCGAGACCAGAGAGAAGGCCAGTGCAATAATCTACATGGGAAATCATGGTGGCTTCTTCCAGAGTGGTTGAAATAGGGGTACGGTGAGAAACAGCCAAGTTCTAGGTATGTTTTGAAGGCATAGCCTATAGGATTTGCTAATGGACAGTATGTGTATTGTGAGAGAAGCAGGAATCAAAGATGACACTAAACTTTTTGGCCTGAGCAACTAAAGAATGAAGGTGCCATTAACTAAGAGGGTAAAGACTGCAGGAGAAACTGCGATATGCAAATTTTTGATATATAAGGACTTCCTTCCAGCCTTGTAAAATTTGTCTAGAGAAAGAAAGTCCACTGCTGTTAAGAGTTAGAAGGTGCACTATGCAAAGATCTGACTTGGTCTTGGTGTTGGATATATATCCCTACTATGGAGGAAAACACCATTAAAATGTTAGACTGTATAGTTAACATCTCTGGTTCTGACTCCATGCTTAAACTGAAAAAATTATAATTTGATTTCCTATGTATCTGATCTACTTGAAAAAAGGAATCTAATCCCTCCTGTATTTATTAAATTAGTTGCTATCCTCCTTTTATACACTAGTTTCATCAGCCTAGCGAATATGAGTTTGTCCCTTACTATCCTGATGAATCAAGCTTCTGAACTTAACAGGCAGAGGATTACGATATGGATGGTGGTTCTTGAGTTGCACAATTATTGGGAAGCTTATTAAAAACAGATTCCTGAGCACTGGTCCCCCCAAATTCTGATTCAGCTGGTCTAGGAAAGAACCCAGAAATCTTGCTTTTGAAAGAAACATATAAGCAATTCTGCTGTAGGCAATAATGTTCTGAGGTTCTTAAGAGGACAAACAGTGCTCTTGACCTTGTCATGAGGACTTTTTAAACTTCTGAAGTCATGTTTCTCAAGACCTTGAGTTTATAACACATTTTAAATACTAGAATTCTTAGTGGCATATTTGTAGAAGCTCAAAAGAGCACTATGCAAATTTGGTAGTAATTTTTTTTTCCCTCACTGCAAGGCTTGCGGGATCTTAGTTCCTGGACCAGGGATTGAACCCCGGCCCACGGCAGTGAAAGTGCAGAGTCCTAATCACTGGATCGCCAGGGCATTCCCCAAATTTGGTAGTAATTATAATGCACTCATGACCAGAAAATATCAATATTTCAGTGTCTATACAAGCATCCACATCACTATACCATTAAACTTGATTGCAGTTTAGGATTATGTCATTATTTCAGTAAAATTGTTTGCTATCTCAATTCACTACCTACCATCTACTCAAAGGAATCAAAGTGGGTAAAGGCACAGGTCTGGAAGTAGATTACCAGCAGATTGCATCTGCTCTACTATTACTGGTTCTGGACACTTGGTTATATTTTTTTTAACCTGAAATGTGCCTCAGTTTACTCAACTTAAAATGGGGTAAGCAGCCTACAGGGATATTTTGAGATGAATACATTTTAATGCATAAAGTATCTAGCACATTATAAGCACTTAAATGTAGCCTAGATGCAAAACAAAGAATTCACAAGGCAAAGTTCTCTCATGTTCCGATAAACCCACCACCTTTCTTTAGTGCAGCCTGGTATCACGCTGTCTTCCTGTTTATACATTATATGTATCACAACCTACACTTCAAATGATCCACTCAAATGAACATTCCATCTCCAGAGACACTACCCTAACAGTATGCATGTGCAGTTATATAGCAAAGATAAATTTTACATGCTGCTCAAAATTTAGTAGTATGAAGAACTGTGGTAAATAAGTGAAAATATAGAAAGAAAAGGGGAGGCTGGAGGCAAAGAGAACAATTAAGAATGTTGTTAAAAATAATCCAAGCATAAGAAAAGGTCCTGTATGAAGAAAACGGTAAAAGGAATGTGGACAGGTTAGACATATTGTTTAATGAAAAGTATACTTACCTATTTGAAAATAATAAAATAGAAATAAATACATAAAATAAAATAGAAAATAGAAAAGAAACTGGTAATATTGGCTGCCGCTCAAGGGAACTGGGTGGCTGGAAAATGGGTGGGAGGGGACTTTTTACTCATGTCCTTTCCTACCATTTTAAGCATGTGATTATAGTTCCTATATACTCAAAATTTTTTTTAAAAAAGACTAATGGAAATGGAGGAAGAGAACCTAATGACAGGAAGAAGAATTTACAGGACTGAAATACTAATTGAACATGAGAGGAGAGGTTAAGGATGAAAAAGATGATGCCAGTGTTCCGACCCTATGTGACTAAAAGAGAATAATGGTGGGATGAGCAGAAATGCAGAGGTTGGCAGGAAGTTCTGATAAAGGGAGAAGGGAAAATAATAGTAAGTACATATTAAAATTATCACCTAGTTCAGAAATCCGTAAGTAGTCAAACTGTCTATCAAAAATTATCACGACTAGTTTCCCCTATCCAGGGTTTTTATTTTCAGGAGCTGATCCATATAAGGACTTTAACTTTTTTATTTTTTTCAAAAAGATGAAGGAGTTTGTGCACTGGAGACAGAAAAGAACAATGACACCTGATCCTACAGTGTGTGTTTTTCTGAGCTTTAAAGGGGAGAACTTATAGAAGATGAAGGAAATACTTTTATCAGGGGTTTTTCAAGGCTCAAAGTATACATAGTCGGCCCTCTGGATCCATGGATGCCGAAACATTGGGCTGACTATACTACAATGTTTTATATAAGGGACTTAAGCATCCCCGGATTTTGGTATGGGGGGGTGGGGTGGGTCCTGGAACCACTACCCCACAGATACCTAGGGACAACAGTATACATACTGATTTTGATATGCAATAAGGCTTTGGAACTTTATGGAATTTACTAGGAAAATGCTCCCAGGGGATCAAATGTTCTTAGCAGTGCCATGACAGAGCATCAGTAACGGCAGTAGATGCTCAGGCACAATGAATGCTGGAAGAGGCACCCAGAGTGTAGACACATTCTTGAACACAAGAAATACCTACAGATTACCAGAAATAATTGGGGAGGGAGAATGAGGGAGCATGAGCTGAGAAAATATAAGAACGAATGAACCTGTGATTGATTGGTCTCTTTCATACCAATAGCTTGTGCCTACACTATGTACTTGGTAGTATGCTAGGCACTAGGTAAAAAGACTTGGTTGCAGTAACCAAGAATTTCACAGGTCTGTTATGGGGCAAATGTGCCAAAGTAAACAATGACAGAAACTAGTGGAACGTTTTAATGTTTCAGTTTCTTAAATAGAGTTGTGTTTTTTTTTTTTAAATTAGAGTTTGAAAAAGTTCATTAAACTTTGTTCTGTCAGTCTGATCCAATTTCTCTTACCTATTTTAGAAGAAAACTTTCGAGGCCCACAGAGGTATGTGATTTTTCAAAAATCACACTGGTGACCAAAAGCACAGCAAGGAGAGGCCAAATCTACTGAGGTTCAGAATCATTCCTTCCCACTACCCCACAATACCTCATTTATAATTCATTAAATGGATGACTCTTCTGATTTCTTCATTCACGGATACATGTTAAAAACAGTATAGTGAAAAAAGCATGGCTTCTGAATTAGACCAACCTGGGGTCTGAATTTTTTGACAAATTACACTGCTTTGCTTAGCATTAAGGCTGGTCCTAATAAAATAGCTAAATGTTCTAGAAGAAATTATAATGAACCTACGCTCCTCACCAAAGATTGGGCATCTGAGTTTGTACCTGCTTAGGCTTTATGCTCCTGTCCAAGGATTTTGTAACAGATTATATGAATACTACTCAGCAAAGCTAACAGAAAAGAAGATTTAAAAATGGTAGTATTAATTCTAGGCAACGACTTATTACAAAATAGCCATGGCAATTAAGCTTTAGGGTTTATTTCGCCCTATAAGGGTAATAACTCACCTACTAAGTTAAGGGGGTAACACATAATCAAGGAAATCCACTTTAAAAGTATAAATATCTTTCATGAGCTCTAACAGAGTCCTCAAATTTCAGTATCTATTTATAACATTTTCCACATCTCTCCTAAATAATTTTGATAAACCCATTTCTCAAAAAGTGCCTTAAAGACGGTATTGTCTAAACTAAAAGCAAAGGGATCCATTTTTCAGTTATGGTACTTTTGAAGTTGTACACAAATATTCTACTAGTTAGGCTGAAGGGAAAAAAATGTGCTAGTAGCACTTTTTTCAGCCCTAAAATTCTGTCGGCATTTATGTTTTAAAAATGCTGAATCATGAAATAAAGGAAACAGTCAGTGCAAAGAATCCAAACACGTAGTTCATCTCATACCTCAAGTTTCCTAATTATGGCATCTTTTCATTTTGCAACCAAGTAACTGAAGAGTCTAAGTAACTAGAGGAATAGAGCTCATTCTCAGAAACTGAATTTGAGGATAAAACTAAAAGTATTTATTTCTGCAAGTTATTATACTTTCAACTTCCTGTTTTATTTAGGCAGCTCATCATGACCATTTCAGGTAACAGTGCAGAAGTTAGAAAACCCAACTTCCTCTTTATAAAGTGATAAAAACTTCAGCAGTTAGTTATGAGAATGGTTGACCTTACTAGCTTTTATAGAAATACTTGCAAGGAAATCGGAGACCATCACCACCAAATTCACCTCTGGGTTCATTGCTTTCAGAAAATGTAAAAAGATAAAAAGCAGTATTAAAATATATTTGGATCTTTAACCATGGTCATTTTTAAGTCTTTTGTCATTTACAGACAGTTCTGGGTGTACTCTGATGATTTTGCAAATATGTTCCTATAAAAGAGTTTCATCTTCAAGAAATTCATGGAAAAGACTCTGACAAGTACAGGTTTCTGGTAACTGACTGTACTGCTGAACTGAATGAATAAGCATTTTCAGAACTCTAATGAAAAACTGATGAACTCATAAAAGTGCTAACAAAAGATCAAGATGAAAAAAAAGAAATTAATTACATGGGACTGAGTGAACTGATGAGGATGAGTATAATTTTTGTGACTTTCTGTCTGAATTAAAAAAAAAAAAATCCCACAAGGACTCAGAGGAAAAGAATATACAAATCAATTTTCACTGCAAAGTAAAGGAGCTGTTACAGTGGAAAAAAAAAAAAAAAAAAAAAGAAAGCAAATTACACATTGAGCTCATGTTTTTTTTTTAATTCCTATTCCTATCTAATGATTATTTTTATAATAAATAATTGATTGAAAGGTAAAAAAATATATATATATTTGGCATGACACACGTGTTAAAAAAATCAAATCAAATGCAGTTGAGGTCTTAGTTAAAATAAGAAAAAAATGAAAACTTCACGGTTCCTTTGAGGAAGAATCAATATACAAACTAAGCCTGAAAATATCTTGTTTGTAATAGTGTCTTGGTTATGAAAGTTTTGTACAAGAATCTCGTTTAAGGGTCACTTATTGTTTATGAATGCTAAGATATTCATATCAACAAGTCTTTTTGGAAAAATACTTTTTCAATTCTTGAATTCAGTTAAAAGGCATCAGAAGCCTGGAGGAAAAGGGGTCAAGGTAGGTATAAAATTGAAGGAGAACTTAAGTAATCTTACAAGTCAAAGCCCTTTCTTTTTACTTATTGATCCACAACAGAGAAACACAGATCAGTTCATCTCTGAGAATAAAAATTGAACAAAATTTCAGTAATCCCAAATCATATGGATTTATTATATGAGATTTTTTATATCAGCTATTCTTAATTATCTACACTAATGAAAACAACGTAGTTAATCTAAAACCTGTTCACTGAATATAAAATTCATCAACAGTTTTTGGCCGTAGATTTACCTTACTAATTATGATTTGCTTGCTTCGTCATTATTAAAATTAAACAGCAAAAGAAGTATGCTGGGAGATAAGAGAAAACTGGTCAGAGATCTGCTATTACAAAATCAAGGCTATTAATGTTACTAATTTGAACGCTGTCAATATCTAAAGACATCTTAATTTACACTTTGAAATACATATTTTCCCCCAAGTTTAATTAGAAAGGCATTCTAACCCTGTGTCAAAAACAAAAACCCAACACTGGTAAACTTCAAAGTTTATTACCTTAAATTCTTAGTGAAATTTTGCTGTAACAGTATTTTTGCTTAAAGTAAGTGGACCATCAGTTGGGCTAACAAATGTTTTGTTATCCCATGATTGTCACTGTAACTTAATTTCATGTGAATCATAACTGTTTGCCTTAGAATAAACATTTTACTATAGTTTTCTCTCTAGCATAAGTTCACATACAGTGTAAAATGCCCTTTCCCCCCCTAAATCTTACACATTTATGAGAATCAATTTCCAAGTGAGAGAAAATCTAACGCTGAAGTGTTGTTAAACGGCATGTGAATGTTTAGCACTCTCTTCAGCGTTTCAAAATGGCATGGCATATGTATGATATATCAAATTATTCTGTACAGAGGACTCTTGGATCATAAACAGTCCCCTTTGCCATCCCAATCTCTTTTATCAAAAGAGGAAAACCCCAGATACATTTACAGAGCATTCAAGGGTGTACGTTTTGTAAAAGCCACTGTGGAAAACAAAAGACATAATTGTTGTCCTATTACGAGTTATGTAATGAAACTACTGTAATTTCCACGGACTCTGAAGTCTTTAACATATTTACTGAAAAGCCTGACAAACTGTTAAGAAAGGTGTGCAGTTGTCAGGAAAAAAGTTATTCCACCTAAGGTGAAATAGTCTCTTGTATTTAAGACACTTTTAAAGAAATAAGTATACAAATTACTCAGTGGCAAGGTCAACTATAATCAAAAAGATACCACACTGGAGCACCAAAGAAGGCAAGATGCTTTGTCCAGACTTGAATGTGTTAACATGAAGTTTATGTGCTACATAAAACCTTTCTGGAGTTAAAAAGAAAAAATCATTGGCTAGTCTTGTTAACAAGAAATGGAAAACTATTTTTCAAAAATTATCGTTAAAAGATTGTAAGATGGAAGGGATGGAGTCACCGTGGGCGCCGTATACATACAATCAAGGGAGTGTCTACAGAGAAAAGAGTGGTGTTCAAATCCTGAAGCAAATGTCCCTGAGGCTTACACATTTATTACTGCGAATTAGTTCAGCGGACAGCATGTGGGAAAAGAGGTGTGTGTGGATAGGCGGCCAACACCTTAGGGACCTCTCCCTGTCGAGAAGTCGTGACAGCAAAATCACTTCCTGAGGAAGGAGGAGCAAAAGGGAAGTTAAGAGGCCACCCTGACCAGGAAGTGACTCGCCCTACGCTAGCCCCAATCATATCTAAAGATGGGGGGATGGGGTGAGCCCCAGCAACTAAAGGCGGTAAAATAACTGCTTCTTGATACGTCGCGACATCATCGTCGCCCCCTCTCTTAAATACAAAAAGAGTCCACAGTCACGATTCAATAAGGGAAAGTCTCTTCTCTCGCAGGAAGGCCACTGGGCTGTGCGTCAGGCCCGGGGGGAAAAGAGAGTTGAGGAATGGGGAACTGGGGCCACCGTGAGGCAGAGGAAAGCCCCTCAAGAGGGAAGCATCCCGACTGCGGAGAGCGTATGCCAGCACAGGCCAAGAAGCTTCTTTCTTCCGGGGGTACTGCCGGGGTTCCCACAGCAGCCGAGTCGGGCCCCCGTTCCCTGTCTCGGGAAGAGGTAAGAGAGAGAGGCGGACCCCTTACCTTCTCCTCATCCGACACCCGATCCTCGAAGTCGGCCATCTTGGGCTGTTCTGGCCCAGCCCGGCCCTGGCGCGAGGCAGGCCGGGAAGGAGGCCGAATGATGGAATCACAGCGAGGGCCGTCTGAAGGACCCGCCCGGAAACGCCGACCGCTAGGGCGCCATGTCAGTTACGGGCGGGGGTGATGGGCCCAGGCGCCGACGCCCCAGTAAGTCGGCGTGACTTAAATGATTTTAAGTCTAATCTTTTTCTCACTGAGTTACATTAATTTCCCCATTCATCTATGGGACGTTGGGAGCGTGCTTCGGCTGGTATTGGCGTCCGAGCTCCGGCCGACCAAATTGCAGTCGCTACTCCTGTAGATTTTCCGAGTACCAGTGCTCTCCATGGCAGCCGAGTCCGAAGGGCTAAATGCTGCTCGGACTCTGGAACGGTCAGTGGCTTTTTCAACCCCAGGAATGGGGTGGAAGGTGACCCTCACGCGTATGGAGGCTAAAACACTTCACTCCGGGGTCACATCTTAGCCCAGTTCCTCCAGAATAGGTGCCGCTATCCGCCCCTTCCCTCCCTCGGAAGGTATAGGTAGCCCCAGTCCTGGGGCACTCCTCCACCTTCCAAATCTTCTCGGTCCCCGTTCCCTGGGACTCTCAGCCTTCACAGAGGCCAACTTCAGGTCCGCCACTATCCCAGGATTCCCGACTCCCGGTTTCCTGCCCTTCTCCCCTCCCAACTCCCGGCGCCACCGGGAGCGGCAAGATGGCGGACGGTGACGGCTTAGGTGAAGCAGCGACTGCTGCGGCGTCTTCTCCTGCCCCTGCTCCTGGCCTGAGCCCGCCGCTGGGCTGGAGGGAGCGGCTGCGGGCCGGGCTGGCAGGCACTGGGGCCTCGCTGTGGTTCGTGGCGGGGCTGGGGCTGCTTTACGCTCTGAGGGTCCCGCTGAGGCTGTGTGAGAATTTGGCAGCGGGTGAGAGGCCCAGAGCTCCCGAGGGACGGGCGCGCGGGGGGGACTGGGGGGCAGGAGAGGTGCCGGGGGCAAGGGCCAAAGGGCAGAGATTCTCAGTATCACTAGAGGGCTTCGCAGAATGAGTCGGTGTGTGCGACCGAGTGGGTTCTTTTTCTCTTGGGCCGCTACTTCGCAGCTGATTGCCAAACCTGAGCTGCAACTACCGGCTCCTCCCTAAAGCTCTTAAGGTCCGCCCTCTCCCTTCTGTCCTCCTTCACCCGAGGAGAAGCCACCTGATAAGCTGGAAGCTTCAGGTGGTAGGGCAGATGAGAGCATTTTCAGACTTGAATGCAGAATTTATACACACCTTTTGATTCTCCCCCCACTCAGCGGAGAGAACCCACACCCAGACAATAAAAATCTGAAAGAAACCAACACAATCGTAGCCAGCCATTCTCATGTTTTAAAATAGTTTTGTCAGGAAATAGTTTTCATGATATTTTTGTCCGTTCTCTGTTTTAGGCTTTATCTTGAGTAATAAAATAGAACAGTACAGGAAGTAAAGAGAAAGAGAGCCACAAACAGCAGTGGATTCTTTTCTTAGTTCTTTCTTCCAACATTTGTAGAGAGCTTGCTGTGTAGTGTGGGCTGAAGTTACAAAGACGTATATAAGAGGTGATGATTCCCTTGGATTCTGCAAATATTATTCTTTAGCTGTAGCCAGGAGAGAGTGGATGGGAGCTAGGGCCTCTTACCATGTCATTACAAATTGGCAGCCTCAGATTAAAATGGAAGTATTTCTGTTATGATTATGACTGTCAGTACTGTGTTTTATTTTTCTGTAACAAGAGAAGGCAAATGTCCCCTTTTCTATTCTGTGAAATGACATGAAAGACTGTGAGATAATGTTCTGAAATGTTTTGGACTTTTTAAGAACATAATATGTAAATTCAGATGCAACTAACACACTAAAATAAGCTAGATAAATTGGCCTTCCTAGACTGTTTGAAAAGCTAATTTGGTGTTTCTGTTACAGGTTAATGAAGTGACTACTAATGGTTTGTATGCTCAGTGAAATGTTATTGAGTTTATCATTTTTTTTTTTACATATTAACTAGATATACCATTTAGATGGGAGTCAATGACTTTACAGATTTTTAATTCTTTCTAAAACCCAAAGTATTTATGAGACAATTGTTTGAAGTGAAGAATCTGGTCTAGGTTTTCAGTGAATCAGGTTTAGGGAGCTCTTAGTTTGCTCTTCTTTTTGGGTTATTTTGCCTTTGTAGCTGACATACCAAATACACACACTGGTTCCTTCCCTCTAATTTGAAACACTGGTTTGTATCTCACCAAAATAATTAGGAAGTAGTTTTAATCCTCCTTTGTAACAGTATGTTTGTTTAGATTATCCTTATGGAATTGCAAAAGTTCTTGTCTAAATTATGATATTCCTGGTTTTATTCTCAACAGCAAGCTAAATGATCTCATTTTGATTTGCCTATTTAACAAATCAGCAGTGTAAAATCCTACCTTTACATATGTGAAGGCATTTTAAAGATATGATACAATGAGAATTTAAAGTAGCTTTTTAAAAATTACAACTTTCTCAAATGAATCTCAGACTAGATATTAATACTACTTATGTCCCTCCACTCATAAAGACACCTGCATATTTGTAACTTGGGTACTTATTTTTTTTAACTTTGATTTTTTTATTCTTTTTGGCAGTGACAGTATTTTTAAATTCATTGACGCCCAAATTCTATGTGGCACTTACAGGGACATCTTCTTTGATATCAGGACTAATATTTGTAAGTAGTTTCCATTTCCTTCGTGCTTTGGTGTTTATCTAAATATCAAACCTCTTTAAATAGTTATTATAATAATTACAAATACTTATAGATCAGCATTCTCAAAATTTTTCACATTCTCAAAATGTGAAAAAACATTTAAAAAAACACTGCAACTTCTCCACTTTTAGAGATTGATAGTATTCATTTGCGTGTAAAAGACTATTGTATGTTGGGGGGGGGTGTGGTGGGAGGTGGGTTGTGATCTAAATGCTTGCAGGCTCGGTTTAGTAACAAAAGTGAGTAAAATTGGCAGAGTGTAAAAATTGAAATTTTTATTTACTTTGAAGACTGGGTAATCTGGACAGTACATGCTCCTTCTAGAAAAGACTAAAGCTAATTGTTGCCATGTAGACTTGCAGACCAGTATTACCAGGTCTTCCAGTTTTTTCAGACGATTTCAAGAGAACCTGGATATAAAGTTTTTATATAAAATCTTCCAGTACTTTAATGTTGGCAACATCGGGCAGACTAAAAATTTATCTATCTTGAATTAGGCTTATAGGCTGCCAGTTACCTTCTCTAGAGTGTTTAAGAGCAGAGTTTGGGAGACAGGCTAACCATCACTTTAGCTGTATGACTTCAAGAAAGTGAATTAACTTTTTTCTAAAGCTCCAATTTCCTCATCTGTACACTGGAGATAATAATAGTATCAACTTGGAAATTCCTTGGTGGTCTAGTGGTTTAGGACTCAACTCAATTAATTTTTTAAAAATTTAATTAATTAATTATTTTATTTTTGGCTGCACTGGGTCTTCGTTACTGTGCGCGGGTTTTCTCTAGTTGTGGTGAGTGGGGGCTACTCTTCCTTGCAGTGCACAGGCTTCTCATTTCAGTGATTTCTCTTGTTGTGGAGCACGGGCTCTAGGGCACGCAGGCTTCAGTAGTTGTGGCTCGTAGGCTCTAGAGCGCAGGCTCAGTAGTTGTGGCGCACGGGCTCAGTTGCTCCTCAGCGTGTGGGATCTTCCCGGACCAGGGCTTGAACCTGTGTCTCCTGCATTGGCAGGAGGATTCTCAACCACTGAGCCACCAGGGAAGCCCCAGAGGACTCCGCACTTTTCACTGCCGAGGCCTGGGTTGGATCCCTGGTCAGGGAATTAAGATCCCATGAGCCACCCAGTGTAGCCAAAAAAAAAAAAAAAAAAAAAGTATCAACTTCATAGTTATGAGGATTAAATGAGATAGTGTGTGTGAAAGCTTGCAACAACATGACATACACTAATGAATTTTGGCCACGTTATTCTAAGAAGTGCCACAATAAAGAAACCTGTTTAATTCAGCTTTCCCTTGCTTTATTTAACCAAGCTATCATTTTTATTTTAAAAAGATTTTTTAAAATTTTATAATCTTTATTAACATCCCTGAGAACTAGTGTTTCATAGTATAAACTTTGGAAAAATACTGCTACAGATAAAAATCTTAGGAAGTATTATGGCATGCATGGCCAATGAAATTTTTCTGTATTTTTTTCTCATCTCTAGGTGGTGCTCTATAACTATAGTAGAAATGTAAAAATAATAGCATTTATATTGGAGTAGTTTTTTGTTTTTTTTTTAAATAGGGACGAACACTTGACCATTTTGTTGAAGTGAAATACCAGATGAGAAAGAAATTTTTCTCTTGACTGAAAAAAAATTATTGAGGAATTCTGGGTGAAAACTCTTTATTAAAAACCTCGAAATTTATTGATTTATAAAGCCTACTCATAATTTAGCATATTTTGTCATAGCATATAAAAATCTAAATAAACAAAATAAACTATCTTTAAACAGCTGATGTAGTAGAAAAAGCATTGTTCTTGGAACCAGCAGATGTAGTTTTGAGTCTTGACTCTGCCATTTACTATCTGATAACTTTGGGCAAGTCACATGAATTCTGAGTCTTAATTTCCTCATTTATAAGGAGGGGAGAAAACTTCCATATATATAATATACAACTTACGTATGTAATATGTAAAAGTTTTTAAAATTTGTTGTTACTTTTTTTAAACCAGCATTTTAAATTTACAAAAATTAAGAATTCAAATAACATTTTAAAGGTTAAACTGTGTCATTACCCTTGAAATATTGATGAGTTTTTATCAGCAAAGTTTATTTATAATTTCTTTTACCACCTGAAATGAGAAAGCTAGTTGTGCTGCTTGTGTTATTTCTGCCTAAAGAGGTAATGTGCTTGGAAGCTTGAAGAATAGCAACAAAGCCAGTTGTTTAATTATTACGAGTAAAAAGATTACTCTGAAAGGAGAATAAAAGAGCCAATGGGAGTGCATAACATAGCTTTCTGGTCTGTGGAGTCAGGAAAAGTTCCCTCGGACATGTCATTTAAGCTCAGACCCAAAGGAGCCAGCAAAGGGCGTTGAAAAGGCTGGAGTATCCGAACATGAAACATTCTGCTCATTCAACACAGAGAGCTGCTTTTGATTCCTCTTCTTGTAACAATGATAAACCATGGAAACAGAAAGATATGAATATCCTGATTTTTAAATGGTTCAATATGGGAATCAACTTGACTCTTAACCTACATTAATAATACTACCAAATAGTGGAGTAGTACTTTATTGTTTAAAAGCACTGGGGCTTCCCTGGTGGCGCAGTGGTTGAGAATCTGCCTGCTAATGCAGGGGACACGGGTTCGAGCCCTGGTCTGGGAAGATCCCACATGCCACGGAGCAACTGGGCCCGTGAGTCACAATTACTGAGCCTGCGCATCTGGAGCCTGTGCTCCGTAACAAGAGAGGCCGCGACAGTGAGAGGCCTGCGCACTGCGATGAAGAGTGGCCCCCACTTGCCACAACTAGAGAAAGCCCTAGCACAGAAACGAAGACCCAACACAGCCATAAATAAATAAATAAATAAATATTTAAAAAGCACTTACAATTCTTGTTAACCATATTTACTAGACAGGACATTGAGGCTCTGAGAGGTTAGAAGTTAACTTGCCCAAAACACACAGCTAATATATGGCTGAATTGGGAGTCAAATGTGGGCATTCTAACCCTAGTCTAGTGGTTAATCCACCATGCTAGTTGTTTCACAATTGTTTTTCTTTTAATTATGCTACAGATAGACTAAAATGACATCGTAATGTAAGTTACATTATTTATAGCTTAAACACTTCTGTTTTTTTAATGCTTTATTTACAGACGTATTTCTTCTAGTGTTGCCTAAGCTTGTCTGAATTTCATTACAGTTGTAAAACGGCATTTTACCTTGGCTTGGCATGTGTTATCAGGGAATCTTGTGTTTGGCTTATTTTTTGGAAGGAGGGCACGTTTCAAATGCTGAATTAAACAGGCACATCTTGAGAGGATGTTTTGATTCGAGCTCATATATCTGCTGATTAATTATAGAATTTAAGTGAAAGATGTTTTCTGTCTGTCACAGATATTTGAATGGTGGTACTTCCATAAGCATGGCACATCTTTTATTGAGCAAGTATCTGTAAGCCATTTGCGACCACTGATGGGAGGAACAGAAGGCAGCATTTCAGAGCCAGGTTCTCCTTCCAGCAGCAGAGAAAGTGAAACCGGCAGACAGAATTTGTCAGGTGACTACTACTGACTTTATGTGTATTCAGAGCTGTATTGTTAAGATTGTGTTTGGCTGTGGCAGATAGAAAACTCATAACAGTAGAGAGCAGTTTGTCTTTCCTTTAAATATAGGCAACCTGTGGCTGATATGGAGAGCAATGATCATCAGAGACCTAGACTCCTTCTATTTTGTCTGCGACCATCTCCAATGCAGTTTTTCCTGGTGATTCCAGACAGTTGCTCTGGCTTCAGCCATCATGTCCACAGGCTAGTCATCAGGAAGCAGAATAAGCCAGGAGAAGACGCTTTCCCCACACCCCACCCCACAGCAGCCAAGGACACTTCCGAGCAGTGTCACATACTATTTCAACTTACTTTCTACTGGTCAGACCTTTGTCATATAGCCAGAACTAGCTGTAAGGGAGGCTAGAAATTATAATCATTTTCTCAGTGTATATATGCACAGGTGATTAGGGGATCTTATTACTGATAAAGGAGAGAGCAGAGACAATTAGCCATCTCTGCCAAGAGAGCAAAGTTAGGAAAAATAGTTTTTCTTCTCAATATATTTACAAAGATATCAAAATCTGTTATTCATGTATGGATAATCTGTTGTCATACATAAACTGTAGACTATTCCTCTATATGTATCTAGTAATTACGCAATTAGGAAAGTAAAATATTTGAAGCCAGATAGAAATGACATTTTTGGATTATTGTTTCTTTCATTTGGTATAGGTTATAATCATACAGTTAACTCATACAAATGAGTTAATTCTGCAGAATGTCATAATGTCTCATTTGTTCAATAAACCTAACCACTAGAGTTATATTAATTTAGTAGAAAAATACTACCTGAGTGCAGTTGCTGGCACTTTTTAGGTGTGGTCAGGGAAAGTCTGTAAGAAAGAACTGTTTAAACTGAGCCCTAAAGCTTGAGTGGGGGACTTCCCCGGTAGCGCAGTGGTTAAGAATCCGCCTGCCAATGCAGGGGACGTAGGTTTGAGCCCTGGTCCGGGAAGATCCCACGTGCTGTGGACCAACAAAGCCTGTGCACCACAACTACTGAACCTGTGCTCTAGAGCCCGGAAGCCACAACTACTGAGCCCTCACACCACAACTACTGAAGCCTGCACACCTAGAGCCCATGCTCCGCAGCTAGAGAAGCCACCACATGAGAAGACCACACACTGCAACGAAGAGTAGCCTCCACTCACCACATCTAGAGAAAGCCCACGTGAAGCAACGAAGACCCAATGCAGCCATAAATAAGTAAATAAATAAATTAAAAAAAAAAAAAAGCTTGAGTGGGTGTTGACCAGGATTAGAAGGGATGAGGTTGGCAGCCATTCAGGACTACAGGAAGGAATAATGGTAATTTTCTCTCCCCTACTCCTTTCTCCCCTTTCATAGAATAATTGCAGAACTCTTAAGAATAGGGCATATTAAGATGAATATGAGGGACTTCCCTGGAGGTCCAGTGGTAAAGAATCCACCTTACAATGCAGGGGACCACAGGTTCGATCCCTGGTCAGGGAACTAAGATCCTACATGCCATGGGGCAACTAAGACCGTGTGCCACAACTACTGAACTTGTGCACCTCAACTAGAGCTTGCATGCTGCAAACTACAGAGCTCACACGCTCTGGAACCCGTGCACCACAACTACAGAGCCCATGTGCCCTGGAGCCTGTGCACCACAACTAGAGAAGAGAAAACCCGCACGCCGCAACTAGAGAGAAGCCCGCGCACCACAACGAAGATCCTGCGTGCTGCAACTAAGACCCCGCGCAGCCAAAAAATAAATAAATAAATAAACAAATAATAAATCTTAGAAAAAAAAGATGACTATGACATAGATCTGTCCTCAAGAAGCTCAGAGTCCAGTACGTAAATAATTATAACAATAATGCATTATACAATCTTATTCCCTATTGTGAGATTGAGTAATGAAATAATTGCATAATGAAAGTGAAGATAACCTTAGGAACATTCCAGCTTAGTACAGGATACAGACATATAAATAAGTGATGGCAAAAGATACAAAAGATACTTTTATATAGTGTATAGAAGATACTATGGTGATGAAAAGAGGGAATGGTCAGTTATTCTTGGAAGGAAGGCCACAAAATGTTTCACAGAAGAGATGCATGAATTGACCTCAGAAGTGAGTCACAGTTCTCCTTTGGTTCCACTTTCTCTCCCTGGGTAACTGAATCTCCTTCTATAATATTATCTTCCACAGACATATATATTGGGAGAACCAATGTTAACTTTCTGCCCCCAAGCTCTCTTTTATGTTCTAGACCCACATTTCTAACTCTTTGCTAGAAATCTCCACCTTTGATGGCCCTAAGCAACCCTAAACTCATTCTGTCCAAAGTGAAACTACTAATTATCTTCTTTCAGTAGGTACCTTCCATAATCCTAAAATCTTAATTTCCAAAATAGAAACCTTTGAGTTGTTTTAGATTATATCTCTTTTATTTCTCCTTCCTTCTCCAGACTATTGACCCTCATCGTATGCTATTGATTCCCCTCAAAAATTACCTTGACTCTATTTTACCTTCTTTTATTTCAACATTCAGTGTCCCATATGTAGGCCTTAGATATCTCTTTCCTGGACTATTGCTGTATATCCTAACTGGTTTCCCTGCCTATGATACTTCTTCTTTTAGTACCTTCTCTCCCCTTACTATGTACAAAAGTGGTTCTCAAATTTTTTAGATTCAGGAATCGTTTATACTCCTAAAAATTATTGAAGACCTCAGAGAGCTTTTGTTTATATATTGATTATATCCCCAATATTTACCATATTAGAAATTAAAACAAATTTTAAAAATATTTATTAGTTATTTTTAAAATAATAGGAAACCCAACCCATTGCATGTTAACATTGTTCTATGAACTGAACTGTGTCTCTCCCCCACCTCAAATTCATATGTTGAAGCTGTAACCTCTAATGTAACTATATTTGGAGGCAGGACTTTTAGGAGACAATTAAGGTTAAATGAGGTTGTAAGGGTGGGGTTCTAATGTGATAGGATTGGTAGCCTTAGGAGAAGAAGAGAGATTAATTTCTCTCTCCACTATGGGAGGAGACATGTGAGGACACAGGAAGAAGGCAGCCATCTGTAAGCCAGGAAGAGAGCTCTCACCAGAACCTAACCATGCTGGCACCCTGATTTCAGACTTCCAGACTTCAGAACTGTGAGAAAATAAATTTCTGTTGTTGAAGTCATCCCATCTATGGTATTTAGTTATGGCAGCCTGAGCTAATACACATATCATGAAAAATATATTTTCCAAAACAAGAAAATTTTAATCAGAAGACTGCCATTTCTTTACATTTATTTAAATCTCTTTAATATCTAGCTTAGTAAAAAATTGCTTATTCTCATATCTGCTTCTGCATTGTCTGTTGTGAAATATTGTTTTGCTTGACATCTATGAAGAAAATCTGTTCTCACACTGATATGTAGTTGGAAAAGGGAAAAGTATTTTAATAACCTTTTCAGAAGGTTGTGGCTATTCATTTTCAATACAACACCAAAATTTACTGAGGTACTTTCTTAAAGTTTAGTTGCAGTGTGGAATCTGAAGCTATACCAGTTAACTTTTCATGTTCTGTACATTAGAATCCCTTGGTGTCCCATTTTGAATGGGTCTTTCACTTATGAATAATTTTATAAATCATGCATTGGCCACTTGGAAAATACTCGTTCCCTGAGTTATACATGTCTTCCAAATATTGACATATTGTATAATTTTTAAAAATGACATTTGTTAATACCACTAATCTCACAGGAAAGCCTTTAAGTTGAGAAATGGTCAAGCTCATGGTAACTGATACAAGTTTTTCAAAATTCTGATATGTACTTGAAAGCTCAAGTTTTATCATTGGCAGCAAATACTGTTTTTTCTTCCTTGAATTTGACAGACTCAGTTTGTTCAACTTTGAGAAAATGTTTGCCAGGTATCTGTCTGAATAATCATAAATTTGTCTGTTAGTGACTCTTTCAAGTAAAAGTGAGATTCCATGAAAAAAAAAAAAGGTCAGTCCAGCTCAAAAAACAATTGCTTATACTGGAGACAACCATCATATTTGGTTGCCTTGTTTACTGGGATTGGGGTGAGGAATCCAATGACCACTACTTTAAAGTACCAGAAGTTTTACCAACCATTTATTTTGTACCATTAGCCCAACTTTGCAGGACTGGGACTAGTGTGAGGCAAGTCAGGTGCTTGGGGCACAAAATTTAAGGATGCCCTTACTCTCAGGGTTGAGTTCAAGTCAACAAGTTAAAAAGGTAAACAATGTCTTAGCATTTATTATGAAACGAGTTGTTACTTTGCAGTTCCATGAATCATACTTTGAGAACTGCTGATCTAAACAAAGTCCTGATATTTGTTATTTTTCTGTTTGTAAACCTTTGATGGCTTCTGATTGACTAAGGATAATGTCTAAACTCTTTACATGGTATGTAAGCCCCTTCATCAGTTTCCCCCAGTCTATTTTCTAGCCTCATTTACAGCTCTCCCTCTCACCTTCTACCATGTACTCTAACCTAAGTATGCTGTGTGGTTTTCTGATACTTCCTCTGCTTAGAATGTTCTTCATCTGGCAACCTTCTACTCATTTTTACAGTGGTTCAAGTTTAAATGTCACAACCTTTCTAAAGTCTCCCCTAATTTCTCCAGAACAAACTTAATCACTTCCTTTTTATCTCTTGGAACAAAATATATCTCTATCATAGCACTTACCACACAGTGTAGGTGATAGTTTACATAACTAATTCTCATGCTACATTTAATTCAGTTAAGTTAGTTCCAAATGCTGTGGTAGGTTCCAGAAGTACAAAATGAGCAAAGTTTTAAAAGCTCATATTTTAAAGGAAAAACTGAAAACCAGATAGTCACATTGTAATATGGTAAGTGCTGTACTTGGATTGTGAACCAAATGCTATGGAGACAGAAATAAGGGAATGGCTAGATTTGGTTGTACACTGTGTGACAGCAGGGGTGATCCATGCCTTATTCATCTTTGTGCTATATGTGGCTAGCACTGTACTTAGCATACAGTGACTCTACAATACATGTTGACCAAATTAAGATTTAACTACATTTGATTAAACTGTCTTATTTTCCCCCTTTTTCTCTTTGTTTTTTAGAATGCAAGGTATGGAGAAATCCTCTAAATCTTTTCAGAGGAGCAGAATATAGGAGGTATTACATTTTGCTTTCAGTATAATTATGGCATTGGTTTTAGAATAAAAGTATTATGGAAAAATTTATTTTTACAAATACATCACAGCTCTTCTAGTTGGAGATACTGATATAAGGTAAAATGATTAGCCTAAGGTTTAATTGGCAGCATCTTTACTATATTACAATGAGAAACATTGCTTCAAACCATATGTTTGTGATATAAGTATACATTTGGCTCTTGGTTTATGGCAGAAAGCCTTTTCAAAGAATTCATGAGATTGAGAAAAAATTGCAAATGTCAACATATTCCTGTGCACATGTGCTCAATTGCAAACTTTATTTGACGATTCATTAGAAAATATCAATATGAATGTGAATATAAATTTCATTTGTGCAGCAGTACAGGGCATAGTATTTTTGTATTGTATTTTATATTGCCATTCCCTAGCTACACTATTGTATCCATTTCTCTTCTGGTTTTTATTCTATATGAGAAAACGACTTTTGAAACTTATGACCAAAGATACTTTACTTTTGTTTTGGAAAGGGCTGTGTTTTACCTGGAGGTAGACTGGGGCATGTTGTTTAATTCATTGAACAAGAAACAGTTTATGTCTACTATGTATTGGCACTATGCAAAATGATGGGGATACAAAATAATTCAGCAGTAATCCCTGTGTGTAAGTACTTGATAGTGTAGGACAGTCACATCCTGGGAAGCCAAAGCTAGGCTTTTATGATAGATGCCATTAGCCTATATTAAGGGATTCTGCAAGAAACAGGTCCTTGAACTTCTCACTGTGTTTATTGAAAAGTTTTTAGGCTATTCTTGTTATCTTATAGTATCTACTTCATGAAAATCTTAAAGAGAAATTTCTTATCGTAGTATAAGGAACACTTAATGCTTCTTTTTTGAATGATTAGTTTATCTTAATGTAAAAGTCTAAATTGCACTGGTAATCATTGTGTGGTTCTAGGAAGCTTAGAATCATATCGTAGCCAACCTTTAGCAAGTGTATAGAACTCTTTGGTATGAGCCATTTTATGGCCCAATCCTTGCTTTACTTTACTGAGTCTTTTAAAATTTACTTCTAATTTAAGTTATTGATACTGTACATGTGTTTTTTAGCTGCTTTAAATCATTTTGGGATTAATGTAGATCGTTGATTTTTTTTTTTATGATTTCAGAAAGTATACCAAACTTTGCTAAGGGAACAAGGATTCGCTTTTTCCTTTTTCTTCATGATAATTTCTCCTAAAATAGCTAAAAACTGTAAATAGCAACTTTAAAGGCAACTTATACTATTAAGTAACAAAATCTTTGATCATGTATGTAAATAACACAATGTGCTTTTAAGATGCTTTTTCTGATTATAAAATATATACATATTCATTGTAGAAAGTTGGAAAATAAAAAGATGTATAAAAAAGAAAGTAAAATTCACCTTTTTCTACCACTAAGTGATAACTGCTATTAGTATTTCCATCCAGTCTCTCTTCTATATGCATATATAGAAACAAAACTTGAACATCATAATATATAAAATTCATTATGTGTGAATTTACCACAGAATTTCTTCAAAACATAAATTTCTTCAAAAACATGATTTTTAATAGTTGTACTGTATTCTATTATATGGAGGTACCATACATAACTTACCTACTGTTCCCCCATCCAGATCACAGGTTATATTTCACTGTTAACATTTACTCTAGAGCGATAGCTTTATACATAAATCTTTAGCCACATATATGATTATTTCCTTAGGGTTGATTTGTAGCACTGGAATTACTGAATCAAAAGGTGTGAACAGTTTTTTTCCCCCCTTTAATTTTTTCTTCTTTTAATGGTGGAAAATTTCAAAAATAAACAAAAGTAGAGAGAGTGATATAATGGAATTCCATATACCCATCGTCTAACTAGGTGTGAATATTTTTAAGACTCTTGATAGATATTATCTAATTGATTTCTGGAAAAAGAAATGTAAATACCAATTTATATTTATAACAGCAATATGTGTGAGTCCCACCTCACCCTTGACAATATATATTTGCCAATTTTATAGGTGAATAGTAAAAATTGTTATTTTAATTTGCTATTTGTTAATTACCAATGAGATTGGATATTTTAAAATGTATTTATTAGACAGTTTGTTACCTGCTATTAATTATTGAGGGTTTTAGGAAGAAATGAAAGGTAAAATTTCTAATTTAGTAAAATCTGAAAGAAGTTTTTTTTGCTTTTATGCTTTGAAAACCCTTTATCATCTTGACATCTAGTAAAAATTCACTTGTGTTTTCTTCTAGTTTCTTTGTAGTTTTACTTTTAATACTCAATTCTAATTCACTGAGAATTTATTTAAGTATACTTAAAAAAGTATATATTTAAGTCAAATTGTTTTATCCCTTCAAATTCAACTTTGAAGCACTGTTTGTTGAATAATCTAGCCTTTTCCCTTTTGGTTTTTGATGTTTTATTATTGTACTCTAAGTAGTTTGGATAGGTTATCTCTTTTGTTTTATTGATTATAATAAGCTTTTGAACATCCTGAAATAAGACTTGTAGCAGTATATTTTTGAATTTTAAAAAGTGTCTGTTGTAGCAGACAGATGCTCTCTCATGTTCAATTTACATATTTTATTGTGTTTTGGTAAAGATACACTTGGGTGACTGGTAAAGAGCCACTTACATACTATGACATGAATTTGTCAGCTCAGGACCATCAGACCTTTTTCACCTGTGACACGGACTTTTTACGTCCTTCAGACACAGGTATGTGTCATATCTGTTCTTGGGGTAAACAGTAGTCATAAAAATTATTTTTAAAGTTTTTTAGAGTTATTTATTATACAAAGTTATTTGGCTTGGAGTTGTTTGCATCATTGATAAGAAACCCAGATTAGGGCTTCCCTGGTGGCGCAGTGGTTGAGAATCCGCCTGCCAATGCAGGGGACACAGGTTCGAGCCCTGGTCTGGGAAGATCCCACATGCCACGGAGCAACTAGGCCTGTGAGCCACAATTACTGAGCCTGCGCGTCTGGAGCCTGTGCTCCGCAACAAGAGAGGCCGCGATAGTGAGAGGCCCGCACACCGCGATGAAGAGTGGGCCCCGCTTGCCGCAACTGGAGAAAGCCCTCGCACAGAAACGAAGACCCAACACAGCCATAAATAAATAAATAAATAAAATAAATAAATTTAGAAACCCAGATTAAATTGAAACTAATTATGATTGTAAACTAGGTTATCGTACTTTTTTGTCTTTTATAAAATTTAAATTCTTTATAGAATTTAAAGTATTTTACAAAAATTAATTAAATTGCTTCTTTTATTACTTAAAAAGCCTTTCAGATCGAATACAGCAATTGCTTATACAGAGAACAGTGTACCCAGTTTTGGCTGGGGAAGTTAACACCTATAATTACACATAAAAAAAAAAAAGAGTAAGGCAAAGTTAAACATTGGGGCACAGCATGTAGAGAAAAATGGGGTATATTTTATTCCAGTCATAAGTCAGGGATGCATGTAAAGTGGTGGAAGATCATAGAAATGTCTGTGTTTAGTTCTGTCTAATCTTCTCTGTAGAAGTGAGTATAGAAACTCTTAAATGTTTGGCTTAAAGACAGGGATCTTTATCACAACTATTTTGACTGACCTCTCCCACCTTATCTATGCTTCTACTTTTATCCTTCAAAATTAAAAGTCTCATTCTCTGGGAAGCCTTCCCTGATCTTCTCTACAGTTCTGCAGTACTTAGTCCAAACCTCACTTTTATAATAATTTTAGTTAATTTATTCAACTGTAAACACTTATTTGTTAATTTATCATGTTATTTTAATGTTTGTCCTCCCTAATAATGTGTGAAACTGTGGAAATTAGGGACTATACTTGTCATCTTTGAGTCCCTATCATCTAGCACACTGCCTGATATACTGTAAATATTAATATTTATTCTTTGATGGAAGTATGAATGAATGAATAGCCTTGGTGTCACAGATGTCTTAAGCAATTTCAGTAATAATAGCCAACACTTGTATAACACATTATGCGCCAAGCACTGTTCTAAGCAATTTATATAAAGATACTAATTTAATCTTCCCAATCACTTCATGATATAGGTACTATTATCAGCCACATTTTAAATATAAAGAAACTGAGGCAAAGGGGAAACAAGTAACACGCCCTAAATCAGCTAGCTAATAAATGAAAAAGCTGGGTTTCAAGCTCAAGTTTGGCTCTTAACCACTATACTATTACTGCTTCTACTCATCACATTGATAGGCAGAAGAAAATCACCAACAATTAGGGTCTGAAAAACAGCCAGTTTTCCAACATTGAAGTGAGTTCATTGTGATATATCTCTGCTGCATTAAATATATTCAGCATGTATGGTAGCAGGAAAC
Organism: Balaenoptera acutorostrata; assembly: GCF_949987535.1. Classification (NCBI taxonomy): domain Eukaryota; kingdom Metazoa; phylum Chordata; class Mammalia; order Artiodactyla; family Balaenopteridae; genus Balaenoptera; species Balaenoptera acutorostrata. The sequence continues at coordinate 99,896,899 of NC_080064.1, read as the reverse complement.
CCAAGGATCTTTGGTATGATTACATAAAATGGTTTAACTGCAAATCGGAGAAAAAGGAATTGCTTTATGTTTATATGCTTAATGTTTACATTAATGGCAAAAGTATAATGTTAAGGAAATAACAGCAGTGGAAAATCAGTATTGTATTGTTAACTATGAGGACTGAGGTGACTCTGGATATTAAGGCTTCACCTCCTTCTCATGGGCAGAATTGCAAACCTTGGCAGGCTTTTCAAATAGCAACCATGGCTATCCACTAAAGCTGTGGTCTTAAAACATTTTTGTTCACATACCTCCTAAAAGAATTTTGAAAAACTATGTATCCCTTCACACATTTTTAACTTGACATTGTAAGGTGAAATAATTGCAAAGAATGTAATTTTTAACATATTATAAATATAGACATTTAAAAATAAAACTAAAATATTCTATATTTGAATGTATTTCAAGGAATCTAATGACTTGATATCCACCATGATCCATTGAAAAATACATGAACAAATACTCTTAACAGTAGTAAATTTTATATAAGTACTTTTTCTTGTTGAACTCATATCCATTCCACATCTCTATATGATTTTATTATAATATAATTATGTTTGAGAGTTTTTTAATCACACTTAAATGCTTTTCCACAATAAGTTTTTGTATAAATTTTTTTAAATTTAAGTTTCTTTTGATCATAAAGTTCTAAATGGAATCATGTACTTTATATTTTTGTCAAATCCTTGGAGCTACATATTTGGCTCTTCCAACTTTGGAAAGAGTCCTCCATATAACCTAATTGGCTGGGTGAGTTCTCATTGTCATGCCTGTCAACTAAATCAGACTTACTTTCTGACAGAGAAGTCTGACTTCATTTTTTAATTCAGATGAACATGTTAACATGCATCCCCATGACAACCATCTCTCTTCTGAATTCAGATTCTAAGATAGGAAGATAGATAAGTCTTAAAACCTTGCCGTGAGCTTATCACTTGGCCGAAACAAGATTCCACTGCCTTTATTATCCCTTACTAATGCTTTCTTTGCCTTACTATGAGGGTACCTTCCCTTAGGAGCAATGCACGCTTTGATAGTAAGGGGAGAAAGGGTGCTGATAAATGGAACTGATACAAATTATCACTCCCTCCCCACTCTACAATACACTTGAATTCAGAAATTCCAGGGGCCAGAATACTCTATTTCTAATGCTGAGCTTCACTGTTAAATAAGTAAATGGCACAAATCCCTATTATAGGTTCCTTGATTAAAAATGGTTCCTCCCAAACCCAAACTTTGAATTGTCCCCTGAGGCACATGGAGATCTTTACACTCTAGGGCAGTGCACCTTGGAAAGATTCAGGATGGGTGAAAAGTAAGCTTTTCTTTTGTAAAGTAGGAAAAGGTAATATATCTTTAGGGGACGCAGTGAGGCGGGGAGCGTATGTTGGCTAGGAAAGGAAAACCAGCATGACATAGACCAATCAGAGGAACATTCTTCAGGTAGATCAGTTATAGGAAACAGTCATAGATAGTTGAAGATTTAGAAATTGATTCACTTAAAACTGTGTGTCCCATTTTGGTCCTTGCAAAGTTCCATGTAGTACTTCTAGAGGTATGCATAATCCCAGTTAAAGACTGAACTAAACCTTATCCACGAATGATAATCCAGAAATGGACTGTTGGTTCCATATTGATCTTTTCAGATACTCACATAAAGATAATGATTTATGCCTATAGTTTTATATTAAAAAAAGACAAACGTGCCTATATGTGTGATGTGACAAATTCCTCTTGACTATTGTCATCAGTAATTACTAAATTAGTAGATTTTTTAAAATAAATGTATTTATTTTATTTTATTTATTTTTGGCTGCGTTGGGTCTTCGTTGCTCCGTGCAGGTTTTTCTCTAGTTGAGGAAAGCTGGGGCTACTCTTCATTGTGGTGTGCGGGCTTCTCATTGCGGTGGCTTCTCTTGTTGCAGAGCACGGGCTCTAGGCGCTTGGGCTTCAGTAGTTGTGGCTCGCGGGCTCTGGAGCGCAGGCTCAGTAGTTGTGGTGCACGGGCTTAGTTGCCTCATGGCATGTGGGATCTTCCCGGACCAGGTCTCGAACCCATGTCCCCTGCATTGGCAGGCGGATTCTTAACCACTGCGCCACCAGGGAAGCCCTAAATTAGTAGATTTTTGTTCTTATACTGTTGATTTGTTTTTTTAGGACAGTGAACAAACATATCCTCAGGGCCAACCAGCAGTGTTTTTTGGATAATTTGTTTTCATGTTTTTTTTTTTTTCAACATTTAAAAAAATCAGGAGATTTAACATTAAACTCCAGATTTACAATTTTAAGTTGGGAAATATGGACCTGCATTTCCACTTGGCAGTAATTTGTTAGACCTGAGCTGTGACTCTCTTAGACAGTGCATGTGCTTTTAGTTCACTCATTTATGTTTTCTGCCTGGTCTCAAGGCATTTATATTTGTGACCCATGGTCTTGGGTTGAATGGTAGTCTCTTCTGTTGGTTAGCATATTAGAATAGTATTTAACTAGAAAAATAGATAAATTTGGTTGAATTGTTAACTGCTTGTGTTATTTTTTAAGCATATACAGTATTCTTAAAGAGGACAGTTGAATACTAAATGAGCATATTGCTTTAAATTATTCCTAAACCTTGTTTTAGAAGGAAGTATATTCCTTCCTCTACTTTATTTCCCCTTTCCTCATTGGCTTAGAACTGCATTGGTTGTGAGGAATAATAAGGCTGGATAGAGCATTTGAAAACATGAGAATAAGAAAAAATGCTTAATGGTGGATTAGATGACCTTACTAGAAATAGAAGAAATGCAAATGCAAATGAGATAAGTTTTCATGTTTTAAATTAGCAAAGATTGATACTACTCAGTGTTGTTAAGGGAGTGGGGAAATAGTCACTCTCCTGCACTGCCTGAAAAAATGTAAATTAATACAGTCTCATTGAGAGGAGTTTGGAGATATATATCCAAAATCTTTTAAAAGATGCATACATTTTAACCAACCATTCCACTTCTAAAAATGAAATATTTGGTCAGGTTTGCAAAGATAGATGTTGAAAGATGGTTATCACAATATTTCTGTATTAGCAAAAAATTAATTATCCATCAAAAGAGAACTGGTTAAATAAATTACTGTATATACTTAATATGCTAGAGTACCAAATAACCATTTAAACTGTTAATAAAGATTCAGTGTCAAAATTTAACATGAAAATATCATGTAACTTATAGAAGAGAGCCTCATCATCAAAAATGGCAAGTCAAATATTATACTTGATTTTTATGTAATATTTTAATGTTTAAGCAAAATGTTATTCTTTACCTGGTTATTATCAAATGGGTGCTGACTTGCATCAATTTGTCAAGTTCAGGAAGCATTAGCTGTCAGCTAGTGGTGACATGTTTGATATGAGAAATGTATTTTTGTTACGCAAGTAGAATATATTGTCTCCTTTTCTAAGCCAAGACTAATATTTTGTTTCCAAAGGAAAACTCAAACATTTTCCACATTATTCTTTCTGGACAGTTGTAGGTTTTGTTCCAAAAGCAACATGCATAGATTCTTTACTTTTCTTATCAAACTTGAAATAGGCCAGATAGTTTCATGGATCTACTTTGTTTATTTGTTTGTTTAGTTTTTTAAAATTTATTTATTTATTTATTTATTTGGCTGCGTCAGGTCGGGTCTTAGTTGTGGCACATGGGATCTTTGTTGCGGCACACGGGCTTCTCTCTAGTTGTGGTGCGCAGGTTCCAGAGTGTGCGGGTTCTCTAGTTGTAGCATGTGGGCTCCAGAACGCGTGGGCTCAGTAGTTGCGGCGCACGGGCTTAGTTGCCCCGCGGCATGTGGGATCTTAGTTCCCTGACCAAGGATCAAACCTGCGTCCCCTGCATTGGAAGGTGGATTCTTAACCACTGGACCACCAGGGAAGTCCCTGTTTGTTTAATTTTTAAGAAACTTTGCTTAGTGTGAAATTTTCATTTTGGTGCAGTAAATGATAACAAAACTAATATTGTTATACCAGAGAGATCCTAATTCAGGCTTTTCTTGACTCTTAGTAGAGACTGACATTTCCCATAAATATACTATAGTCTAAGTTAATTCCTTTTTACCCCCCTTTTTATACAAAATGCAAATTCAAACATTCTTCATGGATTGAATCATTGATTAAATAAGTACTGTGTTTTTTAAGTTTTTTTTGTATATTTTTAACAGTTCCATAGAACCTTTTCAAGAGGATAAAGGAACTAGAATATTTCATAGATTATAATCTGATATCAATTTTAATATGCATTTAGATATATAAATGTTCATGTATAATGATGTAATTAACTTGATTAAGTACCATCTATGTTATTATTCATATAAATCAGAGAAATAATATTTAAATTTCTACTTTATGTGAAGCTTCCAAATTTAATGTAAATTCCTCATGAGGTTAATGTGAGCCATCACCCCAATTTCTTGTTTCTTATGTTTAAGAACATGTTATTTAAATCTTTGTTTACTCTTCTAACTCATTCTTCATACGTTTTGCATAAGATAATTTATGTTTACCATATCATCTACTTTTTGAAATGTTTTTCCTACAGTTATGCAGAAGGCATGGAGGGAAAGAAATCCTCCAGCTCGAATCAAAGCAGCCTATCAAGCTTTAGAATTAAACAATGAGTAAGTTTGAAATATATGGAAAATAAGTTTGTTTTGAAGGAAACCCAGGCAAGTGATTTTGTTTCCTTTTTTCTGTTCCTAAGACACCTGGAGTCATTAATAGTCCCCTTTCTCTTTTTGCATACTAGAGACAAAATTTGCAGTGTTCATTGACATTTGTGTTTTGCTTCTGAAATTGTAAACTTATCTATGCTTTTGAATAGAAATTATGCTAGAAATACTTTATAAAAGGGAGAATGCTGATCTGATTGGTGATAATACTTGATAATTAAAGAGTACTAAAATACTTAAGCCACCTGTTTTAATTTTGTTTTTCATTTAAGTCATTTATTTAAAGCATTCATTCAGTCCTAAGAACTGTAGTTGCTAGTAGGATTAGAGGCATGGGAAGGGAATTCAACATAAGTAAAACATGGCTCTAATTTAATTTTTTTTAATGTTAGCAGCTTTATTTTTTTATAGCTCCTCTTATCAACTTTATATTTTGAAAAAACAAAATGTAGAATCATAAGTGAGCTTAATATTTAAATGGGACAGATCAATAAGTATTAATCTAATATTAAATAAGTGCCAAGAGTAAAAATATGGTTCCAGTTGGGATTAATCAAGGAATGCCTCCTGAATAATGTGAACTTAGCATTGTCCCTGTACCCCTCCTTACTCCCCTACCACAGATATACTAATCCTTATTAAGAAGACTTACCCAAGGTGGAATAAAACTGGCAGTGTAGGGAACTCAACAAGCAGTGAATGAATTTTATTGAAACTCTGAAAACTAATCAAAGTTTATTGCAACCTGGAGAATGCTTAATCAGTTTTAAAAAGTAGCTGAATTTCTGTAAGAGAGCTTTGTGGTGGTTTAACTTAACACTGACCCCATCCTCCACTCCCTAGCTCAGTGGCAGCCTTGAAGACAACAGTCTGTCTTCTGGGTATAATTCCTACTATCAAAGGAAGCAGAATGGACCTTTTTCTCAAAGAATTATCGTTGTTTATTTTGACCCGTCTGGTTACTCTCTGAAGGACCAGCTCAAAGGGCTTGCCTATATTTTGGTTAATTCGAAACTCTCCCAGCACTGACACAGCTACACTGTGGGGGCATTGTTGAAAATATTTAAAGGCAAATGTATTAGCCAGTGCTGCCAGGATCAAGGGATAACAACTAGGGCAAACAATAGACAAACTAGAAAGCTTGGGAGGAAAGGCTGGGGAATGAGAAATTTTGGGAAATAAACGCTTTTCAAAGCTTCCACATATTCCTGGGAATCTCAAAGGCTCCACACATGCCCAAAGTTGGGCACCTGCTCAGAAAAGATTTGAGAAGACCCTAAGCTCTCATGTGTGTCTGACTTTCAGGTTCTGCACAAACAGAAAGTGAAAGCTAAGGCAGAGTTGTAAACTGCCTGACTGAATGTTGAAGGTATGCCCCAGTACACACACAGAACCCATCTGCAAAGACTTGCTTTTTGTTTTGTTTTTGATTTCAGGTGTTTAGGCAATCTCTATCAAATCACTGACTAACCATTAAGCTAAAGGAGCAGACACTTCACTGGTCACTCATGACAGAATACAAACTTTACAAAATCAGTTCAGAAAAGTCACAACTGTAAGCAACAACAATAATCTCTGGGGAGGAGGGGAAATCTGATTTCTGGAGTTGCTAGATTATAATATTTAAAATTTTCAGTTTTCAACAAAAAAATTATAAGACATGCAAAGAAGCAAAATATGCCCTACACAGAGAATAGAAGAAAATGAATAAAAACTGTCCTTGAGGAAGCCCAGACTTTGGACTTTCTAGATAAAAACTTTAAATCAACTATTTAAAATATGCTCGAAGAGGTAAAGGAAACCATGTATAAAGAACTAAAGGAAACCATGAGAATTATGTCTCACCATTAGAGAATGTCAGTAAAGAGATAGAAATAATAAAAAAGAACTAAATAGAAATTCTAGAGTTGAAAAGTATAACTGAAATTTAAAATTTCCTGTAGACATTCAGCAGCAGATATGAACAGGCAGAAGAAGGAATCAGCAAACTTGATTTAGGTAAAAAAAGAATGAAGGAAAGTGAACAGAGCCTAAGAAACCTGTGGAACACTGTTAAACATACCTGTGCATAATGGAGTCCCAGAAAGAGGAGAGAGAGCAAAAGGGGCAAAAAAACTATTTAAATAAATAATGGCTGAAAAGATCCCAAATTTGATGAAAGATATGGATCTACACATCCAGGAAGCTTAATGTACTCCAAGTATGACATACTCAAAAAGACATCCACAATGAGACACATTATAATCAAGCTTTCGAAAGCCAAAGATAAGGAGAGATGCCTGAAAGCAGCAAGGAGAAGCAACTCATCACATATAAGTGATCCTGAAAAAGATTAAGAGCTGCTTTCTCATCAGAAACCATGTAAGGCAGTGGGATAACATAGTCAAAGTTCAAAAAAACAAAACAAAACAAAACTATCAGCTTAGGAGTCTATGCCCAGCAACCCTATCCTTCAAAATAAATGGAGAAATTAAGACATTTCCAGATAAACAAAAACAGAGTTCAGTGCTAGTAGACTTGTCCTACAAGAAATGCTACAAGGAGTCCTTCAGGCTGAAATAAAAGGATACTAGACAGTCTTGACTCCACACTAAACAATAAAGAATGCCAGTAAAAGTAACTACATAGGCAAATTAAAAAGTCAATATTAATTTTGGGGGGGTTTGCAGTTCTTTTTATTATATGATTTAAAAGACAGCTATGTAAAACAGTCATTATAAATCTATGTTGATGGACATACAGTTTATAAAGTTGCAATTTGTGACCATAACAACATAAGTGATAGGGGGAAGAGCTATATAGGGGCAAAGTTTTGTATACTATTGAAACTAAATTAGTATTAATTCATACTAGATTGTTATCAGTTAAGATGTTAAATGTAATTGTTAACTGTTAACCACTAAGAAATAACAAAAAAAATGTGATAAGTAATAAGGGAATCAAAATGGTATACTAGAAGATATGTATCTAACACAAAAGAAGGCAATAATGTAGGAATTGAGAACAACAAAAAAGGACATATAGAAAACAAATAGGAAAATGGCAGAAGCATTTCCTTCCTTATCACTAAGTACTCAAACAGGTAAATAGATTAAACTCTTCAATTAAAAGGCATTAATTAGCAGAATGAATAGGGAAAAAAAAGTAGTCCAACTATATGCTGTCTACAAGAGATTCTTTAGATACAAAGACACAAAGAAGTACAAAGTAAAAGTGGGTAAAAAAGTATTCCATGCAAATAGTAATCAAAGAGAGCTGGAGTGGCTAAACTGGTATCAGACAAAATAGACTTTAAGACAAAAACTTTTTACAAGACAAAGAATGGCATTATATAATGATAAAATAGGTTCAATTCATCAAGAAGATATAATAATTATAAACTTATATATGTCTAATAACAAAATGTATGAAGCAAAAACTGACAGACTTGAGGGAGAAATAAAGAATTCAACAATAATAGTTGGAGACATCAACACCTTATTTTCAATATTATAAATCATAATTAGGACATAAACAATTGTCAGTAAACTTAAAATGATTGAAATCATATAAACTATCCACCCTCACTACAGTGGAATGAAATTAGAAGTCAATAACAGAAGGAAATCTCAAAATTTCATAATATTGGAATATGTGGAAATTAAACAACTCTTAATCAATGAGCGAAAGAAGAAATCACAAGATAAATTAGAAAAATACTTCGGAATGAGTGAAAATGAAGACATAACATACCAAAAAATTATGAAATACAGCAAAAGCTGTGAGTGATCAGAGGAAAATTTATAGCTGTAAATACCTTCATTAATAAAAAAGAAAGATCTCAAATCAAAAACTTAACTTTATACCTTAAGGAACTAGAAAATGAAGAGCCAACTAAACTCCAAGCAGAAGGGAGGGAGTAATAAAGATTAGAGTGATATAAACAAAACAGAGAATAGAAAAACAATAGAGACAATCAGTGAAACTAAAGGTTGGTTTTTTTTTTTTAAAAAGATCAACAAACTTGACAGACTTTAAGCTAGACTGACCAGTTAAAAAAGAGAGAAACTCAGCTTACTTAAAATCAAGAATGAAACTGGGGACATTACTACTGACCTTAAAGAAATTAAAAATACTGTAAGAGAATACTATGAACAATTGTATGCCAAATTGGCTAACTTGGATGAAATGGACAAATTCCCAGAAATGCACAAACTACCAAAACTGACTCAAGAAGAAATAGAAAATCTGAATAGACCTATAACAAATGGAGAGATTAAGTCAGTAATTTTAAAAATTCCAAAGAAAGAAAGCTCAGGACTAGGTTGCTTCACCACTGAATTCTACCAAACTCTTAAAGAAGAATTAACACCAGTCCTTCTCAAACTCTTCAAAGGAATAGAAGAGGAAGCAATTCTTCCTAATTTATTCTGTGAGGCCAGTATTACTCTCATACCAAAACCAAAGAAAGACATCATAAGAAACTACAGACTAATATTCACTATGAATATAGATGCAGAAATTCTCAACAAAATACTAGCACACCAAATCCAGCAGCAGATTAAAAGGATTATACACCATGACCAAGTGGGATTATCCCAGGAAGGCAAGGGTGGTTTAACATGTGAAAATCGGTCAGTGTAAGACATCACATTAATAGAACAAAGGACAAGACCCACACAATCATCTCTGTTGATGCTGAAAAAGTATTTGACAAAATCCAACACCATTTTATTATAAAAACAAATAAGGAATGTAAGAAAACTTCCTCAAACTGATAAAGGACATCTATGAAAAACCTACAGCTAACTATGTACTTAAGACTGAAAGTCTGAAAGCTTGCTAAGATCAAGAATAAGGCAAGAAAGTCTGCTCCTGCCACTTCTATTTATTTTTTTAAAGTAATTATTTATTTTTGGCTGCATTGGGTCTTTGTTACTGTGTGCGGGCTTTCTCTAGTTATGGTGAGCAGGGGCAACTCTTCGTTGCAGTGCATGGGCTTCTCATTGCGGTGGCTTCTCTTGTTGCAGAGCACAGGCTCTAGGCATGCGGGCTTCAGTAGTTGTGGCTTGCGGGTTCTAGAGCACAGACTCAGTAGTTGTGGGGGCACGGGCTTAGTTGCTCTGCGGCATGTGGGATCTTCCCAGACCAGGGCTCGAACCCATGTCCCCTGCCTTGGCAGGCGGATTCTTAACCACTGCACTACCAGGGAATCCCACCACCTCTATTTAACATTGTACTGGAAGTGTTAGCCAATGCACTTAGGCAAGAAGAGGGGGAAAATGGCTTTTGTATGGGAGAGGAAGAAATAAAACTCTCTCTTCACAGATGACATGATCTTATATATAGAAAACCTTAAAGAATCCACAAAAAAACTATTGGAGCTAATAAAAGAGTTCAGTAAAGTTGCAGGAGACAAGATCAACCTAAAATCAGCTGTTTTTTTATACAGTAGCAATGAACAATCTGAAAAGGAAATTAAGAAAACAGTTCCATTTACAATAGCATCAAAAATGTTAAAACACTTAAGAATAAATTTAACCAAGGAGGTGCAAGACTTGTACACTGAAAACTACAAAGTATTATCAAAAGAAGTTAAAGAAGACCTAAATAAATGGAAAGACATCTTGTGTTCATGGATTGGAAGACTTATTATTGTTAAGATATCAGTACTTCTCAAGTTGATCTACAAATTCAGTGCAGTCTCCATCAAAATTTCAATTGCCCGTTTTGCAGAAATGGACAAACTGATCCTAAAATATGGAATTACAGGAGACCTCAAGTAGCCAAAACAATCTTGAAAAAGAATAAAGTAGGAGGACTCACTTCCTGATTTCAAAACTTACTATGAACCTACAGTAATTAAATAGTAAGAATAGCCATCTCGATTAATGGAATCAAATTTAGAGTCCAGAAATAAACCCATACATCTATGGTCAATTGATTTTTGACAAGGGTGCCAAGACCATTCAGTGGGGGAAAGAATAGTCTTTTCAACAAATGGTAACAGCTAGATAACCACATACAAAAGTATGAAGTTAGACCCTTAACACACACCATACACAATTAATTAAAAATTAAAGACCTAAATTTAAGAGCTAAAACTATAAAACTCTTAGAAGAAAACATAGGAGCAAATTTTCATGACTGTCAATTTGGCAGTGGTTTCTTAGATATGACACCAAAAGCACAAGCAAAAAAGGAAAATTAGATAAATTAGACTTCATCAAAATTAAAAGCTTTTGTGCATCAAAGGATACTGTCAAGAAAGTGAAAACGCAACCCACAGGATGAGAGAAAATATTTGCAAGTCATATTTGATAAGGGGCTAGTTATCCAGAATATATAAAGAACTCTTACAACTCAATGACAGAAAGACAACCAATTAAAAATGGGCAAAGGACTTGGAATGTCTATTTCTTCAAGGAAGACATACAAATGACCAAAAAGTACATAAAAAGATGCTCAGTGTCATTCATCATAAGGGAAATGAAAATGAAAAACACAATGAGATACCCCTTCACAAGAGGCGTTTAACAGCAATAACAGAACAAAACAAAAACAAAAAATAGAAAGTGTTTATGAATAACCAAAATTTATTACCAAGTTTAAGCTCGTACTGCTCGCCACACGACAGGCCAATAATCAAGAGATGAGTTGTTGGGCAAGGAATAATGACTTTATTTGGAAAGGCAGCAAACCGAGAAGATGGTGGGCTCATGCCCCAAAGAACCATCTTGCCTGAGTTGGAATTCAGTCTTCTTTTATACTAAAAGGAGAGGGAGTAAAATCAAACATTTTCTGGTTCCCATCAGCCTCCAGAGGGGATGTGTTAATTTCTTCCTCCCTGCAGTCATTCACAGGTGGGCCTGGTCAAGATGTTTCCTGTGAGCTAAACAGAAGTATTTTAGCATAATGCTCATTACCTGGGAGGCAGGGTTCTGAGAGATGGGTCATTATATATAACTTAAGCTTATAGGCAACATCACTATAGTGATTAATTTGTAATAAAATACAAATGTTCTTCCCTATTACAGAAAGTATAGGGAAAGATACGGAAATGTGATGTAAAGGGACATACCCCCAAAAAATACTTGTTTTCCCATTTTACTTAAAATTGCCTTGCTTGCTTTCTTTATAGCTGTGCTACTGCATATGTTCTACTGGCTGAGGAAGAAGCAACAACTATTGTAGATGCTGAAAGGTTATTTAAACAGGCACTCAAGGCAGGAGAAACAATTTACAGGCGGTCACAACAGTGCCAGCACCAAAGTCCTCAGCATGAAGCTCAACTGAGTAAGCAAATTTGAACTAATTTTCCCCTGTCTTTTAGTTCCTGCAACTGCCTGTTTTATGTGTAAAACACAAAACAAAAATTTTAAAAAACTTAATACTTAAAAGTTAGCTACTTTTCATAAGAGATAACACATTTATTCAAATCAGCAAGACAAAAATGTTTATTAGCTAGAGAATGCTTGTGGAAGGGAACAGATCTGCTCTGGTTATTGAGAGATGTGCTGCTCTGAAACTTAACAGTAATTTATTTCATGCGAGAATTGGGCTGGTCATTGGAGAAACACAACTCAAAAATATTCAAGATTCAAGAGAACCTTCTAGTGATGATAAGCAGCTATTACCTTTATTCTCACCCTTACCCAAGCAATAGTAGAGGTATATCATTTGGTTTGCTCTTCAGACAGTATATATCTCCATACAGTGCCAGGGAGTGGCCCTTCAGCACAAAACCAGCCTTACACTTGATATTGACTATGTCTTTGATGGTTTTTTCTCTATGACGTGTTTGAGACCATATGGGTCATAGCAACTGAGGTTCTTTCTTTCCACTCTCAGGCATACTCTCCCAGTTGTGATCAAGACACTTTTACCAAAGATGTTAGAAACTGTAATGCTGCTGCTTCCTGCTATTTTGTGTGGCCAGAGGGCTTTAGTTTCATGATTTTGGCAGATAGTGGGCAATAAATTGAAATATGTTTATATACTGCATTATCTGCTGGGAGTTAAGTTCTAAATCTTTTGTTTGTGTAAATTAAAATTAGGATAATGTTTTCTCTCTAAACTAAATATTGATGTATATAGTATGTTTCATTAATGCATGTTGTTATAACACACAACTGTGGGAATATGTAATTTTGCAGTCTGGAACTAATGAAACTACATCTGTAAAAATGTCATGCCATTTGTCCTTATATAATCTCAGATATAGTTATGAGATAGTTCCAGAAATATTTGTTAGCCCTTTCTAGAAGTAGTTTTGTAGTTTGTTAGTTACTTGCTGTTGACCAAAAATTTACGCTAGCATGGAAATTTTATTTTGAATATCTTTTGTTTGTCAGCTAAGATAATAGAGAATATTAAAATAGTAGATTGTTCATGCAGAAACTTAATAATGTTATTTCTTCCTATTAATGTATGTCTTTTATTTTAATAGTAAAATCTACTTGCCAAGTATACACAAATTACTTTATATATACTGTACTCAGATTACTTAATGTTAAAGGCAAAAGTAATTCTATATATATATATTTTTAAGCTTTTAATATTAAAAACTTCAAACATCTATAAAAATAGAGCAGTATAATGAACCTTCATTCATTGTTCATCACCCAAATTCAACAATTATTAATATTCTTCCATTCTGACACAATTTAATTTTAATTGAACCTCCCAAAGTAAGCAAATAAAATTAACGGATAATATGTTAATGAAGTAACAGGTCATAATATAAAAGTGATAGCTTGGTGTCATTTGTTGTTTTTCTAAATAGGGAGAGATACCAATGTACTAGTGTATATTAAAAGAAGACTGGCAATGTGTGCAAGAAAATTAGGAAGAATAAGAGAAGCAGTAAAAATAATGAGAGATGTAAGTAAATTTGATGACTCAACCTTTATCTTTATTCCTTCAAAAACAAAATGTGTTTTAAGTTGCCAGTTAAGTTAATGCAGAATCACTATGTGTTTTCCTTTTTTTTTTTTTTTTTAACATTGATTGATTGATTGATTGATTGGCCGTGCTGCCCAGCTTGCGGGATCTTAGTTCCCTGACCAGGGATCGAACCCCGGGCCCCAGCAGAGAAAGTGCCGAATCCTAACCACTGGACCGCCAGGAAATTGCCCAGAATCACTGTTTTTTTAAATTGATAGTTTTATAACAAGATATTTATTTAATATACATAGATTTCTTAGAGGTTGAGTCTCCACAGTTTTTTGTTTTTTTTTTTTAATTTTTTTTTTTTTTTTATTATGTTTATTTTTTTGAATGTGTTGGGTCTTCGTTTCTGTGTGAGGGCTTTCTCCAGTTGCGGCGAGTGGGGGCCACTCTTCATCGCGGTGTGCGGGCCTGTCACTATCGCGGCCTCTCTTGTTGCGGAGCAGAGGCTCCGGACGCTCAGGCTCAGTAGTTGTGGCTCACAGGCCCAGTTGCTCCGCGGCATGTGGGATCTTCCCAGACCAGGGCTCGAACCCGTGTCCCCTGCATTGGCAGGCAGATTCTCAACCACTGCGCCACCAGGGAAGCCCTCCACAGTTTTAAGAAACAAAAGAATGTCTACCTCAGTGAATCTGATTCAGCTCTATTGAGTTCCTTTTGTATAATTTTAATCTTTTTTCTTTTTAATATACAGTTGATGAAAGAATTTCCTCCTCTTACCATGTTGAACATCCATGAAAATCTCCTAGAATCACTTTTAGAATTACAGGCCTATGCAGATGTCCAAGCAGTTCTAGCAAAATATGATGGTGAGTGATAATTCTCTTAGTTGATAGCATGGTTAAAGTATTTTTTTTCTATTAAGTAATCATAAATGTGATCCTACTCTGGTATTTCTGTGATTTTCTCTTTGCATTCTTACCAGTCAGTATCTAGTATCTGTGGATACAAGTTGCTATTAAGTATCTTCTTTTTCAGTGCTTTTGGTAGCAAAAGTCTGCAAGGAGGAACTTTCCTTCTCTCAAGATGTATTCATTTGTTTATTGAGCGCCTAATGTGAGTGAGGCGCTTGGAATACAGTGGTGAATAAGAAGACATGGACTTAGCCCTCGTAGAATTTACCATTTAGTGGAACATACAGACAAATGAATAGTAGTTATATTGAGGCATAGCGTGTTAGGTGAGGTAATAGAAAAGTATGGAGTGCTATGCACTTCATTTGTTTTGGAGAGACAGGGAAGGCTAACAGAAGTTGCTTAGAGTATATATAAGAGTAACTCAGAATAACATTTTACAATGCTTTTTAGTTACAAAGTGTAATTTATTATCTCATCTGATCCTTATAACAATCTTGTGAGGTGGTAGGACAAGTACAATATTTTTACTGTTTCCGGTTAGTAAATAAGAAAACTGGAGTAGAAGAAGGTTAAGTGATTGGGTAAGGTCTTCTAGCCAGTAAGGGGCAAGCTTGAACTTAAATTTAGGTATTCCATTTGTTAATGTTTACTAGTCTCCCAACAGTAAGTAAGAAGTCAGTATATGTTGGCTATTTTTTTTTTTTTATAAATTTATTTATTTATTTTTGGCTGTGTTGGGTCTTCGTTTCCGCGCGAGGGCTGTCCCCAGTTGCGGCAAGTGGGGGCCACTCTTCATCGCGGTGCGCGGGCCTCTCACTATCACGGCCTCTCTTGTTGTGGAGCACAGGCTCCAGACGCACAGGCTCAGCAGTTGTGGCTCACGGGCCCAGTTGCTCCGCGGCACGTGGGATCTTCCCAGACCAGGGCTCGAACCCGTGTCCCCTACATTGGCAGGCAGATTCTCAACCACTGCGCCACCAGGGAAGCCCTATGTTGGCTATTTTTATTATTATACGATAACAGTGCCAGTTTACCACAAATGGAGTTGGGAGAATTTTTGAGAAGCATAGCCTTTCTCCTCATTCTGAGTGAGGCATCAGCTTTTAACCCCAAGCTGAAAACATCCTAACTAGCATAATATTTCTGGTCATATCTTTCACTGTATTAGAACACATA
The DNA here is from genome assembly GCF_949987535.1 of Balaenoptera acutorostrata. Classification (NCBI taxonomy): domain Eukaryota; kingdom Metazoa; phylum Chordata; class Mammalia; order Artiodactyla; family Balaenopteridae; genus Balaenoptera; species Balaenoptera acutorostrata. The sequence continues at coordinate 99,881,201 of NC_080064.1, read as the reverse complement.
TAAGTCACTTATTCACACTCTCCTTTGTAAGCTCCTACCCATTAGCTTGGGAATCTCCATGACTTGGAAAGTTTGAAATGTGTTACAATTGGAAAGAGAAGTTTATTTCTTTTAAACATCTGGAATTCTTAGGAAGTGCTTTAGAGTAGTATAGGCTCATGGAGAAATTTGTGAGAAATTCTTTCCATATGTTACTTATCAGATGCATGGCCTGCTTATGATACTTATGATGAACAAGCTTAGGGACTGAATATGAAAAATCAGATAGGACCTATTCATTAAAAATAAAATAAAACTAGCAACTTGGATATGCTTCTGTGTTTTCAGTTATTTTTATGAGTCCCCAGCTTTTACCCTTCTAGAATCCTGAAAAAGTTAAAAGCAAGTTTACTTCTTTAGTTCTCCATTTGCTGGTATAACTCTGGAATCTGGAAAGAGAGTTCTGTAGTCTTACTCTCCCAATAACATTATTTTGGTCATTCTTTAAGAAAGAACTTATATAATTAATTTCATTGTAATTCTCAATTTCTTTTTATTTTATAAAAAATCATCATTTAAGAAAATGTAGAAAGTGCAAAAACATCGGAAGAAGAAAAAAATGAAAACCACCCATAATTATATCACCTGGATTTAACTACTATTAATTTTTAAAAACATTTATTTATTTATTTAGGCTGCGCCGGGTCTTAGTCGCGGCATGTGGGATCTTCGTTGTGTCACGCAGGATCTTTAGTTGTGGCATGTGGGCTTCTTAGTTGCGGCATGCGCACTCTTAGTTGTGGCAAGCATGTGGGATCTAGTTCCCCAACCAGGGATTGAACCCGGGCCCCCTGCATTGGGAGTGTGGAGTCTTACCCACTGGGCCACCAGGGAAGTCCCATTAATTATTTTTTTTTTAATCTTAGTTTTTCTCTGTGAATAGGTGGAGTTTTTACATAGTTCTATCTATGCAATGGCTTTTTCCTTGGATAGTATTATTATAAGCAGCTTCTTATAAGCATTTGTTGAGTACTTTTTACCATTGTATGAGGGCTTTCACAGACATGGTTTAATTTAATCTGTGCTAGAAAAGTACCATTTCTCTATTTTGGGAAAACTGAGGTTAAAGAAGTTGCTGCTAGTTCAAGGATGCATAGCTGGTAAATAGTAGAATCAAGATTCAAACTCAGGTTTTCCAATTATATGTCCATGTGCTTTTACTACTATATTATATCCATTAAATTTGAACTATGAATTATTCTTATTAGAAATTGTCTTAAGATATTTTTGTGATTCTTACCTAAATTAAAAATTATTATTATAGATATAAGCCTTCCAAAGTCAGCAGCCATCTGTTATACAGCAGCACTATTGAAGACAAGGACTGTTTCAGATAAGTAAGTAGTTATGAAAACTATAAGTTTAGAAAGACTGCTAAACTCAGTATTGTTTTTCATCCACTGACTTTAAACAATGCTTTTGTTTTTCCCTACTTCCTGCTGAATAACCCTTGATCTTATGGGGCTTAGAAGCTTCTTACTATGTGTTGTGGAAAGAGCAAGGTTTTTAGAGCTAAGTAAACTTGGGTTCAAATTCAAAGTCTACAGCATACCAGCTGTGGAACTTTGGTCAAGTTAATCAGTTTGAGTTTCTTCGTTATCTGTAAAATGAGAATAATAATACTGTAGGGTGGTTGTGTGAGGATTGTATGTGTTAAATGACCAAAGCAATGCTAGATAGAAAGTACATCCAGTACATAGTAGCTCTGATGGTAATGGTAAGGTGTGTGGTAGGGAAATAGGTTTCATGTTATCTGTTTTGAGATTATAATTCTGAGTTATTCTGATTTCCTTGTATTTTTGGCTGTCCTTAATGAATTTCTCTTTATTCCACAGGTAAGTTATTCAGAAACCAACCAAATGGCAACTGCTTTCTTTCACCTTAGATTACTGTGGCTTGATATGAATTAGAATGGATTGTTCACAGTCTGTGAACAGTGAAAATTTGATAAGAATGTACTTCTATTTCATGAGATTCTCTAGATGTCCCTGTGTAGCATTTCTTATTTTATTACTTTGCCCAAAGTGTGCCTTTAATGGACTTCTGAAGGCTTTCTTCACCTTAACTTGAAGATTTCCATTTCTTATGCTGCCTTCCTTTATATGTTGAACCAAAGGCTTTACTTTTATGTTTAGTAGCTATTTGGCTTTGACTTTGGCCATCACCAGAAACCTCTGATTTAGGGGGCTAGATTACGATCTCAATTAATTAATTGATTAAAATATTTATTTAAATATTTATTTCTTCATTTTGTGGTTTTCTTATAGATTCTCTCCAGAAACAGCCTCCAGAAGAGGGTTAAGCACAGCAGAAATTAATGCTGTGGAAGCAATTCATAGAGCTGTGGAATTTAATCCTCATGTTCCAAAAGTAAGAAACTTTATGATAGAAATACTATTTTTATTTAAGTTAATCAAATTGACAACAGTGTGTAGACCAAAGTTTGGGTCTCCGTAATTTGAGGCAGAATTGTTTTAGTCTGCTATATTTTGATGCTTAGTGTTTGCCCTAAAGGGGATGTTAAAAAGAATTTAGAAAGGTGGATAGGAGCAGTATTTCAGTATAGGCTTTATAATTGCTGTCAAAATAAAATTTGATGTACAATATGTTCACTTAGCTGTTCCTTTTACTATAGTTATAGAGAAGAAATAAAATGGCTTGGTCCTAATAAAAGATCATTCATATTTCAGACCATTAAATCAAATTTCCTGTTACTATAAAAGGTTTTTACACTAGACAGATGCTTTTGAACGAGGGCTGGGTAGACAAAGACTGAAGACAAATAGATTAAAATAATCAGTGTTAGGAAACAGATGTGAAAGTTCCCAGAAAAACTGCTGAGTTGATGTTTATTTAGTCCCAGATGAACTGTACTCATCTCATTTGTCTTAATGTTGTACACCTTGCAGACATACAGATCATTGGTTAATCTTTGTGTGTTACAACCCAAGGTGAAATTTTGGGTTTTAAAAACAATGCTCCAAGTTAGGGAGTATAGAATATTCAAGAATATGCCTTTATTTAAAAGAGTAATTGTAACTGTTGATTCCAGTATAATATGTTAGTGGAATTTGGAAACTAGTAAACATTAAAGGATTAACCTCTAAAAAATAATCTCGAAGAAATTCAAGTTGTAAGTCTGTTAGAGTAAGTAAAGACAGAGTCAAGAATATTACTGAAATCTAAGGATGAGAGTCAACAAATATTTATGCCATTCTCTCATTAAGTGAAACTGGTCCCATAAATTTCAATAAAAATTTTAGTGTGAATTGTAATACATATACAGCAAAGTGTAAAAAACAGAAATGTGTATCTTAATGATTTATTATAAAGCAAATGAGTGGAAACTACCACTGAGGTCAAGAAACAACGTTGTCAGCCCCCAGAAACCCACCTGCCCTTTCCCAATTACAACTTCTTCCCTCCTACCTAAACGTAACCACCATTCTGACATTAATTATGTTAATTAATTGTTTTTCCTTCTTTTCTTATATTTTTAGTCTATACTTTCCCTTTATTGCTGGCTTTATAAAACAAGTTAAGGAATTGTCCCTCTTTTATCATTCTCTGGAATAATTTGTGTAAAAATTAGAATTATTTCTGCCTTCAATGATTGGAAGAATTTGCTGATAAAGCCGTCTGATTTTGGATTTTTCTTTGTGAGAAGAATTTTCATTACAAATTTCATATCTTTAATAGTTTAATTACAAATTCAATTTCTTTAACCATTCCATAACTATTCACATTTCTTGTTTCTTCTTGTGTTAGTTTTTGGTAAGTTGTATTTTTCTAGGAATTTATTATGTCAAAATTTTCAAATTTATTGGCATAAAGATTTCATAAAATCCTTTTTTTTTTTTTTTTTTTTTTTTTTTTTTTTTTTTTGTTCATCAAGTATTTATTGAGTGCTTAACAGTGCTAGGGCTGTGCTGGGTACCATTCCTGAAAGCTAACTGTAGACCAGAGACCATGTGAAGGGGGTGGTATATATTTTATCCCTTTCAATCCTCAGAACAATCCTATGAGAGAATTTCTGTTGTTTTTTTTTTTTTTTTTTTTTTTTTTTAAATTTTCCTATATTGTTTTTTTTTTTTTTCCACACACACACACTGTATTTTATTTTTACAAGAGATAAATAGACTGACACCAAGCATTGTACATGGATGACCACAACAAAAGCAACAATGATTGCAATTACCAAACATGAAACACAGTTATACTATGTCATAATATTGACATTCAGTCCAGTAATCCTCCACTGTAACAGCTCCTTTACTTTGCAGTGAAAATTGATTTGTATATTCTTTTCCTCTGAGTCCTTGTGGGATTTTTTTTTTTTTAATTCAGACAGAAAGTCACAAAAATTATACTCATCCTCATCAGTTCACTCAGTCCCATGTAATTAATTTCTTTTTTTTTTTCATCTTGATCTTTTGTTAGCACTTTTATGAGTTCATCAGTTTTTCATTAGAGTTCTGAAAATGCTTATTCATTCAGTTCAGCAGTACAGTCAGTTACCAGAAACCTGTACTTGTCAGAGTCTTTTCCATGAATTTCTTGAAGATGAAACCCTTTTATAGGAACATATTTGCAAAATCATCAGAGTACACCCAGAACTGTCTGTAAATGACAAAAGACTTAAAAATGACCATGGTTAAAGATTTGATGAAAGTTCATAATAATGCAGTTGACAAGAAAATTAGTTATTTCTGAGATATACATTTTAAAGTAATAACTAGGATTATTACTTATAACATTATACCAGAACATATAAGATTTTTAGACATTTCCTGTAATGTCTGAAACATTTATATTAACATATTTCCATACATATTTCCATACAAATACAAATATAAGATTTTTAGAAATTTCATGTAATGTCTGAAACATTTATATTAACATATTTCCATACATATTTCCATACAAATACAAATATAAGATTTTTAGAAATTTCATGTAATGTCTGAAACATTTATATTAACATATTTCCATACATATTTCCATACAAATACAAATATAAGATTTTTAGAAATTTCATGTAATGTCTGAAACATTTATATTAACATATTTCCATACATATTTCCATACAAATACAAATATAAGATTTTTAGAAATTTCATGTAATGTCTGAAACATTTATATTAACATATTTCCATACATATTTCCATACAAATACAAATATAAGATTTTTAGAAATTTCATGTAATGTCTGAAACATTTATATTAACATATTTCCATACAAATAACCCAATGAAAGTTTAGTATTAGTTGTTTTGTTTGTTTTTTTATACTGCAGGTTCTTATTAGGCATCAGTTTTATACACATCAGTGTATACATGTCAATCCCAATCGCCCAATTCAGCACACCACCATCCCCACCTCATCGCAGTTTTCCCCCCTTGGTGTCCACATGTCCATTCTCTACATCTGTGTCTCAACTTCTGCCCTGCAATCTGGCTCATCTGTACCATTTTTCTAGGTTCCACATACATGCATTAATATACGATATTTGTTTTTCTCTTTCTGACTTACTTCACTCCATAAAATCCTTTTATTAGCTTGTTAATATGTGCAGAATCAGTTGTAACATCCATTTTTTAATTCATAACACTGGCTACCTTTTTTTTTTGCCCCTCTATTGGATTCCTCAGGGATTTATCAATTTTATTAGTCTTTGTGAAGAACCAACCTCTGGCTTTGTTGATCTTCTTTGCAATTTGTTTTCTGGTTCATTCATTTCTGCTCTTTACGGCCTTCTTTCAACTTTCTTTGGCCCCATTTTATTTTTTTTATTTCTTGTATCTTCTTTTTTTTTTAATTAATTATTTTTGGCTGCGTTGGGTCTTTGTTGCGGTGTGTGGGCTTCTCATTGCAGTGGCTTCTCTTGTTGCAGAGCACGGGCTCTGGGTGCGCAGGCCTCAGTAGTTGTGGCACGTGGGCTCAGTAGTTGTGGCTCGCAGGCTCTAGAGCACAGGCTCAGTAGTTGTGGCACATGGGCTTAGTTGCTCCGTGGCATGTGGGATCTTCCCGGACCAGGGCATGAACCTGTGTCCCCTGCTTTGGCAGGCAGATTCTTAACCACTGAACCACCAGGGAAGTCCCTCTTGTATCTTCTTATAAAGGTATTTAACTCATTAATTTTTAGTCTTTCTTTTTCTAATTTCTTTTTCATATCCACTTAAGTCTATAAACCTCTCTCTAAGTACAATTTTAACTGCATACTATAGCGTTATTTTTTTTATAATTTAGTTCAAAAATATTTTCTAATTTCCACTATGGCTTCCTCTTTGATTTAGAGGTATATTTATTCCATTTAGACGTGTATTTCTTAATTTTAAAACATATGAAAATTGTCTTTTTATCAATGATTTCTGACATAATTGCATTGTGGCCAGAGAACATACTTTGTGTGATTTCACCCCTTTGAAACATTTTTTAATTCTTGAATTTCTATTTATTTTTCACATCTCTCATATTATTTATAGGTTTGAATTCTCTGCCAAAAGTTTAAATATAATCTATTATCTCTTTGAAAATAAAGTAGCTATCTTAAAGTCTTTCTCTGATAATCCCAATATCTAGAACGTCTCTGTATCTGTTTTTAATATCTGTTTTTTTCTGCTGCATCATGTTCATATTGTCTTTTCTCTTATGCCTGATTTTCTTTCACTATGTGCCAGATATTTTATTTGAAAAATTGTAGAAATAGCTTAAAATCTCAGATAATATTATATTCCTTCATAGAGGATTTTCCTTGCCCTTAGATGCTTGGAAGAAGCATTTGTAGGGCAGGATCACCTTAATTCAGTTTCAGGGATTGAAACTTTCTGATATACCTGGATGACTTGAAACTGGACTGCAGTCCATGAAAGTTTCAGTTTATTTCTGGTTCATGCTTATTCCTAAGATGCAGCCTTTCAGAGTCCCAGTCCAATCCTGAGGGTTTTGCTAGGCTCTCACTCTTGACAGGTCTTGGACTTCAACTTTTGTTCCTGTAGCCTTATGAAACTGGCAGAAATACTGAACAGCCTCCTAGCTGTCTTTTCCAGAATTGTCAAATGTCCCTATAGTGAAAGAAGCCCCAGGTGTGGCTTACTTCTCTGCTTTCTGCTGTCTTTGGACTGTGGCCTGGTAATTCTCTACCCTTTGTTAATTCTCTGATGTATTTGATTCAATTTTTAAAAATTGACGGCTTTTCTAGCTGTCTGGGAGCGTTCATCTGAGTTACCCAGTCTTCCATTACTGGAAGCAGAGGTCTAAAAATACTTGTATATGAAATGCTCTGCTCTCTCATGCTGCAGAGTGGTTAAGAGAACGGATTCAGCAACTAAACTGCCTACATTTGAATTCTGGCTCCACTACTTCCTAGCTGTATTACCTTGGACAAGTTACTTAACTTCTCTAGACTTGAGTTTCCTCATGTGTAAACTGGGGATAATATTCCCTACCTTTTAGAGTTGTTATTAAGATTAAATGAGTGCATATCTTTAAAGTGCTTAGAAGAGTGCCTAACACGTAATAAGCTTTACAGAAGTGGTTGTTATTGTTATTACCCAGGATGGGGTGGAAATCTGTTCCTTGTGTGAGAAGATAAGCAGCAGTTATTAATCAGAACTATTCAAATTAAATACACCATTGATATCTAAAAATTTTATTTAATTCCCACTCAAAATAACAAAATAGGGATTGTCTCTTCCCTGTGGTGGTTCTTTTCTGCTTTAAAAACCCTCTTACGTAAAATGTATTCTCAGCAGTTACAATTCTTTTTTTTTTTAACATCTTTATTGGAGTATAATTGCTTTACAATGGTGTGTTAGTTTCTGCTGTATAACAAAGTGAATCAGCTATACATATACATATATCCCCATATCCCCTCCCTCTTGCATCTCCCTCCCACCCTCCCTATCCCACCCCTCTAGGGGGACACAAAGCACCGAGCTGATCTCCCTGTGCTATGCAATTGCTTCCCACTACCTAGCTATTTTACATTTGGTAGTGTATATATGTCCATGCCACTCTCTCACTTTGTCCCAGCTTACCCTTCCCCCTCCCCGTGTCCTCAAGTCCATTCTCTACGTCTGCATCTTTATTCCTGTTCTGCCCCTAGGTTCTTCAGAACCATTTTTTTTCTTTTAGATTCCATATATATGTGTTAGCATATGGTATTTGTTTTTCTCTTTCTGACTTACTTCACTCTGTATGACAGTCTCTAGGCCTGTCCACCTCACTACAAATAACTCAATTTCATTCCTTTTTATGGCTGAGTAATAGTCCATTGTATATATGTGCCACATCTTCTCTATCCATTCATCTGTCGATGGACACTTAGGTTGCTTCCATGTCCTGGCTATTGTAAATAGAGTTGCAATGAACATTGTGGTACATGACTTTTTTTGAATTATGGTTTTCGCAGGGTATATGCCCAGTAGTGGGATTGCTGGGTCGTATGGTAGTTCTATTTTTAGTTTTTTAAGGAACCTCCATACTGTTCTCCATAGTGGCTGTATCAATTACATTCCCACCAGCATTGCAAGAGGGTTCCCTTTTCTCCACACCCTTTCCAGCACTTATTGTTCATAGATTTCTTGATGATGGCCATTCTGACTGGTGTGAGGTGATACTTCATTGTAGTTTTGATTTACACTTCTCTAATGTTAGTGATGTTGAGCATCCTTTAATGTATTTGTTGGCAATCTGTGTATCTTCTTTGGAGAAATGTCTGTTTAGGTCTTCAGCCCATTTTTGGATAGGGTTATTTGTTTTTTTTGATATTGAGCTGCATGAGCTGCTTGTGTATTTTGGAGATTAGTCCTTTGTCAGTTTCAGCAGTAACAATTCTGATGGTGTGCACTGTGCATTGGTTTTCAAAAGTACTGCCAGAGCCACATGGGTGAGGGGAGGGTAGCGGAAATCCCAGGCATTGCCCAAATTATAAAAATAAATTGTTGGATATGTAATATATATTAACCTTCATATTGAATCTGTCTAAATAATCTGTGATGCTTTTAGTGATATTTGTTTTGAGTTTAAAAACCTACACACACATATAGTGAAATACTCCAAAATACTTCTGAGAGAAATTAAAGAAGACCTAAATAAATGGAGATATATACCATGTTTGTGGATTAGAAGACTAATTATTGTTAAGATCACAGTTCTCCCCAAATTGATCTATAGATTAAATGCAATTCCTATTAAAATCCTAGTAGACTTGTTTGTAAAAACTGACAAGCTCATTCTGAAATTTATCTGGAAATGCAAAGGATCTAGAATAGCCAAAACCATTTTGAGAAAGAACAGTAAGGTTAGAGGGACTTATACTACCCAATTTCAAGACATTTTTAAAGCTACAGTAATTAAAATAGTATAATATTGGCATGAAGGTTGAAATGTAGATCAATGAAAGACAATAGAGAATCCTGAAATAAACTCACATAATTTTGGTCAGTTGATTTTCAACAAGAGTTCCAGTGCAATTCAATGGGGAAAGGATAATCTTTTCAACAAATGGTGCTGGAAAAATCAGGTGTCTATATGAAAAACAAACAAACAACCTAGACCCTCTCCTCATGCCAAATAAAAAATTAACTCAAAATGGATCAGAGATCTAAATGTAAGAGGTAAAATTATAAAACTTCTAGAAGGAAACAGAACTTGGGTTAGGCAAAGATTTCTTCAAAAGCATGATCAATAAAAAAAAAAAACTGATAGATTGGACTCCTTAAAATGTTTGCTCTTCAAAAGTTATCATTAACAAAATGGAAAGATAAGCCAAATGACTGCAGGTCATTTATCTCTTAAAGTTTGGTATCCAGAACTTATAAAGAACTCTTATAACTCAGTAATAATAGGACAAAGAACTCAATTAAAACATGGACAAAGGATTTGAATAGTCACTTCATCAAAGAAGGTTTATGAATTAGCTATCAAAGAAGGCACATGAAAAGATACTCAACGTCATTAGTCATTGGGAAAACACAAATTAGAACCACAGTGTGATACTACTTTATATCCACTAGAATGGCTATACTCATATAGACTGACAATATCAGGTGTTGGCAAGAATGTAGAGAAAATGCGTATATTGCTACCAGGCATTTAAAATAGTATAGCTACTTTGGAAAACAGTTGTGTAGTTAAACATATACTTACCATATGATCCATCAATTCCATTCCTAGGTATTTACCCAAGAGCAATGGAAATGTATGTCTATACAAAGACTTGTATGAAAGTGTTCGTAGCAGTATTATTCACAATAGCAAAAAATTTGAAACAGCCCAAAGATAGGTGAATGAATAAATAAATTGTGATATATCCACATAATGGAACACTTCTTAGCACTAAAAAGGAACAAAGTATAAGTACATGCAACAACATAAATGAACCTCAAATACTTTATGCCAAGTGCAAGAAACCAGACGCAAAAGACAACATATTGGGGACTTCCTTGGTGGCACAGTGGTTAAGAATCTGCCTGCCAATGCAGGGGATATGGGTTTGAGCCCTGGTCCGGGAAGATCCCACGTGCCGCGGAGCAACTAAACCCGTGCGCCACAACTACTGAGCCTGCGCTCTAGAACCTGTGAGCCACAACTACTGAAGTCCGTGTGTCTAGAGCCCATGCTCTGCAACAAAGAGAAGCCACTGCAATGTGAAGCCCGTGCACTGCAACAAAGAGTAGCCCCCGCTTGCCACTAGAGAAAGCCCACGTGCAGCAACGAAGACCCAACACAGCCAAAAAATAAATTAAAAAAAAAAAAAAAGACAACATATTGGGGACTGCCCTAGTTGCGCAGTGGTTAAGACCCCTGCTCCCAATGCAGGGGGCCCGGGTTCAATCCCTGGCCAGGGAACTAGATCCCATACACATGCCGCAACTAAGAGTTTGCATGCCACAACTAAGGAGCTGGCAAGTCGCAACTAAGGAGCCTGCCTGCCACAACTAAGACCTGGCACAACCAAATAAATAAATAAATATTAAAAAAAAAAAATTATCATCAATACTTACAGTTGAGCCAAGGAGTGTATTATATTTCCTTAAAAAAAAAAGAGGGGCTTCCCTGGTGGTGCAGTGGTTGAGAGTCTGCCTGCCAATGCAGGGGACGCGGGTTCGAGCCCTGGGGTGGGAAGATCCCACATGCCGCGGAGCAACTAGGCCCGTGAGCCACAATTACTGAGCCTGCGCGTTTGGAGCCTGTGCGCCACAACAAGAGAGGCCGCGACAATGAGAGGCCCGCGCACCGCGATGAAGCGTGGCCCCCGCTTGCCGCAACTAGAGAAAGCCCTCGCACAGAAACGAAGACCCAACACAGCCAAAAATAAATAAATAAATAATTAATTAAAAAAAAAAAGCATATTGTATGATTCCATTTATATGAAATTTATGAAATAGGTAAAACTATAGACACAAAAGGCAGATCAGTGGTTCCCTGGGGCTGTGGGTAGGAGTGGAGATTGACTGCAAACAGGCATGAGGGAACTTTTTATGGTGATGGTTGCACAACTGTATAAATTTAGTAAAAATCATTGAACTGTATACTTAAAATGGTAAATTTTGTGATATATAAAGTATACGTCAGTAAAACTGTAAAATATATTATTTAATTAAATATAAATATACATTTAATAAGTATGTAATATGTATATACTGCAATATTTGCAAATCATTTTTAGCCCCAGTAAAGCCTTGCCTGAAAAGCAATCATTTTTACTTATAGGTAGAAATTTATATATTTTCCCCTCACCTAAATATCAAAACCAGTTGACAATTCAACTCTATCAAAATATCCAACTGTTGAATGGCTCTGTAACCTTACATTATTGTTTGTGGATAGGCAGTTTAAGCTGGGTGTTACCAAACAGGATAAAAATTAAGGTTTTAGGGGGGAAATTTTATGCTCCAACAATTTGGATAATATCCCACTTAAATAACATTAGTGTTATATGAATTGGGAGAGCGCTGGAATTTGTGGCTGTTTTTGCTAGGGTTTTACAAGTGATGAAGGTATGTACAGATATTTTCTCTCCCTCTCTCTTCTGTTACAGTCTCTATTTGTGATTCTCTCAGCTGGAGCCAGCAAACATAAAGGGCTTTAGGGGTTTTCTTCCTCAGACTTCAAAAATGTGTCTTGATAACTTACTTAACCTAATGAACAGTGACACTTAAATATATATATATATTTTTAAATCTTCTTTTATTCTTACAAATTTATTATGCAAATTTTCAAATGTTGTATGAATCTTACCAGTAAAATGACAAATTGTAAAGCTGTTTTAGCAGGAACTATTTTGGCTACTTTCCACATAACTACAACAGGAATGGCTGTAGGTCTAGAGCTGTGCAATTTGTTAAAGCTGGAAGCTATTAGAAGTGCAGTAGAAAAAGATCACATAAATCTCTTCAGGCTATGAATTTGCTTTAGATGTTTCATCAGTATTGATTGCTTTTACAGATTTTTTTAATCTACTGAATGAATTCAGTATACAGTAACTGTGATAGTAATAGTAAAAAATTAGAACAGCATGTTTTCATGATTTTTGACTTGTTCTTCATTACCTAGGTATAGCTTTGGTTCAATAAACATTTTGTTTTAGTCACCAAACAAGAAAAAGATTGTGTATCTTTCAGTTACTATAGAAATTGTTGGTTTTTAAAATTTTATGGTAGAAAATATTTCATACCTTTTAAATATTCCATAGCATCCTGTTTCAGTCATTCTTGTGTCTCACATTTTTTTATTATCCATCAAGAAGTTTTATAGAAAGTATTTTTTTAATTGAAATAATTCACATACAATATAATTCACCCTTTTAAATTCAATGGTTTTTAGTATATTCACAGGGTTGTGTAATCATCACCACTCTCTGATTCTAGAACATTTTTATTACCCCCAAAAGAAACCCTGTAGCTATTAGCAGTCACTCCCCATTCCTCCCTCCCCGAATCCATGACAACACAGACCTACTTTCTGTCTCTGTAGATTTAGAATTATACAATATGTGGCCTTTTCACTTAGCATAATGTAGCAGGTATCAATACTTCCTTTCTTTTTATGGCTGAGTAATAATCCATTGTATGGATATACCACATTTTGTTTATCCATTCATCAGTTGAATGGGCATTTGGGTTGGTTCCACTTTTTGGCTATTATGAATAATGCTGGTATGAATATTCAAGTACAAGTTTTTGTGTGGACACATGGTTTCACTTCTCTTGGGTATATGCCTAGGAGGGGAATTGATGGATCATATGGTAATTCTCTATGCTTAACTTTCTGAGAGACTGCCAAACTTTTTCAAAGTTGGCTGTGCTATTTTACATTCCCACCAGCAATTTTTTTTTTTTTTTTTTTTTTACTTGATTTTATTTATTTATTTTTGGCTGTGTTGGGTCTTCGGTTCGTGCGAGGGCTTTCTCCAGTTGCGGCAAGCGGGGGCCACTCTTCATCGCGGTGCGGGGACCGCTCTTCATCGCGGTGCGCGGGCCTTTCTCTATCGCGGCCCCTCCCGTCGCGGGGCACAGGCTCCAGACGCGCAGGCTCAGCAATTGTGGCTCACGGGCCCAGCTGCTCCGTGGCATGTGGGATCTTCCCAGACCAGGGCTCGAACCCGTGTCCCCTGCATTAGCAGGCAGATTCTCAACCACTGCGCCACCAGGGAAGCCCATCCCACCAGCAATTTTTGAGGGTTACAATTTCTGTTCATCTGTGCCAACAGTTGTTATTGTCTGTGTTTTGACTATAGTTGTCCTAGTAGGTGTGAAGTGGCATCTCGTGATTTTGATTTGCATTTCCTAATGACTAATGATGTTGAACATCTTTTAATTTGCTTATTGGCCATTTGTATATCTTCTTTTTTTAAATTTTTTAAAATAATTTTTATTGAGTATAGTTGATTTACAATGTTGTGTTAGTTTCAGGTGCACAGTAGAGTGAATCAGTTATGCATATATCCACTTTTTTTTAGATTCTTTTCCCATGTAGGCCATTACAGAGTATTGAGTAGAGTTCACTGTGCTATACAGTAGGTCCTTATTAGGTATTTATTTTATATATAGGAATGTATATATCTCAATCCCAATCTCCCAATTTGTCCCTCCCCCCCATTCTCCCCTGGAAACCATAAGTTTGTTTTCTACGTCTGTGACTCTATTTCTGTTTTGTAAATAAGTTCATTTGTACCAATTTTTTTTAGATTCCACATATAAGCGATATTATATGATATTTGTCTTTCTCTGACTTACTTCACTCAGTATGACAATCTCTAGGTCCATCCATGTTGCTGCAAATGGCATTATTTCATTCTTTTCTATGGCTGAATAATATTCCATTGTGTATATGTACCACATCTTCTTTATCCATTCATCTGTCAGTGGACATTTAGGTTGCTTCCATGTCTTGGCTATTGTAAATAGTGCTGCAATGAACGTTGGGGTGCATGGATCTTTTCTAATTATGGTTTTCTCTGGATATATGCCCAGGAGTGGGATTGTATATCTTCTTTGGATAAATATTCAAGTCCTTTGCACATTTTTAAATTCATCTTTTTATTATAAAAAGTATTCTTTAACATTATTATTATAGTTAACCATTGATATTCTTTTTTTTTTTTTTAATTTATTTATTTATGGCTGTGTTGGGTCTTCGTTTCTGTGCGAGGACTTTCTCTAGTTGCGGCAAGTGGGGGCCACTCTTCATCGCGGTGCGCGGGCCTCTCACCATCGCGGCCTCTCTTGTTGTGGAGCACAGGCTCCAGACGCGCAGGCTCAGTAGTTGTGGCTCACGGGCCTAGTTGCTCCGCGGCATGTGGGATCTTCCCAGCCCAGGGCTCGAACCCGTGTCCCCTGCATTGGCAGGCAGATTCTCAACCACTGCGCCACCAGGGAAGCCCGCCATTGATATTCTTGATTAATATGGTCCAAAACCATTGTGAATCTCCATGGGTTGAGAAATACCAGTATAACATATAATTTTACTCCTGAAATGAGAACATGAGGATGGGTCGTGAACCTTGCTGAGATATGGATGCTGAAGAGTCAACTAGGGTTATTCATTTGGTAAGTTACTCACATGTGTGCACAAGCCTCAGAGCACAAATGATTGAAATTTGTGCCTTAGCAAAATTATGGCTTTATAAATCATGGATGTTTAGAGATAGCACAGATGATTGAAATCATAAATATTAAATCCAAAAATATCAGTGATTTACTATAGATGTAATTGTTCTTAGTATGACACTTTACACATCAGTTAGAATAGTATTATCTAACTTTAATTTAGGATCTAGCAATAGCTTGCTGCAATATTTCATTGAAGGTTTTTTTTTATTAGCTACTACCACCAAATTCTTCTAAATTTTATTATTTTTAGATTTAAATTTGAGGTACTTGCCTTAAAAACAAAATCACAGAATAGAAAGTGCAGAAATATATCTATATGTATTTTGTCATTTGGTTTTTGACAAAAGCACCAATGCAGTTCAGTGGGGAAAGGAAACTCTTTTCAACAAATGGTGCTGGAACATCTAGATGTATGAATGGGGGGAAAAATCATGAAATATTCTCATAGCATACATAAACATTAATTTGAGATAGATCATTTACCTAAATGTAAGAGCTAAAACTATTCATCTAGAAGAAAACATCTAAGAATATCTTTGAAATTTTGAGGTAGACAGAGATTTCCTAGGACACAACAGGCACTTAACTGTAAGAGAAAAAATTCTTAATTGGCCTTTTCAAAAATTTAAAATTCTTCTCACTGATGACAGTGTTAAGAAAAATGAAAAGGCAGGGAACTCCCCAGCCGTCCAGTGGTTAGGACTCCGTGCTTTCACTGCCGTGGGCACAGGTCCGATCCCTGGTTGGGGAACTAAGATCCCGCAAGCTGTGCGGTGTGGCAAAAATAAATAAATAAATAAAAATAAAATCATCATCATTTTAAAAATAATGAAAAGGCAAACCACAAATAGGAAAAAAAATATTTCCAGTTTGTTTGGCAAAGGACTGAAATCCAGAATATATAAATATAAAATGACAACTTTAATGTAAAACATGGTCAAAAGCCTTGAACAGATACTTCAGAAAAGAAGATATTGGAATGTCCAGTAAACACATAAAGAGGTGCTCACCATCGTTGGTTATCAGGGAAATGCATTATAAAATTACAAGGTATCATGCCTATCAGAATGGCTGTAATTAAAAATACTGATAAAATATTGGTAAGAATGTGGAACGTTTAGAACTCTAATACATTGCTGCTAAGAGTATATAAAATGATACAACTACTTTGTCAATTTCTTATAAAATTGAACATACACCTCACCCTATGACCCAGTTCTACTCCAACGTATACATCCAAGAGAAAAAAAATTTGTTTAGCAATAAAAAGAAAAGAACTACTGATACAGCAAAACATGGATGAATCTTAAAAATATAGCATTGTCCAAAAGAATATATACTGAATGAATCCATTTATGTGATATTCAAGAAAAGGCAAAAGTGATCTATTGTGGTAGAAATTAGAACGGTGGTTGCCTCAGGTGGTCAGGATAGAGGTATTAACTGGAAAGGAGAACTTTCTGGGGTGATGGTGTTGCTTGTCTACTTTCTTTTCTTTTCTTTTTTTTTTTTAATTTATTTTTGTCTGTGTCAGGTCTTAGTTGCGGCACCCAGGATCTTTCATTGCAGCACTTGGGCTTCTCTCTAGTTGTGGTGCACGGATTCCAGAGCGCGCGGGCTCTGTAGTTGTGGCACTCGGGCTCAGTATTTGAAGCTCGCGGGCTTAGTTGCCCTGCGGCATGTGCGATCTTAGTTCCCTGACCAGGGATCGAACCCGCATCCCCTGCACTGGAAGGAGGATTCTTAACCACTGGACCACCAGGGAAGTCCCTTGGCTATGTTTTTTAAAACTCACTGAACTGAATACTTAAGACCTGTGCATTTTACTGTTTTTAAATTATACCTCAATAAAGAAAAAAGAATCTGACTCAACATGGAAAGCACTGTTAACGTATCATGCCTCCTGATTAAATGAGATGATATATGTGAAGTTCTCAACACAATGTCTGAGTGTCAGGCAACAACATTGATTATTATGGCCATCACTGCTTTATTATACTCTGTTACCATTTTCTCCTCCTGTTTAAGCTGTTCCAGTGTGTCCTCTTTCCTTGTAAATATTAGTTTAGTGCTTTAGAGTGTATAAGATTTGGGGATTCCTTTGTTGAGATGGGGTGAAGGTGAAGATGGTTAGGTGAGACAGTTAGGAATTAACTAATTTGAATTACTTAATACCCTGAGGACAGTTTGTGTCTTCCAGAAGAAGCCCTTGAGGGAAGAGTGGCGTAGAACATTTAAAAACAAAAAAAACCTTGTTTAGTAAATCTCTACAACTTGAGTACATGTTTAGGAATATGCTATCTGTAGCTTTTTAAAATTATTATTTCTTATTTTACAATAAAACTGGTTTTGGTATTGTGCTGCTAAGAAAGTAGACCATGCCAGGAGGCCTTTACAAGTGCAAGGGGAATTTTAAAAATAAATCGATACATAAAAGGTAAAATCCATTCTGGCTGATCAGAAATTGAAGCCCGTAGGATGTTATATGAGTCCCATCCATCAGAGAAGGTACTAGGTCTTTAGCAGCAGGCTTACATTTCTTTGGCCAGACTACTTACATTATAGCAGCATAAGTAAAAGATGAGGGAGATGGGCACTCAGTTGAGATTCTGAGTGGCATAGCAGGAGTACAGGGAGAAAAGGGAAGTGGTGTTAAAGTCTGTGACCCATACTTAGAGCACAGTGAGGCCTTTGCCTTTCCATTATATTGTACTGTGGCCCGGGTGGAAGGGTTGAGATATGAAATGCTTATCTCTTGAGGTGCTGCTCTGTAGGATGATTTGGAAAGTCATTTTCCTGAAGCACATGCCCTGTTTAGCCTCCTGTCCCTCTCCTTTTAATATAAGATCACTTTCCCTTTGCTCCTGAGGCTGCTAGGTAGTATCATGTTTTCTTTCAGTTTATTCATACAGCAGTTGTTTACTTTCTATCTGGGAACTTTCTTTAGTCTCCCTTATAATACACCTCCATGTGGAATCTTTGCATTCGGCCTGCCTGTCCAATCTCATAGAATGTGCACTGAGAAAACTAATTGGAGAGATAAATTGGTCTTGATGTGCATGACTGATCAAGAGCAAAGTACCTTAATTTCAGATGCCTACAGAGAGATTTTTCTTTAACCTCTGCTTTTAAGAGGAAGATTATAAAGCATTATCGTTACTTCAGGTCAGAATTATATTGCTTTTGGTCAAAAGCTGTTGTAAGATTTGCAAAGTAATAGAAACAAAGTAATCTAGAGATAAATTATAAAGATCAAAGCAATTCAAAATTAAAGTGAATTTGAGCGTAAGCATAGGTATGAATTTAGAGTTATAAAAGATACCATCAGACCATACATCATTATGTCTTTTTAACTATAGCTTCCAAAGTAGCTTTAATTTTTAATATTTTTAGTGAAAAGCAAGAGACTTTGAGTAATTATTTGAGTATATTGTCCATAGTTGAATACTAGTTAAAATTGGCCCAGGCAATTTCCAGATATAACAAGAAGGTGATTTGGAGGTAATATGGAAGGTCCTGCAGCACATACTAGGTACCAGCCTTGGTTTATGTCTTTGACTATATTTTATTTGCCAGTTATTTCCAAATATGTTAACTCTGGCTTCCTTCCTTGTCCTTTAGACTTGCATTTCTATCTAGTTGTGGAAATTTTTACCTGGGTATCTAATAAGTACTTCAGACACTTTAATGTGTCTCAAACTGATTTTTTTAAAATTTATTTTTTAGTCTCTTCTCCAACTTACCTCTCTATCCTTATTTCTATATTTTGACTTACGGCTTTATTATTATCTTCTCTAATTAACCTTTACTCTGCTCTTTCCAAATTACCAACTCGTATTATGACCTATGAAATCTCTTTTAGATCTAGCCATCTACTCCATCCCCACTGTCACTGCTCATTGTGCACCTTCACTACCTATTCTTTTAAAAATTATTATTGTTATAAAAGTAATGAATGCTTTAAAAAAAAATTCAGACCCTTTAGAAGTTTATAAAGTAAAAAATCCCGTTTCTTCTCTCCCAATTCTACTTCTCTCACGTAACCACTGTTTCTGTGTGGTGTATATGTTGCCAGACATTTTCTATGCATTTTTAAACATACAGATATGTATGTGTAGAAATACAGGAATCTCAAATACTCTACCATCTTTTGTTTGGACCATTAAAAGATATTCCTCAGTGGTCTCCCTGCCATCAACCCCTCTCTACTCTGGCCGTTGCCAGAGTTATCTACCTAAATAGCAAATCTTACTCTGCCTAAAGAGCTCTGCTTGTTCCCTATTGCCTATACGATAAGGACCAACCCCTTAGTATTGCGTGTATAGAAACCCTTCATAGTCTGGGCCCAGTATCTGTCTCCAACCTCGCTCCTCACCACTTCTGCCTTGTTCCTTACCTCCAGTGCTACTATTCCCTGGATTGACCAGGTCTCATGACTCCCTACCGTTGTATATGTGCTCAATCTCTTCTCTACCTGACAAGTTTCTACTCATTCTTCAAGATCCTGCTCATCTGTTGCTTCCTTTGTAGAGGTGTCTTTCCCACTTTTCCCAAGCAGAGATAATGGCTCTTTCTTCTGTTTCTTTAGTACCTTAATCATATCTTTTTTTTTTTTCTTTTGGTCTGTTTGTATGTCTCTCCCTTAGTTATATGTGAGCTTTTTAAAAAGCAGGACTCTTGTCTTAGCATCATTTTATGTCTGATAGTC
The DNA here is from genome assembly GCF_949987535.1 of Balaenoptera acutorostrata. NCBI lineage: Eukaryota > Metazoa > Chordata > Mammalia > Artiodactyla > Balaenopteridae > Balaenoptera > Balaenoptera acutorostrata. Next base: position 99,861,335 of record NC_080064.1, on the reverse strand, counting down.
TACTTAGCACATAACAGGCATTCAATAAATGTTTGGTAAATAAACATGTTTGTAATTTAGATCTGCATTACTATAAAGACCTATCTAAGGTAAAGAAAATAAAATTTTAGATCCCATCAAATTTTTAAGCCATTTAATATTTTGTGGGTTTTGCTACATTATGTCACTTTGGGCCTTTTAAGGACAGTAGTACAATTTCAGCATGGCCTTATTTCTTAACTGATAAAAGAACTCAGCTTTTCATGGAATACTATACTATATTTTAAATGAGTTAGATCTATATAGAGATGGGAAGAGATATACAAGATATATTGTGAAGTAAAAAGTGAGTTGTGTAACAGTTTGATACTATATTTAAGAAAAGTAGAATCAGTATGTTATGCTTAAAAAAAAGAAATCCAGACAAACATAAATCAGATTATAATCTTTATTTCCTTTTTTCTTTTATTCTCCAATCTTGTAATAGATTCTTTTCTGTGTAACTCTGCAATGTTTGCATTTTTGTACTGTGAGCATGTACTTTTATAAGCAAAAAAAAAAAAAAGAGACCAAAACAAAACAAATTACCCATCAGTTTTTAACCTTTCATATTCTTCTTCATACAGAAGTAAAGTCTTGATAGCAGAATTTTTTTGTTTTCATTTTGTTTTGTTTTTAGTTTGCCCAGAAAGTTAGAAAATATCTTTAAGTAAAACTGAAATATAGGTATGAGTTTGAAGACATTTTAGCTATATATGTCAGATCCAGTCAGTTACTTAGTTTAGGACCTGCTTTGGATAGTGTAATATACTAGGTGCTGAAGTAGAATATGAAGCGTATGGTTTCTATTGTGTAGTGACTACAGCTTATTCTGAGTAGCAGAAATTCTTGAGTAGCACTTTGTGGAGGAGATAAAATGAATAACAATCCTATAATTACATATTTTAAGCATATTTTTTTTTTTGTCTTTTTAGTTTATTTTATTTTTGGTTGTGTTGGGTCTTCGTTGCTACACGCGGGCTTTCTCTAGTTGCCGTGAGCGGGGGCTCCTCTTCATTGTGGCGCACAGGCTTCTCATTGCGGTGGCTTCTCTTGTTGCGGAGCACAGGCTCTAGGCGTGTGGGCTTCAGTAATTGTGGCGCTCCGGCTCAGCAGTTGTGACTTGCGGGCTTTAGAGCACAGGCTCAGTAGTTGTGGTGCACGGGCTTAGTTGCTCTGCAGCACGTGGGATCCTCCTGGACCAGGGCTCGAACCCGTGTCCCCTGCGCTGGCAGGCGGATTCTCAACCACTGCGCCACCAGGGAAGTCCCTAAGTATATTTTCTTTAAACTGAAAATTTTTCTTTATATTTTGAGGGTGAAATTTTATTTCAGTGTCCTATTTTCAGAAACTGAAAAATAAGAATTTCTTTGAAGTCAAATTGTAGAGGACATTTGCTGGTAGGTAAGACATGATAATAAAAAATAAGGCAGCATAAGGAAACAATTTTTTAATGATTAAATAGTGAAGATTTTTAATATAAAATCCTGAAGTATTATTTCCTAATAAACGTACCATATCTGATTCTGAATTGTCACTTAGATTATTACTCAGTGAAAGTATAGATATATAGTTGCTATTCACAAAAGTATTTTTAGATATATTAAGTTGATACTTTTTATAATATAAGTTTTACTCAATAATTGTTAACTTAATATCTTTGCTTACCATTTGCTAAGTGGCTACCAAGATAGGGTTTAGTCTAAAGCTTCAGGGTTCTAAAACACATTGAAAATAATTTGAGATGTTTTTATCTGTAAAATAAAACAGAACACTAATCGAAAGGACTTGGTTTAAGTATTAAACCTCTCTGAAAATAAGATATTCTTTTTATGATGGAGATTCCACTGTGTTTGCTTCATTTTCTTTGCTTCCTACTGAAGAAGCTCTTAGTGCACTTGCAAAGAGCATAAGGAGTCGTGTCAGAGGTCAGCTATTTGAGTCCATTTTCCCACAGTCGCCTGGTGCGAGTGATCTTTTACTGTGTTTTAAAAAATGGACAAGGATTAAAGAGGATTAGAAAGAATATTACCCTCCTGAATATAGGCCCAAGGCACTAAGGGTAGAGAACCCAGCCAGGCAGCAAATGGGCTTTGCTTGACCAGGACACAACCTCTGCTGCATTCCTTTAAGAAACTGGGAAATGTTAAGTCCCCAAACTGGATTAGTAAATAATCTCATAGCTTGTGACATCTGCTAAAATAAATTGATAAGCAGACTGCATTCTTACACTTTGAGGAGAGAGCTAGAGACATCAAGGCTAAGAGTAATTATTCTTTTTATCTTTTTGTTTTTTAATTTCAGCTTTATTGGGGTATAGGAATAAGAGTAATTCAAGATGAGCATTAAGCTCAGTAAGTGTTGGAAAGGCACATTCCATAAACAAAAAAGAAAAATTACTTTAGATGTATTAATACCATGAGTACGTATGTATTGATTAATAACCTAAGGCTTAAAATTTAAAACCACTTCAATTATTTTTAGAATTCTTCCTGTTTGTAGTAGTTTTACGAAGTGTTTCACAAATTCAACTGTTTAATTTATGTTGTTTATCTTATTAGCTTGTGTAACAACCTGAGGAACTTAGAATTTGAAATGTGAGAATATATCTTTTAAGACACCTTTGGAATGTTTCTCTTTTTATATCTTATAATAGATGTTAATGTGGTTTGGACCATATGACACATAATTTGGTATCAAATTATTGAAAACCAAAGAGGTGGTTTCACACCTAGTCTAGTAGGGGAGGTGTACTCTGGCCTCAGTCTTTGGAAGACTAACTAAATATTTTTTAAAAGATTTTGTTTTAAGTTGACCACTTTAATAATAAAGATGATGTACAAGTGTAATTTGGCATCTTTCTTCATGTAATTAGTATATTTGATTAGTGCGGTAACTAATTATGCTGCTTTTGTTATGGATTATAATATTAAGGCAAGTATTTTCTTCAAGAGTTTAGAATTTAATTTCATATGTGAATAAGAATTGTTAGGTTATAACTTCTTTAACAGGCACACTCACTTATCCTTCTTTAACAGGCACACTCACTCATCTTGTACTATGCTCTCAAGTCTCAAGAGTTAAAATTGTTCAAGTTGGCCCTGTACATTGAATATGTCCTCCTATTCTTCTCCCCACCATACCCCCCAACCTGCTCATCCACATTCCACCTGTCTTTATATATCAGCTCAAATCCCAAATTCTATCAAGTGGTTTAAATCATAATTAATACCGGTTAAACACAGAATTACCATATAGCCTAGCAATTCCACTCCTAGGTAACCCAAGAGAGATGAAAACATTTGTTCACATGAAAATTCATACACAAATGTTTATTGCGGCATTATTCATAGTAGCCAAAAGATGAAAACCAAATGTCCATCAGATGAAGAATGGATAAACAAATGTGGTCTGTCCATACAATGGAATATTATTCAGCCTCAAAAAAGAATGGGGTACTGATACATGCTACAACATGGGTGTATGCTAAGTGAAATAAACCAGTCACAAAAGACCCTATATTATGTGATTCTGTTTGTATGAAATATCTGGAATAGGCAAATCTATAGAGACAGAGAGTATATTAGTGGTTGCTTAGAGCTTAGGGGGATTGTGGGTGTAGAGGGAGATAACTAAAGAGTATGGGGTTTCCTTATTTTAAAATTTTTGTTGAAGTATTGTTGATTTACAATGTTGTGTCAATTTCTACTGTAGAGCAAAGTGATTCAGTTATACATGTATATACATTCTTTTTCATATTCTTTTCCATTATGGTTTATCACAGGATATTAAATATAGTTCCCTGTGCTATATAGTAGAAACTTGTTGTTTATCCATTCTCTATATAATAGTTTGCATCTGCTAATCCCAAACTTCCAGTTCATCCCTCCCCCACCCCCTCTCCCCTTGGCAACCATAAGTCTGTTCTCTATGTCCATGAGTCTGTTTCTGTTTCATAAAAGTTCACTTGGGTCATATTTTATTTTATTTTATTTTTATTTATTATTTTTTAAAATTTATTTTATTTTTGGCTGTGTCGGGTCTTAGTTACAGCATGTGGGGGGGATCTTTCGTTGCGGCATGCGGGCTTCTCTCTAGTTGTGGCACGCAGGCTCCAGAGCGCGTGGGCTCTGTAGTTGTGGCCTGCAAGCTCCAGAGTGCGTGAGCTCTGTAGTTGTGGCACACAGGCTTAGTTTCCCCACGGCACGTGGGATCTTAGTTCCCCGACAAGGGATAGAACCCGCGTCCCCTGCATTGGAAGGCGGATTCTTAACCGCTGGACCACGAGGGAAATCCCTGGGTCATATTTTAGATTACACATATAAGTGATATCATATGGTATTTGTCTTTATCTTTCTGACTTACTTCACTTAGTATGATTATCTCTGGGTCCATCTATGTTGCTGCAAATGGCATTATTTCATTCTTTTTTATGGCTGAGTAGTATTCGATTGTATATATGTATAACATCTTTATCCATTCATCTGTCAGTGGACTTTTAGGTTGGCTATTGTAAATAGTGCTGCAATGAACATTGGGATGCATGAATCTTTTTGAATTATAGTTTTCTCCAGATATATGCCCAGGAATGGGATTGCTGGATCATATGGTAACTCTATGTTTAGTTTTTTTGAGGAACCTCCATACTGTTTTCCATAGAGGCTGCACCAATATACATTTGGGGTTTCCTTTTGAAGTGATGAAAATGTTCTAAAATTGTGGTGATGGTTGCACATATCTGTGAACATACTAAAAACCATTGAATTGTGGACTTTAAATGGGTGAACTGTAAAGCATGTGAATTATATCTCAATAAAGCTGTTATTAAAAATTAAATTAAAAAATTAATACCTCCTATCCATATTCCTATATACATCTATACCTGTAGTGAAGTACTTACCATAGTCTAGTTATAATTTTCTTTTTTTTTTAATTTGGCTGCGTAGGGTCTTAGTTGCATCACATGGGATCTTCATTGCAGCATGTGGGATCCTTCCTTGTGGTGTGCAGGCCCTTCATTGTGGCGCGCGGGCTCCAGAGTGCATGGGCTCAGTAGTTGCAGCATGTGGGCTCTCTAGTTGTGATGCATGGGCTCTAGAGCACGCAGGCTCAGTAGTTGTGGCACGCGGGCTTAGTTGCCCCGAGGCATGTGGGATCTTAGTCCCCGCCCAGGGATCAAACCTGCGTCCCCTGTGTTGGAAGGTGGATTCTTAACCACTGGACCACAGGGAAGTCCCAGTATGGTTACAATTTTTAACTTAAGAAATCTGTCTTTCTCGGGAGTTCCCTGGCGGTCCAGTGATTGGGACTCTGCGCTTTCAACTGCCAGGGGCCCAGGTTCAATCCCAGGTCGGGGAACTAAGATCCCACAAGCCGCGCAGTGCGGCCGAGAAAATAGAAAAAGAAATCTGTCTTTCTCATTACCTTAGGAAGCTCTAGAGAATAGTGTTTTGGCATTCCCTGACAAGCATAGTGATTTGCACTCAGTAAATATTAATTTAATTGAACTTCTTAACAGTTAAATTCCTTCACTATAGAAGGGGAATAAAGAAAAAAAAATTGAATGTTGCCACAACGTGTTATTCCAAAATTGTGTTTTATAATTTTTTACACTTATTCTTTTTTGGAAAAGTAAATAATTTCCTCCAACATTATTTCCTCAGCTTGAGTTTCCACTTGTGTTTAGTAAAGTCACACATAAGCCATTTATTACCTTATTTTTACCTATAGGAATGTTCTGATCTTTGGAATTTGCATTTATATAAGCATTTTGTCAGTAGGACCTTCATGTCATTTCAACTAGCTTAATGTTTGTTTTTTAAATCAAATTAACTTTATAAAATTTGAATCTACACTTCTGTGGATGTTTGAATTTAGCATACTTTTTCTTTTTTTCTGTGGTGTGTCTATGTGTGTGTGTTATTTTTCTAGTATTTACTAGAGATGAAAAGTCTCATTTTACCTCCAGAACACATTCTGAAACGGGGCGATAGTGAAGCAATTGCCTATGCTTTCTTTCATCTTCAGCACTGGAAGCGAATAGAAGGTGCTCTTAATCTGTTACAGTGTACATGGGAAGGCAGTAAGTATTCTTTTCCAAATGCAACACTAATCTTTCTGACTAATTATTCCATTCACAGGCAGTCTTTTTGTAATGAGATTGTCTGAGTTTCTTTAAGGACTTGTTCAGATTGGTTTCAAAGTGAACTCAGTGGTGTTTATTGGTATACTGGTAGAAGAAACGTGTAATGTGCTTATATTAATGCCACATTTAGGAAAAGCAGAATGAGAAACTGTTTGGGTATTCTGCTATATGTTCACTTAATTTAAATATTTATAAGGAAAGAATGGAAACTTATATCCCTTCATTTATAAGTTTTTTAATGTGGCTAGCTATTGTTCTAATATTTTAAAAATCGGACTTTTTTTTTTTTGGTTTTGTTTTGAGATGTGTACAACATGAAACTATTTTCCTCATTACTGATATCAACTCGATTCTTTAAAATTTTTTTTAAATTGTGGTAAAATACATATAACATTAAAATTACCATTTTAAACATTTTAAAATGTACAGTTCAGTGACATACATGTACATTGTTATGCAACCATCACCATTATCCATCCCCCGAATTTTTTCATCACCCCAAAATGAAATTCTGTACCCATTAAACAATAACTCCCCATTCTTCCCTCCTCCCCAGTCCCCTGGTAACCATTCTATTTTCTGTCTCTATGAGTTTGACTACTCTAGGTATCTCATATCAGTGGAATCATACAATATTTAAGGCTGAGTTATATTCCATCATAAGTTGTATGCAAAATTTTGTTTATCCATTCATCCATCAATGGACATTTGGGCTGTTTCTACCTTTTGACTATTGTGAATAATGCTGCTATGAACGTGGGTGCATAAATATCTGTAAAAGTTCCTGCTTTCAGTTCTTTTGAGTGTATACCTAGAAGTGAAATTGCTAGATCATATAATTTTGTGTTTAATTTTTTGAGGAACCACCATACTATTTTCTGTAGCAGCTGAACCATTTTACATTCCACTAGCAATGCACAGGGGTTTCACTTTCTTTATATCCTCGCCAATACTTGTTATTTCCTGTTTTTTTTGGTAAGAGCATCCTAATGGGTGTGGAATAGTATCTCATTTTGATTTTGATTTGCATTTCCCTAATAATTAGTAATGTTGAACATCTTTTTACGTGTTAATTGGCCATTCGTACATTTCTTTGGAGAAGTGGATTATTTTCCACTAACTACCAGATCTCTCATTTGTAACTTCTTAAAATCACCTGTCAATGAAAATTCAAAAATAAATTCAATGTTCATTCACTAAAATTGGTTAACCTCCTCAAAGTTTGCACTGAGGCACCTTTGGGTATTATAGCAAATTCACAAGAGTGCCATGGGATATTTTAAATTTTTAGTAGAAACATAACAATACACCATTCAGACTGTAGCTCTAGATAGTTCATGGTTTCAACATTAGATAGCTCTCCATTCTCTATTTTTTTTCAGTGTTGTCATAGCTTTGCAAAGCTGGGTTTTGTTAGTTGCTGTGATTAAAAGCAGTACCACACAAAAATCAGTGTGGAACAGGAAATGAGGATAGTGGTGTCCAATGTGATTCCAAGGTTCGAGAAATTATGCAGTGCCCAACAGGCTCATATATCCCATTAGGAAGAAATGATGGTTATTTAAAAATACAATAACTATTTTTTCGTTAATTTATGTGTATTTTTTTTTTTTCAAATCGCTGCTAAGTTGTTAGAACAAAAACTTTTGAAGTTGATCAGACCCACTACTTAATAAGTGGAATTGTTAGATATTTCTTTCAGTGTAGGGACATTAATAGCAAATTACTGAGACATGAAGGACACCACATGTCCTTGAACCAAGAAAATTTGAGAACCTCTGCATTAACATCTTGCTGAGGGTCAGACACTGTGCTTGATACTGACAATATAAAGATTAATGAAAGCGGGACTACTAAAACTGAGGAGCTGGATGTTTTGGGGTAATTAGACTTTCTTTGGCTTTTTCTCCAGTAGTCTGTACGCTTCTCAGAACCAGGTGCTCTATCTCATTCACCTTGTATGTGTCTTCAGTGCCTAGTGTTCTGCTTGGCACATAGGAAGTTTTCAATAAGTAGATGATTTATTCTGTATTTCATGAATAATCATCTTGATGAATGATTTCCTAGTGCCACTGATTTGCTCTGTGACTTTGGAAAAATCACTATATTTTATTGTAGCAAAACAAAATCCATATTTTAACAAAAGTTTTTAGAGCCAAGGACTAAGGGAAAAACAAAAACCTTATCTCAACTTTGATAGTTGAGTAGGTCAATAAGGATTTCTTCTTTAAGAAGTTTGTAGGAGTTGATGATAATCTAGATGAGAGATGGGTAAACTTTTTCTGTAAAGGGCCAGACGGTAAATATTTAGTTTTTGTGAGCCATAGTCTCTGTCACAACTACCCAACTCTTATAGCATGGAAGCAGCCTTATATAATATATAAACGAACAGGCATGGCTGTATTCTAATAAAATTTTATTTACAAAACAGTGGGCCAGGTCTGGCCAAAGGTGATCCCTTTAGGTACTTAATTTAGATACTTTGGTGACCCCTGATCTAAATTAAGCTCACAGAAAACTTGGTGACAGCTCACATATGAAGTTAGGAGCCATTGAGAACTCTTAGGTTGCCAGTAGTTATGACTACAACAGTTATGTGATTTCCCTAAGAAGTGGAATTCACACATGGAGAATTAAGTCTGTTGTGTTTGTGTTGAGGAGACTGAGGTAAGAAGGACACAGCTAGTCTTATCATCCATTACTCCCTTTAGTTTTATTTCAGCCAGACCATTCATGATTCTCTATATAGATCTTCTCCTTATTTGTTCCTTTGCGTACTTTGTTTCTTTCATCTAAAATATCTCTCTAAAAAAGAAAATAAAACTCTGTGTGAAAATTTAATAAAAATACGTCTCCAAAATAGCTTTGATTGTAGTAGAGGATGAAAGTGAGATTGAATTGAATGTCAACATATGTATTTTATTTTTCACTCAGCTTTTAGAATGATTCCATACCCACTAGAGAAAGGCCATCTATTTTATCCTTATCCCAGCTGCACAGAGACTGCTGATAGAGAGCTATTACCTCGTAAGTAAATATTCAAGTTTTCCTAAACTTAAAATTAGTTGTGAGAGTGTTTTTCATAGTATTCTCCCATTTTAAAAGTACCTCTGGTTGAAATTCAGGATGCTGTTTAAATACTATTTTAGCCACTTCTTGGATATAGTTGCATAATTTAGTTCATTCCTGAATATTTTTTGGGTAAAACCCTGTGCTAGATGCAATGAAGGACACAAAGATTAAAGATATTAGAAAAAAAAAAAGCAGTCATCTTACAAACAATTAAAGAAGAAATAATACCAATCCTTCACAAACTCTTTTTAAGAAATAAAGGAGGAACACTCCCCAACTCATTCTGTGAGACCAGCATTACCCTGACACCAAAATCAGACAAAAAGCATTACAAGAAAGCTATAGAATGATATCTCTCATGAATATAGACACAAACATCTTCAACAAAATGTTAACAAACTGAATCCACCAACATGTAAAAAGGTTTATATTCCATGACCAATTGGGATTTACCTCACAAATGCAAGGTTGCTTTAACATCTGAAAATGTGATAGAATAAAGGACAATAGATGCAGAAAAGCATTTGACAAAAATCTAACACCCATTCATGATAAAAATTCTGAACAAACTGGGAATAAAAGGGAACTTCCTCAACCTGATAAAGAGCATCTATGAAAAACCCACAGCTAAGATCATACTTAATGGTGAAAGACTGAATGCTTTCCCGCTAAGATCAGGAACAAGACAAGGGTGTCTGCTTTCTTCTATTCAGCATTGTACTAGAGGTTCTAGTTAATGCCGTCAAGCAAGAAAAAGAAATAACAGGCATTCATGTTCGAAAGAAAGAAGTAAAACTGTCTTTATTCACAGGTGACATGACCTTCTGTGCAAGAAATCCTAAGAAATCCATAAAAATACTATTAGGACTAAGAAACAAGTTCAGCAAGGTTGCAGGATGTAATTATACAAAACTCAGTCATTTATTTATATACCAGCAATGAACAATCCAAAATGAAAATTAGAAAACAGTTCCAATCACAGTAGCATCAAAAAGAACAAACAATTTAGGAATAAATTGAACAAAAGAAGTGTGAGACTTGTATACTAAAATCCACTAAATACTGCTGAGAAAATCTAAATAAATTGAGAGACAGTCCACGTTTATGGATTGGAAGACCCAATATTATTCATATGACAGTTCTCTTCAAATTGATCTATAAATTCAATACAATTCCTACAAGTTGACAAGCTGATCCCAAAACTTATATGGCAAAGTAGAGGACCCAGAACAGTCAAAACAATCTTTACAAAGAAGAGTGAAGTTGGAGGGACTATACTTCCCAGTTTTAAAAAGAGCAGTCAAAGAGTCAGGAGGAGAACCAGAAATACATAGGGTTATGATTGCTGAGAGCGTTTTCGTCTAGTTCCTGCTTTCAGGAACCCAAACTTTTGAAAGAATAGTCTGTACTTTTTGTCTCAGCTGCCTTAGCATCCACTCACTCTTTTTCTCTGTGAGCTGGTAAATTTCTGTTTAATTTTCCTTTTTTTAAATTTAACTGATAGGTAAGTATGCTGAAAGTTATAAACGCTAGTTTCCTCTTATGATATCAATCTATACCACAGTTTTTACAATTCTGGGTCCATTAGAACTGACGTCTAGGAAGGAAAGTTGCATTTTTACAACATCAGACTTAATGAGCTGAAAAGTTCAAACAGATAGATAAAAATTTAGGAGAGATTATGGAAGTTGAGTATGCTGATATTTTTCTCCCAGGGTTTTTTATTTTTGAGTATGTTGCACACATCCGTGTGTGTGTATGTAGGTGTGTATATGCTTAAGTATTTTATTATTTAATCTATTTAACATATACATACATAGCCTTTATATTTTGTATGTCTACATATATGGGGCTAAGATATATTTGTAAGTTATATATAATATGTATATTATTAAATATATATGTTATATAAATAGTAAATGTTGCAGGCATTCTTTGGGTATAAGAGAGCCACTTGAAACTAGCTTTAAAATAAAGAGAATTTGTTGGAAGAAGACTGGATTATCTCAAGGAACCCAAAGGCAACAATTATAGTTGCACCTCAGAAGAGACTAGAACCAGAAACTAGAAGGCTATCAGGATTTCCATGAGTCAGTTGTCTGTATATCTCTGTCGCTGACTGCCTTTTTCAGCCTCTCCTATTCTCACTTTCTTTTTTTTTCATTCCCCAACTCCATCTTTTCTTTGTATGAGCTCTCATTTCTGCTTCTCTCAGTGTATGCTTCATTTTTATATCTTAATCTTTGCAGTTCGGCTTTCCCTTCTTAGACACTCATGTAGCCAAACTTGATACCCCCGTGCAGCTCTAAGTTTACATGTCATCAGTTCAGGCAAATAATGCAAAATGAAGAATATCTCAATCCCACTTCTAAAACTTCTGGGAGAGTAAATCACATTTACCAGGTGTTCATCCCTGATCCAATCAGCTGTGGCACAGGGACAGGATCAGGTCATGTAAACAAAATTGCCAAAAATATCTCATTCCCTCTGCATTTCTCTGCATCACAAAACTGACTTGGGAGTCATCATTTTCTAGGCATGAATGAGATCACTAAGGGAAACTGTAAAGAGTGTGAGAAGTAAACTAAGGGTGAACCATGATGAAAATGTCTAAGGGATGGGTGGCCAATAAGGAGTCAGAAGATTCAGTGAAGGAGTGGTCAGAGAGACAGGACAAGAACCAGAACTAGATATCCTAGAAACTAAGAGGAGGAAAAAATTTCCAAGTGAGGAGGAGTATCCGAGGTATTTAGTAAGATAATTACTGAGAAGAATCCATTGACTTCAGCAATTAGAAGGTCATTAGTGTTAGAAATTTTTCCTTTCCTTTTACGGTGGTGATGGTAGGTATTGTTTTTCCATTTTAATGGGAACAAGGATATTTAAGGCAAAGGAACGAATCTTTAATTGCGGAACATCAGTATACAAGAGTGTATTATGTTAGGCTAATACATTTAGCCTAAAATTATGCCCCCCCCCTCCAATCGTTACAGAGGTTGCCTGATATAAGGCCGTCTTTCATAGTTAATGTGAATAAAATCGAGGTTGTTATTGTTATGTATTGTCAGAGCCATAGGCTATAAGAAGAGAGCTTGCTTTTTGGCAGGGCTTTATTATTTCTAGGGTTCTACTCATTTGCAAATTCTAGAAGGTAGGAGAGGAGGGATATTCTGGGGGTTTTAGTTTGATTATATTGTATATTCTTAGAGTATTTTTTCTGTCTCTGACTATGATAAAATGAACAAATTTTTAATAATGTGGAGTTTTAATACCCAGGAGTACTTAATGTTTTTTGTTTTCAATTCTCCTTCAACCTTGGTATGACTTACAGCATTCTGGAATTTGCTTATGAACCTCATAAGTTCAGACTTGAACTATTCCCTTAGTTCACATAGCTATTTAGTTGTCTTTTATGCCTCCTGATAAATTTTTCTCTACAAGCCAGTGATGAAATTTGAACTTTACTTCCAAGGGAGTGTTTCTGTACTAGTCATCCATTATTTTGATGTATTAGCCAAACATTGACTGACAAATGAATCTACAGAAAGCAATCCAAAAAGAAATAATTGGATCTCTCCTACAGTACAAAAATTTCACATTTTAGAAAATTATCCTATTAAAGCTATATAGTTTTCTACCTTATAAAATAAGAATAATACTATCTATCTCCTAGAGTTATTGAAAAAAATTAAACTAATATAAATTAAAGCACTTCGTGAGCCACAAAATGCTACAGTTTAATTAATATTATTAATTGTGCTGTCTCTCACACGAAAGCAATTATAGTAACCATTGGCACATATAAGTATTTGTTCCCTGTCTTTGCAAATATGGTTTGTATCTTTTGATTTGCTGGAAGAAGTTGGCCTCTAATGGCTGAGGGACAGAGCAGGAGGAACTGCTGCTTTTTTGGGTGCTGAAAGCACAATGTTGTCCACAGCTTCTAATGTTTCTAATTTAAAAAAATTCAGACTTGGTGTGCTTTTACTTTAAACATGACTCAAGGCTCTGGAAATTTTCTGGATTTTTAATGAGTTTGGTATATACTTTCTGAAGATAGTGTAACACTTAAAAAAAATTCCTGGCTACTGAAGGAAACTTAGGTGTAATCTTCCCTGTGAATCATTATGTTTTAAAAAGTTAAATTTATAGCTGACCTCGATTCAGCACTGAATTAGTCATTCCTTACTTATGCAGGATATTACATCAGGAATTCCTAGGTTTGTGTCCAACCCTAAGCAGTCAACTGAAGTCCCAGAATAACTCTCAGTTTAACAGACATTTATTGAGTACCTACTGTCTGCCAGTCATTGTAATAGGCTCCTCTCAGCATTGTTATTCAAGTATTTTCAAATTTCAAATAACATAAAACTACCTGAAGACTATTGGTAATGAAATATCCAATCATTAGAAAAATAATACCTGAGTGAATGTGCGAATGTGGTAAAATAAGACAAGGGACTCCATTTATGTTCAGAATCCTAGGGCTTTGGTGTTCTGGTTAGATTTTTACAGTGCTCAATGAAATGCCACATATAGGACACATTAATAACTGGGTAAAATTGTTAACTGATTGTTCTGGTAAATCTCCAACCACATGTCTGTCTCTTGATCTCTATACTTATCTCTGAGCTCCCAAAGATCAAAATTATAACAACACCTTTATAAAGGGCTTACAGTGTTCATCATAACAACTCCATAGCAACTACTAGAGGGTTTAGCAACTTATTCAAGATCACACAGCTAATAAGTGACAAAGCTCTTTTTCAAAACCACCTCAGCATGACTACAATTACTGTTCTTTCCCACAGTGCCATCCTATTCCCAGTTGCTGACAGTCGTCTGGCTATGTAGGTGTGCTGTTGATGCTAGAGAAAATAATGGATAATAATTTCCTTCTCCCTTGCTTGACCAGAGACTTCTTGTTCTTTTTTTAAAAAACATTTTCCTTTTTAGTTTTTATACATGGATTTCATTTGAAAATATTAAAACTGGCTTACACTGTATTCTGAAATAAAATCCATTTCTGTCTTTTCTCCCTTGCAGCGTTTCATCATGTTTCTGTTTACCCAAAGAAGGAGCTTCCTTTTTTCATCCATTTCACAGCAGGACTGTGTTCTTCTACAGCAATGATAGCTCTTCTCACACACCAGTTTCCTGAAATCATGGGTGTTTTTGCTAAAGCTGTAAGTATGATCTCAAGGACTTGTGCAGAGTATTTGTAAAACACACAAGAAACCATCTCTGATCTGTTTGTGCTAAACCAGCTGAGCAGTGAAGATATTTGTTATAGTAAATTACAGGAATTGATTTGTAAAGTTGCTGCCATAAATATGTTAAACATAAGATTTTGGTGATTTGAGCTGTATTTTTGTTGCTTAGAAGTTTAGAGAATACAATGGCATAACATTATAAAGTTGGTCTTTGTAGATCACTTTTGGTGGTAAGCATAGCCCTTGTTACTAGCTAAAGAATAATCCACCCCTTTTAAATGCATTTTCTTTGGCATTTAAAAAAAATCCCTTGTTTTGTACAGAAGCCTTTTGATTTTTCCATTTAAATGAAATCATTAGTTCTCAGGATTTGGTGAATGTTAAATTCAAGAGTGCAACTAGGATGAAGAATAAGTAGGTAAGGTGGGACAGTTGTGACATTTGCCCTGGGTTCAGAATGTGCCTCTTTACTCAGAATTTCTCCCTGTTTTTATATCTACATGTTCTTATTGATCTCCCAACCTTGCGTGCAGAACCATGTACAGACCTTTATTTTTATTTTTACCCTTTAGTTTTGAACTGCTTCCCCATTTCCGGACCCAGGTCCAGAAAGTATTTGAGGACTGATATTAGAGAGAGTATCCCATGATTATTTACTTTTCTACATAAACCTGTTAATTAATATCACTGGCTCAAAGCAAAATTACCAAAGATAAGTCCCTGTAAGTCTCCAAGCCTTTTAAAAAATGTGTCTTGTATATCTTTGTATTTTTACCAACTAATAAGAATTCAAACCCAAAAAGAAAATGTTAATTCATTATATTTCCAAAATAGAAAAGCACTGAGAACCATAGAAATACTAGGCCTTACTTGGTAATGTAATTTCTATATTTTTGTCTATGTGCCTCCATTCTAACTCCCTGTTGCCTCACACTTTCTTTTCCTGCATTAAGAGTTTATTTTGTGCCTTAAAGATTAGTTGGTTTTCTTCTGACACCAGTAGTAAGAGCACTGGTTTCTCTTTTTCCCTGAAGGTCAACTGTATAATGTGTTAAGTTGCCACTGGCTGTAGGCCTAGGAGTCTGAGACTACACTTGATTCTGGGTTAGGCTTCAAGAAGGATGACTTTTTACTGTTGTTCAGGGAGCATAGATATTTGGGTTGGAAACTGACTCTTCTGCTTCCTTTTAGTATAAGAAGAAAGCTTAGTGATCATACCATAACTCGGTTGCTTGCAATGGTGCTGACTGGGGAGCGAGTGTGTCTCAAACTGAAATGACTTCACAGTGTAATCTGGCATGGAAAAAAATGGACTAGACAGAGTATCTTGTCAATTTAACAACCGGAAAAAAATATGCAGCTGTGTATTTGAGATCACAGGAAAGCAATGGGAGAGTGGTCCTTGGGTTTCTCTCAGGGCAGTGGGAAGGAGGTAAAACAGAGAGAGGAGGAAGATCTAGAATCTGGAGTAGAGATGTAGTCATTGTTAGTAGTGTACTTCCATGAGGTACTGGCTAAAATTAATGTGGCGTGTACTCACTGTTTGCTCTATTCATCAGTGTTAGTATATATATAGTGTCTGCCTTTACCTAAGAGATCTCTGATGCACCCGAAGAGCCTTTAAGATTGCATAGCACAAGCTCCTAGCAGTGTCCGAGAATGAATAATTATACATTTGAAAGTGGAAGCTTCTTTTTTAGACCAAAAGTTATTAATTTACTGTGATTCTAGTTGATGAACAATAAACAGGCATTTGTTTACTATCTTTTGGTATTTGTTGGTAGTGTATAGTGTTTAAAATGTGCCTGACAGCAAACTTTTACAGCCACGTTTTATCCCTGTGGCCTTTACATGTACATTTTAAATTCCTAAAAGTTAAGTATTTACTGAAAGTACCTGCAGACCGATATTTGTTATGCAGCAGTTCCAAGGGCAGTTTCCATTTAAGAATTAATGGGAAATGATTATAGTATAGGCAGGCTCCAGCTTATAAACTCAATATACAAGTACCTCAACAGACAGACAGCAAGAAAACTAGAGGCTCAAATTCTGCTTCTTCACCATTTAATATAGTGTGGTCTCTGCCCCAGGAGCATTACCATCACCCAGGAACTTGTTAGAAATGCAGAACCACAGGCACCACTCCAGCCCTCCTGAATCTGCATTTTAACAAGATCCTCAGGTGATCCTATGTACACATTTAAAACTTGAGAAGTCCTGCTTTACTCTACCCGCAATAAGAAGAATTTAGAATTCCTGGATAGTGCCACCTTATCAAGGTGGAGAAGGGGTAGGATTGTAGAGTCGTTATGAACATAGGCTCTGGAGCCAGACTGCTTTGCTTTGGATTCCAGCCCTGACACTTATTGGCTGTGCCACCTTGGGTAAGTTGCTTAACCTTCCCCCGCCACCCCGCATTGTAAAATGAGAATAGTACTACCTCATGGGTTTCTGTGAGGGTTAAATGAGTTTAAAATTTATCCAGTGTTTAGAACTGTGTCTGCTGACAGTAAAAACTAGGTGTTAGCTGTTGTTGCCATCATCGTCGTCATCATCATCACCAAAGTGCAGCTCTAGTGGGAAACCCTACCCCCTTCATGTTTGGAGGAGCCATGTTCTACTAGTAAACTCAAAATGCATTTTTCCATAGAAATGGTGGTTAAGTATCATTTAAACAATACTATTAGAACTATACTTCTGGTACATTATGTGTACCAGAAAGTGGAGAAATGTTTCAAATTCTAGGCACTAGGCACTAGCAAAGTGCCTTATAGAGCAGAACCAATTGATAAGTTGCAAATTGCCTGTGTTAAAATTTTCAGTTAGGTCAGATATTTGATAGTCAAGTACAGTATCAATGAAGTACAGAAATCAATGAAGAATCTTTGAAACATATTTGTTCTTCTATTTAGTAAGGCAAAGCAATTTAAGAAAATTTCCTAAGTTCCTTCCATTGTTGCCATTGTCTCTTCCTCATCTAATATCTTTTTGTATTAGCTCACATGCTAGAGTAAATTCAGTTTGAATTTGTTAAAATGCATTTGTTACAAAAATTGCCTTTTTGTGAAGCAAGGCACTAGGGATTAATGATTTTTAATAATCCTCACTGAACATCAGGTTTAGATAAATGGAAGGGAATGCACTAGAATGGTCTGTGGTTTTAGTGCCCCTTCTTCTTTTGCATGATATTAAGCTATATGGAAGAAGACTTCATTTTCAGCAAGTTAGGACTTTTTCCTGATTTTTCTCCTCGCCGGACATTAGACATAGAGCAATGAAAAAAAAAATTGTATAAATTCCTGGAGATGTGGAATGTGCTGATATCAGAGCTGATATTCTCTAAGACCAGAATTCCTGAAAAAGGAAAAATTGCTTTTAAGTGGTAGGTCACTTTCTCACCTGCTTTGAAGCCTGCCGGGTTAAATATGAGAGTTCAAAGTAAGGGTAGCCAGCAAACCAATGAACTGGAATCTGATTCTGCTTATCTGAAAGGCGCTTCTTTATTTAAGAGCAGCACTGCCCTCTCCTTAGAGAACCAATCTTCATCTACTCTGGCCTCTTTCATTTCTCTCTTGCAAGAAAAGCTTTCTTCTTAGTAAGGCTTGGGAGGGCATATTACAACAGTGAAAAGACTGAAGATGGTCTTTGGGAATTTCATTAACTTACTGATAAATTCAGGCTTCTGGCATGTGACTTTTTAGTGCTTTGAATTCACAAGTGTGTTTGAATATAAAAATCCCTAGTTGCGTTTTAACTAAATGGGGCAGCCTTTGCAATGTTGGCAGAAAAGATGTTATGGGTAATGACAGAAATCAGAAAGATTCCCAAATAAATTGTTTGTTTCACTAAGGCAAAACTTGGTTAAAATTTGTTTCACTGAACACATATTGTAGCTGTGCTGGGGTGGGAATGGGCCCAGTTTCCACATATTTCTACTAATCTTTATGTGGGAAAATGTGGTTAGACATGCCAGTGATGAATTTCTGAGCAACTCATAATTGGCTGGCTCCACTGTAACTAGGGCCTAACAATCTGCTTGATTAATTCTTTAAGTACTGCATTAGCCAAGTTTGCATGATTTCCAAAGATATAGAAGGTCAGATGTTATACTAACAAAAGACCTCTCTGCAGAATGTCTCACTGGGATTTCTTCAGTCCCTTCCCAAAAATAATTAACATTTTTCTCCCCAGATTAAATTTTAAAAAATAATAAGCAGATATAAATGCTTATTGTCTTTTACTGAACAGCGACCAGAACTTTTGAGAAGGTTTGTCCACAATTATCATTTTTTGCAGGGCAAAGATTGTCTTCATAACTAGGGGAGTTGATAGACAATTGTAACCATATATTGATATATACCAGTAGAAAAAAAATATATATATATATATTAATTTAATTTATTTATTTATTTTTGACTACATCGGGTCTTCGTTGCTGCGCGTGGGCTTTCTCTGGTTGGGGTGAGTGGGGGCTACTCTTCGTTGCGGTGCATGGGCTTCTCATTGCAGTGGCTTCTCTTGTTGCGGAGCACGGACTCTAGGTGCATGGGCTTCAGTAGTTGTGGCGTGCAGGCTCAGTAGTTGTGGCTTGCAGGCTCTAGAGCGCAGGCTCAGTAGTTGTGGCACACGGGCTTAGTTGCTCTGCAGCATGTGGGATCTTCCCAGACCAGGGCTCGAACCTGTGTCCCCTGCATTGGCAGGCAGATTCTTAACCACTGAGCCACCAGGGAAGCCCGAAAAAAAATATTTTTAAAGGTTCCTAATTTTCCATTGCCATAACCAGTGATGTGAAATCTTTTCATAGGTAAAAGATTTTTTTAATATTCTTCATCTGACTTTATTAATACTAAAAACCTATGAGAGTTACATTCTTCTTTATTAAATACATAGGGCCCCATTTAGAAATTAAACTGACAATTAAAATGTTGCTTTACTTTGTTTGAAAATGGATTATTTTCAAGAACTAATATAGTTTTAAAAACATTCTGAATTGTAACTAAACTTAAATTCCTGTAAAATACTCTTCTATAACTATGCTGTTTCCACAGTAATATAGCTGAGGTATTTCCCAGAGAGTATCCTGATAATAAAATGAGCCTATTGTGACAGGTCAAAAATTTTAAATGTTTACACTTTTGTTCCATCGTTAGTGCTGCTAAAGTCTTTATTTGGGCAGTCTGGCATATTCCAATTTTGATTTTCTGAATTAACTGGGATATTTGTAGCAAGAGAAAAGTTGTTCTCTACTTTTTATAAGGGTAATTTCTCATGCTTCATCCTCATTGTTCTCCTTCAAAAAGAACCAGAATGAGAAATTTATGAAATTGCTAATGTTCTTCTTTATCCAAATTTTCTAAGTACTGAACTCTTCAAAGGCAAAAATAATAATAATAATAATAATAATAATAATAAAAGTTAGGGCAATGCACTTTTTAATGCATGTCTGTATCCCTTCCCCAGGATTTAATTCAGTTTTGAAGTTTGTGGAAAGCACCCTCTTTCCCTATTAAACATGTGCTTGACAAGTATGAAGTTCACAAAATCTCTCCCTGAATTTATTTGGCAGTATATTTAATCATCTTTTCCCCCCTCAAAGTGAAAGTCTCAGTGCCAAAGTCTAAGATATCCTGTCACTAATTTCTACTCATATATTTATTGTTAATTATTAGCACTTGAGGCAAATGGACTGCATAGCAGTTTTTAGAAGAGCTGTGCCCAGATATTGATGTAAATCACTCATTCCAAACCCATTACACTAGTGGTATTAGAATTCATATTAGGAAACCTACTGGGTTTTGTTTTAGAAAACATCTTTGTGTTTTGCAGACCCAGCATAATCCTCTAAATGGAGAGAATAATGGGTACAGAGGAAAATTTAAATCGCAAGGAATAGTTATTTTGGCTTTTTTCTTGAGTGGAATTTTGCTCCTTCCCCCACCAATCAAATTTCTAATGCTCAAAAGAACTAAATTAGTGCAACTACTTAATATATTACAATTCTAAACCAAGAGTAACATGGACTTCATTAGTTTTCTTTTTTTAAGAGTTTATACTTACACTGTCATTTATTCTTACCAGAAGCATTGGAGGACAGACTATGATCTTCCAATGTAATAGATGAGGAAGTTTGAGCCGTTAAAGGTAAGAGAGTTCCTTGAAATCACACAATAGATAGCCCTTTAGTCATATATATGCTTGGTTTCAAAAATATGTCACCTTACAACGTATACTAAAACAAGTACAAAAGAATAAATTTCAAACCAAATACAGTAATGCTGAGGGAATATAGACTGATGGAGTGATGATAGTAAATTGGCTTTGCTAGTGTCTTCCCATAGGAGATGAATTTGGAGAAGAGTTTTAAATAAAGAGGCAATGTGGATTGTCAGAAAATAGAAAAGGCACTTAGATTGCAGAAGTGCTTAACTGCAAAGGCAGAAGTAGACAAATAAGCTACCTGGAAAATTCTTCATAGTATAAGCCTATTTGATGAACTCTGATGTTTTAAAATAAAGAATGCACATTTGCTTTTCTGTCTTCAAACTGATTCACTTTAATTTCATTCCTGTTCTGGCTAGTAAACCACTTAAGAAAGAACACTGTTTGATCATTTATATCACATACTCACACAACTGTATAAAGAACTTCAGCCTTTCTAACTGAAATGTGCAGTAATACTGAAGAAACAGTAGGCACTCATTTGTAGTGATTCAGAGGGAATTTAATTAACTCTTTGAAATGGTAAAAAAAAAAAAGTCTTAATATAAACTACAAATCTATATCTTATGTTTCAACATCACTCTTCTTTCAAAATCAAAGGTGAAGTTTGTGAAGGACTGTGAGGGGAAGTTTAACTGAACAGAATAAACTTTTGGTCTAAAATAACATAACTCGTGGGGCTTTTTTGTTTGTTTTGTTTTGTTTTGCTAAAGTGGGATTTTTAGGTAGCAGATGTACTTCTAGCAGTTGTAACAATACATCGGAAACTTCGATGTGTTCCTTAATGTCGATGAGGCCTCAATGAAAGATTGGGTGTTAATGGTATTCTATCTGAATTTGAGGAAAAAATAATCTTAGTTCTGTAATAATATTAAGATTGCCTTATGTCCATCTCGACAGCCAGCTTCAAGAAAAGAAATTATTTGGGCTTCAGGTGATGCCCAACAAAATTAAGAGAACTGATATTCAGAGAATTCAGACCACGTAATCACCCTTTAACCTCATCCTGTAATTTCAAGCGTTCTGGAAATGAAATGTATATGTACTATTCAAAGTGTAGAAAAGAGCTATATTCCCATTGAGCACTCTTGCATATTACAAATAGGATATACAGAGAAAGAAGCAGTTTGGGGAAGAATTTAAGAAGGGAACATACTCTCATACTCTTTGTTAGGAACATGCCAGCTCTTGTTTTCATCTATTCAGTATGCTGGAGTCCCGGTTTCTTTCTGATGCCAGAGTTCAAGCTTTTACTCCCAGGTAGCAGCAGGTTTACAATTAAATTTTAATCCCTCAGTGTTGTTAAACTCCTACCTAGAGTATAGCCACAACTATTCTTGGCAGACAAATACACTGCTGTTTTTCCTTCAGTCACAGTGAGATAGAAGAATGTTCTCTGGTTGGGGCGTGGATGAAGGCACTTTACTAATCTTATACATAATTCATCCTTGGTTGCTGGGGATTCAAAGTTGAAACTCTGCCCTCTGATAAAATTCAGATGGATTTTTTATTTACTTGACTGTGATCCCTTTGGGATTTAGTCCTTATTGGGAGCCCAGGGATTCTAATTCAACAAAGCCCTAGCTGTGTAGACTTTTCTTATTAATTTGCTCTTGGTGTATTTTAGCTTTTATAATACTGACTCTAAAAAAATCCAAAACCAAAAACCTGCACTAGAACATGCAGTTCAGAATCCTGGATACCCTGAAAAGATTCTTGTTTCAGTACTGGCTTATTGAATGAAAAGACTCCAGTAGGGCTTATCTTAATTTGTTTTCAAAGTTTAGTTTTTAAAGAGCCTCAGCATTTAAAAATATGTTAACTATTATTCTTTAACATGCTATAGTATGGTAATGATTATCCTGTAAAATACTGTAAGTTTTTGATGTTTGAATTCATTATATTCAGATGTTACTACCAATGAATTTGTTCATCATTCATTCATTCATTCAAGGAGCAGATATTTATTGGGCACCTTTATGAAATATAAAATGCAATCCCTGTTCACAAATAACTCATAGTCTATTGGTAGAGGGTTTAAGGTAGGCAAGACATGTATTAGTGTAAGACAGAGAGGCTACTGCCATAACAGTAGATTAGGTCATCCTTGCGGATTTATTCATTTGACTAGAAGTGACTGATGAGTTATTTTCACATGCCTCACATAAGATTTAGTGACCCAAAAAAGTCAATCTAGACTGATAGAGGCTTTTTCCTTTCAGTCAAACAAGAGGAAATAGAAGGAGGTCTCTTTATTTTATTCTTTTTCAGATATCAGACGTGAAAGACTTTCACCTTTACACATAAATGATGAAGTTTGTGTTTTTGTAAACAGCAGTATTCATTATGTTCATCTGAATAGTTTAGAATTTATTAAAAAATGAAGTGCTCCACAACTCAAGATTGAAATAAGAAATGTCACCCCTCAGATTCATATAGTAGCTGCCGTAAGACTAAAGCCTACTATACTCATTCATTTTTATCTTTGTCTTTTATATCCTCTCATTCCTAATAATGACAGATTAATAAGGGCTAAGGACCATCCTGGTTTAGAAAATGAAAGTGTGATGTCAGAAGCAGAATGGGACAGCAAAGAGTTAGGACTAAAATCATGTACCTCTGTGGACATGTGAGAAAGAAAGGGAAAGAACCACTCAGAATTTCCCAGAGCCCACTGTTCATGTCAAAGCTGTACCTTGCAGTGACTGATTCTGAAAATATATCAGGTTAATTAAGAAAAATAATAAAAGGATATTGGATTAAGGTACTAAAATAAGCTGCCTTTTCCCTCTCTTCCAAGCTGAATTTTGCTGATCAATTCTGAATCCTGGATAATTCTACATTTTTACAGGGGGAACTGCCAAGATTTTCTCTCTAAACAACTGAAAAAGATTTCCTGTCTTTATTGGGCTCAGTCAAGTATACGTACTGACTGGATCATTGGGGATATGACCTTGAAATACATATTAAAATATTTTTAAAAAATAGGTACAGAACCTGTCCTTGGGGAATTTATACTGTTAGGCATGTAATCATTAGATATGGTAAAATGATGAAAGTATATTTAGTAGAAGAGTAGGCCCAAGGCTGTACTAGAGGGTCGAAGAATATACTGATTTAACGCATTGTGGCAGCAGAAGAAAGAAAGTGGGATGATTTGAACACAGACTTACAGGCAGAAGACTGCAGATCAGGCTCTGGAGTTAACTGGTAATTGTTACTTCTCTAGCAATTTATCTGAGCTTGCTATATTTTCTGGAATAAGTGGAAATTATTATTCTTTGGGTAGATGAACAGAACATACATCTCCAAATAATGAATTAGATGCATGATGCTATCTTCCATTTCAGAAGTCTGATTAGTAACATGCTGGTAAGGAGGCGCATTCATATTTCTGGGTTGTAAGGAGCCCACTCTCATCCATTCACCTGTGTTCCCGTTTATACTAGGCTGTGTCTGCTAACATTAGGTCTCTAAAGAAAGACTTAGGTAAACTCCAGACCCCCTAAGTTCCTGTGACTCCCATAGGACTTCAACAAAGATAATGAACACTGTTTTTTTAACTTTTATCTTTCACATGGCATTTAGAGTAGTGATACCTCATTTGGTCTCAAGCTCCATATTGAATTATTTTTAAAAAATTTGCTTTGGAGCAGTAACTTTTCCCTGGTTGCTTAACCAGTCATACAAGTTGAGACTTCTGTCTCTATGCCTGTTTTATAATAGCTGCTCTGGGAGAACAGATGAAAAATAATAAGTTAGTAAGATATTTTATGAGTATTGAGATCCCTTCCATTCAGAAATGTAAATAAAATAACCAGCATGAGCAATCAGCTTATGTCAGATTCCATGGGTTTATGTTACATAGGGAAATTATAGTGCAACCTGAAACATGCTTCTTAATGAATTCATAGTGGTGTCACAGTTGAATGTAAACCCTTGAGCTTTTCTATTGTGAAGGGTTTCAGAAATCACCTTTTATAAACTGCCTAGGGGAGGAGGAAAAAACCAAGATGATACCAACAAATGCTATCACTTAAATGGTTGCCTCCCTTCCAGCACTAACTAAATTGTGCCAGTTAAGTAAAGCAGAAATTTAAGATACTACTCACCTTTTGGCTTATTCAATGTTCATAAATATAATTTATATATATACATATATATGTATAAACGCATATATGTATATATACACACACACATACATTTCAATATTCTGTTTTTGAAAGTGGCACCAGGAAAATGCCGTGGAAGAACAGGGTTGCCCTTGCAGTTTTTGTCATCAGAGGTTAGGAAAGTTCAGTTAGGAAACTTGGCAGAAGCCCGATAAATAGCTCTGTTTTTACCTCCAACAAGTGCAAGAAGCCAGAGACCTAATTCGAAGTTTATGAAATCGGAATTTGTATCTTGTCTTTGGCTGTTGTTCTAGCACCCTGTAGTACACCAGAACTATCCTCTCACTTATTAGTAAACTGATTTTGCAGTCCCTAAAGCTCTTTCATAGCTCTCTTCCTATTCAGTATGACCGCAGCTACAGTGAATGTGCTAGCCTCAAAAGTCCAGTATGCCAAACAGGATATAGGGGACCAGTCAAGTTTTAAGTTTGAGAGTCAGGGAAAGAAACATGTATTTTCTATTTTAAAGAATTCCTTTTTTACATTCTAATTTCTTAAGAGTTTGGCTTGATTTGTGTCAGGTTCTGGGCCCGTAAGCCTACATTAATGCATCACAGTTCTGGATAGGATATTTGATATCTCTTATTTACCCCAGAATCTCAAATGATAGGGAACTGTGATTAATGATACTTAGCATTTTGTGGGTTTTACAGTGTAGCTCTCTTCTAGTCCCAGTATCTGTAACAAATGGACTCATCCTTGTGTTTTCCCATAGGTGCCTTGGTGTTTACTGACATAGATCAAGATGCTGTGTGGCTCTATAGGGGACTCTGAGCCATTTGACAGTCTGGGCACATGCAGTCACCTCACATTATTTAAGCCCTGATCTCAGCATTCTAATTTCTCTGTATTCTCCAGTGTATATAATATGTACTTGCTTGAAATTCCTTATATATTGCTTGCACATTCTTGCTTCTAAGTTTCAGCATAAACCAGTTCCTTCTGTTTAGAATGCTTTCCTCTGTCCGCTCTCAACCAGGACATTCCTTATCTTTTAAAAATCCAGCTCAAAAGCCACCTCCTATAGAAAGCCTGATTAATCTCATTCACCTGATTCCTTTATTCTGAGACTTCTGTTTCTCAGTGTTAAACTGTTTTGTCTCTTTGTAATTATTGCTTCTGTACATTGTCACCCAGCAAACATAACAGTTCTAGGAATGATGATCCTCCTGCATCCCCATCTTTGTGTGTTACACACAAACATTTTGAAGGCCTACTGACAACCTTTTCAATTTCCCCTGAGTTCTCGTCCGCCTTCCATACCCTTTCCCTTTATTCATAGTTACATTCCTGGAGAAACGGGGCGTGTGTTCAGGGTTTGGCCTCCACCTTAGCATGTGTATGGCAGCCTGCTGAATAGGTTCCTACAATTGGGCAGGATTTAACCCTTTGGTTTGACAGTCTCTGCATTCTATTCAGACACCTTCAAGAAGTAGACATGAGACCAGGAGTAGAGAAATTTCCACTGAAAGCTCAGTTAGCTTTTTATACAAGACCTCTGAAGCTGCTGTCGTCAGCAGCTCACTCGACACTCTCCTGCTCTGCCTCTTTTCCAGGAGTCAGGGTTAGTTTAAGAAAAAGCCTCTTGCTAGAAGCCATGACCTCGTACTTTTATCCCCTCCATCTGGTGTGCGGCCTCATGGGGCTGTGCTGCTATGCAGGAGGTGAGCAGTGGAATTCTTTAGATGATGACTTCTGAGCCCACATGCGGAGGCAGTGGGGGTGGGAAGCAAGGAGAACAGTGAGAGCCAAGATCGATGGACCAAAAAGTAAGGTTTGTTCTGGGAGAAATCCTAACTATAGGTAGACTGTTTTCATGAGGTGTTCTTCCCCTAGCTCAAATGGGGGCTCAGGTCAGGGAGCTGTAGCATCCCAGATCTATGATTGATGAACATGGTGTTCCTGCAGTTTTCCTTTCTGCCTTCACAGTTGGGGTTCAGGAGTGGGATAGGTAGGATATGTGAGGGCTTATGCTGTCTCTAATGGAATGCATTCCAGGGTTGAACAGGGAAGGGTTCCCCTTACACACATCATCTCTTGGAGCTGCTTTGTCTCACTGTCTCGGACCTAAACAGAAGTCCAGATTTTGAATGAGGGTGGGAGGAGGGGTTGAGAGCAGCAAAAGTTTTTGATCAAGTGAAAATCTGCTGTCTGCCTCATCTTGCACGGGTTTCTCTGCAGGGTAGATACTCCTTGCCTTGGTGTAGATAAATAGCTTGTCTTGGCTAGAGGTCCCAGGACTTTTACTAGGCTGTGAGTAGGCATCTGGCCTGGGATAGGACAGTTTTTTTTTAAGCACTCTCATTCCCTGTTCTTACTTTCCTAGCCCAGGAGTTGACAGCATTTTTAAAAAGATTGAACTCTCAAAGGAAATTCTAATACATACTTTAAAAGCCCAAAGCTTTAATAACTTCCTCTCATGGCTTCTCATGACTACTTCTGCTCTGTCTACACATTTAGCATCCCTTTAAAAGGACTAGATAAAACTAAAACAAAAATTTAACTGTTAATCTGAAAAAGAAAAAAGGAATAGAAAGAATTAGGAACCAGAGCTGATTAAACATGGACCACTAAATGTAGTATAGTGATCGTTTGGTGGTGGTGGTATTAGTGGCAGAAATGGCAAAAAGGGGGTGCATTGATGAGGTTAAGGAAGGCCTAAGCTGTTCCTTTTGTAAATTCTGTTCATGTATACTCTCCTAGGATATTTTGTATCAATTTCTGTCCTAAAGGTGCTGGGATTCTTGTGCCTCCAGCCCTAGGCACCCTCAGTCTTTGAGGAGAACACACAGGATTTGAAGTCAGAAGCCCTTGGTTTGAGTTCTGGCTGAACCACTCAACATCCACAGGACTTTGGACAAATCACAGAGCCTCTCTGAGCAGCACCTGTACAATGAGCATAATTCCTATCACAGGGTTGGTGAGACAATTACATATAAGCTAAAGTGTTTATACATGAAAAACCTTTTTATAAATATCACAGTTATTCTTGGGGAAGCCCCACCTTGAAAGTTGTCAAATAGAACAGCTGTGGATTAAACTATCTTTCTTATTCACTCAGCTTAGCTTTTCTGTTTGGTCAAGTCTGCTTACTGGGGTTGATGGTGTTGAAGTAAAGTCACCCAATTTTGGCTTCTTTTGGCCAAAGAGAGAGAACTCCCATGCCCAGCTGCTCTATCCATAGACTCGTAGGCAGAATGGAAGTGAGCAAAGGCAAATTTTAAGCCAGAACACTTCAGAGTTAGGGGACAAAAGGGAGAATGCTTACCTTGCTTTCTCAAATCCAGGATGACTAAAACATCTTAAGTAAATGAGGAAGGACCACAAAGTTGCTCAGAGATCATTTAAGCCATAAATGGGAAGTGGAAAAACGTACCTATACCCTCTCTTTTATCACTTGGACCTTTGGGGTCAGGGACAGGTATAGTACTGACAACCCACTGGCCGTTACCTGAAACCTGCCAATCACCAGCTTCTGGGAAAGCTCAGTCTAGTGCAGCAACTGTGACATATTTACCCTTGTAAAGCCACTGCTTGCTCCCCTCTAGTGCCTTTCTCTTGTGGAGATCATCTCTGGAACCTAAAGCTATCCTGTTTTCTAACCTAGTAAGAGTTAAAAACAACAACAGGTGATGAGCAGGAGGCCTGATAATCGTACCTCGTGCAGTCATAGGAGACTGCCCTATCATTGATAGCATGTAGGACACGAATTGCACTCTCTCCAGCGTGAACCAGCCATGAGAAGTTCTACAGTCTCAGCCACTCTGCCTGGGTGGGAATTGTCCACTGTTGATCTCTTCTCTCCATGCCCTTTCTGTATCCTTCCCCTGCCACCTCCCAGAGGGGTGCCAGTCCCCAAACCAACAGCTGCCTGCATGTTGATAATTTTATAATATTCCTTGGTTATAGCTGAACCCCTGTTATTGGTATGAGTTTTGAAGTGTTTGATTGAAATCTAGTTGCTTTTTTCTTTTCTTTTTTTTTTTGTTGGGGAGAAGGAGGATGACTAGAACCCGTATGCAGCCTGAGATATTTGTGTATATATATCCTCACGGTTGTGCACAGGCTGATAGGGAGGGCGGAGTGAAAAGGAAACATCTCTTTCTTGTTTTCCAACATTGCTTCAAAGATGCCCAACCCCCATAGTAGCAGGCAGTTCCCAAGTGGAGGGTGGGGGCAGAGGCCTCCACCAAGGCCATCAATAACCAGGTGTGAGCTACAGGTCTCTGCGTAATGTGAAGCTCTCCCGTATTTCATTTCTGAACCAGGGGGCGGCTCTGCAGGATTGCTTACGGAGAGCTCTGTGTCTGGCACCTCTCTCCACAAGGCCCAGGCGCCCAGGGTCCCACCGACCTTCCCAGGAATGCATTACATTGTTCTCTGGTGCTGTAATTTGGCTGCAGGAGCTAGGCCTCCCAGGGATGAGAAACATACTCTCCCTACTCTCCCTGCCTTCCTCCCTTGGGTTTCTGCCCTGTGACCACTGAGGGCATTTAAATGAAACCTCAGAAAGGCTGAGGGAAAAAAAATCCTTGTTATCTTTCTTATATTAAGCCATGGAGAAATCAAGGTCCTGAGTGGGTCTGAGAATTTGGCGAAGGACTTAGTGGTTGGTGTGCTTGCTAAGGGAGGTGAGAGAAAGGGAAGAAATTACTCTCTGTAACAGGGAGGAAGAAGACTGAGGCAGTGAGTGGTCAGGATTCAGACCTACAAGACTTTGCAGACAGACCCTCAGGGCCAGGCAATGTTTGATTCTTTTAAATAATCTGAAGTCCCTGATTTCATTTTTCTAGCATCACTCTAAGGAAGAGTATGGATTCATGCTATTATTCAAGGCCAGCAATAATACAAGTTGGCTTTTATCTGCAGGACTATGTTAAGGCTGGCATTCTCACTTTTACATAAGAGAAATTGGCTATAGGCTGTGAAGCTGAGGTATTTAGGTCTTGTGCCTTCTCTGAAAGATTCTAAGATCCTTAAAGGATAATGTCTTTTAACTTAATTTGAATCCAAATAGCATTTTCTGCAATGCATTATACATAAATATTAAAAGCTAAAAGAAATGAAGACCAACAGGAAGGAGTGAAACAGGTGGCAGGCTAAGAGACTGCTGATCTGAGGAACAGGCCTCTATTGAACAGAGGAGAGATGGGCAAGGGGGAGATTAGAGGCAGTGAGTGAGTAGCAGCAGAACTAAATGGGGCCCTGACTGCACCAAATAAAGTTCTCGTTTTGCTGCTTGTTCCAAATAAATTAGTTTCTGTTTGTATAGTGCAGAATGGACGCCAGTTGTGTAAAGCCAGTCGGAATGCAGAGGCAAGCTAAGGAATAAGAGGAAAAATTAATTGCTTGGCCATTATTCTTTTTTGGAGCCACATAGCCTCTGTAATAGGGCTTACATGGACCTCTTTTCTCTCACTATCCACCTCACTTTTCAGACCTCTCACTCTCTGGACAGCTTGCTGTTCTCTTAACCATTTATAGGAAATTGCAAAACTTGGTCTTTATGAACTAGAACTTGGAGCCCAGGGAAAAGCACAGAGCAGTATGAGATGCCAGAAGAGGCCCGCTTCCTTCCACAGGGTAAGAACCAAAAAAGAATAAGATAATAGAACACAGGTAGATTTAGCTCAGGTTGATTTGCCATGGAAGGCCTAGGCTATCATTTATGTGGTAACCTGGATAACCTTGTGAGAGCTGAAGCTAACTGGGACCTGAGAGCTCTTCCCAGTGGCCCAGCATACAAGACGGCACCCTTTTGTAATTCATTCAACTCTATTCTTGAGTTCAGACTGACTATGAGCCCCTTACCCTTCCACTACCTTAGAGCTTTCCTCCTCTTAATCCTAGCTCAAGACGTCAGAAACTCTTCTTTTCCCCTCCCATTTCCCCCCTCCCTAATCCCACCATTGGCTCATCAGTTATCCAGTTGACTCCACTCTGCAAGGAAGACATTCCCCTGGCCTGACTCACTCAGTCCTATTTCTCCACAGGAATCCCCTCACCGCAGACCACAAGGGCCCTGACTAGTTCATGTTTTGTGTTAATGGATGTGAAACCGGAGCAAACCCCCTCACCAAAAGAAAAACCACCCTAAACTCTCCCACATAGGTCTCAGCAGGTTACACAAATATTAGTCCTATCATCCAAATAAATCTGCCCCCACGGCCCAGAGCTATGGCACCCCCATCCTCTTGCTGCCTGTGCGGAGTAAAGCTGCTCCACAAACGTGTGAGGACCCCAGGGGTGCTGGAGAGGAACTCGGGAAAGGAAAGTGGCCTATATTCAGAACCCCTTGTGTAGGCTCCTTAATAGACAGCCTGCTGTCAATACCTCATAGTCCTGAACTGATGATTCTGAGAGAAGTCAGGATGGGCTAGACCAGTTAGAGGCTTTGGTAAGAGGGTCTATTGGCTGGAGTTTGAGGCATAATTAAAACTCAATATCTGAGATAAGTCTGTACCCTCATTTTAGAGATGAGAAGATAGAGGCTCAGAGAATTTGGGTATCTTCCTCAAAATATCAAAAACAGGAACTGGCACAGCTGAGATTTCAACCCAGTCTGTCATAACTGCAAATTTCTATACCACTCTGCTCCTTTAAAATATCAACAGGCAAGAGGTAACCACTGTCCAAGTCACGTAAAAATAGGACATCATGATTTTGGGGACTCTGTGTCCTGCCCTCTAGCTTACTAAGCCTGCTATCTCTGGAGACTCTACCACTACAAGCTTAGTTAGGCAGTGGGTAGTAGCATAGAAGGAACTCCCCAGTTTAAGCCAGATGTGGATTGAAGGATAATAATCACCAGGACTTGGAGAGTCACTAAATAAAGATTTGTTGAATAAATGAGGAAAGGTTGCTTTCTAAGCTGTTTACCACTTTGGCCCCAAGACCCAGCTCTCCTTCCTTCTGTAACCACTGGTTCCTGCTCCCAGCTTTAAAGGCTAGAATCCTCTCCTACAAATTGCCAAAGCCAGAGATCTCTACCTGCCTAGTATACACTAATGCCTCATGTGGGCCTTTGAGATCAGGCTTGTTACCCTCTCCCACGCTCCGTGAGTCACATATCTTTTACTTGGTGTTTCCCAAACCTGGCTGCCCACCAGGATCATGCGTGGAAAGTTTAAAAAAGTAGAAATCCCAAGGCCTAGGCAGACCTACTAAATTACTCTTTCTTAGGAGTGTTCTACGGTATTCTAATGATCTGTTTGTTAGGCATGGCATGGCACTGCATGCCACTCAGTTTGTACAGTCAGCAAGTGAGCAAAAGGGGCAGTGCTGGCTGATATAGGTTGAAAAGGAGAGATTAGAAGAGAATGTATGTTTGTATAGTTATATAATTCTTTTCTCCTACAAAACACAGCAGTTTATAAACATAATAGCATGAGAATGGAACTTGTCCGCTATGGCTAACTCTTATCTAGCAATCCCAGGCTCTTGATAATGGAAGAATGTTTCAGCCTAAGAGTTTCTTTTGGGGTACCAGGCAGTTAGCTCACACTGACCCAGGGAAGAGATATGTGGTTTCATCTCTGTCCCATCTACCCTCAGCCAGGTAGGAAAAAAAGAAGTTCTCTCCAGGTACCCTTTCTCTTGCACACACAAGATGTGTCAGGAAGCCAATGCAAGGGAAAGGAAAAATGAACCTTGACCATGTGCTTTAGTGCAACTCATATCGCTCTGAAGACTCCTACCTCTTCCACTCTGCCTTCTAACCTCCAGAGTGGGGAGTCAGGGAGCCGCTCGGTTTTTTACATCCCCTGTCAACTCCTTCCCAGGGCTAAGGAACCAGCTCGGACACCAGAGTCCCTCTGGAGTACTTTCCAAGTCCTTAAATAGAAGCTGTAGCAGCCCAGGGTTGAGGGTGGAGGAAGGTGTGCATGCAAAGATCTTGTGCTTTTGAGTCAGGAGGTTTGAAGTGAGGGATGAGTGAGGTATTTATATGTTCAGGTCTGATCCAGCCACTCTGCCTTCTTGGGGGCCTTGCAAGTGTGGACATCCACAGTGTTTCTGCACTCCTTGCACCGCACAGCACAGCACCAGTGGAATTTGCACTCACACTGGGTGACACGGGTAACTCGAGTTGTGTCATACCCTCGACCGCAGCACATGATTTCACAACCGTCTGTCCCTTTAGATGTCTTGCTACAGACTCGGCCTGCAGTGCCTAGGGAACCTGGGTTGGGGAAGAGAGAGAGTGAGAACCAAGTTACCTCTTACTTCAGCCACTCTGGGTTCGCTTACCCACATCCTCATGAGGAAACCATAAAGAATCCCTTTTCCTGAAAATACACCCACTAGCCAAAATGATCATCTCCTTACTGCCCTCTGTACCAGGCTTGTTTCTTCCCACTATCAAGGCTCCCCAAAGACCATTGACTTTTCCTGCAATGCCCTCCCTGCCAATACACATCTCCATATCCCCTTCAAAACTTAGCCTTAAAATGTCATAATTGTTAAAGCTGGGTGAAGGTTCTCTACTTTATGTTTGAAATTTTCTATAATAAAAAGTTAAAATAAAAAACTTAGCCTATAATTTACCTTTTCTAAGAAGCCTTGTTACAACTCTGATCCAGCTACCATTTGTTAGTATTTCGGTCCTTAGTTTATATTTCATTAAGTGGTACTATACAAGAAAGTAGTATAGCATGGCCATTAAAAATTAAATGCATGTGCCTGATGTCAAATTGTCTAGGATTAAAACCTAATTCTACACTTCTTAGTTGTGTGATCTAGCAAGTTAGTTGATCTCTCTGGGCTTTAGTTTTCTTATAATAGCACCTAACTCAGTAGATAGTTATATCTATAATCTCTGATCAACTGAGGGGGCAAACTGATAAGCATTACTGGCAGGAGGCTTCTCCCTAAGGAATTCCTAAAGAATATCCCTTGCCTTACCCCTTATGGTAGGAACCCCTGAAGGATAGGGATTGTGTTATTCCCCCTGCACAGAGAATGCTCACAACCTCATTCTGACTGATTTTTGCAAAAGAGATGCTGCCAACAGATCACAAAATCATAGAATTTTAGATGGGATGGATCCTAGAGCATATCTACTTCACCTCTTTCCCAGAGATGGGAACATAACTAGCCTGGGGGTTCAAGAAGGGTATGAATAAATTAACTGATTTCTATAGCAGTAGTCTCCACATTCCACTGAATATGGATAGAAAATGCTAGTACCTCTATATTTGTTTTTGAGCTCATCAATTTAAAATATCTACTTTGTATGTATGTTTTATAATGTACGTTTTAGTACAGTCATTTAGTACATTCATAAGTAAATATACATATATTGGAGGCACATGTTCAGATTTTTTTTTTAATGATAGGAGTATACAAGCCAAAATGTTAAGAGACCACTGCTCTAGAGTGTAGGCTGACTAGGTCTACTATATATGTTATCCGCCTAATTTCAAGGGCTAGGTCTTAACGTCATTCTCTTGTGCACCAGAAGCCTCTTCTACCCTCTGGAGCCAAGCAGTCCAATGTAGTAGCCGCTAGCCAAATGTGGTCATTTAGATTAAGTTAACGAAAATTAGATAAATTTTAATACTTAGCTCCTCAGTCACACTAGCTGTATTTCAAGTGCTGAATAATCACATGTAACTAAGTGGCTACTGTATTGGAGAGCACAGATGTAGAACATCTCTATCATCACAGAAAGTTCAGTGGGGCAGTACTGCTTTGGAGGGGATTCCTGGCTCCATACTGCCTTCTGGGATGACTTGTACCCTTTGAATTCCAGGCTCCACTGTGGGTTTTATGAGACCTATTTTATGCCTCCGAGAACAACCAACACACATATGACTCATCCTCCCTCCTAACTCCAAAGATCCTTCCCCAAAGGTGCATTTTAGGATGACAGCATAGGCTTACACCCTGGATGTTGTGGCATTATTTCTAGGCATTTAGAGAGTAGCCCTCTGAATTATACCACGTGGGAAGAAAACAAATTTAGTGGCAGGAAATCACCAGGAGAATCAGAAGTGCTTTCTCAACCTTTTTTCTCCTAGCACCCTTCAAAGTACACAAACTACTTTCTCTGTGTCTTGGGTAGAGCCCCACCCTGTTTCTGTGCCCAGTTTTGCTCCAAGCTAATTGCTTCTCCAGGAATGACAGTGATAGGTGAAAACAAATAGTATGGAAGACAGCTGAGGGTTTTGGCTTCCCCTCACCGAGGTCCTGACTGCTGAGACTACAGAGAAGAGTCTGGGAGCCCGTAACAATAACCAGGGGAAGAGCAGTTCTGTTGCATAGCAGGTTGTTCCTAGTCTAACCTATCTGAACCTGAAATATGAGCCAAGACGGTTAGCTTCCACTCTTTTAGGGGAACACCACGTCACCTTCCAGCATTCCCAAGAATTCCACCACAAATATATGGAACACATTCAAGAATGATTTGCTGCTTTCTGCTGATGGTTAGCCTTGGGTAGGGATCTCCTCTCTCCTTGCTTCCCCAACTCCATTTTAGAATTTTCAGTGGCAGCAGACTGGATAAGCCCTTTCAAGGTCATTCATGGTGTATTTCCTACTACCTTTCTGTCTTTAATCTCCCTTACCCAAAACCTTCACTCAGATTAATCTGCTCTCTGTTCCTAGAACAGATCATGTGCTTTCCCACCTACCACTCTACTCATGTGTAGAGAATATCCACCTGTTCTTCTCTGTAGCTATCCAGATGATCCCTACACTTTAAGAAACAGCTTAAATTCCACATTTTCAAGTAAACTTTTCTTAATTTCTCTCTTTTGCGGTTGCATTTGTCTACCTGTTATATCTCATTTCTTTAGCTAGATTGTAAAGAGCCAAAACTTAGTCTGTATCTTATGCTTCTGTATAGCCCATACATTGTTTGGTACTGAAATGGGTGATTCACTTAAACATTCACTTAGTAGTACCTACTATATCCCAGATGCTGGGAATATAAAGGATAGATGACCTCAGGCCTCAAGGATTTCGGTGTCCTCTCCTCTCTAGGCAGCTTTGGGCCTGGCAGACTGAGGCATAAATCAACAATCTTATTACAAGGTTTTCACATCTGACTGGCTCCTCCAACCTCCTTCCCTAACTCCTGAGACCATGATTAACTAGAGGTGCCTGCACTAAAAACCAGGGCTCCATGTCTCTACCTACTTTCCTTACTCACCTGCAGCCTTGTCCAAGACGCAGTAGTCTGGGGAGTTATCAAAGTAGACAAGGTCAGTCCGGGTAGCACGGCGATAGCCTTGGCGGGCTGCCGTGAAGTTCGCGCCATCCTGGGTGGCCGTTACCTGCACAGCCCCATCATAGCGCCGCCGCAGGTAATCACCTGTGCGGCGGAAGTCTGAGAGTGCACGCCAGCAGGTGCGCAGAGTACAGGAGCCACTCACGCCATGGCACTTACACTCCAGCTTCAGAAACCGCCGCACAGCCTGGGAGGTGGGGAGGCAGGCAAGGGAAAGGCAGCCAGTCAGGGTACTTTATGGTCATCCCTAGGACTAAAAGCATGAGTGCCCTGAGGTCTGGTGGCCCTGGCCCTGTTTGGCTAGTGGAGCCATCGGTTGTCCTCTCCCCAGTCAGATTCCACCCATTCTTCCTGATCAAATTCAAGAACCTCTTTTTCCAGGAAACCTTCCTAGACCAACAGTGCTTTCCTCTTCATGACAGCCCACCTGAACTTTAAAGCCCCAGGATTCTGTTCATAACTATGGCACAGCCTCTATTTTTCATGTGTTTTAGAGTTCAAGGTACCATGCCTTCTGCTTTTGTTGCATGTCATTTTCCAGCACAGTACTAGGCCTATAGGAAGTGCTCAAAGACCAGTGCACTGACTAGAACAAGCTTTTATCCTCCTCAGACTTTAGGAGGTGATTCTTTTCTTTCTTAAAAAGTTATTTCCCTTCTTTTCTCCACCTTTCCCTAATTTCCACCTATGTGAAGACTCTTTATGCTCCAGGTTGAACCTAGGCATTCCTAAGGTCCCTTGCATTTACTGCTCCTGTTCCAGGGGTTGGGGCTTTTGGAAGTAATCTAGAAGCCTTCAGTGCTTCCACCTTCACATTTACTCCATGATCATACATACTGGCCACTCCCAGCCAATATGAATGTACATGCACAGACATGAGTACTGACCGTGCGACCACAGCGATTGTTATGTAAGTTCATGAGAGCCCGTGCATCCTTAAGCCTCTTCTCCTTGGCATCCACGAAGGCTTTGGCAAAACGAACACCATAGTGGATGTTGTCACTGCAGCCACCCCAGTCAAAGTCCCCACGTTGGTCATGATGTCGGCCACGGGTGTAGGGGTCACAGCTGCACACACTCAGTTCACCCTGGCTACAGGCACGAGTGATAGCATGGACCACCCCTGCTGATGAGATGGCATATACAAATGCTGCCTCCCGGCTACCTAGAGAGAGAAAGGTAGAAGTGTGTTTCAGGAAAGAGGCCCTTGTCTGTCCCCTTCTTTAGCCCACACAACCTTCAACTCTGAAACCTCTTCTCCTTTTCTTTCCCAGGGCAACCCCTGTACCTCCTTTATTCAAGGTACCCTTCCCTTCCAAGAGCATTCCCCAGTGAATCTGACCTCTTCCCCTCAGCCCTCACAACTCTCTATCCACTTCTTTGTATGTCTGACCTCTTGGGCTGACCTGTACTCCTGTTTCCTTCCAAACTCCCTGGGTCCATCCATTGAAAAGTTTCACAGTGAATCATTCCCTCCCACTGAGGGCCAACCCCGGCTTAGCAAAGCCAGCCTTAGTCCACATTCCAGGCCTTTTCAGGCCCACTCTGCTGGACAGTTCCCCTACAATGGAGACCCCAGCCCAGGGGTCATCCTATTTGAAGAGATATGCTACTTTCCCCAGCCTGCTTTCTTCCTTCCCTGCTCTTGGGGATTGATGAATCATCACTCTTGTCCCTCTGACACCTCCACATTCTCATCTCATTCCCTTTCTGCTAGCTTACTGTTTAGCTCTGCTTAGCTCTTTTGCTGAGCCAGGTCCAAGCCGCTGACTCTCCAAACATTTACATATCACCTTTCTGTTTTTCCCTTGCTCCCATTATTACAGTGTTGGGAATGTTGGGGTGAGGGTAGTGATGGTGTCGGTAAGAACAGAGCAGCCATTTCCAGTCCTCAGCCTTACAGTGCATGGATGTCCGCAGGCTGGCGGTTGGGGAGGGGAAGGAAAAGGGAGGAAGAAGGATGGAGGTACCAGGGAATGCTGTTCCTTTGACCCATCATCCCAGAACACTGGGATTTAAAGGGGCCACTGCCTACATATCTAAGGTACTGAGGGTCTGTTTCCAACTGTATCCTGGGCTCTGCCCACAGTTCTTACTCTGATTATGAAGTAGTGTGCAGGAGAGGAGAGAGGGGCTCATGCCTATCCTACCCACTCACCACCCCAAGCATAGAAAGAGAAGGAGCTGGGGCAGGGTGGAAGAGGCCCCTACTTCTGAGCATGACACGGCCAAAGACAGTGTGGTCCCGGTCCAGGGTGGTGCAGTTCCAGCGATGGTGGCGGAACTGGTGCTGACACTCTCGGATCCATTCTCGGGCACCCTCGCCCACCGAGCGCATGATGTCTGGGTAACGCTGGCACAGCTGACGCTGCCGGCTCACCAGACCAGGGATATTGTCACAGATCACTCGGGCCCCCAGCGCCCCGATGTACCTGCAAGGTGGAGATGGCCCTGTCAGAGCATCCTGGCTTTATTCTTCATTAGGAGGGGAATAAGGAGGGGAAAGGTTTGGCATTCAAACCTTGAGAGGTTCCTTCCCCTTCCTCCAACCAAGGCCGATATTCCCCAAGGCCGATGGGGAGAACCGATCCTCACAAGCTCTGGAGAAATAATTAAGCAGTTGCAGAGAGAGTAATAGAGTGGTCTCCCACCATTACCAGTTCCCCAGCCAAAGGCCAAAATGACACACACTCCCAGAACACAGGCTAGGCATGTGTCACATACACAGAAGCTGTGGGCATGTCACACAAACCCCATTGCCTG
The DNA here is from genome assembly GCF_949987535.1 of Balaenoptera acutorostrata. Taxonomy (NCBI): domain Eukaryota; kingdom Metazoa; phylum Chordata; class Mammalia; order Artiodactyla; family Balaenopteridae; genus Balaenoptera; species Balaenoptera acutorostrata. Next base: position 99,822,503 of record NC_080064.1, on the reverse strand, counting down.
TTTATTTAATAAACATTGAGAGCCTCGTGGAAAAATAAACTTAATAAAACTAGAGTCTGATACAACATTGTTACACCCACGTGTCAGAGGCACATCCTGCGTTGCTGGTCCATAAAGACATGGTATGGGAGAAGGATGGAGACAGGGAGGAGTCAGTGGGAAGAGATACAGTGGGCAATTTTGAGTGACGTTTACAGCTCTAGTCAGACCCGTGTAGCTAAGAGTCCTCATTCCCAATCCCGAGGTCTGGGGAGGAAGACCCCCCCACCCCAACTCTCCTCCCCACACCCTTTGTTTCAAGGTCCCATGACCTTTCTTAACTAATGAGTCTTTCAAAATCATCCTTCCCAACTTACAGGGCATAATGTCCTGGATGAATCTGCGTGGGCAGAGGGCTGTTTGCAGTGGGAAACCAAAGACCAATATTAAGCAACAGGGTGACACTCCCCATATTCCAGTACCCAATCTGCCCAATGTGAACAATTATAAGAAGATCAATTGGGTGAGCTAATAAAAGATAGGTGAGTTGCTAGAGTCATTCTCAATTTTCTCAAGGAAGTAGTTTTTCTTCATTCAAACACTTTTTAGCCCTGGACTCCACCACAAGCCTCAGGAAGAACATTTCAGAGAGAGGACAGGAGTTCATCATCACCTTTTCTCCCTACAAGGCCACCAAATGAGATCTGACCCATACACCCACTTCTCACTCCCTTTCCATCTCTCCAGCACCCAGCACATACATGCCTTGATTTGCTGGGAATTCTCTATTCTCCTGTCCTAACACATCAAAGGGACGCCTTCTCTCCCCTTTTCTGAACAGGTGGGGACCATGGAGGGCAGTTGCTGCTACAGACAGAAAAGATTTGGTTTGGGCTGTGAATGAGCCTGTGGTTTGGGAAGGGCCCCAAAATGGGCCTAGAAGTGGGTGAGGAGAAGGGAGGGCAGCCAGTGGGGAGAAGGGAAAAGCTGGACTGCCCTGGGCTCTATGTTCTCTACAACACTCCCCCCGCCGCCCCCTGCATTCGCAAACCCGGCCCTCACCCACAGACTGGATCACCACTGGTGATATCAACTCAAACACAAGGAGGGCTGATGTTTGCCTCTTCTGGAATTCAGCAGGGCTGATGGGGCCCATCTGTGCCAGGGAGGGGTGAGAGGGCTGGTCCACCACTAACAAATCCCGTGGAATCAGCGTCCCCAGCACTGTCCATCAGGGCAACAGCTTCCAGGAACAAACAAAATAAACACCCTGGGCTGGGCCAGGCCGGAAAGGGCTGCCTGACGCACAGCCGGGAGTTACACCCACTGCTGCGGTGCTTTGTTTGGAGAATCAAGACCGTTGGAGTTGGAGCCCGTCCCTGTCTCACCACCATTCTGCTTCCTCAGTTCACCCCGGAGTACTGCTCTACGCAATGGGTGTTTGTTGTTTTTTTTTTTTTACTGGGGCTTGGGAAGACGGGGGTTGGATGGGAATGGGAGACCAGTAATCCAGCCCTCATGAGACAGTGTGGAGTGGGGCAGGCCAAACCCTGGTAAAAAGTCCTTCCTGTGGTCTGACTTAACTCCATTCTGCTGCAGCCCACATCGGTCCTTCTTGTTACATCCTCACTGAGCGTGGGAACATCTGTTCAGTAAGACGGGAAGATAATTTTCTTTACTACCACCCTTATCCCACTAAGTAGCTGCTTCAAGATTCTGCAGAGCAGGGCACTTGCCTCCTGACCAGTGGTCAGCATCTTGCCATCAGTGTGGGGGCCTCCAGCAAGGCAGCCAGAGGCCCAGCCCATCCCCCTCTCAATTCAGCACGTGCCTACAAAATGCCTACCATGTGCCAAGCACTGAGCTCATCTGTTACGGGCACAAAGATATTTAAGGCATCTCCCAGCTGATGGGCTGGTAGAAGGGTGAGATGCCCCTGACTCTGTAGCTCTGTTTCCCTTCCAGAGGTTTTTACTTCCTTCCCAGCTTCCTGCTCCAGAATGCTCTCTTTACCTGCTTTTGACCAATTCATACCCCTTCCTTTGACAAAGTGACTCATGCCCTGTTCTAGCTCCTTGCTACTCAGAGTGTGGTCCCCAGAACAGCAGTATCAGCATCTCCTGGGAATCTGTTAGAAATGCAGAGCCTCAGGCCCCATTCCAGCCCTACTGAACTGGCATTATACCAACCTCCTCAGGTGATTAGGACATGCTGCTCTATGAAGGCAGGGAGTTTTGTCTGTTTTGTTCACTTCAGTATCCCCAGTACCTAGAACAATGTCTGGCACAAAGCAGGTACTTAATAACTATTCGGTGAAAAAAACAAAACCTGACCACTCTGATTTATCCCCAACTCCCCTCTCCTCCTAGCTAGCCATAAGCTTCATTTCAATTATAGCTTTATTCCTTGTTGACATTGCAGATGTTTTAGGTTTGTGTCTTTTTAATGAGGCTAGGGGTCCTCTTTTTTATTTACCCCCTTTCTTTTACAGTCCTTAGTGCATGTACATGGTTTAGCTCAGCCCATATAGGACTTTGAACACAAGGATAAAACTATTATTCTCCCTAAATATCTTAATACAATATCATTTATATGATACTTTACAGTTCACAAAACATTTTTCTTCACAAAAATCCTATGAGAGAGAGAGAGGGAGCTCCATTTTACAGGTGAAGAAACTGAGGTCACTAAGATTAACAATACCCAGCTCTGTCCATCAGGGCTAGTCAGAGGAGAACTGGGGTGAACCAAGGACATCTGACGCCAAAGTCCAAGCTCATTTTCAATTCCAAGCGTAAGAGAGGCACACAATGCTTATTAACCAGGAGTAGACCAATCTGGCTCCAAAATTGGTGTGAACTTGAATTTCGTACTATGCCCTTCCTATCCTTTACTTTCTTCATGTGTGAAATGGGGATAATAATATTATCTGCCTCACTGGATTATTTTGGGGATTGAAAAAGATGATGCTTATAGGTGCTTAGCCATAGTGTCTGGAGCTTAGGAAGGGCTCATTAAATGGCAGCTGTGGTTGATAACAATAATGTTAATGTCGGGGAATTCCCCGGCGGTCCAGGTCGCTCCAGGTCTGGGAACTAAGATCCCATAAGCTCCGGGCATGGCCAAAAAACAAAAAAACCAATAATGTTAATGTCATGATATCACTTTGTTCCTCCTTCTGTAAATCCACAGTCCTGAACACAGTCCTGCTCTTGTGATTCCCTACATCCCAGCCCCTGCAGAATACAAAATAGTACAGGGAGGCACATGCCAGGAGACCCCTATTTCTTGTTATGTTTTTCATAGATTAAGAAGAGACCGTTTCCTCCTTCAGTTAAAGGTCGGGAGAGGAAGGGAGTGGTTGGAGAGTAAGGGGAAGCGCTGTGAGGAAGATCAGACTGTTAGCTGGTGATAGTGATGACATTCTGCTCCTGAGTGGAACATGGACACAAACAGAGTCAACAGGCATCTCTTCAGGGGGTTGTACAGAATATCAGTCTTGCTGGGTTTTTTTTCCTAAGAGAAAGAGAGAGAATCACCTTGGGGCCTGACCTGCTTTTGGAAAGCAGCTTTCTACTTTATCCCAGAAGTGACTGACCACTGAGGCAGGCATCTGGGGCCTGCAGCTATGACCCCTGTGAGGCAAGGAGACTGAAATGACCTGTGCACTCACTGCCCATCCTGGCCCTGTTGCTGCCTTCCTCCATTTCACAGGGACTGCTGAATCCCTCTGTATCACCCGCCCGCCTCCCTCCCTAGCTAGCTCTTCCACCCAGGAGTTTTTCCAAAATCTTTAATATGAACCACATGGGGGAGAGTAGTAGAGGGAGAAAGGAAAAGGGAGAAGGAGTAGCCAAGGGAACAAAATGGGGACTAGGAAGAACCCCAGTTGGGTTTTTAGGAACCACTACCAGGATGCTGAAATTACCAGAGTGACACTTCCTCACCTAAACACCATGTGGACCAAGACTGTCTCCCAAATTGGTAAGAAGCAATCAAGAGTCACTAAAAGCAAATTGTCATCTGGAATGGATAAAGATGCACAGTGGTCACTTCATCCTTTCTCTACAGGGCCTCTGAAGACACAAGTCCCCAGCCAGACTGAGACCATGAAGGTAAAGGGTGGCTTTAATCTCACTCTGAAGTTTGAAAGGCTTTTCTCCTCGTCCCCGTCTTCCTTTTCCCTTTCTAAAGGAATGTTTCAGGCCAGATGTAAGATATGGGCCTCCCTGCTCCCCCATCCAGAACCCCCCTCCTTGCCTTCCCCAACACTGCAGAGATAAAAAAGATCCAAAGGAGAGATTTTCCTGAAACAGGAAAAACGGGGGGTGTGAGGGGGTGATGGGGATGGAGAAAGTTGCATCTTGAAATGATAGGAATCTGCAGCCCAAGCTCGCTGGCCCCTCAGCCAGCTACCCCTCACCCTTCCAGCCAAGATTCCAAATCCGGAGGAGAGAAGCCACAGGGTGCAAGGGGAAAAGAGACCACACTTTGTGGAGGAGGGGAGGATTGGGGGGAGGGGCAAAGTAAGGAAAGGAACGGGGGCACTGCATGGGTAGAGAGGGGCAATAGCCCAGTCCAAGCGGCCAGTTTAATTGGGGGGTGAAGAGGAAAGACAAGAGGACTGAGTCATTTCTCAGTCCCACTCTCCCCCTACTCAGCCCCCAGAAGGTGGGGGAGGAGAGAGAGCAGCTCTTTTCTTCTGGGAGAAAACGATGAGTGCCATCCAGAGATTTCGTGGGGAAGGGAATCAGAAAAGAATAGATATCCAGTGGATTTTTAATTCCTTTTGCCTCATCTGCCGTCTTGTGAAGTGTCCGGACTCTTAAGGCCTGCAGGAAATCTGAGGAGAGGATCTCTTAATGCTTTGGGACTCTAGAAGCCGCTAGTTCTTGGAGGGGAAAGATGAGAGATGGGACCATCTGGGGAAGGAAAAGAAGGAAGAAGGGAGGGAGATACCAAGGTTCGAAGTGAGATCCTCAAAACAGACTGAATGTCTAAAGTATGCAAACCCAAGTGTTTTGTTTGTTTTAGTTGTGGGAGTTAATGGGGGTAGTTTTTGCCTCAATTCCACTTGTAAACCTTGTGCTGGGTGCTCCTGCCTCACCAAAGCCTTACTGCGTTATGGGGTGAGGGTAGACTAACGAGAGGCTCCTCCGCCCTTGCCAGCTGCCCCTTTCTCCACTCCCCCGGGTGGGGGGCCAACCTTAGGGGATCAGGAGGCCCTCTTGGACGGCCACCGCGGCCCCATATGGGCGATTGGTTCCTTGAATCCATCCTGAGAGAAACTCGTAAGGTAGCTTTTGCCCTAAGAGGACTGAGCTGAAATAGAGGGGGTCTGGGAAGCCTCGATTACCGGGCGTCCTTTTTCCAAATACCCAGCGCCCTCATCACCGGACGGGGAAGGAGCGGCGCCCCCTTATCCACTCCCCGCCCCCCCTGCGCCCCTCCGCGACTTCAGTGACAGCCCTGCACGGATCGTCTCTGACTCCGTCAAAGCGACAACCTGGTCTCCTGAGCAGCGGGTGCTGGGAGCTGTATATTCCCTTTGGGCGCGTCCGGCCTCTCTAACCCAGCACCTCACCCTCCCAACTCTGAGAGCCACACTCACCACCAGGACGTGTCTACGCGGGCCGGCAGCGTCAGCAGCAGCAGCAGCAGCAGAAGGCAAGCAAGACTTAGGCGGGCCGAAGCCCGAGAGCCGTCGGGGCCCGTGGGTCTAGGCGCAGGCGCGGAGACAGGGGCGCGGACGCTCCGAAAGGGGAGCTGCGCGGCTTCTTCCGCACCACCCGGCCTCAGCATAGCTCCCCGAAGCCTCCCGCCACGCGGCCCGGAGGGGCGTGGACGGGGCACCGGCTGAGGGTACTCAGGCTGCTCCCACTTCACCCCCCTGGGGGGCCATAAGTCTCGCCGGCGGCTGGGGACCTAAGGGCACCTAGAGTCCAGAAGCCGGGGCGCCAGGTCCCGGAGAGGGGCGCAGGGAGCGGTATCCGGAAGCCTACGACGCCGCGCCGAGCTCGGGACCTGGGGCACGCTGCCTGGGCTGAGACGCAGTGGCAGGGGGTCGGCGGCGCGGAGTGGGGCTGCGGACAGAGTGTGCCGACAGCTCCTCCGGCCGCGGGCTCTCATTGGACGGTGCGGGGCGGGGCCGAGGCCGGGGACACGCGCGGCCCTCAGGACGGCTCCGCCCGCGCCAGCCCTGGGCGCCCCGCAGCGCCCTAGGTGTGGCGGCCGCCTCCGCCCCTCGGCGCCCCTAGCACTGCGCCGCGCCCCCACCTGCTCGGGTGGGACGCGACGGGGCGCAGCGGCGCCCTTCGCCGCCCGGAGCGCCCAGTCCCTGCCCACGCCGCGCCACCGGGTCCTAGCGCCCTTCATTCGGCAACCCCAACTTCCGTGGGTGATGGCCTGGAGGGCCGAGTGAGGGGGGCTGCAGACACTTTCCCCTGTCATCTAACCTACAGTGACACTGAAGTGAGCCACAGAGGACTCAGTCATTTCCTCGGGTTCTCTCTCCGTTCTTGCGCTTCTGTGAAATGGGTAGAATCTCTGCCACGGGGAGTTGCGGGAGAATCTTAACTCCCTTTCCAACGCTGCCAACGGGGGGCGCCACGGGCAGCAGACTTCAGGTAGGGGCTTCTCTCATCTACGGCTCGCTGCCCCTGGTTCCTCCGACCCGCTGCCCACCGCATTCCCACCCCCCACCCCTAGGCCCCCGCACACAATGTTTAGACATAGCTCTCGCCCGCCTGCCCGGACCCGACGCTTCCCTCCGGCCTGTGGACCGGGAATCGATGGCCAAAGCGGAGCGGCACACCTGAGGACCCGACGCGGACTCCACGCCCTTGGCCGCCCGGGCTCGTTAGAGCCTACTCTCTCCCAGCTTTCCCGATGCTTCGGTCCCCCACCCCTTCGGGCGGGGCTGCGAGTACGAAAGAATCAGAAACAGCTGGGCAGCTTTCCCGAACCAGAGGCCAGGGTGGGGGTCCTGCTGAGAGAGTGGAAGCCCCGGAGCCATTTCTCTCCTTCGCCTTTCCACCCTTCCTCTTTCCCACTGCTCTCTTCCCTCCCTCCGCCAGCACTCCAACCGCCTGGAGGCGTGGTAAATTGGGAAGGGGTGGGGGGGTTCTGGTTGTAGAAATTGACTCCCCTCTTCCGTCCGCACTTCCCAGGCCGGCAGGTAGAACTTCTGGAGGCAGGGTGGCCCTTACTGAGACCTAAAAATTCTTTTTAAAAAACCCTGGATCTTCCAACTTCCAGAGTCCGCCTGGCGTCCGGCCCCACCCGCTTCTCCAGACTCAGTTTCTCTTGCCTAGCCTCTCATTCCCAGGTGTCTTTCGTGCCTCTCCCCGTGATTTATCTATACTATAAAGCCCTGGTGTAAACAACGCCCTGGAAACTGCCCAGCCCCTTCAACCCCAGACATTGTCAGTTCTTGGGGGTGGGGGTCGCTGTTAGAGACTCCGGAGTGTGAGCGACAGGGCGCAGCTCGCTGCAGACGTCCCCGAGGCAGATGTGAGGGAGAAGGGCTGAGAGAGACCTTTATCCCCTCTCCACATCTCTCACCCCTTTATCTCACTTTCTGTAGCAGGGGGCGAAGTGAATTCATTCATTCAACAAATATTTATTCCCTACCATGTTCCAGACGGTGCTAGGCACATTAGTGAACAAAGCAAAACGAACAATTTCTGCCTGTGTGGAGTTTAACTTATATTGGGAGAAGATAGACAATAAACAGTAAACATCATAAGTAAAACATGTAGCATCTTAGAAAGTGATAAGTACAGTGGGAAACAATGGAGTTGTAACTAGAATGATCAGGGTAGGCCCCATTAAGGACATTCAAGCAAAGACTTGAAGGAAGCGAGAGAACAAGCCAGGTAGATTCTTGGTGAAGAGGATGCCAAGCAGAGGGAACAGCCAGCACAGAGGCCCTCAGTTGGGAGTGGGCTGGTGTGCAGAGTGAGCTAGGGAGGAGGAGAGGAGTCCAGATAGGTAACAGCGGTAGTCTAGGTCATGCAGGAGAGAAGGTGCCCACCCTTGGGGGGGAGGTAGAAAATGGGGGCTGGATTGGAGTTGGATGGGAGTGAGTGAGGGGCGAATACAGAGACCAGGCAGGGTCCACATGCTGGCCATATCCTCCCTGCCAACCTTCCCCTTCCCCTCCCCTTCTCTCTCTCAGTCTGGGAGGCTCCAGTTGGCCCTTCCGTTTGCTTAAAAGAAGCAGACTCTATACTGAGCTTCCCTGAGAGGGTCAGGTGAAAGAGGAATGGGCCCAGGCTCATTCCTGGCCAAGCCCCTTTCCTGGGACCATTCTGTCACCTCCTCCCAGCCCAGCCCCACCCTGATGCTGGGCAGCAGTCTATAAGCTCTGCAAGCTCTGGCAGCCTCTCTCAGACTCCCCTGTGTGCACAGGCCTGGGTGTGACTCTGGCCCTGTGTTTATTCCTACATCTGGGCCTGAGGTTGCAGGGTGGGGAGCTAGAGATGATCACATCAGCCCTAACCTTGGGTGGACTCGCCCACATGGGCCCCAAACTCACTTATGAGGCCCCTTGTTTGACTTCAGCTGTCTTCATAGTCAAGTGGGACGGTGTCTTGGCATAACATAGATGCTCAACTATTAAAGCATGTTGCTGAGCTAAGGGGGCCCCCAGAAACATCAGCAGATCCAGGAGGGAGGGAAGTGGGTGAGGGAACAAGACTTTTCCCCAATGCTTACAGGCTACCTCTGCCCTAGAGTGGACAACCCAGTATGGCACTTTGCTCCTTCTTCTTCCCCTCCCCTCTGAGCCCCCAGCTGCACAGGAGGAAGCCCAGGCTGCAGGAGCCAGCTGACTGCAAGAGCTGCACTCAACCACTTAACTAGAGAACAAATACGGAGCCAGAGAAGAGGTTTTCTGGGATCTGCCACTTTGGACTTCAAATCTCAAAATAAACTTCCAGTCTCAGGGTCCTAGACTCTACTGGAGAGCTCGGCTCCTCACGCAAGGGCCTGTTGTGGGGCTTCCAGGCAGAGGGTCAAGGCCAGAGGCTCAGGCTTAGTGCCTGACCTGCTTCTCCCTCCCATCCCCCACCCCTACTCCACCCGAAATGGGAGCTGGGGGAGGAGTCACTGACTTGGGAGTCAAGTTCTGGTCTGAAGGGCCTTGCCTGGAGTCAGGTCACTTACCGCGGTCCTGCTGTGCGCCCAGCGCTGGCCAGGGCATCCTAAATGACACAGAAGGAGTGAAAGGGTCTTACCCCCAAGGCATTTTCATGCAAATACAATAAAGCCATCTGAGGGCTGGGATGATAGGGCTTTGCTGTTTGCTGCAGACCTCCCCTTCACCCAGGCCTCTAGACTCCCTGGGGCCGCCAGCAGGACAACTTCCACCCAGCCGTCAGAGGCACACCTTCCTCCTTCCTCAAGGTGCACCACAGCCTCCTGCCCTCTCAAAAGTGGGTGCCCCAAAGAAAAGGGTCTCCCTCACCCCTGCACCTCACCTCATGCTCTGCTCCCCCATGGGGCCACTCAGAGCTAAGATTCATCTTTTTTCACTCTATTCTCAGCTGTGTGTGGCTGAATGATTTTGAATTTTTACTGGCCCTGAATGGGAGTGGAGATGAGCTAAGGGGAGCTTGGGTGTGAGTAAACAGCTCTTACTCCACCCGGGTCTACCCCCCCTTATAGGCCCCCCTTCCCTAGGCCCCTTTGGTGATGACCTTCTCTCTTTCCCGGTGGGTGGGAGGTGGTGTGGATGGTAACGAGCAGAGAGAAAGGCCGAGAAGGGGCTGGGGGGAGGTTTGGATAGGAGTCAAGGAATTCCTGAGCCTGCTGCTTGCACAAGGGGCCCTGAGACGCCTTTCCTGAGATTTCTTTGCAAACCTAGAAAAGTCTCATTTGAAATGGGGCCAGGTTCACCCAGGCCCCTAGTGCCCCCCGCTCCTGTTTCTTCCTCTCCAGCCACCCCAGGCAGGTGTCTGGGGAAGAGTAGGGAGATTGGGAAGAACCCAGGGGCTTTTAAGTCGTGTGGGGTGGGGATCTATGCTTTGTACACAGCCTGACCCGGCCTCTCCTTGGTATTTATGAGCTCCCAGGCGAGGCATGGAACGTGTCTCAAAGAGGCCAGGCCAAGAGGGCTTTGCAGGAAGGAGCATCCAGCCCCAAACCAGGGAAGGGGGCTTGGTGGGGCGGGGCTAGAGACAGAGACCCTCTTCTTCCCAGCCAGTGGCCAAACAGGGGAGTAGACTGCTCCCCTATGGGGCCTGGAGAAAGGAAAAGAGAGAGCTAAGGGAGAAGGGGGAAGAGGAGGCCTGGGGAGGCGGGACCGTAGAGGCGGGGCCTGGGGGTCTGGAGCCTTTTAGCACTTTGGCTGTAATCAGACTGGAGCCAGGCGGTGGGCGGGCTGACAGCCATCCTGGGCGGGTGGCCCAGGTTCTGTGTGAGGCCAGTGGGTGTGCTGCTGGGATCCTGGGTGGTCACTGACCAGCCTAACCCCAGGGGAGGGTGGTCCCATGTTGCCCCCAGCCCCTCCAACAATCTGCCTATGTCAGATAGGCTACACACTGAACTCTCTTTCTCTCCCCACCACCTGTTTTGGGCCCCAGAACAATCTGGAAGTGAGATTTGCTTCCAGTGGAACAATCTGCAGAGCCCACTATCTGCCTCCCTCCCACTCTGCCTTCCTTGGTTCACTCTGCCTCTCTCTCTTCCGTGTCTCCATCTCTCTGGGTCTGTCTCTGGCTCATATTTCTGTCATTCTGTGTCTATTCCTCTTGGTGTTTGTCTTTCTGTCTTCATTTGTCTCTCTGTGTGTCTGTATCTGACAGCCTTTCCTCCTCTGTTGGAACCTCTGTCTCTCTTTCAATCTCTGTCACTCCTTGTCTCTTGGTGTGTATCTCTGTCTCTCCATCTTTCTCTCTATGAATCTGTATGACTGTCTCTCATTCTTCTTTCACTCTCCTCATCTCTCTTTCCGTGTCTTTTCTGTGTGTGTGTTCCTCTCTATATTTTTCTCGGTGTGTATCTTTGTTTCTCTTTGTGTCTGTTTCTCTCTTTCTCTTGCCCTCTGTCTCACACCTTCTGCAGTCCCTCCAACACAGTACAAAGTGCATTGGACTGAAAGAACTCAGAGTTTTTTCTCCCCAGCTCAACCACACATGATTTGCATGACCCTATAAGTCACTTTCCCACTCCTGGCCTCAATTTCCTCGCTGGTGAAACAAGTAAGGTGGATATCTACTTCCCTCGGTCAGGGCCTCTTTCTGTCTTTATCTCTTTTTTCTTGTAGCATAGTCCATCCTGTCTTCTGAGGGTTCTGCTTCTCTGCTCTCTAAATTCCACCCTAAAGTTAGGACTCCAGCCTCCTTCAGACCTCAGTGGGAAGGAGTCTTGGATACTGTCAGCCAGCAGGCACCAAAAGGAGGACCCCCTCACTCCTTTACCCTCTTAAACATCAGGGTAGACAAGGTCCCTTTCTGGGGCCATGTCTGGGATACAAACCAGATTAGCTCATCTCTCTAATCCTCTTTGTGCTGGGGCCTCTGCCAGGCAGGGACACCCACAGAGCAAGCAGAGCAAGAGGTGTGTGTGTGTGTGTGTGTGTGTGTGTGTGTGTGTGTGTGTGTGCAGATTCTTGGAGAAGGCAGGACCAAGGTTCTCCTCCCTCTGTTACCCCCTCCTGCCCCAAAAGCCCAAATCAAGCCCTAACTGTATAAGAAACCTCATCACGCTTGAACCAAATCAGGGTTTTCATAATCCCAGTCTGTTCCTCCCCCTTCCCCCACCCCCCGTCCGCTTTTCTACAGCTTCTCTAGGGCTGGAGAAATCATTCCAGCCATCCCCCTGTTCCCGAACAGCCCAGAAGCAATCCCTTCTCCATGCATATTTTCTTCTCCAGTCATTTTCAGAGAAGGGTCTTTCCATCCCTTCCGGAAAAGCCTTAGTGTCAGGCAGGGAGCAGGGATGTGGGGGAGGAGGGGAGAGCAAGCAGGCAGTCCCTGAATTTCACACTTCAAGTTAGAGGCCTTCAAGTTGGAGAGGTCTTTCTTGGCTGATAAGATCAAAGCATTCCCTCTGCCAGATCATTACCTTATTTTCGAGACAATTGTAGAACTTATTGTATCAATTAGTCTGGTATCCAGCTGCAGCCGTTTATCTCTGTCTATCGTTGTGCGCTTGCAGAAGAAAGGCCCAGCTCAGCCAGCCCGGCCAGCGAGGGGAGGGTGGGGAGCTGTCCGGCTGCTTTCGGCGGGGATTGGGCAGGTAGAGGGCATAGGGGGTGCGCTTTTGAAGTTTGGAGATCCCGCCAGCTCCTCCTTGCGCACCCCGCCACTGCCGCAGGAGCGCTCTTTTCCACTGGCGCCACACCTACACGCCCGTTGTGCCCCAGGAGGGCGAGCCTACAGAGCCTGGCGTGGGGAGGAGACCCATCAGGCCAGGCCAAGGCGCGAGCTCCGCGTAGGAAAACTCTGAGCCTGAGCCAAGATGCCTGCCCCTTCCTGACTCTCTGGTGGGTGACTCACTCTGTGGGACGTGCGCCCCGCAGTGGCGTTTCCTAGAAAGGCATGGCAGCGTGAGCTTCGAAAACCTTAAGAGGGAGTGGGTGGCACTGAGAAGTGGATGTCCCCATGGGTGCGGGGAGTGTGGCCTGCTTTGCTTCTGCCCTGTCTGCAGCCTCTTCCTGCAGAAGAACCACGCCCACACCTGGTGTTAGGGTCAGGTGGGGGTCCGGTAGAGCAGAGTTTCTGAAACTTCCGGGGTCTCAGTATCCCTTTACACTCTTAAAACTTATCAAGGACCCCAAAGAGCTTTTATTTATGTGGGTTATATCTATCCATGCTGAAAATGAAAACGAACGCAAGAGCCAAAGTGAAAGTGCTCCCAGTGGCCAAAGCTGGACAATTTGAGCAACAAAATAGTTTTGAATTATAACCCAAAGTATAGTGTAAATGTGCTTGAGTCCATAATGATATAAATAAATGATTGAGTAAATAAATATATAGGGAGAAGAGACAGATCTCCCATACAGAACAATTCCAAATAATTTACTTCGCCCTTGAGGAGGTGGAGTATAACTCCCCATTCCTTAGGTGAGGGCTGCAGGTTGTGACTTCCGGAGTACAAAACTGTGTGAAGAGAAAAGAGTGTGAGGGGGAGAGGGGAGTAACTTTACAGTGGAGAAATCTGACAGACCTCAGTCAGGGGATCAAGGTGAGCACCAACAGTGATAAGTCGTGTTGTTAGTGTGTACACTTGATACGATGTGATGAAAATGACACCACCTCTGTGGTTTTCCTCCCCATAACCCAAGCCTAACTATAAGAAAAACATCAGACCAATTCCATCAGAGGGACATTCTACAAAATACCTGACTAGTAATCACTCCACAAAACTGTCAAGGTCATTCAAAACCAAGCAAAGTCTGAGAAACTGTCATGGCCAAGAGGCACCTAAGGAGTCATGACAACTAAATGTAATGTTGTATCCTGGATGGGATCCTGGAAAAGATAAAGGACATTAGGGGAAAACTGAGGAGATCTGAATAACATATGGATTTTATTAAATAATAATAATGTCAATATTGGTTCATTAATTTTGGCAAATGCGCCACACATTTGTAATGAAAGTAAGATGTTAAAAATAGGGGAAACTGGGTGTGAGGTACCTGGCTACTCTCTGTACTATCTTTGTAATTTTTCTATAAATCTAAAACTGTTCTAAAAATTAAAGTTTGTTTTAAAAGATTAAAATCTTTTAAAATATTTATATATTTTAATTAATTTAAAATTAACAATAGTAGGGAATTCCCTGGTGGTACAGTGGTTAAGAAGCCGCCTTCCAATGCAGGCAACGTGGGTTCAATCCCTGGTGGGGGAACTAAGATCCCACATGCTGCAGCGAAGATCCTGTGTGCCGCAACTAAGACCCAAAGCAGCCAAATAAATAAATGAGTAAATATTTTAAAAAAATAAAATTAACAATAATAAACTCAATACTTGCTAATATTAATGTCATGTTCTATGAAAAATAACTATAATGTCCAAAACAAAAACAGTGAGAAGAATGGCATTATGTAACATTTTTGCAAATATCTTTAAGGTCTGGCTTAATAGCAGGATTCTCATATTTGCTTCTACATTCAACCTGTTGTGATATTGCATGTCTTATAGCTCTGGAAAACTCCACTCTACACTCAAGAGGGAATGAGTGTGAGAAGGTCAAATGACATCTTAGTATTATTATGAACCTTTTTGAGAACTGCTGCCTTAGTGATCTCATCCATTACTGTGATTCTAGATTCCCAATTTGAAATCCCTAGCTTTGAAACATCTCTACTGAGTCCTCTGGTCATGTTTGTCATCATACCCTTGCCTTCCCCCCACCCCCAATCAGCTACGCTTTCAACACTTCCCAGTCCGTGTCAGCATGATCATCATTCCGCAAGTCATAGTAGCTCTGTGAAGTTAATGTGCAAAGTTCTGTGCTTCCTTCCTGTGGTGCAAAATCATTTAGCAATGGGAGAGTTGCCTGTCTCATTTTTCGTAAACAGCTGAGAAGTGTCACAAACCCTAAAATATCAAATGCATAATAAATGATTGTTGGACGACTATAGACAATTCTGGAATCAGAGCTCTTTCTTTCTGATGAAATCTCCCTCTTGCCCCTGCATATCAGCCTGAGTTTCTACTGTGAATAAGTCTGTGATTTAGTAAGTTTGATATTTGCTTTGCTTTAGCAAAGATTAATTTCTCTCATTGCCATAGCCAGGTAAACCCAATTTGGCCAAGAGATACACATTTAGGGCAGCTTCCTGACTTTAGAAATTAGGTTTGCAGTGGTTAAGAATCCACCTGCCAATGCAGGGGACACGGGTTCGAGCCCTGGTCCGGGAAGATCCCACATGCCGCAGAGCAACTAAGCCCGTGCGCCACGACTACTGAGCCTGCATGCTGCAACTGCTGAAGCCCCCGTGCCTAGAGCCTGTGCTCCGCAACAAGAGAAGCCACTGCAATGAGAAGCCTGCGCTCTGCAATGAAGACCCAATGCAGCCATAAATAAATAAATAAATAAACAAACAAACAAATAAATAAATAAAAGAACTTAGGTTTGGGGCTTTCAATTTCAGTAGAGATGTTTCCATCCATAGAATGTTACTCAGAAACCACAAGGGCTGCTATCCTGTCAACCAAATAATGAACATTGTTGGTCCACTCTGGGCAAGTAGCTCTTGGAGCTTCGGTCTCCCAAATGATCCAGATACCACTGTCATTTTCTGAGTCATCTTGTATACTTTTGTGCCTCATCTTTTATTATGTCATTTTTTTTTTCAAAGTCTCTCCCATCTGCTATTCTGTTCCCAGAGACAGTACCCTCAAGCAGTCCTTAGACCCTCATACCTGAGCTATCAAAGAAAGCCCCACTGGATCTGCTCAACCTGCAGTCAGACTCTTTTCCCCAAATGTCTGGCTTTATTATTTTATTTTATTTATTTATTTATTTATTTATTTATTTATTTATTTATTTATGTATGTATGTATTGGCTATGTTGGGTCTTCATTGCTGTGCGTAGGCTTTCTCTAGTTGTGGTGAGCGGGGCCTACTTTTTGTTGCAGTGGGCGGGCTTCTCATTGCGGTGGCTTCTCGTCACAGAGCACAGGCTCTAGCTGCATGGGCTTCAGTGGTTGTGGCATGCAGGCTCAATAGTTGTGGCTCGCGGGCTCTAGAGTGCAGGCTCAGTGGTCATGGCGCATGGGCTTAGTTGCTCCTCAGCATGTGGGATCTTCCCGGACCAGAGTGCAAACCCATGTCCCCTGCATTGGCAGGAGGATTCTTAACCACTGCGCCACCAGGGATGTCCCCCAAATGTCTGCCTTTATCACACTGCTCCATCATTAAAAACCTTCTGTAGTTCCCCACTGCCTGAATAATGACACAGAAACTCTTTAGCCTGTAATCCAAGCCCTAAGACAATCAGGCTTCACTTAACAGTTTTGTCTGTCACCCCTCTGTAAAGATTCTGCTTCAGTTAGAAAGGCATTTATTCTGTGGGGTTTTTTAAATTGAGTTATACTTGATGAATAAAATTGCATATATTTAAAGTGTAAAACATAATGATTTGATATACATACACATTATGAAATGATTCCCACAATTAAGTTAATTAACACTTCCATCACCTCATACAGTTAGTTTTTTTTTTTTTGGCAAGAATGCTTAAGATCTACTTTCTCAGCAAATTTCAAGTATACGTTACAGTATTATTAACTATCTTCACCGTGCTGAACATTAGACCCTCCAAATTTATTCATGTTATAACTGACAGTTTGTACCCTTTGACCAAACTTTTCCCATTTCCCCCACCCACCAGCCCCTGGTAACCACCATTCTACTCTCTGTTTCTATAAGTTTGACTTTTTTCTTAGATTCCACATGTAAGTGATACCATAGAGTATTTGTCTTTCTCTGTCTGGCTTATTTCACTTAGCATAATGCCCTCAAGTTTCATCTGTGTCGTCACAAATGGCAGGATTTCTTCTTTTTTATGGCTGAATAATATTCCATTGTATACTACATTTTCTTTATCCATTCATTTGTCAATGGACACTTAGGTTGTTTTCATATCTTGGCTATCACGAGTAATGCTGCAGTGGACATGGTAGTGCAGATATCTCTTTGGGATACTGATTTTGCTTTCTTCAGATATATTCCCAGAAGTGGGATTGCTGGAGAATATGGTAGTTCTATTTTTACTTTTTTGAGGAAATTCCATACTGTTTTCCATAGCGGCTGTACCAGTTTACTTTTCCATCAGCAGTGTACAGGGTACCCCTTTCTTCACATCCTTGCCAACATTTCTTATCTATTGTCTTTTTGATGATAGCCATTCTAACAGGTGTGAAGTGGTGTCTCTGCACTTCGCCAATGATTAATGATGTTGAGCACCTTTTCATGTACCTGTTGGCCGCTTGTATGTCTTTTTTGGAAAAATGTCTATTCAGTTCTCTTGCCCATTTTTAAATTGGATTATTTGTTTTTTGTTTTTGTTATTGAGTTACGAGCTCCTAGATATTAACCCCTGGTCAGATACATGGATTCCAAATACTTTCTCCCATTCTGTAGATAGCCTTTTCATTTTTTTGACTGTTTCCTTTGCTGTGCAGAAAAGGTTTTTCAGTTGATGTAGTATCACTTGTATAATTTTGCTTTTGTTGCCTATGCTTTCGGCATCTTATCCAAATATCATTGCCAAGACCATGTCGAAGAGATTTTTCCCTATGTTTTTTTCTAGGAGTTTTACAGTTTCAGATCTTACATTTAAGTCTTTAATCCATTTTGAGTTAATTTTTGTGAGTGGGTAAGATAAGGGTCCAATTTCATTCCTTTTCCAAAAAAAAATTTATTTATTTGGCTGTGCCAGGTCTTTTTTTTTTTTTTTTTTTTTGCCTGCATTGGGTCTTTGTTGCTGTGCATGGGCTTTCTCTAGTTGTGGCGAGTGGGGACTACTCTTCGTTGGGGTGCACAGGCTTCTCATTGTGGTGGCTTCTCTTGTTGCAGAGCATGGGCTCTAAGCCTTCAGTAGTTGCAGCTCGCATGTTCAGTAGTTGTGGCACGCAGGCTCTAGGGCACGTGGGCTTCAGTGGTTGTGGTGCACGGGCTTAGTTGCTCCGCAGGATGTGGGATCTTCCTGGACCAGGGATCAAACCTGTGTCCCCTGCATTGGAAGGCAGATTCTTAACCACTGCACCACCAGGGAAGTCCCTGTGCCGGGTCTTAGTTTTGCCATGCAGGATCGTTTTTAGTTGCGACATGTGGAATCTTTTTTTTAAATTGTGACATGTGGGATCTTCATTGCAGCAAGCAGGATCTTTAGTTGTGGCATGTGGGATATTTAGTTGTGACATGCAAACTCTTAGTTGTGTTATGTGGGATCTAGTTCCCTGACCAAGGATCGAACCCGGGGCCCCTGCATTGGGAGTGCAGAGTCTTAGCCACTGGACCACCAGGGAAGTCCCCAGTTTCATTCTTTTGCATGTGAATATCCAGTTTTCCCATCACCATTTGTTGACGAGACTATCGTTTCTGCATTGTGAGTTCTTGGCGCCCTCATCAAAGATTAGTTGACTGTATATGTGTGGGGTTTATTTCTGGACTCTCTGTTTTGTTCCATTGATTTACATGTCTGTTTTTATGCCAGTACCATACTGTTTTGATTATTATAGCTTTATAATATAGTTGGAAGTCAGGAAGTGTAATGGCTCCATCTTTGTTTTTCTCAAAATTACTTTGGCTATTCGGGGTCTTTCGTGGTTTCATACCTTTTAGGATTGTTTTTTCTATTTCTATGAAAAAGGCAGCTGGAATTTTGATAGGGATTGCACTGAATCTGTAGATCACCTCTGGTAGTAAGGACATTTTAACAATATTAATTCTTCCAATCCAAGAACATGGGATATCTATCTATTTATTTGTGTCTTCTTCAATTTCTTTCATCAATGTTTTATAGTTTTCAGTGGATAGGTCTTACACCTCCTTGGTTAAATTTATTTCTAATTTTGTTTTTGATACTACTGTAATGGGATTGCCTTCTTACTTTCTCATTGTTTTCTGGCTGTTTTGTAGTCCCTCTATTTCTTCCTCTATTCATATCTTCCTTTGTGATTTGATGATTTTCTGTAGTGGTATGCTTTGATTCCTTTCTCTTTATCTTTTGTGTATTTACTATAGGTTTTTGCTTTGTGCTTACCATGAGGCTTACATAAAATATCTTATAGTTGTAACAGTCTATTTTAAGCTGATAACAACTTTGATCACATACAAAAATTCTACCCTTTTACTCCTCCCTCATTTCATGTTTTTGATGCAACAATTTACATCTTTTTATATTGTGTACCATTAACAAATTATTGTAGCTATATTTATTTTTAATACTTTTGTCTTTTAATCTTTATAGTGGAGTTAAGTGATTTACACACCACCATTACAGTAGAGTATTCTTAACTTGATAATATACTTACATTTACCAGAGAGTTTTATACTTTCATATGTTTTTTCACATTACTAATCCATATTTCTTTCGTTTCAGCTTAAAGAACCCCCTTTAATATTTCTTATAAGGCAGGTCTAGTGGTGATGAATTCCCTCAGCTTTTGTTTGTCTTGGGAAGTCTTATCTCTCCTTCATTTCTGAAGGACCCAGCTTTGCTGGGTAAAACTTTTTGGTTGGAAGTTTTTAATATCAGTACTTTGAATATATTGTTACACTCTGTCCTAGTCTGCAAGGTTTCTGCTGAGAGCCCCACTGATAGCCTTATGGGGGTTCCTTTGTATGAGATGAAGTTTTTTTTTTTTTCTCACTGCTTTCAAAATTATCTTTGTATCTGATTTTTGAAAGTTTTATTATAATGTGTTTTGGTGAAGTCATCTTTGAGTTGAATCTATATGGGGACCTGTGAGCTTCATGTACTTCAATGTCCA
Source organism: Balaenoptera acutorostrata (assembly GCF_949987535.1). Classification (NCBI taxonomy): domain Eukaryota; kingdom Metazoa; phylum Chordata; class Mammalia; order Artiodactyla; family Balaenopteridae; genus Balaenoptera; species Balaenoptera acutorostrata. Next base: position 99,803,070 of record NC_080064.1, on the reverse strand, counting down.
TATGCCTCCCAGATTTGGGAAGTTTTCAATTATTTTTTCTTTAAATAAACTTTCTGTCCCTTTCTCTCTCTCTCTTCTCCTTCTGGAACTCCTGTAATGCAACACTGTTTTACATTGTTTTACTTTATGGTGCCCCATAATTCATGTAGTCTTTCTTCATTCTTTTTCATTCTTTTTTCTTCTCTAACTGGATGATTTCAAATGACCCATCTTTGAGTTTATAGATTCATTCTTCTGCTTGATCAAGTCTGTTGTTGATCTTTTGATTGCATTTTTTATTTTATTCATTGTATTTTTCAGCTCCAGAATTTTTTTTTGTTTTTTTTTACAATTTTTAGCTCTTGTTGAACTTTTTTTTTTTTGCCACACTGCATGGCATGTGGGATTTTAGTTCCCCAACCAGGGATCAAACCCATACCCCCTGTGGTGGAAGCATGGAGTCTTAACCACTGGACCACCAGGGAAGTCCCTCTTGTTGAACATCTTGTTTGGTTCATATATTGTTTTCCTGATTTTATTGAATTATCTGTCTGTAGTCTCTTGTAGCTTGCTGAGCGTCCTTAAAACAATTATTTTGAATTCCTTGTCCAGTTCTTTGTCTTGCACAGTGTTAAAGTGGTGTGTGTAGGGGAGAAACGGGGGCTGGAAGCCCTGGTCCTCGGGCAGTGCAACAGCAGCTCCTTCTGATGGAGACGTATGGCAGCGTCTTCCTCCCTGGGGGTCTGTAGTGGCAATGGCTGTTGATTACCTCAGTAGTGAAAGCTTCCAGTGTCCTCTGTGGAGCAGACCACTGGGATTTTCACTGTCAAACACTACAGAGTCTTGCACTGCGAAAGCTGCATGGAGTCCATGGCTGTCATGAGGGTTGTTGAGGTCCTCAGCTGCAAAGCAGAGCAGGCTGCTGCTCTGGGACTATGTATCTGCTGCCTGGCTTTTACTGATAACCCCTGACTTTATTCTTTATTCCTAGCTGTTTCCAGATATCTCTGCTAAGCCAATCTGCCTAGCAATTCTTTCTGTGTGGTTATTGTCCACTTTTTGCTCCACTATGTGGCTGGAGGTTCTTCTTTTTTTTTTTAATAGATTATTTCCAATCTTTTTTTCTTAGAATATCTTTATTTCCCCTTTATTTTTTCTAGTTACATTGAGATATAATTGTCATACAATACTGCATAAGTTTAAGGTGCAGAGGTTCTTAATTGAATGCTTGGGCTTTCCCAGGTCTGTTTTAGTTCATGGATAGATGTTTAATTTTTTTAAAATTAATTACTTTATTTATTTATGGCTGCATTGGCTCTTCGTTGCTGCACATGGGCTTTCTCTAGTTGTGGCGAGCAGGGGCTGCTCTTCTTTGAGGTGCGCAGGCTTCTCATTGCAGTGGCTTCTCTTGTTGTGGAGCACAGACTCTAGGCATGCAGTCTTCAGTAGTTGTGGCACGTGGGTTCTAGAGCACAGGCTCAATAGTTGTGGTTCAGAGGCTTAGCTGCTGCGTGGCATGTGGGATCTTCCCAGACCAGGTCTCGAACCGGTGTCCCCTACATTGGCAGGTGGATTCTTAACCACTGTGCCACCAGGGAAGTCCAAACAAGTGGTATTTGAAATTAAAGACACAATGCCATTTACATTAGCATCCCCCCAAAGTGAAATATTTAGGGATAAATCTAACAAAATATGTACAAGATCCATATGTGGAAAACTACAAAACTGTGATGAATGAAATCAATAACTAAATAAATGGAGAGATAGTCCATGTTCATGGATAGGAAGACTCAATATTGTCAAAATGCCCATTCTTCCCACTTGATCTTCCAAAACTTGGAAGAAACCAATTGTCCGTCAACAAGTGACTCAATAAACAAACTGTGGTGCATTTAGACAATGGAATATTATTCAGCACTAAAAAGAAATGAGCTATCAAGACATAGAGGAACCTTAAATGCATATTACTAAGTGAAATAAGCCAGTCTGAAAAGTATACGTACTATATGATTTCAATTATATAATTACAATTATATTACATTTGGGGAAAAGTAAAATATGGAGACAATAAAAGCATCAGTGGTTACCAGGTGTTTGGGGGGAGGGAGTGATATAAGGCAGAGCACAGAGGATTTTTAAGATGTAGAAACTATTCCATATGATACTATAATGGTGGATACATATCATTGTATATTTGTCAAAACCCATAAAATGTACACCACCAAGAATAAACATTAACGTAAACTATGGACTTTGGGTGATAATGATGTGTCAATGTAGGTTCATAGATTGTAAGAAATGTACCACTCTGTTGTCGGATTTTGATAGTGGGGGAAACTGTGCATATGTAGGGGTAAAGGATATATGGGAAATCTATGCACCTTCCTCTCAATTTTGCTGTGAACCTAAAACTGCTCTAAAAAACAGCCTAATTTTTTTAAAAGGACACTAAAAATGGGCAAAGCCTATGAATAGACAATTCTCAGAACTACAAATGTTTATTGAGCATTGGTAATCAGGGAAATATGGAATAAAACAATAAGATACCACTTATTTACCCATCAAACTGGAAAAAAATTAAAATACTTGTGTCCAAATTTGGTAAGGGTATAGGGAAATTGGCAATAATATATTGTTGTTAAAAGTGTAAAGTGGTAAAATCTTTTTAAAGGACATTGTGGTAATATGTATCAAAATTGAAAACAGGCATGCCCTTTGACCTAGCAGTTTCACTTCAAGAGAAATACTCACATATTTCTCCAAGATATATGTGTAATACTGATTGTACCATAAATCTGGACATAACCTAGATGTTCATCAATAGGAGAACAGTTAAGTAAATTATGATATATGCACAGCTTGGAATATTACATGGCAACTACAAAGAATAGCAAATAACCTAAGTATGTTGTTAAGAGTATAATGTGAGTAGTTGATGCCAGTTCTATTAAAATAATTATGTATACTTTATGACAGCAAGTTCATAACAGTATCTGGAAGGAAATAAGTAATTATGCTTAACTCTAAGAAGGAGTATGGAGGGACTTCCCTGGTGGTCCAGTGGGTAAGACTCTGCGCTCTCAGTGCAGGGGATCCGGGTTCGATCCCTGGTTGGGGAACTAGATCCTGCATGCATGCCTCAACTAAGAGTTCGCATGCCACAACTAAGACCTGGCACAGCCAAAATAAATAAATAAATATTTTAAAAAATAAGAAGGGGTATGGAATGGGAGATATGGTGGTAGAGGGATTTTCACTTTTTACATAGTAATTCAGATATATATATATATCTGAATTTTCAGATTCTTTTCCCGTATAAGTTACTGCAAAATATTGAGTATGGTTCCCTGTGCTATACAGTAGGTCCTTGTTGGTCATCTATTTTATATATAATAGTGTATATATGTTAATCCCAAACTCCTAATTTATCTCCCTCCCCCCCCTTTCCCCTTTGGTAACCATAATTTTGTTTTCTATGTCTGTGAGTCTGTTTCTGTTTTGTAAATAAGTTCGTTTGTATCATTTTTTTTTTTAGATTCCACATATAAGCAATATCATATGCTATTTGTCTTTATTTGTCTTTCTCTGTCTGGCTTACTTCATTTAGTATGGTAATCTGTAGGTCCATCCATGTTGCTGCAAATGGTATTATTTCATTCTTTTTTATGGCTGAGTAGTATTCCATTTCATATATGTACAATATTGTCTTTATCCATTCAGCTGTTGATGGACATTTAGGTTGCTTCCATGTCTTGGCTGTTGTAAATAATGCTGCTATAAACAGTGGGGTGCATGTTTCTTTTCGAATTAGAGTTTTCTCTGGATATATGCCCAGGAGTGGGATTGCAGGAGCATATGGTAACCCTAGTTTTAGTTGTTTTTTTTTTTTTTTTTTTTTTAATTATTTATTTATTTATTTATTTTTGGCTGTGTTGGGTCTTCGTTGCTGTGCGAGGGCTTTCTCTAGTTGCGGCGAGCGGGGACCACTCTTCATCGCGGTGCGCGGGCCTCTCACTGTCGTGGCCTCTCTTGTTGTGGAGCACAGGCTCCAGACGCGCAGGCTCAGTAGTTGTGGCTCACGGGCCCAGTTGCTCCGCGGCATGTGGAATCTTCCCAGACCAGGGCTCGAACCCGTGTCCCCTGCATTGACAGGCAGATTCTCAACCACTGCGCCACCAGGGAAGCCCTAGTTTTAGTTTTTTAAGGAACCTCCATCCTGTTCTCCACAGTGGCTGTACCAATTTACATTCCCACCAACAGTGTAGGAGGGTTTCTTTTTCTCCACACCCTCTCCAGCATTTATTACTTGTAGACTTTTTGATGATGGCTGTTCTGACTGGAGAGAGGTGATACCTCATTGTATGATTTTCTATATTGATTTCCTGTTTTCAATTTCATTGATTTCTTTCTTTTTAAAAATAAATTCTTTTTTTAAAACATATTTATTTATTTATTTATTTTGGCTGTGTTGGGTCTTAGTTGTGGCATGCGGGATCTTCGTTGTGGCATATTTAGTTGTGGCATGCGAACTCTTAGTGTGGCATGCATGTGGGATCCCCAACCAGAGATCAAACCCATGCCCTCTGCATTGGGAGTGTGGAGTCTTACCCACTGGACCACCAGGGAAGTCCCATTTTCATTGATTTCTGCTGTAATTTTTATTATTTCTTTTCTTCTGCTTACTTATAGTTGATTTGCTCTTCTTTTTCTAGCTCCCTAAGGTGGAAGCTTACATTATTAATTTTAGATTTTTTTTTCTAATATGTGCATTCAGTGTTATAACTTTCCCTCTAAGGATTGTTTTTGCTGCATTTCATAAAATTTGATAAGTTGTATTTTCACTTTTTTTTTTTTTTTAATATTTTATTTATTTATTTATTTATGGCTGTGTTGGGTCTTCGTTTCTGTGTGAGGGCTTTCTCCAGTTGCGGCAAGTGGGGGCCATTCTTCATCGCGGCGCGCAGGCCTCTCACTATCGCGGCCTCTCTTGTTGTGGAGCACAGGCTCCAGACGCGCAGGCTCAGTAATTGTGGCTCACGGGCCTAGTCGCTCCGCGGCATGTGGGATCTTCCCAGACCAGGGCTCGAACCCGTGTCCCCTGCATTGGCAGGCAGATTCTCAACCACTGCGCCACCAGGGAAGCCCTTCACTTTTATTTAGTTTAAAATATTTTAAAATTTTGTCTTGTGATTTCTCCCTTGACCCAACTGTTTAGAAGTGTGTTGTTTAATCTCCAAGTATTTGGGGATTTTCCAGCTATCTTTCTGTCATTGATTTCTGGATTTTTAAAAAAAATGTTTATTTATGTATTTGTTTGGCTGTGCTGGTTCTTAGTTGCAGCACGTGGGATCTTCGCTGCTGCATGTGGGATCTTCCTTGTGGCACGCGGGATCTTTGTTGCAGCATGCAGGCTCTTTAGTTGCGGCATGCATGTGGGATCTAGTTCCCTGACCAGGGATTGAACCTGGGCCCCCTGCACTGGAAGTGCAGAGTCTTACCCACTGGACGACCAGGGAAGTCCCTGATTTTTGGATTAATTCCACTGTGGTCTGCGAACAGACATTGTATGATTTCTATTCCTTTAAATTTGTCAAGGTGTGTTTTCTGGCCCAGGATGTGGTCTGTCTTGGTGAATGTTTCATGTGAGCTTGAGAAGAATATGTATTCTGCTGTTGTTGGATGAAATGGTCAGTAGATGTCAAATGCAACCAGTTAATCGATAGTGCTGTTGAGTTCAATTATGTTCTTACTGATTTTCTGCCTTCTAGATTTGGCCATTTCTGATAGAGGGGTGTTGAAGTCTTCAACTGTAATGGTGGATCCATGTATTTCTCTTTGCTGTTCTATCCATTTTTCCCTCATGTATTTTGATGCTCTCTTGTTAGGTATACACATTAAAGATTGATAAGTCTTCTTGGAAAATTGACTCCTTTATCATTGTGTAATAGCCCTCTTTATCCCTGATAATTTTCCTTACTTTGAAGTCTGCTTTGTCTGAAATTAATATAGCTACTCCTTTCCTTTTTTTATTTTAAAAGCTTTTTATTGAAGTATACTTGACTTGCAATATTATGTTAATTCCCCATGTGTAACATAGTACTCCTGCTTTCTTTTTCTTTTTTAAAGTTATTTATTATTTATTTATTTATTTTTGGCTCATGCTGGATCTTTAGTTGTGGTATGAGGGATCTTCACTGCAGCATGTGGGATCTTTAGTTGCGGCATGTGGACTCAGTTGTGGCATGTAAATTCTTTAGTTGCAGCATGCATGGGGGATCTAGTTCCCCAACCAGTGATCGAACCTGGGCCCCCTGCATTGGGAGCACAGAGCCTTACCCCCTGGACCACCAGGGAAGTCCCCACTCCTGCTTTCTTTTGATTAATATTAGCATGATATATCTTTCTCTGTTCATTTACTTTTGATCTGTATGTTTCTTTATATTTAAAATGGGTTTTGTGTAGACAACATACAGGTTGCATTTTGTTTTTTGATCCACTCTTACAATCTCTGTCTTTTAATTGGCATATTTAGACCATTGACTTTAAAATGATTACTGACATAGTTGGATTGATATCTACCATATTTGTTTCTGTTTTCTATTCATTGCCCTTGTTCTTTGTTCCTGTTTTTGTCTTTCATTCTTTTTCTGCCTTTTATGGTTTTAATTGAGCATTTTACATGAACCCATTTTCTCTCTTTAGCGTATCAATTATAATTCTTTTTTACAAATTGAAGGTTTATGGCAACCATGCATTATCAGATGATGGTTAGCATTTTTTTAGCAATAAATTATTTTTAAATTAAGTTATGTACATTGCTTTTTTCGACCTAATGTTATTGCACACTTAATAGACTACAGTATAGTATAAACATAACTTTTATATGTCCTAGGAAACCAAAACATTCATGCAACTCACTTTGTTGAGATATTTGTTTTATTGAGGTGGTCTGGAACCAAACCCTCAATATCTCCTAGATATGCCTGTATAGATATATTTATATTTATACTGCTTGGTGTTCTCTGAGCTTCTTGGATCTGTGGCTTGGTATCTGATATTAATTTGGGGAAATTCTCAGTTATTATTGCTTCAAGTATTCTGTTCCTTTCTCTCTTTCTGGTATTCCTCTTACATGTATGTTACACTTCTTGTAGTTGTCCCACATTTCTTGGATATTCTTTTCTGTTTTATTCTCCATCTTTTTTTCTCTTTGCTTTTCAGTTTTGGAAATTTCTATTGAGATATCCTCAAGTTCAGAGATTCTTTCCTCAGTTGTATGCCATCTACTAAATGTGCTCATCAAAGGCATTCTTTATTTCTGTCACAGTGTCTTTGATCTCTAATATTTCTCTTTGATTCTTAGAATTTCCAGCTCTCTGCTTACATTACATTGTCTGTTCTTGCATGCTGTCTATTTTGTCCATTAGAGTGCTTAGTAATTAGTGATAGTTGTTTTAAATTCCTGGTCTGATATTCCCAACATATCTGCCATATTTGAGTCTGTTTTTGATGCTTGCCCTGTCTCTTCAAACTGCTTTTTTACCCTTTAGAGTGCCTTGTAATTTTTTCTTGATAGCTGGACATTATGTACTGGGTAAAAGGAACTTCAGTAAATAGACTTTTAGCAATGTGGTGATAAGATGTGGGAGGAGAGGAAGCATTCTATAGCCCTTGATTAGGTCTCAGTTTTTTTAATGAGCCTATTCTTCTGAACTATGAACTTCCCAAGTGCTTCTCAGACCACCCCACTCCCCAACCCACCCAGTTACAAGGGAAAAAATGAATAGAGTGGGCTAGAGTTGGGTATTCCTCTTTTTCCATATGGAAGACTAGAGTGTATTGGAGTTGCATATTTCCCTTTCCCCTGTTCAGTTAGGCTCTGAAAAACACCAGTGTTTAGGCTCAAGTGAAATAGTTTTCTCCTGAGGGCAGGCCTTGTTAAAAATGCTCTTAAGTGTGAAGTCAAGATGGTAAAGTAGGAAGACCCTGAGCTCACCTCTTCCCATGGGCACACCAAAATTACAACTATTTACAGAGCAACTGTCAATGAGAATGACCTGAAGACTAGCAGAAAAGATCTTCTGCAACTAAAGATATAAAGAAGGAACCACAATGAGATGTAGGAGGGGCAGAGACACAGTATAGTCAAGACCCACACCCCCAGGTAGGTGATCCACAAGTAGGAAGATAATCACAATTGCAGAGGTTGTCTCTAAGGAATGAGGGGTCCAAACACCATATCAGGCTCCCCAACCTGGGGAGTCCTGCACCGGAAGGATGAACCCCAGAACACTTGGCTTTGAGGGCCAGTAGGGCTTGATTTTGGGGAAGCCAGGGGGCTGTAGGAAACAGAATTCTCTCTTAAAGAGCACACACAATGTCTCACATACTCCAAGACCAAGGGCAGAAGCTGTAATTTGAAAGAAGGGTCAGACACACTTGCTGATCTTGGAAAGCCTCCTGAATAGGCAGGAGGGAACTGGAGCTCACTATGGGGACATAGATACTGGTAGCAGCCATTTTTGGGAGCTCATTCTATTATGAGGACACTGGAGCTGGCAAGCACCATTTTGGAATCCTCCCTCTAAGATTTTGTTTTTGTTTTTTTAAAATTAATTAATTATATTTATTTTTTGGCTGCGTTGGGTCTTCTGTTGCTGTGTGCAGGCTTTCCCTAATTGCGGTGAGTGGGGGCTACTCTTCATTTCGGTGCACAGGCTTCTCATTGCAGTGGCTTCTCTTGTTGCAGAGCACGGGCTCTAGGCACGCGGGCTTCAGTAGTTGTGGCATGCGGGCTCAGTAGTTGTGGCTCATGGACTCTAGAGCACAGGCTCAGTAGTTGTGGTGCATGGGCTTAGTTGCTCTGCGGCATGTGGGATCTTCCCGGACCAGGGCTCGAATTGTGTCCCCTGCATTGGCAGGTGGATTCTTAACTACTGTGCCACCAGGGGAGTCCCCTCCCTCTAACTTATTAATGCAGGGACCTGGCCCCACCCATCAGCCTGTTGGCTCTGGTCCTGGGAAATGGGACAATCAGCTAGCTGGGTGGGGACACAGTCCCGCCCACAAGAAGGCAGGCTGCCCTAGACCACCTTGAGCCTGCAGCCATTCCAGGACCCAGCCACACCTACCAGCAGACCCAGGACATGGTCCCACCCACCAGTGGGCTGGCACTAGCCCTGGGACCCCTGGGACTTTGCAGCCAGCTCTTGGGACCTGGCCCTGCCCACCAGCGGGCTGACACTAGCTCTGAGACCCAGCCTCACCCACCAGTGGGTGAACACCAGCCCTGGGACCTCCTGGGCCCTGGCCCCACCCACCAGCAGGTCCATACCAACTTCAGAACCCCCCCAAGGCCCCTGCAGTCAGAGATCCTGGGACCTGGGCCCACCCACCAGTGGTCCGGCCCTGGCCTCGGGACCCCCTGGGCCTCTACAGCCAGCCACCTTGTGACCTGGCCCTGCCACCAGTGGGCCAGCACCAGGACTGGGACTCCCCAGGCCATACAGCTAGCTGGGCTAGGACTGAGCCCTGCCCATCAGCAGCTGGAAACCTCTGCACTAGGCAAGACCTGACAATCAACTGGGTCAGGATCCAGCCATGCCTACAAGCACACCTATAGTAGTCAGTCCATCACAACAGAAGGGCCCACGCAGCTCATATAGGGGACACCCCTAGAGCATATTGCTCTGCAGACCAGAAGGGAGTGGCACGATACATTTAAAGGGATGAAAGGGAAAACCTACAACCAAGAATATTCTACCTGGCAAGGCTATTATTCAGATTTGAAGGAGCGAACAAGTTTTACAGATAAGCAAAAGCTAAAAGAATTCAGCACCTAAATATAAGACTGGAAACTGTAAAGCTCTTAGAAGAAAGCATAGGCAGAACACTCTTTGACATAAAATGTAGCAGTATTATTTTGGATCTGTCTCCTAAGGCAAAGGAAACAAAAACAAAAAAACCAAATGGGACCTAATTAAACTTAAAAGCTTTTGCACAGCAAAGGAAACCATTGACAAAACTAAAAGACAACCTATGGAATGGGAGAAAATATTTACAAATGATATGACTAATAAGGGGTTAATACCCAATATATATAAACAGCTCATACGACTCAAAATAAAAAAAACAAACAACCTGATTAAAAAAATGGGCAGAAGACCTGAAGAGACATTTTCCCAAAGGAGACATATAGATGCCCAACAGGCTCATGAAAAGATGCTCAACATCATTAATCATCAGACAAATGCAAATCAAACCACAATGAGATATCACCTCACACCCACCAGAATGGCTGTCATCAAAAAGACCACAAATAACAAATGTTGGTGAGGATGTGGCAAAAAGGGAACCCTTGTACACTGTTGTTGGGAATGTAAATTGGTGCAGCCACTATGGAAAACAGTATGGAGTTTTCTCAAAAAAACTAAAACTAGAACTACCATACAATCTAACAATTCCATTCCTAGGTATTTATCCAAAAAGACAAAAACACTAATTCAAAAAAACATGTGCATCCTTATATTCATTGCAGCATTATTTACAGTAGCCAAATATTGTATGATATCACTTATATGTGAAATCTAAAATCAAAACTAATGAACAAACATAAGAAAACAGAAACAGAGTCATAGGTACAGAGAGCAAATGGGTGGTTGCCTGAGGGGAGAGGAGTGGGGGAATGAGAGAAATAGGGAGATTAAGAGGTACTAACTTTCAGTTACAAAATAAACAAGTGTGGGTATGAAATGTACGGTGTTGGGAACACAGTCAATAATTATGCAATATTTTGTATGGTGACAGATGGTAACTAGACTTATTGTGATGATCAGTTTCTAATGTACAGATACATCTAATCACTACGTTGTGCACCAGGAACTAATAGAGTGTTGTAGGTCAATTATACTTCAAAAACAAACAAACAAACAAACAAACAAGCAAGCTCATAGAAAAAGAGATCAGAATTGTGGTTACCAGAGGTATATGGTGGAGGGAATTGGATGAAGGTGGTCAAAAGGTACAAGCTTCTAGTTATAAGATAGATAGTAGGGATGTAATCTACAACAGGATAAATTAACACTGCTGTGTGTTATATATGAAAGTTGTTAAGAGTGTAAATAATAAGAGTTCTCATCACCAGGAAAAAAATTTTTTCTCTATTTCTTTAATTTTCTGTCTATATGAGATGACGGATGTTCATTAACCTTATTGTGGTAATCATTTCATGATGTATGTAAGTCAGATCATTATGCTGTACACCTTAAACTTATATGGTGCTGTATGTCAATTATATCTCAATAAAACTGGAAGAAAAAAACAACAAAACCCAAAACCAAAAAGCAGACAAACCCCCAGAATGGTCTGGGGTATTTCAAAACAGTTACTTTTTTCCTCCCCCTGGTGGAAGCATGAGAAGATTTTTCTCCGATAATCACTGTAAGAATCTGGTGGAGCTCCTAAAAATAAAACTCACAAAAGTGTGAGAGGGTCCCTCTGACTGGGTCCCCCCAGAGTCTTTAATTCCCATACTTGTTTCAGGACCCTGTTTCCACCTGGGTTTCTCTCTTTTTTTTAACCTGTTTTTCTTTCATTCAACATAATTATTTTGAGATTCATTCATATTGTTGCATGTGTTGATAGTTCATTCTTTTTATGGCTGAGTGGTATTGTATGGATATACCACAGTTTATTCATCCATTCACTTGTTGGTAGATATTAGGGTAATTTCTAGGTTTTTGCTATTACACATTGAACATTATTTTACAATTTTTGCATAGACGTGTACTTATATTTCTTTGGGATAAATACCTAGAGGTAGAATCATATGGTAGGTAAGTGTATATTTAACTCTTAAGGAAACTACCAAACTATTTTTCAAATCGGTTGTACCATTTATACTCCTATGAGCAGTTCCAGTTGCTCCACTTCCTCATCAACACTGAATATGGAAAGTCATTTTAATTTTAGCCCTTCTAATAGGTGTGTAGTGATATCTCATTGTGGTTTTAATTTACATTTTCCTAATGACTAACAGTGTTGAGTATCTTTCCAATTACTTATTTGCCTCTTGTATGTCTTCTTTTTTGAAGTATCTTGTAGAACATTTTCCCCATTTTTATTGGGTTGCTTTCTTACTATAGAGTTTTGAGAGTTCGTTGTATATTTAGGATGTCAGTCCTTTATGAAATAGGTGATTTGAAAATATATTTTTCTAGTCAATGACTTGTCTTTCCATTCTCTTAATAGTGTCTTTCAAAGAGCAGAAGTTTTTGATTTTGATAATGTTCCAACTTATCAATTTGTTCTTTATGGATGGTACTTTTGACATCATATTAAGAAATCTTTGCCTAGCCTGAGGTCACAAAGATATTATCCTATGTTTTTTCTACAGATTTTATAGTTGTAGGTTTTACATTTAGATGTACAATATATCTTGAGATAATTTTTATATATGGTATGAGATATGGATCAAATTTTAGTTTTTGCATGTGGATGGATATCCAATTGCTCCAGAACCATTTGTTGAAAAGACTATACTTTCTTTATTGAATTGCTTTTGCACCTTTGTCAGAATCACCTGATTACATATTCAAGGGTCTATTTCTAGACTTTCTATTCTGTTCCATTGATCTGCTTATTTTTATGCCAGTACCACTCTGTCTTAATTAATGTAGTTTTATAAGAAATCTTAAAGTCAGGTAGTGACATTTTCCAGTTTTGCTCTTACCATTCAAAGTTGTTTTGACTATGTTAGTTTCTTTGTATTTCTGTAAAAATTTTAGAATTATCACTTTTTAAAAAAAATTAATTAATTAATTAATTTATTTATTTTTGGCTGTGTTGGGTCTTCGTGTCTGTGTGAGGGCTTTCTCTAGTTGCGGCGAGCGGGGGCCACTCTTCATCGCGGTGCGCGGGCCTCTCACTATCGTGGCCTCTCTTGTTGCGGAGCACAGGCTCCAGACGCGCAGGCTCAGTAGTTGTGGCTCACGGGCTTAGTTGCTCCGCGGCATGTGGGATCTTCCCAGACCAGGGCTCGAACCCATGTCCCCTGCATTGGCAGGCAGATTCTTAACCACTGCGCCACCAGGGAAGCCCTAGAATTATCACTTTTTACAAAAAAGCCTGTTGAGATTTTGATTGGGATTGCATTAAATCTATTGATCAATTTGGGGAGAACTGGCATCTTAGCAACATTGTCTTCTGATTCATGAAAACAGTATGTCTCTCCATTTATTTAGGCTTTTTTCAACTTCTCTCAGCAATGTTGTCGTTTTCAGTGTATAAGTCTTGTGTACTTTTTGTCAGCTTTATCCTTAAGTATTTCATATTGTTGATGCTATTATAAATGGTACTGTTTATTACTATTTCCATTGCTAGTAAAAAGACAATTGATCTCTTCTGTAACCTTGATAAATTCACTTATTAGTTCTGGTAGCTTTTTAAAGAAAGACTCCATTAGATTTTCTACTTAGACAATTATATTTTCTGCAAAGACAGTTTTACTCCTCCCTTTCTAATCTGAATATCTTTATTTCTTTTTCTTGCTTTACTGCACTGGCTAATACCTCCAATATAATATTTGAATAGAAAAGTGGTAAAAGTGGGTATTAATGCCCTATTCCTAATCTTAGGGGAAAGTGTTTAGTCTTTTATGATTAAATTTGATATAAGCTGTAGGTTTTTTCTTTGATGTCCACTATCAGGTCAAGGAAGTTCCCTTCTGTTTCTGGTTTGCTGAGTTTTTATCTGAAATGTATGTTGGATTTTGTCAAATGCTTTTTTTGAATCTATTATTTTCACTAAAGATCTGCATTTATTTTCCTCAAAGCCAAATGCTTTGACATTTTACCAGTTGTCTCAGACATTGGATTTGATGGATAATTACAATAGCCACATTTCAAAAATCTGTTTTTTTTTCCCTTGAGAGTAAACTGTATTAAAGTTACTTTCCAGAAAATATATTCAGTAAATATGATAATGTAGTAACAAACTTGGGCTCATAAGCCTTTGAAAATTTTGAGTAATCTTCAATGATGTTGATCAGGAAATTCTTTCACTGATGGAATCACTTCTCTCATCTCCAGAACTGTATCACCTGGGAATATTGACATGATCATATAGTTTTTCTTTTTTGAATTGTTAATATGGTGAATTACATTGATTGGTTTTCAAATGTCAAACCAACCTTGAATTCCTGAGATAAACCCAAGTTGGTCATTATGTATAATCTTTTTATATATTATTGGATTTTATTTGTTAAAATGTTGTTAAGATTTTTTGGCATGTTTGTTCATGAGGGAAGTTGGTTTGTATCTTTCTTTGTCATGTTACTGCTTGGCCTTATAGAATGAGTTGGGAAGTGATCCAATCTCTTCAGTATTCTGGAGAAGTTTCTGTAGAATTAGTATTTTGTTTCTTTGAATGTTTGTAGGATTCATTAATGAAACCATCTGTGCCTGGAGTTTCTTCTGTGGAAAAGTTTTAAACTAAGAAGTCAATTTCTTTAATATGTTTGGGGCTATTCAGATTACCTATTTCTTCTTGAGTGAGCTTTGCTAATTTGTGTCTTTCAAGGAATTTGTTCATTTCATATGTTATTAAATTTATTGATATAAAATTATTTACAATATTCCCTTTAATAACTGTGCAATCTGTAGTGATGGCATCTCTCCTTCCTGATATTGGCCATTTGTGTCTTTTCTATTTTATTCCTAATTATTCTGGTTAGAGGTTTGTCAATTTTATTGATCTTAAAGAACTGGCTTCTGGTTTCATTGATTTTTCCCTATTGTTTTTGTTTTCCATTTCACTGATTTCTGCTCTGATCTTTGTAATTCCTTTTCCTCTGCTTACTTATTTCTGCTTTCTTAATTGACTTTAATCCTTTTTTTCTTTTTTAATGTAGACTTTTAATGTTATAAATTTCCCTATAAGTGCTGCTTTATCTGTATCCCACAAATATTGATATGTTGTGTTTTCATTTTCATTCATATACAAATATTTTCTAATTTCTTCTTTGATTTCTTTATTGACCCATGGACTATTTAGAACTGTGTTGTTTTCCAAATATTTGGGGATTCCCCAGAGACCTTTCTGTTATTAATTTCTAATTTAATTCCATTGTAGTCAGAGAACATGCTTTCTATGACATAAATCCTTTTAAACTTACTAAGACATTTTATTTTTTTAAATTATTTTTTAAAAATTTATTTATTTAATTTATTTATTTTTGGCTGTGTTGGGTCTTCATTGCTGCGCACGGGCTTTCTCTAGTTGTGGCGAGTGAGGGCTACTCTTCCTTGTGGTGCATGGGCTTCTCATTATGGTGGCTTCTCCTGTTGTGGAGCACAGGCTCTAGGCATGCGGGCTTCAGTAGTTGTGGCACATGGGCTCAGTAGTTGTGGCTCACGGGCTCCAGAGCACAGGCTCAGTAGTTGTAGTGCACGGGCTTAGTTGCTCTGCGGCATGTGGGATCTTCCCGGACCAGGGCTCAAACCCATGTCCCATGCATTGGCAGGTGGATTCTTAACCACAGTACCACCAGGGAAGCCCTACTGAGACATTTTAATGGTCTATCATAGTGAATGTTCTTGTGCACTAACAAAAAAATACATGTATTCTGCTCCATTTGGTT
Organism: Balaenoptera acutorostrata; assembly: GCF_949987535.1. Taxonomy (NCBI): domain Eukaryota; kingdom Metazoa; phylum Chordata; class Mammalia; order Artiodactyla; family Balaenopteridae; genus Balaenoptera; species Balaenoptera acutorostrata. Next base: position 99,787,454 of record NC_080064.1, on the reverse strand, counting down.
GGAGTATTCTATAACAATTTACCCTATTTCTGTCATTCTATTTAAAGTGGATTTCTTGTAAGCAGCATATATTTGGGTCTTGCTTTTTTAATACACTATGACAATCTTTGCCTTTAATTGGGTTGTTCAGACCATTTACATTTTAGGTGGTTATTGAGATTGTTGGTTTTCAATCAACAATCTTACTATTCTTCTATCATTTGTTCTTTGCTCTCCTTTCCCCTTTTTCTTTGTTTTGGATTATTTTTTATGATTCCATTTTTTTTCACTGATAACAATTTATTATAATCCATTGGCAGCACACAGATAGATATTAATGAAACCAGAACTATGTCTACCGAGAAGTGGGCAATGATATGTAGCCATTCTATGGGGAACTGTGTGTACTTAATCATCATCACATTTTATTAATTTCTTGATCCCTTGCTTGTGCTGCTCAGTATCTTTCCGCAGGGGCTAAATCTCCTTTATGTGATGAGTGATCTCATCTTCATGGTGTTTCTTCAAGGTTGACAATTGTTCTCTAGTCTGTGCTTGGAGTTATCCTTCCTCTTCAGCCTGTTCTCTTTCCAAAGGCCCCAAGGGTCTCCTGGATGGCATCTGCACCAGGGTGGAAATTCTCTGACCCTTTGGGGCTGAGACCGTTGAGAGCTGAAGCCTAGGACTTGCATAGTTCTGACGTTCCACATGCCAAGCAGCATCTGCGTCCATACCGCCATGACTGACCTTATTGTCAGTGCAGCCCCTCTCCAGTCACGCTATGATTTCGTTTTTATGTTCTTTGTTTTGTTTTGTTTCTTGGCAGTTGCTTTAGGGCTTACAGTATATAACTTTAACTTATCATGTGCATCTTTCATATATTATACTGATTCACGATAGTATAAGAATCTTACTTCCATTTCTTCTCTCTCAGCCTTTGTGCTATTGTTGTCATACATTTTACTTCTACATATTTTATACACCCCACAACTCATTGTTATAAAATTGTAAAGAGATTTAAAGAATAAGAAAAACAATCTTTCAAATTTACCCACGTAGTTACCATTTCTAGTGCTCTTCATTTTCCCTTCCTTGTACAGCTAATGGAATTTGTATTTCTGTACTGCAGGTTTGCTGGTGATAAGTTCTTTCAGATTGTGCATGTTTGAGAAAAATCTCTATTTTGCCTTTGTTTTGAAAGGTATTTTCACCAGGTATAGAATTCTGGGTTGACAGTTTTTTCCTCAGTACTCTAAAGCTATCACTCCACTGTCTTCAGGATTGTATTGTTATCAAAGAGAATTCTGCTGTAATTCTTATCCTTGTTCATCTGTACAGAATATGGTCTTTTCCCTCTGCTTGTTTTGAAGGTTTTCTCTTTATCACTGGTTTTAAACAATTTGATTATGATATTCCTTGGTGTACTTTCCTTCATGTTTCCTGTGCTTGGGGTTCTCATTTTCATCAAATTTGGAAAAATTTGGCCATTATTTGTTCAAATATTTTCCTTCAGGGACTTCAGTTATATTATGTGACTTGAATTTGTCCCAAAGCTCACTGATGTTCTGTTTACTGTTAAAAATCTTTATGTTCTATGTATCATTATGAATGGTTTTTATTGGTATTTTTTCAACTATTCCTTCCATACTGTGTAATCTGCTATTAATACCATCCAATGTTTTTTTCCATCTCAGATAGTGTGGTTTTCATTTCTAGAAGTTTATGTATTTGCTTTATCTTTCATGTCTCAAATTAACAAACTCAATCTTTCCTCTATCTCCTTGAACATAAGGAATACAGTTATAATAGCTGTTTTAATATAATTATCTACTAATTCTACTACTGTGTCATTTTTCATTAATTTTCAATTGATTGCTTTTTCTCCTAATTATGAGCCAAATTTTTCTGCTTCTTTGTGTGCCTGGTAATTTTTGATTAGATGCTAGATATTGTGATTTGAACTTCTTTTTTAATAGAATTTTAAAAAAAATTTATTTATTTTTGGCTGTGTTGGGTCTTCGTTGCTGCGCGCGGGCTTTCTCTAGCTGTGGCAAGCGGGGGCTGCTCTTCGTTGTGGTGTGTGCTCTTCTCATCGCAGTGGCTTCTCTTGTTGTGGAGCACAGGCCCTAGGCGTGTGGGCTTCAGTAGTTGTGGCTTGCAGGCTCTAGCGCACAGGCTCAGTGGTTGTGGCACACAGGCTTAGTTGCTCCTCAGCATGTGGGATCTTCCTGGACCAGGGCTCAAACCCGTTTCCACTGCATTGGCAGGTGATTCTTAACCACTGTGCCACCAGGGAAATCCCTTTTTTTTTTTTTTTTTTTTTTGTAGCCATGCTGTGTGGCATGTGGAATCTTATTTCCCTGACCAGGGATTGAACCCGTGCTCCTTGTAGTGGAAGCGTGGAGTCTTAACCACTGGACCACCAGGGAATTCCCTGATTTTAGCTTTTTAGGTACAGATATTTTTGTTTTCCTATACAAATTCTTGAGCTTTGTTCTGGGATGCAGTCATTTGCAAATAGTTTGACCCTTTTTTAGTTTTTCTTTTAAACTTTTTTTTTTAAGGTGGGAGCAGAGCAGCACTTAGGCTAATTTTGGCCCACTATAGAGACAAAGCCTTCTGAATGAATACTCTATCCCATGTTCCGTGAATTATGAGATTTGTCATTCTGGTTAATGAGAATGAAAACTACACACAGTCCCATGAGAGCTCTGAGTATTGTTCCCTCTAATCCTTTCGGGTGGCTCTCATTGGCTTTTGGGCATTTCCTCACATGCATATGTTGATTAGTACTTAGTTGAAGACCCCAGAGGAATCCTTTGAGGATCTCAGGACCTCTCTCTCATTGCATCTCTCTTGTCTACAATACTCTTCTCTTCCAACTCTCAGCTTTATCTCCTGTACTTAGGGAGATTGCCAGGCCTACCTTGATTCCCCTTTCACTGCTGGGTCAATCATAGGACTCACTTCATTTGTTTTCTATCTCTATCCTTTGTTGCCTGATGTCCAATCTCTTGAAAATTGTTGTTTAATATATTCTGCTCAGTGTTTAGTTGTTTTAGATGGGAGAACAAATCCAGTCCCTATTATTCCATCTTGGTCAGAAGCAGAATTCTCTAAAATTTTAAAAAACGTATCTTTTGACTCCATACTCTAATCTTTGTATTTATGGTGCATTTATAATTGTGTATACTGCATTATTGAATATTTTCCTGACAAAAGAGAAATTTTGTTTTGACTAGCATTGATGAGAAATTAATTACCCAGTTATAATTTTACACATCTAATAATTGGAAGAATTTTCTAGAGACCAGCTTCTGGCTTCATACATTTAAAACATTGTTTGTCCTCCATTTCCCATTTTACTTTTAGGGCCAGGTTCTATAAGGTATATTTATATCAATACAAACTTTGGTGCTTCTCCTTCATGTCATTATGCAAGGTGAGGCAGCACAATGCTTGATAGGACCACTCCTGGAAGCCATTTCTACACTGGGATGGCTAGCAAAAACTCAACTATACACGAAAGTGACTGCAAACCACATAAATATATTTTACTAAAAAAATAACCCCTTATTCAATTTACCTTTAGCTAAACTCCCAAAATGCTGTGGCCACCACTCCAAGGTCACCCAATATGGGGGAAAGTGTGATATAGATGCCACCATGAAAAGAGACAGCAGTCTTAACTGACTACAGTTAAAATACTTTTGCAAATTTTATAAAAACATATGACCATATGAACACATTGCTTGGGCCCTTCATGTTTGGAAGGGGCTGTGCCAAACATGGTCCTTGAAGCTTAAGTTCATGGTAAATCTGCCTCTTCTCATGATGCCTCTTCAGTTCAGGCTCCCAGTGACCCACCAAATAGAGTCCAAATTCTTCTCCTGGGCAGACTGGGCCCTTTCCTGAACCCATTTACTTCTCCAGATCCACACTCCCACCCAGACTTCTCACCATGCTGGTTGGCAACTCGGTGCATTGCATACACTTTTCTCATTACCTGGAATACCCTTCATTGCCTTCTTTTCCTGGGAGCATCTACCCCTCCTTCAAGAGCAGATTGAGTGTCATTTCCTCCGTGAGACCATTCCTGACTCCACTGGGGATTAATTGTGTCACTACAGCTTATTCCTATTTTTATCTTTTTGATTTTTCACTCTTTTCAGAAGCAGAGGAAAGCTTCATTCTTTGATCAAAGGATGGAGAGGTGTGAGTTAGTGCTCCTGAGCGCAAGATCTCCCTGAAAGGCCTTCAGCGGGGCTGTTTTATAAGGATCTAGTCAGAGGCAGGAGGATGGAATTCTGGCCGGTCTGGCGCAGCTGTGCTGCTCCTGGCACTCACTCCAGGTCACAGTGCGGGGTGTGTGTCCCTGCACACGGCCTGCCGCCGCCATCTTGAATCGCAGTGTGTGCGGGGCATCTCTGCACACGACCCGCCGAGCTGAAGTGTCGGGCACAGACATTTTGCTGAAGTGCTGGGGGACAAGGCCTCTGCACTCTGCACCCTATGAGCAAGTGAAAATGGTGTCAGGACTTACTGAAGCTCGGGTTCTTTATGTCTCATGAGGAAGGAATTCGGCGAGAGGCAAAGTGACAGGTAAGAAGTAGATTTACTAAGGGGACACACTCCATAGAGTGTAGGCCATCTCAGAAGGCAAGAGGCCCTGGGAGGTACACATTCCATAGAATGTGGTCCGTCTCAAAAGGCTTGAGAGCGGTCTTCTATTTTCATTATAGTCCGCATAATACCGTGTGTCGCATTGTCTCTCCCACCAGCATTTAAAGCCCCTAAGGCCCTGTAACTTATTTATTTCTCTATCCCAGTGCCTAAGTCGGTGAGTTGCACCTAGTAGGAGCTAATGTATGCATGTTTGAACGAATGAAATCTCTTTGTTTTCCTCCCACAGAGTGCTGGCTTTTGCTCACTTATTTGTCTTATTAAGGCTTTTGTTTGTTTCAGCATAAACAGTATAGGAGGAGCAAGACATTTTGAAGCATACGTAAATGAACGAATGAATATATAAATAAATGTTGATAGAGTCATCCTGACCCCTGTGTAACAAATAGTTATGGATCACCTACTATTAGGAGCTACATAATACTAGTAGCTATCGCTTTCTGAGTGGTTACTTATGCCCTAACTAGTTTGGAGTCTTAGATTTGCTCAGTTAAGGCTCACAATCCTATGAAGGGGTTTCTGGTATGCTCTCCCCTTCTACTAGTTTGTGCTTCCATCCGTGCCTAAGGCAGGGACTGTGGCTGAGCTCCCGACTAGGCCATCAGGGAGGTGGCAGAGCGCGGATGTGGGGAAGGGACGCACCCCGCCCGCGCCAGCCGGGCTGAAGCGGGTCCCTTCCACACCGCTGACTCGTCCTTTTCTAAGGAGGTGGGTGTGCGGCCACACCTCGGTGTAGAGAGAATCTTAGCGACTGAAACACCAGGGGGCGCTAGCAATTCAGCTTTCCGATGAAGGGCGGGGCTGCCCGTGGCAACCTCTCAGCTTCCCCTCTGGACTCGCAGCCCTGGAGCCGCCCTTTCGCCCGCTGCTTCTTTTCACAAAGGCTGCAAATCTGCAGACTACTCACCATGTCCTACGTACTTGCCTGCTTTATCTCATTTAATTCTCACGAAACCCTAAGAGGAAGGTTCTCATATCTTCATTACATTGATGCTGAAATGAAGGCTAGCGAGGTTAATTGACTCGCTCAGGGTTACACAGAGGATGGCAAAGTCCTTGTTCTGAACGACTTTTCTTGCTCCTCCAACTTCTGCATCCCCACGTCCTACATACATAGATGATACACATACCCCTATCAACGCAAACCAGGATCCTTCTCCCTTCTGTTTATTTAAATCCGATGTCTCTAGACCCACAGATTTCCCTGCTCTACTGAACTTCATAGGCACTTGGGGCCTCATCACCCACTTGGGGCACCTGCTGCCCAGCACTGCCCTGAGATGTCACATCTGCAAGGCTTGTTCCCCCGTCAGTGTGTAAATTCCAACCTTTAGCATGAGGCTTCACACAGAGTCAGTGCTTAATAAACATAACCTGAATAAGTGACAGGCGGGCACAGCAAATGTGTGTGTGTGTGTGTGTGTGTCCTTCTCAATATAGCTCAGGGTCTGCAGAGAGACAGCAACAACAAACACCAGTTGAAAATATGTGAATGAGGATTTAATAGTTTAACATTACTATATTGCTCTACCTCCTTTATGTTTGTATCCAGCTGGGACTGAAAACTCCCAGAAGGTAAGGATGAGGAATGTTGGCATGCGTGCGTGTGTGTGCGTGTGTGTGTGTGTGTGTGTGTGTGGAGGGGGGTTACTGGGGGAAACCGAGGAGACCGGGGCAGGGAGCAGAGCTTTCCCTTGGTGAGAATAAGGCTCACATAGAGTATGTGTGTGTGTGTGTGAGAGAGAGAGCTGCCAAGATCTGAGTTAGAGCAGAAGGAAAATGAGCCCTGAATAGGAGCCTTGTGTGTGGCCCTGTGGTGCTGACTCACCAAGACTCAGGAGAGGAAAACACACTAGGGATGAAGAAGGGGCCTGTATGTTGTGGCCACCACCGTACCACCCTGAGGACACCCTGTCTGCTCTGAGGCCCAAAAGGTCTTGAAAGGCTTTGATTTGTGTTGGGGGGCTGGGAGTGGGGAGTGGGCACTACAGAGAACGGAGATGGGTAAGTCTTTTGAGAATGCAAAAGACCCTTCCTGGGAGAGCTATGGGTTTGAGCTCAGGTGGGAAAGCAGGAGCACGATGAGGAGGTGTCTCTCCCCATGTATTCAGTTGCCCTCTCCTCCACAGGCAGGTGTGGCAGGTCAGATTCATAAGCGGGGAGGGATAGATGCTCATGGCCTCAGTGGCTTCTCGTCCACACCTCAGGAACAAGACATGCCTTATGAGTAAGTGCTTCCCAGAGCTGATGCTACAGATGGAGGCATGGCCTGGGAGTAGAAGCTCCACAATCCTCCCCACTCCCAGCCTCACCTCAGCCGTCAAACTGGTTGAGAGACACGAGGACAGGATTTTTGTGGCAAGCAGGATGGCAAGCAGCCCTAGGCCAGAAGGCAGAGGACAAAGCCCAGGTGAACAGGATCAAAGGTCAGACATTGTAGAGCAACAGGAGAGAGGAGGAAGGAGTGCCCGAGGGAGCAGCTAGGGAGGGAAGGAGTGGGTAGCTGAAGCAGAAAGAGGGAGCCAGCCTGACTGACTTTTCAACCCAGGCCTCATTCTCCTCATCTGTAGAACGAGGGAGCTAGAATCAAGGGTCTCTAAGCTTCCTTCTCGCTCTAACATTTGATGACTCCATGTGTGTAGACGATCATCCCCCTCCTTTCTCCCTACCAAAGTCCCCACTCCTTCAGTGTCCTGTTCCTAGCTCAAAGTCTCAAAAGAAAGTCTCAAAAGAAATCTAGTGAACCAGTGGATTCATACTTAGGTGTATGACTGACCATAAGCTAATATTCTGAACTCCCCAAATGTATTACATAGTTTTGACTATAGTGTGGCCACTGGAAGGAGAGTGGACTTGAAGGCCAAATGGATGAAGGTTTGAATCCCAGCTGTGCCGCTGAATCTCAGCCCTGCTCTGCTGTAGGACCTTGAGCAATGTACTGTGCCTCAGTAGGTATTCATTACTTTATGGGTCAAGCAGGAATAACCTGCCTCTTTTAGTAGTTGAGTTGATTAAATGAAGTAACATATGTAATATACCTGATTGAGAGCTTGGCACCAAATAAAATACTCAGAAAATGTGTCCACCCACCTTTAGAGGACTTAACCATGACAGAAAGAACAGAGTCTGAGAGATTAAGGTGCAAGAGGCTTACCAGAGAGAACCCTGGGACCCACAGGGAGAGAGGGGAGGGGAGGAAAATGAAGGGGCAGGAAAGTTGAGCTGCAACGCAGTCTCAGTAGAGGGTTCAGCCAACCCTACAGGGGGTTTTGAAGCTGAGATGTCCCTTCAGAGCTCCCTTGATTTGGGACAAGGAGGCCAGGTCTTTATATTCCATATCAATCAGTCTTTAGATATGAACTGCCCATGGATGGGAGATGTGACCTTGGTCAAATTGCTTTCTTCAGTTAAGGCAATTCCTATAAGGGGCTTATAGCCGAGGGCTGTTTCCTGTCAGCATTTCCTGCAGCTAGGGAAATAAATCTTTCATTCCTGAAGGGAGACCTGAGTGTCTGCCATGCTGAATTAGTGAGTAGGACTCTTGTCGGGGATAAGGCCTGTTGGTACACTTCCTAGTGATTTCTCCAAGCCAACCACACAACCGTCTACAGTGTGCAGAGCCACGAGACCTTCCCTGTGCCCCTCCAGCCTAACAGCAGCACAAGTAGTCACACCGCTGGGAGAAAAGAAGCTGCTTTTACATCCCTCCAAGGGAATCACTTGTAGGTGTCCCAGAAGTACCCATTGGATTCTTTCCGAAGCTTGTCTTTTCTCTTTTGCTTATAGGGATTTAGAGGGTAGGAGGGGGACATTTATGTGTAATTCAGCAAGGTCCTTTCTCAATGTGCCTTTTGCCCATTCCTAGGTCTTCCCTACAAGTTATTTGAGAATGTTTTGCAGAGTGCTGTGGCCTGGGAGCTCCTTCTTATACCAGCCCAAGCCCTTGCAGAGAGCACTCCACATTGCTGTCTGTCTCCCTGAAACAGGACTCAGCTCTTGGGGCCCTCTTGTGCCTCTCTCCCTGACCTCATCCTAAGACCAAGACAAGCCAACTGAAACATAATGCAAACACAGGGAGACAGTGCAGAACTCCAGGTAAGTAATGCTTTGGTGAGAGGAGAAAAGACATTTGCTTCTTTTCTAGTTAACTTTTTCCTGCCCACAAAGATCTGTTTTTGCTAGGACCGCCTTTAACGACCCTATATGGCATTTAAACCCCACTTGCATTATTCAGTTGTCTCTGGTAACTTTTTTTTTTTTTTTTAAATTAACCATTTTAACATTTTTTAAAAATACTTTATTTATTCTATTTATTTATTTATGACTGTGTTGGGTCTCTTAGTTTTCGTGCGAGGGCTTTCTCTAGTTGCGGCAAGTGGGGGCCACTCTTCATCGCGGTGCGGGGGCCGCTCTTCATCGCGGTGCGCGGGCCTCTCACTATCGCGGCCCCTCCCGTTGCGGGGCACAGGCTCCAGACGCGCAGGCTCAGTAGTTGTGGCTCACGGGCCCAGTTGCTCCGTGGCATGTGGGATCTTCCCAGACCAGGGCTCGAACCCGTGTCCCCTGCATTGGCAGGCAGATTCTCAGCCACTGCGCCACCAGGGAAGCCCCGTCTCTGGTAACTTTTTGTGTTGTTGTGCACCCCCCAGCCAGAGCGTACCTTGAGGTTTTCTACAGTAGCTATTTTGGTTTCTGTCTCGTCTTAATGAGTTGCTTCAGGGGAATTAAGATGTCTTGTTTTTGTTGCATTTACCTGACCTGATAAAAGGTCTCTAGGTTAGGGCGGTGGAGGAGCAGCATGGTGTCCTGCAAGGTTTAAACCTGCCTCATGCTAAGCAGCAGCCCAGGCACTTATCTTGAGCTCCACCTTGGTCTACTGATCAGAATCTCCAGGGGGAGGGGCCTGGAACTGGCATTAATGAGTGACTCAGGAGATTCTCATTTGGGAAGCAGGTAGTGGAAAGAGCAAAGTACTGGGTTTTCAATTCAGGCCCTGTCACTTACTAAGGTCTCTAGTACAAATCTCTGGTCTTCAACTACCTCATGTGCACACTGGAGATGATAACCCCTCACAGCACCCTCGTGCAAATTAGTGAGGGACTATGTGTGTGGAATCATTAACACGGTGCTTGGAATCCACGTAGGCACTCTTGACTCCGAGTATCACTGACATTCTAGCAAAACAGATTCCAGAGCTCAAGACATCTCCTTAGGTTAGAGGCAAGTAAGTTCTTGTGAAAGAACAGGTGTGGGCTATGAGGCACCATTTCTCACAATGTGATCCTCAGATCACCTGGTCCCTAGGCCCAATCCCCAGGCATCCTTATTTTTAGCAGGATTCCCTTAAGCACAGTAAAGTTTGAGAATCACTACCCCAGTCTCCTTTCTCCTCCTTTACTTGTACCAATGAACTGGCCACTGATACGTGAGCAGATGGGTTGGACAGGCTCTCAAGTTTTCTCAACTAGTTTTATAGCAATTAAATTAAAATTACTCCCGTGAAACAATGCTCATTGCCTACCTCTGATGCATTATGAAAACACAAAATATTTTGAAGCAGCATTTCTCAAGACATTTGAAGTTGTTTCAAGGGCTAAGCATCAGAAGCGCTCTTTATAAATTACACACACACACACACACAAATTGACAAGGCAGCATTGCTGAAGTGAGGCTGTTATGAAAAAATGGATATACCCTGTGTTTGTTGAAATGATCATTAATTGGCTTAAATGCTGGGAACTTAGATATGTAAACATCCACACTGTTTGAACGTCTTTTGTACATCAAAGGATTTTCAAGTGCTTTTGTCTGGCTACACTAGCATTTGCTAACAGTGTAGCAGCAACAGCACTGGACTAGGAGACAAGAGATGCATTAGTCATTTGTAAAATGAGAGGGCTGGACAAGATCAGGCATTCTTAGAGTACATGATTCATGGATGGCTTCAGGGTCTCTAAACACTGTGAAGCCATCAACCAAATTTTGCACATAAGCATATACATTTTTCTGGGGATAGAGTCTAGCTGTTTTTAGATTCTCAAAAGGTCCAGAATCCCCAAATGGTTTAAAAATTACAGACCGGGTCATTGTGGAGACTTCTCCCAGCTCTAAGAGTCTAAGGAAAACCAATGTCCCAGCTCCTTTTGGGGTCTAACCTGGATGGGTCACTGACTTCGTTTGTTTTTTTAAAGCCAGGAGTGAGCGCTCCCTCTTCACCAATCTGCTCCTTCCCCAACAAAATCGGCCCTGTTGTGCAACATTCTTCATTTCATACAAACAAGACTATCTTTTGCCCAGACAGTAGGATTTAACTTGTTTTAATGTAGTCTGCTATAAAAACAGGTGAAGACTTCTGCACGGTACATTTGGCTTTACAAATGTTAATGACTAGTTAATGCTTGTGCTATGCATTGCACAGCATTATAATCTGTTGACCAGTAACATAGCTTTTGCAACATGGGTTAAGACCAAAATTGTGAATCACAGAACTTTTACTTAGCACACACACAATCTACAGCAAACTTAAATACTTATCTATAATACCTAGCTGGATTATTAGATCCATTGCAGTATTGTGCTTATTTATCTCAGAAGATAGGCAACTAGCAAAAATACACATTTCTTTTGCATTTCCCCACCCCCATATTACACTGTAAAAGAAATACATTATTCAGTGCATTTCCTAAGAAATAAACTTCCTTATAGTATCTCTCTCTATATATCTATGCCAAAACAAAAGAAGAGCACAATGCAATTTGTAAGATTACCATTTAAAGCAAGAGGTAATAACACTCTGGGATTATAGCCCCCTCTTCTGCTTAGAAAGTTCAGCTATTTTATCATCCAGTTCATGTGACTATGCACGGGAATAAAACTTAATGCATGATTGCTCTGGGAAGTTTAAGATAACCCCTTTATCATTTGGTAGACACGCTGGGGCATTAATAGTATTTTAATTTTTTGATGTATTGTCTTTAGTCAGACCATAAGCTGTGCAGACACCAATATACTCCATAGTGATTTATCTTGATTTCCATCACTTGCTTTTCCCCCATCAACTCATGCTGGATTAAGAGGAAACAGATTTAAATTATAGCAGGTCAGTGGCTGCTGGATAGATATTGGCTAGAAGAATGTATGTGAGGACACCAAGGCCTCTTCATCCTTGTGGACACAAAATCATGTACCCACCATATCTGAGCTGGGTTGCAGACAGTCCTGTTTGGAAGAGGAGACTAGTCATTATACTCTGCGGAGTTTGTTGGCTGTGCTAGCCAATAGGCTGGAAAGTCTGGAGGCTTCTGTCCTCACAAACTTGCTGTGATGGAAATGACAGAAGTTTCTAGAATGAAAGAGGCTGCAGCTTGGCAGCTTGTGGGCTGAATCCAGCTGCAGAAGTGTTTAACTAGCAGTATTTAAATTTTGATCAGTTCTTGATATTTAAAAATGAGAATGTTTCTCATGAAAATTTGGATTTCATAAAAATTTTAGGAGCTGGTAACACGGGTTTAGCATTCTTGCATGGCAACAAGCAGCTGAAACTGAACAGGGGGTGCCCTTTTTAACGGGGCTTGGGCACTTCAGTTTGCTACAGCTCCCACTGCTCCCAACTGTCATACATCACGTGAGTGACCGACCTGTTTCACTCATTTATATGACCAGTTGAGTTTTGTTGACACTGGGTTGCTTTGGCCTTGTCTTCTTATAATGCTGAAGACCTGATTTCATTTGAAATTTTCCCCTCCCAGTGGACAAGATTCCTCCTTTGACTGACTGGGTCCCAGCTATATCTAGTTGCTTTGGTAGGTAATCTTAACATGCATTTCTACTCGTCCTTTATGCTATATTGCAAACTCCAAAGATATAATCACACTAATATTTATGTGTTTAAGTGTGTGTATGTTAAACACGTAAAGGGGTGTTTATCTATACAGATATATGTATACTTCCATTTAGGCAAAAGTTAATTTGGTTCCACAGATAGACACAGAGTGCTGGCAGCTTGGAGAAAAGTGTAACAATTTGCTAAAACCTGTATAATTCTGACTTATAATATTACAGTGAACTGTAATATTATAACTATAAGACAGTGAACTTTAAGTTATTGCTTTTTCATTACAGAATAAAGATCTCATTCTGTTGCAAACTTTTATACAGAATGAGTAACCATTTCCTATTCAAGTAATAGCAATCGGAATCAGAAGTTCCTTACACAACAGTAGATGCCTGAAGATATTTTTGAAGGAGATGTGATTTCATTGTATTCAAAAACTTATGCAGGAAACTGGGAGCGATGTAATTTTTCAAAAGTACAAGAAAATCAGCACCCCAACTGCTTAATGTTAAGGAGGGTTTCTCAAGGGCTCTATAACGCTCAGCTTTGTGGCAAGTTCACACCCACCTTTAGGATTCCCATTCTACTTATGCAGCCTTGTTTCTGAACACAAAACTTGTATTAAAAAACAGTGAAAGAGGATTAAAAGCAGTGTTGGTTTTTAACATTAAGAATTCACAGAGGGTCTCATTTTTTGCAGTTAAATGATCCATTTTGTGTTACTGCTGCAGAATCACATTCATATGGCAGTCTAATTTCAGGCACTTTTAAAACATGTTCATCTGGAATAAAGTCTGCATGAGCCACTTCCACATAATTCAAAATGAGTGTTGAGTGACTCTAGTCCCCAAATAGACAGGAAATCACCACCTGGTACTCAATTAGCTTTCTCCATCATAACACGATGGTGACTGCAAAGCTTAGACATCTTTGAGGTGCCCTTCTAGCTTTAGCACAAAGATGTGGATCATAAAAATCCAAACTACTTAGTTTCTACCTAAAAAATACAAAAAGGTGAAATACACTAAATGTATTATACAGATAGTTTCAGCTACTATCAAAATAAATAACATGATCTGACTCAATGGCTTGACTCTGAGCTCTTGGATGAAATCTGATGGAATGTCAAATGTGGAGACTCCCTCCTAGGGACTAGCTACTGGTAGGCAAGAGTATCTCAACATCCTTGCCATTGGCTACGACAGCATTAGAAGAGCAGCTGCTGGCAAGGTCTTCTGTGGTGGTCAAAGAGGATGCCTGGGGATGAGGTTTGCTCAGTGGAGTGGCAGCAGACGGAGAAGGAGCGAGGCCAGGTTTCTTGGGTGGGATGGGTGGAGGGTTTCCTCTCTCAGCTCTGGGGATGGTAGGGGACTTGATCCCTGGAGACAGGGGGCTCAGAGGACTAGACACTTTCCCTGGAGTAGGTGAATGGCTGCTGTCACCTCTTGGGCTGGCAGTGTTGGCCAGATTTCGATAGTCTGTGCCAAAGGGAGAGCTGTTGGGAGACACGGGCTTGATTGGTCCTTGTTGGCTAGTGAATCTGGAGAGCACCTGGGTGACTGTGTTTCGGGCCAGCTGCTTGGCGGCAGAGTTGTCTATGAGGGTTGGGGATAGATCCCTGGATGGAGGGCTCTGTAGACCACTAGCTTGTTGGTCCTGATCTGCTTGGGACTGAAATTTGTGCCGAGCTGCATGGAACCGCTGGTTGATCCCTACTTGGTAGGATGACTGGTAGCCAGGGCTGCTAGCTGATGACCCCAATAAGCGCTTGGTTAGTACTGGTGAAGAGCAAGGAGAGGATGTGAGAGAGGAAGAGGCAGTGCTGCTGGGGGACAGTGAACTCCCACTGGAAGGGAGGTGACCAGGCGCTGGGACTGGAGTCTCTATTCCCACAGGACACCCACCATTCTCTACTGCTTTCTCTTGGGCCAATCCCACAGGCTTCTCTCGTGGAGGCGCTTGGTTTTCTACACTGCTGCCTGTAATCAGCTCCTTGGTAGTTTGCATTTCTGGGTCAAAATGTCCATTGGTTTTTGCATAAGAGTAAGCAGGAGTGGTGGGACCAGGCAGCCCTGTGGCTGTTACCTTGGCCGTGCTGCTCCCATGGGTTCTTTCTGCCTGAAAACTCTCCGTTTGGCAAAATACAGACACTAGCACGGGCGGCTCAGTTGCCGTGCCTTTAGACAGGGTTACTGGTTTCTTCCCTTGCTCGCCGGGGCTACTTTGCTGGTGCAAAGCCTCTAGGTCTTTCACTATCTTCTTCAAACTCTCCATCTCTTCTTTCAGAGTTCTGGTCCGGTTCTCTTCTCGGTTCAGCTTTGCTCTCAGTTGTTCCCTCTCAATGTCAAACTCAGACAACTGCTTCTCCACCTGGGCTTCCGTCTGCAAGCCCCGCTTCCTCTCAGCAGCCAGCTCTTCCTCCAGCTTGCTCACCCGACTCTTCTCCTTCTCTAGTTTCAGGCTCAGCTCTCCCGCCTTCTGGCCTTCCTCGGCGGCCTTGTTGGTGGCCTTCTTGCACTCGCGCACCAGCATGGAGGAGAGCTGCTTGTGGCGGGAGCGCTCCTCTTCCAGCTGACTGGAGAGCTTCTTCTGCTCTTTTTCAAACTTTTTCACTTGGGACTTTTCAAATTCCAACTACAAAAGAATGCCACCACACATCTTGATTAGAGTAAGGAAACAAAGAGATACTGAAAAACTCTTATCAAGTAGAGTGTATCACGCTAGCTGTTCTCTGGCACATGGGATTACCATGTATGCCATGTGCTTACATCAAATATTTAAGTATCAGAACACCTACCATAAAAATGTACACACTACGACTTAATCTTTCTTTGATGATTTAGGAGGCACTTCTAGCTCTTGTTGTCTCAGGGTTATTGTGGGAATCTGAATCATCATGTTTTATGTTATGGAAAGTTCAGAGGATTAGAACCAATCAAAACAGCAGAAAGCCATATCAACCAGATTTTGTGATGAATGCTGCTGATAACTTTTAAAGCTTCAGTAATAATTCTTTCTGGTCTTAAAAACAAACAAACGTAAGTAGTTGCATTTGAATCATTCTTCTTATACAAATGCCATTTGCTTTAATCATCATCCCAACCCTATTTAAGGCACAGAGTGAGAGGGAAAGGGTTGAAGGAACCCTTTTAGTCAGTGTTTTTCAAACTCTGAGACTCATTCATGGACGGCAAACCATTCAGTGAGCCGTGATCAGAAATAAAAAAAAATGAAATAGAAGCGAAAATATCAATGTGTATTATAAGCAGTAAGGGTTAGGTGTGATTTCATGAGATTTTTGTTTCAGGCATATGTATATATGTGTATATATACTGGGTTGTGGTGTAAAATGTATTTCTTACCAGGAGTCCTAAGTCAAAAAAAGTTGGAGAGTTCAAAGTTAGTGTTCCCCAAAGCGTGTTCTATGGAACGACAGTCCCATAGTGAATGATCTATGTTAAAAGATTTTATGAAAACATAAATTTGCTGAACACAGAATACCCTATCTTGTTCTTGAAGACTCACAGCGTGCTTCTGCATACTAAAGGGTCTAACAAACTGAAGTTAGAAACCTCTTTAACTTGTTTAATCCAGTAATTCCCAGACTTATTTGACCACAAAGCCCCCTTTTTTCGAGCAACACCAATTTACACCCTGCAGAATAATCTTCAAGAAATGCTACTCTAGGCAAATGCTGCTCTGAGCCCCTCCACCTTAATTACCTGTTGAGTCAGCCGCTCTCTCTCCTTCTCCAGCATGTAGGTGACATCATCTCCTTCAGCTGTGTCCTGTGCATGCCTTTGCCTTTCTTCCTCAAGGTCTAGGATTACCTTTAAGGAATTAAAAAAAAAAATCATTTTCAAATATCAAGGAGTCACACTTAGAATACAATTAAATACTAAGTGTCTTTCTAAGTACCCAAGATCATTCCATAGATAAATAAATAAGTAAATCCCAGTCAGGGCCATCAAGGAGCACACTGTCTAGAAGGGTGAAAGAGATGCAAGCGATGTGCTAGGAAACAATACGGTACACACTTATCCGAGGTAACACGAAGTGGCATGTAAATAGAAGAGAGCAACTCATTAGCTGTAGGGGCTGAGAAGGTTTCAGAGAATTAATAAAAGTTTGGTGGGACTAGGGGACAGGTGTAGGTGATGAAGCAAGGCAGGACCATGGAAAGCTGAAAGCTGAGGCTCTCCCTTGATGTTCAAATCACTGGAGGTACCAGAGAGTGAAGCCTAAAATGAAACATTTCAAATAGGTGACATCCTAACTGTGCCTTGCTTAATTAATATATGCATTTCGTGGACAGTAGATAAGAGGTGAAAAGACTCTCTTGACTTTATCCTGCATTTGCAAAGGCTCAATTATTGAGATCTTAAGTGGAGATTTTTCACAAGGGTTTTTAATTAACCTGCCTACCCCATTCCACTTATCCTTGTGCCAAGGGATTAAGCCCAATTTTAAGAATACAAATTTAAAGGGACATTTCCCCACATAATCCTGCCTACAACTGCATAATATTCCAATGGCTATGGATTCCTTCGTAGCTTCTGCTCATGCTTCAGAGGTGCCTTGGCCTAGACCTCCCTAGTCCGGAGCACTGTCATCCCAATGGCCATTTCCTACTGTTTCTCCTCACTAACAACTGTTATGAATGGAGAGAGAAAACTTTCTGGGACTCCTTTTTAAATACAAAAATGAAAACATTTTGGTGTATTTCCTTCTGGTTAAAAAAAAAGAAAACTTTTGCAACTTAATAGAAAGAACAGCTTTTGGCTAAAGGTGGTAGATCATCTCCTCTCCCTTCGGAGACGTCTAAAATGATAGAAATGGGATGAAAAGAATAAAAACCCACAAAGTCAAAAAGAGAGACTTTGGCAGACAAGAAATTGTAATAACATTCTGAAGAAAGAAAGTGGCTGGAGGAGTAGTAACTACTTTGGTACGGGGGAGGAAGCTGCTTTGCGCTGCAGGACCCCAAGGGCATATGGAACCCGCAGGTGGCAGATACCGCACCGGAGAGGTGAGATGTAGGAGAGAAGACAAGGGCACTGGCTCCAAGTTTGTATTTTCAGAAGAGTTATTCGTCCCCGCAACCTGATTCCTGTACACAGAATGCTCAGCCAGGCATCTACTGCCCGGGAATACACCAGATGTTTATCCTCTGAAGAAACAGAATGTGACAGTCTCCAGATCTAGTAATAACAGATATGACAGAGAATGACAGTGAGGAAAGGGTATTATGTCTGTTTAGGGGAGATGGCAGGGGTGGAGAGAAGGGAGGTGGGGTGTAAGATAATGAAATCCACATCTATAATAAAAGAAAGTAAATATAAGTGTCTAAAATTGATAAAGCAAGAGAGAGCAGTATATCAGTTAGAAATATGGAAGTTAGCTGCCAAAATAAACAGTTAAAAGAAAGAAGTGGTTGTCTCTAATATTGAGAAGGAGAGAGAATGGGAAGGGGTGGACTAGGGAACCCTATTTTTCGTAATAAGCAGAGTAACCACGTAATTGACTGTTCAAACCACTAACATGTCTGAGAGCCAAAGCGGGTATTGTTAACAACTATGCCAAGGCAACAGGCTTAAACTGGAATTTTCTCAGGCAAACTGGGACTATATGCGCCCTAATTATAAGCCTCTAGTTTGATGTCTAACACAGCCAGTGTTCTACTTTGATAAAACACTTAAGATCAGATAGGCAGCTGTTTTAAAATATTTAATACTATCTTACATTGAAATACAGTGTTAGGGAATTTTGAATTTTTTAACTCTTCCTCTCCCCAATCACCTAGAACCATAAATTATCCCAACACTACACCTTCAATGGGCATGACAGCCAGCCAGCCCTTCAGTACAACTCAGTTACTTCATGTACGAAATAGAAAACAGGCCTGCCTATCAAACAAGGATGTTGTGAAGATTTTCTTATAATATTACGTAAAAGCCCCCAAATTTAGGCAACTACCTCAAACTCATTGACACCTTTTAAATTGGGGCATAAATGTCTTCAGGTTACTTCAGTCTAGTCCAGAGGCTAAACTTTTCTGGGTCTTGGAGAGCTCTGAGAATTCAAGTAAGGATATGGGAAAAAAACTCATTTTCTACAAAATGCATGAACTTTTGGCATTCTGTATATTTTCTGGGGGATCATGGAACATCTGAGACCCATTCGTGGTTAAGAACTCCCACTCTGGCCTTTTGTTTGGACTCTGTGAAGGGAAAGAAAAATCATGGGCAAGACCTAAGCCCTTAAGCACTTTGTCAGATGCATTTTAAGCAGATGGCTCTCTAAAGCAGGTAACCATAAAAGTAAACGAAGGTCCATCAAACTGCAGCTGCTAACCCAATTTTTTCAGAATAAAATGCTTCCTACTAAATGCACTGATGTCCCCCCTTGTTGATATAAATCTAAACCAATAGTTCTTAAAAATGCAGACTCTAGCCAAGCATTTTTTTCCAGGCCAAATCTGAGCCATAAATGATAAGTCGGGGAATGAAATCACAAGCACTAGAAGAATTCCAAGGAGATGAGGTAGAGGAAAGCACAGGTTTGCCTTCCTATCTCAGGGGCTGTAAGACCTAGAAAAACACACACACACACACACACACACACACACACTTTCCTAACAGGGTAGAACAGCTTTAAGGTAAACAACCCTAGGGACTGTTTATGGTTTCATGAGAAGTAAAATGCAATGAAACTCAAAACCAGAAATAAATGAAAATAATCTATTGGCTTGTATGTTTATAGTCAGGTAAATTCTCTACTCCTCTCTCTCTCTCTCTCTGATATAGCACTCCCCAAATACCTGTTAATCTTTCTATTTATCACTTAAGTAAGCAAAGAGAGAACACTCCGTTCAGCTACAAGGCTTGGTCAAGCCCCAGTTTGTTGCCAGAGTTTGGATGACCAAGAGCTGAAAAAACATACCAAGTGTTTTGGAGTGTCATGTATCAAGAAGAAATGCCATCTGAAATAATGCGTCTGGCACACTGCCTAAATTTAACATTTGGAATGACCTGCATTTTCTATCTCCTGGCTCTCAGGTAAGCTCAGGGGCTTTTTTACACCTGTGAGACCTCCCAGTTAAACTACTATGAGAGCTGGCAGCTGACAAAGTGTCGGGCATTTCAGGAGTTTGCAGGCGCACGTCGGCGGTGAACCCACCTTGCGGTGCCTGCTCTCGGCGGCAGCCAGCTGCGACAGCATGCGCTCCTGCATGTTCTTGCACTGCTTCATCACCACCTTAAGGATCGACAGCGGGTTTGTGCAGACTGGCTGCTTCTCGCCATCGTTCTTCTCCTTCAGTGTTTCAAAGTCTCTCTGGAGTGCCATTAAAGGATCACTGATGTTGTATTTTCCATAGCGTTCTTCAATGAAAGTATCTCTGTGTTGGGCCTGGGGAAGAAGGGAAAATAAGTGTTTTGCTTTCAAATACTGCTGAGGAGGGTATCTGCTAGTAGTTAGACGTCAAAGGTAGTGGTGTGAGTATGAAGTAACCTTTTGACTACAAATCAGACAGGGTCATCTAAGTATAGAAACAACATCAGAAAAGGGGCATAGCAATATTAATGGGAACAAATACTTATGTAAAGCTAAGTACCAGTTAGACATTGATCTAAGTGTTTAGGTTCAGGTTATTTAAATTTTACAACCCTATAAGGTAGTGCTATCATCTCCATTTTGCAGATGAGAAAATTACTACGGAGAGGTCAAGTGACTTGTTTCAGGTTACTCATCTAGCAAGCTGTCAGAATTGGGATTTAAACCCAGGCAGCTTGGCTCTAGAGTCTGTGACCTTAACCACCACACTTACTGCCTCAGCTTATGAATGCTTCTATTACCAACAGGTATATCTTATCTTTTCTGTGTTATGGCATTTGCATTTCTAAAATACGGTAAGCATAATACCTTTAAGAGTTTATATGTTTAGAGACCTAACCAGGTGGCTGTAGATAAGTAAAGGACACTAAAGATATTTTTACATTGTAATCGAGGACTGTTTGTGATTTGTCCACATAGAACTTCACTCAATTGTTGGCCGGTCAAGAGGGTGGAGGCACTCACCACTAGAGGTGCAGACAAAGTCCTTCTACCTGCTGCCAAATTCCACCCCCCTCTTCTAACCTCTGTTCAGCTGTCTTCCATCCTCCTTTCTGTCCCCTTCAGGGCTTGATGAGCTTTGGGGATGAAAGGGAACTTGAGCAGGGAATGTGGGCTGGTGCTTGGAGTCTGGCCTATGGCTTTGGGCCTGGGTGCCAAGTCAGGTCGAATGATCAGGAAGGGAGTGAAAGGAGATTCTTAGGCTTCCCTCTTATATCTGCTAGAAAAGACTTGAAGTACTATTTCATATAAGCATCATATATTACGCGCAGGTGAACAGAGTGAAATTAACAATTACTTTACTGAACAGACATCTAAATGTTTCCTGAGATATTTTACAAAAAAAAAAAAAAATGAAGTGTTAATAGAGGGTTGAGGAAACTTTCTCAAAAATCATAGCAAAGTACTATATAATTTAAGCTTTCAAATGAAATCTAGTTATGAAAACTACTGTTATTTCTCAATTTTTAAAAATTATTTCATCAGGAGCTACCACTACCCACAAATGGGAACCCATTTGAAAAGAAAAATACACAATTCAGTGACCATGCTTAAAAAACAAAAACCCTCAAGAAAATAAAGCAAACATGGGGTTTCTCTGACATGTTTCAGTGCTGAAAATTTGATGCCTCCTTCTTCATTAGAGACGGTCCAAGCTCAAGACTCAGGAATTAGCCTTGTGTTACAAATTTGTGTTGGTATCAGTTGGCAGATGTTCAAAGCAGAGTTAGAAGCCCTGGAGGTTTCACTTCTGGCTGGACTACAACTGCCTTAAGTGATGACATTACTGGAGTATTTGGGTGACATCTGCATACGAAATATTTGAAGCGTGAAATTCAGTTGTTCCTTTAAGTTACTGATAACCATCCTCCTAACCTGATTACAAGTGTGCGTGTGTGTGGGTGTGCACATGTGAGCATGTGAATTGAAGCGGGGAGGGATTTGAAAGACAGAATCCTATTTTTTTTCAGGTCCAAATTAAAAGGAAATTTTCAGTAAAATTTCAAAATAATCTTGTCTATTTAGGATAGAGGAAGACAAGACCAATTCCAAAATTGGCTATTTTTATTATTGTTTTTTAAGAATCATGGCAAGAATAGACAAAAAAGCTAATTTTTAGTTACATATTTAAGAGCATTAATGTCAAAGAACATGGGACTCATCAATGTTTTCTTTTCATTAAGAACATCTGTTTCTTTAAGTTCAGGTATAAAAACATGAGACTGATAACCCAGGATTCACTGAAAGTATCTGTAGCTATTAATGTCCTAAGGCAAATCCATGTTTAGAAAAACACAAAGGAAGCAAGAGAAAAAAAAAACTAAGAAGTTGAAATTCCACTTTTCTGTCACATCTTTTATTCATGATTACTGTTTCTGTATGATTAGCTATGGAAAAGAAACAATTATTGGTACTAAAATTGGTTGAGTAGGGCAAAAAGGAAAAAGTGAACCTGAGTATTTTTATGACCTTTTCCTTTTCAGAACACCATGGAGAAAGTGGGATGGGAGAGCAGAGCTGGGAGTACAATTCATGGTCTTGATGACGCTAAGAAGCTCTCTCTCTCAGGTTTGAGTATATAGTTAACTAATCCTTAAAAATATGACTTTTTAAAACCCACACTGTTATTATCCTGTAGAATTAATAAGCATCACAGAGTTACAAGTAATGGATGAGGAGCTTCTTTGGTGAGGTCTCAGACTTCTCTGAGAATAGTTGTTAAGCTGTCTGTTTTCTCTTGAAGTATTTCACAGTAATTCCATAATCACTTGCATAGTAATTACAAGATATACAAAATTGGTAGCTTCACACATAAATGAAAAGAATCTGCGGAATAATCTAAAAAAGGCTCCTTGTCACAAAACAATTCTTTTAAGTACATTCTAATATGGGACCCGAATATGGGAAAAGTGAATTCTGTATTATACCAAACACTGGATTGGAAAATGGGAGACGGAATATAGTATTTTCCATCCAACTTAATGCTTCAGTCAGGTGAATTTTATGTATTACACATTTAACACCACAAATAATAACAACAATAACCAAAAATAGATGTTAAGATTTGACAAATGAAAGAAGAGCTTTAGTGGAGGTGTGCATTGGTTATCTATTCCTGCATAACAAATTACTCCCAAATTTAAATGCTTAGTAAACATTTTTTATCTCATACAGTTTCTGAGGGTCAGGAATCTGGGAGGGGCTGAGGACTGAGCTGGGTGCTTCTGGCTCAGTGTCTCATGAGGTTGCAGTCAAGCTGCTGGCCACGGATGCAGCCATCTGAAGGCACGACTAGGGCTGCAGGATCCATTTCCAAGCTTAGTTGCTGGGTTAGGCCTTGGTTCCTTGCACGTACTGGCTTCCAACAGAGCAAGTGATGTGAGAGAGTGAGAGACAGACAGACATGCATAGACACATCAAGATGGAAGTCCCACTGTCTTGTAACCTAATCTCAGAAGTGACTTACTTTCTGATGTATTCTTGCAATCACACAGACCAACCCTGGTAAATGTGGGTCGGGGGGACTACTTAAGGGTGTGAATATCAGGAGGGAGGACCACTGGGGGCCATCGTGGAGGCTGGTTATCAACATGAATGACTAGCCATGCTACCACTACCATTTATGTTTCAGGTTAAAATTTAGAGGCTAAGTACCTATACTAAAAACTATCAAGGCTGAGTTTTAATATTTTAATGAAATTTCAGCTATTTTATAAGAACTTTAAAATGATCTGGATTTCACTTTTGGGGAGAGGAGTTCAGGAGTACAGCTAAAATCAATCAATTTCTTGCAATTTCATTATTTTTACTTCAATGACAACACATATTTTAACTGAACAGAAATTCCTACATTGTCAGAAAACACAATGATCTTTATTTCAGACAACAGTAAAGTAACTGGCTGGTTAGACAGATTCAATGATAGAAGATATTACTATAGCAGACAAAACATACTAGTCATCTATTACTCATTTATTTTTACTGTTACAGGCTGAATGAAACACAGCACTACTGAAAGCTTAAAATAAAACCACATAATATCCTTGGATATACCATGTTTGCTCTCCAAAAATTTCAGCTTTGCTATGATAAACTACAAAAAGAAACATGAAGCAATCACCATCTCTCTATAATAAATAAATAATTTATTTATTATAATAAATAACATATATGTATATATCATATATACATAATAGTTCAATAATATTATATGTAGATAATAGTATATATATATATATATATATATATATATATATATATATATATATATATATATATATATATATATTGACTGCATTGGGTCTTCGTTGCTGTGTGCGGGCTTTCTGTAGTTGCCACAAGTGGGGGCTATTCTTCATTGTGGTGCGCAGCCTTCTCATTGCAGTGGCTTCACTTGTTGCAGAGCACAGGCTCTGGCGCCTGGGCTTCAGTAGTTGTGGTGTGTGGGCTCAGTAGTTGTGGCGCACGGGCTTAGTTGCTCCGTGGCATGTGGGATCTTCCCGGACCAGGGATCAAACCTGTGTCCCCTGCATTGGCAGGCGGATTCTTAACCACTGCGCCACCAGGGAAGTCCCGATAATGGTATAAATTATATATATATTTCAATCTTAAAATAGGAAATCAATCTCTTTATTCTTTGGATGATAATCACCAACATGAAAAGTGGTTCCAAATGTAAAGGTGAAGAATTATGGCCCATTTAAATGGGGGCTTATATTTAAGTACAAGGTTTTATTTTCAAGACTCAGGCTGATACCAGAACTGTATTAGGATATGCAATTTTGCCATTTATTGCCAATTCTGAAGTGATACTTATAAAAGTAAACAGCAATATAAACAGTATGCCTTTAAAAATACCTGAATACTTCTATGTCAGGGATCAGAAAGACAAAAAACGTGATTCCAAAATGGTTTTTATTAATGTTACCAAAAGCATGTCAAAAGGAATCCTTTTTACACACAATATGAATCTATTAATCTTCAAATCATTTATACTCTGGAGTCCCTAATAAACTATAAATAGCTGCCTGAACAGCTGGAAATAAAGCAACCATTCTGGATAAAGATGATAACAACATTACAAGTATAACCTTTGTTCTGGAAGTTCCTTTTCACTTGCTGAAAGAAAACCAGATTTTACTGTTTGATAATATTGATAAAAGAGGATTTAGACTCATTGGAATTAAACTAATTTCTAGAAAATGGCACAAAATTTATCGTGGGAGTGAAAAGAGAAAATTTTCATCATTTAAAAAATGTCTAATATATTATTGAAAACCGAGTGCTCCTTCCACTTAACCATAAATGCTGTATTCTCAAATCTGGTCTTTTCTATATGTTTATTTTCTTTAATACTTTTGGGCCTTAGAGTCTAACAGAACTGGGATTATATCCTGTCACTACTACTTTCTGTACTACCTTTAGTAACAACCTTAACTTCTCTGTGCCTCAGATTCCTCATCTGTAGAATGAGGGTAACAATCTACCTATAGGTTTGTTATAAAAATTAAATGAGTAATGTAAAATGCTTCCTATAGTACCTGACACAAAGTAAATACTATAAATATGAATTAATTTTTTCAATAACCAAATTTAGAATATAGATTTTGCTGTTTTAGAGACAATGACTTAAACTCAACCCCACAGACTTAAGATTCTGTAAAACTGGATCAGGCTAGTAAATCTCCATTAAAAGCAAAATGAAATTCACCAATCCCAGATAACTCAGAAGTAACACATCACTAAAAATGTATCAGGAACCTGGATAACCAATAACATTCTATTTACTTAGCAATCAATCCTGAACTGGCATGTGACATATTATATAACGTGGTCAATTGATATTTACCTCTTGCATTGTTATTAAACACTCCTCATTTTTCTGTCTTTTCTTTCAACCTACTTAGATTGCAAGTGATCTGAAGGAAAAAGCACTTATACATCTTTCTTCTTCCTATATCCTATATTTTGCCTTAAGCCCAAGATATGTAACAGATATTTATTTTCCAGCCTCTTTCCTGATGTCTTAGCCTCTCCTTGCTCTCATCATTTTAGTGAGGTCAATATTTTATTTTGCTGTTAGTAAAATCTAGGATTTACTTAGTATAATCACTTAAGGTAATATCAATTTATATATTTAGCAAACTGACTTTGAAGCAGATGAGCTTCAAAGATTCCCCTTGTATTTTTAATAAAACGTTCATCATCCTGGTAAAAAAAAAAAAAAAAGATTCCCCTTGGGGTCAGTTTGCAACCACAGATATTTATAAAAGCAATTATTTACATAAGTTCAGAGGATCATGTTACAATATTATGTGACTACAGTGTAATAAATTCTTTTGAAGACTAAAAATGGTTAAGTTTAGTACAAATAGCTACAAGTGTAGTACTTCTAGCTAGTAGACTGCTTATTGATAGAATAAGAATATGGGTAAACAGAACAATGTAGCTGCTTCAACATTCAGATTCCAGAGAGTCCTGAGAAAACTCCTAATGAAATTGAAATAGGTGTATTGAGTTTTTTTGTCTTTGTTCTGTTTTATTATTTTAGTCTATGTATGTGATAGAAACAAGTTACATATACATTCTGGACTGGGTCTAAATAAAAAACTTTTTGAGGCGGGGACGAAAATGTGTAAGGGATTCTATAAGGCCTGAACAAATTAATGCTCTGAATATAAATTAAGAATTTGAAAGTATAATTTTTTTTTTGTTTTTTGAGAAAGAGCACGCTTTATTGGGAAGAGAGCACTGCACGTGACCAACATATGAAGAGAGTCGGATGGGCATCCTACACATCACACTCAAAAGGTACTCAGGATGCTATGCTAATGAAGATTAGCTGGAACATGCACTCCTGGGAAACTTCCCCAACCTCACACCTCTGAGGGATCGACACACTTCCAACCTTTTTCTGGAAGGCTACTGTGGTCTACTAGAGATAGAGTCCCTCAGGGGTGCCTTGTTTTTTATAAAGAACATTTTCTTTAAACTTTTTGAAGTCTTCATTTGTTACTTTTATCCTACGTTCTCTCAAGGCCATCAGACCAGCTTCCATACAGATTGCCTTGATGTTGGCATCAGACAGGTCATCTTTAGCCATGATCAAGTCGTCCAGGGTTACGTCGTCGGCTAGTGTCATCCTGCTCATGTGGATGTGAAAGATGCGCTTCTTCGTCTTTTCATCCAGCAAGGTGAACTCGATCTTCCTGTCAATGCGGCCTGGTCTGATAAGTGCTGGGTCCAAAGTCTCTATTCAGTTTGTGGCCATGATAACTTTCACGTCTCCCCTTGAATCAAACCCATCCAACTGGTTCAACAGCTCCAACACTGTTCACTGAACTTCTCTCTCACCACCGGAATTTGAGTCATACCTTTCCTACCCAATAGCATCAATTTCATCAATAAACATGATGGATGGTGCGTATTCTTCAGCAACTCAAAACAGTTCCCGAACAAGTATGGGCCCATCGCCTAGGTACTTCTAAATAAGTTCAGAGCCAGCCAACCACTCTCAAGAAAGTGGCCGAGTTTTGATTTGCTACTGCTTTGGCTAGGAAGGTTTTACCTGTGCTGGGTGGACCATACAGAATGACCCCCTTAGGGGGCTTTATACCCATCTCTTCATAAT
The DNA here is from genome assembly GCF_949987535.1 of Balaenoptera acutorostrata. NCBI lineage: Eukaryota > Metazoa > Chordata > Mammalia > Artiodactyla > Balaenopteridae > Balaenoptera > Balaenoptera acutorostrata. The sequence goes on along the minus strand of NC_080064.1, from coordinate 99,760,212 downwards.
ATGTAGGATGAGTGAGTGGAAGTTCCACAGATTCCTTAATTTCCTGGATTTGGTTGTCCAATGCCCCAATATCAGCATAGGTCTCCTGGGGGGCCTTTTCCACCTTCATCACTGTGATCAAGGGATCCATATCATCCATCAGCACCCCTATCACAGCATGCACCTGTGGTTGAGCAGGACCGAGCAGCCCGGTTCCAGCAGATCCTTGTCTACAAATGAAAGAATGCTGACGTAGTGTTCTGAGCCCACAGACGTAGACACGATGGCATGATTGTCATCAATGATCTCTTCCAAGGTTCCTACCGACATTGGGGTGCCCCTCAGATCACCCACCTTTGATCTTTCCTCCTCTTGCATTTCTTCTAAAGGCCTCATTTGTTCCTGATTTCTAATGAATTCTTCCTCCATGAGAAGATAGTCTTTAATTCCCTCTAACTTCAATAATTTTAACCAGCACTGAGTGTGAGGTGTCAGCAGGGGCAGTATGCTGCCAGCATCTGGTCCCTTTGTTTTCTTCTTCTTTTGCTCCACTCTAGCTAGTATAGGAGATTCATATTTCTTTTTCTTATCCTTGTCATCCTTCTTTCCACCTCCAGGACCATGACCACCACTCTGACTTTGAGGCCTCTTGCTTCGGCCACTCGAGCCGCTACTGCCACAAGTCGAAAGTATAATTTTTAATGCTGCATTAGATCTTAATCTCTTTTATTCAAGGGACCATACATCTCTTAAAATATGATGAGAGGGAGGACCGTCAAGATGGTGGAGGAGTAAGACGTGGAGATCAACTTGCTCCCCACAAATACATCAAAAATACATCTACATGTGGAACAGCTCCTACAGAACACCTACTGAACGTTGGCAGAAGACCTCAGACTTCCCGGAAGTCAAGAAATTCCCCACGTACCTGGCTGTGTGGCTGACAGGGTCTTGGTGCTCTGGCCAGGTGTCAGGCCTGAGCCTCTGAGTGGGAGAGCCAAGTTCAGGGCACTGGATCACCAGAGACCTACTGGCCCCATGTAATATCAATCAGTGAGAGCTCTCCCAGAGATCTCTGTCTCAACGCTAAGACCCAGCTCCACTTGACGACCAGCAAGCTCCAGTGCTGGATACCCCATGCCAAACAACTAGCAAGACAGGAACACAACCCCACCCATTAGCAGAGAGGCTGCCTAAGATCATACTAAGTTCACAGACACCCCAAAACACACCACCAGATGTAGTCCTGCTCACCAGGAAGACAAGATCCAGCCTCATCCACCAGAACACAGGCACTAGTCCCCTCCATCAGGAAGCCTACACAACCCACTGAACCAACCTTACTCACTGGGGGGCAGACACCAAAAATAACGGGAACTACGAACCTGCAGCATGTGAAAAGGAGACCCCAAAAAGTAAGTTAATCAAAATGAGAAGACAGAGAAATATGCAGCAGATGAAGGAGCAAGGTAAAAACCCACCAGACCAAACAAATGAAGAGGAAATAGGCAGTCTACCTGAAAAAGAATTCAGAGTAATAACAGTAAAGATGATCCAAAATCTTGGAAATAGAATGGAGAAAATATAAGAAACGTTTAACAAGAAACTAGAAGAACTAAAGAGCAAACAAACAATGATGAACAACACAATGAATGAAATTAAAAATTCTCTAGGAGGAATCAATAGCAGAATAACTGAGGCAGAAGAACGGATAAGTGACCTGGAAGATAAAACAGTGGGAAAAACTACCACAGAGCAGAATAAAGAAAAAATAATGATAAGAATTGAGGACAGTCTCAGAGACCTCTGGGACAACATTAAATGCACGAACATTCGAATTATAGGGGTCCCAGAAGAAGAAGAGAAAAAGAAAGGGACTCAGAAAATATTTGAAGAGATTATAATTGAAAACTTCCCTAACATGGGAAAGGAAATAGTCAAGTCCATGAAGCGCAGGGAGTCCCATACAGGATAAATCCAAGGAGAAACACGCCAAGACACATATTAATCAAAATATCAAAAAATAAATACAAAGTAAAAATATTAAAAGCAGCAAGGGAAAAGCAACAAATAACATACCAGGGAATCCCCATAAGGTTAACAGCTGATCTTTCAGCAGAAACTCTGCAAGCCAGAAGGGAGTAGCAGGACATATATAAAGGGATGAAAGGGAAAAAACTACAACCAAGATTACCCTACAAAGCAAGGATCTCAATCAGATTCAACAGAGAAATTAAAACCTTTACAGACAAGCAAAAGCTGAGAGAATTCAGCACCACCAAACCAGCTTTACAACAAATGCTAAAGGAACTTCTCTAGGCAGGAAATGTAAGAGAAGGAAAAGACCTACAATAACAAACCCAAAACAAGAAAATGGTAATAGGAACATACATAGCGATAATAACCTTAAATGTAAATGGATTAAATGCTCCAACCAGAAGACACAGACTGGCTGAATGGATATAAAAACAAGACCCGTATATATGCTATCTATAAGAGATCCACTTCAGACCTATGGACACATACAGACTGAAAGTGAGAGAATGAAAAACATATTCCATGCAATGGAAATCAAAAGAAAGCTGGAGTAGCAATTCTCATATCAGACAAAATAGACTTTAAAATAAAGACTATTACAAGAGACAAAGAAGGACACTACATAATGATCAAGGGGTCAATCCAAGAAGAAAATATAACAATTATAAATATTTATGCACCCAACATAGGAGCACCTCAATACATAAGGCAAATGCTAACAGCCATAAAAGGGGAAATTGACAGTAACACAATAACAGTAGGGGACTTTAACACCCCACTTTCACCAATGGACAGCTCATCCAAAATGAAAATAAATAAGGAAACACAAGCTTTAAATGACACATTAAACAAGATGGACTTAACTGATATTTATAGGACATTCCATCCCAAACCAACAGAATACACTTTCTTCTCAAGTGCTCATGGAACATTCTCCAGGATAGATCGTATCTTGGGTCACAAATCAAGCCTCATAAATTTACAAAAATTGAAATCGTATCAAGTATCTTTTCCGACCACTACGCTGTGAGACTAGATATCAATTACAGGAGAAAATCTGAAAAAATACAAACGCATGGAGGCTAAACAATATGCTACTAAATAACCAAGAGATCACTGAAGAAATCAAAGAGGAAATCAAAAAATACCTAGAAACAAATGACAATAAAAACACGACGACCCAAAACCTATGGGATACAGCAAAAGCAGTTCTAAGACAGAAGTTCATAGCAATACAATCCTACCTCAAGAAACAAGAAACATCTCAAATCAACAATCTAACCTTACACCTAAAGCAATTAGAGAAAGAAGAACAAAAAACCCCCAAAGTTAGCAGAAGGAAAGAAATCATAAAAATCAGATCAGAAATAAATGAAAAAGAAATGAAGGAAACGACAGCAAAGACCAATAAAACTAAACGCTGGTTCTTTGAGAAGATAAACAACACTGATAAACCATTAGCCAGACTCATCAAGAAAAAAAGAAGACTCAAATCAACAGAATTAGAAATGAAAAAGGAGACGTTAACAACTGACACTGCATAAATACAAAGGATCATGAGAGATTACAAGCAGCTATATGCCAATAAAATGGACAACCTGGAAGAAATGGACAAATTCTTAGAAAAGCACAACCTTCCGAACTGAACCAGGAAGAAATGGAAAATATAAACAGACCAATCACAAGCACTGAAATTGAGACTGTGATTAAAAATCTTCCAACAAACAAAAGCCCAGGACCAGATGGCTTCACAGGCAAATTCTATCAAAGATTTAGAGAAGAGCTAACACCTATCCTCCTCAAACTCTTCCAAAATATAGCAGAGGGAGGAACACTCCCAAACTCATTCTATGAGGCCACCATCACCCTGACACCAAAACCAGACAAAGATGTCACAAAGAAAGAAAACTACAGGCCAATATCACTGATGAACATAGATGCAAAAATCCTCAACAAAATACTAGCAAACAGAATCCAGCAGCACATTAAAAGGATCATACACCATGATCAAGTGGGTTTTATCCCAGGAATGCAAGGATTCTTCAATGTACACAAATCAATCAATGTGATACACCATATTAAAAAAGTGAAGGAGAAAAACCATATGATCATCTCAATAGATGCAGAAAAAGCTTTTGACAAAATTCAACGTCTATTTATGATAAAAACTCTCCAGATAGTAGGCATAGAGGGAACTTACCTCAACATAATAAAGGCCATGTATGACAAACCCACAGCCAACCTCATTCTCAATGGTGAAAAACTGAAACCATTTCCACTAAGATCAGCAACAAGACAAGGTTGCCCACTCTCACCACTGTTATTCAACATAGTTCTGGAAGTTTTAGCCACAGCAATCAGAGATGAAAAAGAAATAAAAGGAATCCAAATTGGAAAAGAAGAAGTAAAACTGTTACTGTTTGCAGATGACATGATACTACACATAGAGAATCCTAAAGATGCTACTAGAAAACTACTAGAGCTAATCAATGAATTTGGTAAAGTAGCAGGATACAAGATTAATGCACAAATATCTCTTGCATTCCTATACACTAATGATGAAAAATCTGAAAGAGAAGTTAAGGAAACACTCCCATTTCCCATTGCAACACAAAGAATAAAATACCTAGGAATAAACCTACCTAGGTTTGTAGGAGACAAAAGACCTACATGCAGAAAACTGTAAGACACTGATGAAAGAAATTAAAGATGATACAAACAGATGGAGAGATATACCATGTTCTTGGACCGGAAGAATTAACATTGTGAAAATGACTATACTACCCAAAGCAATCTACAGATTAAGTGCAATCCCTATCAAACCACCAATGGCATTTTTCACAGAACTAGAACAAAAAATTTCACAATTTGTATGGAAACACAAAAGACCCCGAATAGCCAAAGCAATCTTGAGAAAGAAAAACGGAGCTGGAGGAATCTGGCTCCTTGACTTCAGACTATACTACAAAGCTACAATAATCAAGACAGTATGGTACTGGCACAAAAACAGAAATATAGATCAATGGAACAGGATAGAAAGCCCAGAGATAAACCCATGCACATATGGTCACCTTATCTTTGATAAAGGAGGCAAGAATATACAGTGGAGAAAAGACAGCCTCTTCAATAACTGGTGCTGGGAAAACTGGACAGCTACATGTAAAAGAATGAAATTAGAACACTCCCTAACACCACACACAAAAATAAGCTCAAAATGGAGTAAAGACCTAAGTGTAAGGCCAGACACTATAAAACTCTTAGAGGAAAACAAAGGCAGAAGACTCTGGGACATAAATCACAGCAAGATCCTTTTTGACCCACCTCCTAGAGTAATGGAAATAAAAACAAAAATAAACAAATGGGACCTAATGAAACTTCAAAGCTTTTGCACAGCAAAGGAAAACCATAGCCAAGATGAAAAGACAACCCTCAGAATGGGAGAAAACATTTGCAAATGAAGCAACTGACAAAGGATTAATCTCCAAAATTTACAAGCAGCTCATGCAGCTCAATATCAAAAAAACAAACAATCCAATCCAATCCACAAATGGGCAAAAGACCTAAATAGACATTTCTCCGAAGAAGATATACAGATTGCCAACAAACATAAGAAAGGATGCTCAACATCACTAATCATTAGAGAAATGCAAATCAAAACTACAATGAGGTATCACTTCACACCAGTCAGAATGGCCATCATCCAAAAATCTACAAACAATAAATGCTGGAGAGGGTGTGGCAAAAATGGAACCCTCTTGCACTGTTGGTGGGAATGTAAATTGATACAGCCACTATGGAGGACAGTATGGAGGTTCCTTAAAAAACTAAAAATAGAACTACCACATGACCCAGCAATCCCACTACTGGGCATATACCCTGAGAAAACCATAATTCAAAAAGAGTCATGTACCAAAATGTTCACTGCAGCTCTATTTACAATAGCCAGGACATGGAAGCAACCTAAGTGTCCATCGAAAGATGAATGGACAGAGAAGATGTGGCACATATATACAATGGAATATTACTCAGCCATAAAAAGAAATGAAATTGAGTTATTTGTAGTGAGGTGGATGTACCTAGAGTCTGTCATACAGAGTGAAGTAAGTCAGAAAGAGAAAAACAAATACCATATGCTAACACACATATATGGAATCTAAAAAAAAAGAAAAAGGTTCTGAAGAACCTAGGGGCCGGACAGGAATAAAGACGCAGACGTAGACAATGGACTTGAGGACACAGAGGGGGAAAGGTAATAAGAGACGAAGTGAGAGAGTGGCACTGACATATATACACTACCAAATGTAAAACAGCTACTGGGAAGCAGCTGCATAGCACAGGGAGATCAGCTCTGTGCTTTGTGACCACCTAGAGGGGTGGGATAGGGAGGGTGGGAGGGAGGGAGACACAAGAGGGAAGAGATATGGGGACATAGGTATATGTATAACTGATTTACTTTGTTATAAAGCGGAAACCAACACACCATTGTAAAGCAATTATACTCCAGTAAAGATGTTAAAAAAAAAATTGAGAGTCGATACCTACTTCATACCATACACAAAAAAGAAGGATGGATCTCAGACCTAAAAATATTTATGAATGGCCAAAAAGTACATGAAAAAGTGGTCACTCATTAGTGATCAGGGCGATGTAAATTAAAACGATAATAAGATAGTACTATACAGCCATTAAAAAGGCTAAAATTAAAGACTGACAACATCAAATGTTATAAAGGATATGGAGTAACTAGAATGCTCACATTGCTGGTGGGAGTATAAACGGTAGAACTATTTTGGAAATTAATCTGGAAGTTTCTCATAAAGTTAGAAAATGCCTACCTGCTATTCCACTTCTAAGTATTTGTCTAAAAGAAATGAAAACATATATCCACAAAGACTTTTACACAATTATCCAGAGTAGCTTTATTCATAATGGCCCCAAACTGGAAACAATGAAATATCAATCACTAGAAGAACAGATAAGTAAAATGTGATGCATTCATGAAAACGGAATACTATTCAGCAATAAAAAGGAACAAATTACTGATACATACGATGACACTGATGAACCTGAAAATCATTATATCAAACAAAAAAGTGCCAAACATAAAAGAATACATTCTCTGTGACTCTGTTCTAATGGGCAAAACTAATCTATGGTGAAGAAAATCAGAGCAGTGGTTACATCTGGATACAGGGGGGGACAAATGACCAGGGAGGGGCAAAAGATAACTTTTTGGTGTGATGAGAATGTTTATGTCTTGATAGGAGTGTAGGTCGAATGGAGCGGCATTTGTCAAAACTTACTGAACTGAACACTTAAGATCTGTGCATTTCACTATATCTAAAATATATCTCTAGTTTAAAAACAAATATATATAGTGAGAGTTAAAGGGAAAATTAAGTTATATATAACATATGCTTTATATATTGTGTTTCAGAAACATGGGAAGTTCAAACCAAAGTAATTTTAATAGTAATAACAACAGGAGAAGCAACAAGGGAGGCGCTCACACTGGAGTGCTCATTACCTACTGAGCTGCGTGCTCAGTGCTTTATATAGCTCAGCTCATCCTAGCAGCATTCCTCTGCAGGTAGACAGCACTGTATCTCCATTTTACAGAAGAAACTGAACATTAACATGTGACTTTCCCAAGGTCACAAAGCCAGTTAAGAAGTGGAGAAGAACAGTAAATGGTATATAGTAAGTACTGAATATGTTAACTGAATGAGTAATACACATAAACAGAAATTCCCCAGGACTTCATAGCAATGAATTTCAATTTAGTAGGTCTCGATCAGTAGCTTAAAAATGAAATAGAACAGAATTGAAAACATTGTAGAGCACAAAATGTTGTGAGTACTATTTCAAGAAACTTTTCTTCTGGCATAAGAATATAGGTGTGTGTATATCTGTGTGTGTGTGTGTACACATGTTGGTGTGTCCCTTGGGTCACAATGCAAAGTCTATTTTTTACTATGTGTCCCTGCCAAAAACGTTTGAAAAACAGTAGAATAGAATGAAGAACCTAAGAAGTATGACTCCTGAATCTATAATTTTAAACAGTTTAAGCTATAATAAACATGTGAATTCTAACAGAAGTAATAAGGAATCAGGATTAGTATTTTAAACTAATGAATGTTATAAAAGTCTACAGACCAGGAGAAGTTTGGCCTAACATCAAATATACAAAATGTAAAAAAAAAAAGTTTGTGTTACCAGGGTTAGACAATCAAAAATAGCACTGGAGAAGCCTGAGAAAATTTTCTGGATGTATGGCTGATTCACAGGGGCACATGCTTTGAATGCTTATATTGAATACTTAATGTTTGCTGGGTACTATATATGCTAAGTGATGTGGGTAATGTTAGGGGGATACAGATTTGACTAAACTGCTGCTCTCAAGGAGCTTAAAATTTGCCAGACAAGTTTAAGGCCTGAGAGCAGAAAAAAACAAGCTGCTTCTGCGTATTTAAATGTATTCTAAACAATACCATTAATGTTTAGAGGAACACCAAGTACAATTTGTTTGATCAGAACTTTCTACGACTCAGCCCTTACACTCGTAAGGAATAGGAAGGAAAAGGCCAACCCTGGAAGTGGGTGGGTTCTGGCAGATAAATGGGACTATTAGCAATTTAATGAATCACAGGAAACACCATGAGGTTGAGGGGGCACAATCCAAAAACTGTCTCTGAAGTGTTACAGAAGGAGACCCAGACCGCAGACTATAACTGTGTGATACTTTAAGTGACTATGAACTTGAAAATCATCTTTATTAGAGATGTGCTCTGGCTCTTTTACTCACTATGTATTAACAGACAGTGTAGAAACTAACTTCAGTGTTAAAATACTAAAAAAAGAGCTTACTAAATAAGATGAGAAAGGGTGTCTTCTTCCTCTGGTTAGGGGATTTGGAGGAGGGAGGATTTGAAGCTGTATAATTGTTGGATATAGGTCTTAACTCTAAAAATTTGTTTGAAGTAAGATTCTTAAATTACAAACACAGACTGATACTACAAGGAAGCACGGCAAGAAACAAGCTGCTTAAACGTAAGGCCTTGGGAAAAGGGTTCTTACTTGGCTGAGAAGTAAAAGTGTTCACAATTAAAAGTGTCCCAAGTGGGCTTCCCTGGTGGCGCAGTGGTTGGGAGTCTGCCTGCCAATGCAGGGGACACGGGTTCGAGCCCTGGTCTGGGAAGATCCCACATGCTGCGGAGTGACTAGGCCCGTGAGCCACAATTGCTGAGCCTGTGCGTCTGGAGCCTGTGCTCTGCAACAAGAGAGGCCCACGCACCGCGATGAAGAGTGGCCCCCACTTGCCGCAACTAGAGAAAGCCCTTGCACAGAAACAAAGACCCAACACAGCAATCAATCAATCAATCAATCAAATTTTTAAAAAAATGCTGAATTATCTTAAAAAAAAAATGTCCCAAGTAAACAGGAATAAGAAGCTTTTGGGGGAGAAGAGGGTCAAGGGGAGTGTAGAGAGGGAAGAATGAAAAAAGGGGACCAGTATGGTTTGAGAACCACAACGCAGTGAGAATAAGACATCAGGGCAGGCAAACGGAAGCAAGGACAATGCTAATTATACATCCTAACAAGCTCCATGGCACAAGTCAGAGGATGGGAAGATGGCAATTTCTATTGTCACTGCAGCCTTATGTAGAGGGAGGTAGCTAGCTATTCAGTTTCAACCAGCAGTCATACAGGTGGCTTGGGACTCCAGTCGGGGAAGGATCCCTTTTCTTTAGAGAACAGAATGGGGAGAGGGGTAAAAAAGTCAAGACTGAAAAGTAAAAGGTGGGTTGTAAGTGCATTATAGGGTGTTTAATGATCATTTAAAATGTGAACTGGTAATGTTCATCACTACAGTAAAGCACTGAATATATGGTGAAACTGAGCATGTGAAAGTTGATCACTGCTACTATTAATTCCAAGTAATTCCAACCCAAGAATGCCTTCATCTTCATGATAACAGTCCACTGAAGGGGATTAGAATATGCCTGGATCAGAAGAATGGGAGATCTTTGTTTGGAGATATATGAGCCCTTCCTTTTTATTTTAAAAAGGGGTGATACCATTAGGAAACTTTAAATGTCACCAAAGACAAGAATGGGATAACCTAGACCCTTTCCCCATTTCAATCCCATAAGGAACAGGAAAACTGGCTCTATTCTAAACCTCTAAGACTTTGTTTTAGCACTCTTTTCCTTTAATGATTTCTAGGTCTGCTGTGTAGATGATAGTCATTCGTCCCACTGATGAAAGATACTGTCAGGAAGGGAAGGACAAGAGACTGAAAGGAAGATTTTAAAGAGAAAAGAACTCAGAGCTATCAATTTGGAAAGCAGAGAAATGGGGGATAATGAAGATTTTGTGAAAGCCAAAAACAAAAACACTGGAGAAACGGGGGGATAAAGAAATATATTCTGAAAGATAGAGAAAGGACCTGTAATGTAGACAGATGCCCACAGGGGTCCTTAGCTGAAAAGTGTGGGGAACAATATGTTTGGTAAATATATCTAGATAGATGAAGAAAGATAAGCAACACTGTACTCTTAAAAAGTACTAACTATTTTCTCTGATGCTCTCAAAACTCTCCTTACTAACCTCTTAGGGAATGCAGATTTCAACTTGATAGGAAAGGACACTGAAGTAAAATGTCAGTTGATTTTTTTGTTTTTTAGTTGAATACAGATACATAGTGAAAAAAGGTGCATATCCTAATTATTTGTTATCCATTACTAAAAATATGGAAACAAACACAAAGCAATAATTTCCTGTCTGAAGAACAAATTGTTCTTTCTTAGTACAGGGGTGAGATATAAATAATGTCACTGAGTGGGAATTATCAGCAATAGTAAAATTATGAAACTTATCAACTGAAAAAAAATGCACAATGTGAGAGTTGTGAGTTAAGTTTTATTTGGGGCAAACTGAGGACTACAGCCTGGGAGACAGCCTCTCACATAGCTCTGAGGAAATGCTCCGAAGAGGTAAGTGGGAAGGTCATATATATATATTTTGGTGAAGGGGAATACGTGCAATCAAGCACACATTTTGGCAGAAGGTTGCTGCTAGTGACAGAGGAGCAGATGTCTCTGTTACTGATTTCAGTGCTTTTCTAGATATGAGAAAATGCAAGAAATTGGGCTTGTAAAATTTTCTCCTGAAAATATCTACCTGAAGGCCTGTTCTGCCAGTTTCTTCCAGAGTACAGACTGCCTCATTCCTGAGCTCTGCCCTGAACTCCTTTCAGGGTGTGTTGAAGGTCAGCAACTTCAGTGGCGAGTGACTTCATTCTTGTAGAACCAGATGGCAAGTGACAAGTTTTAGTTGGCAAACTATATTACTATAGGTAAGCCTCTCTTCTAAAAAACATGAATTAATAAATGGCAACCTATTTTTTTTTTGGCCTTTGTTCTTGCATTTATTTAATTTTTTTTAAACATCTTTATTGGAGTATAATTGCTTTACAATGTTGTGTTAGTTTCTGCTGTATAACAAATTGAATCAGCTATACATATACACATATCCCCATAATCCCTCCCTCTTGTGCCTCCCTCCCACCCTCCCTATCCCACCCCTCTAGGTGGACACAAAGCACCGAGCTGATCTCCCTGTGCTATGCGGCTGCTTCCCACTAGCTATCTATTTTACATATGGTAGTGTATATATGTCAACACTACTCTCTCACTTCGTCCTAGCTTACCCTTCCCCCTCCCTGTGTCCTCAAGTCCATTCTCTACGTCTGTGTCTTTATTCCTGTCCTGCCCCTAGGTTCTTCAGAAACTTTTTTTTTTCTTTAGATTCCATATATATGTGTTAGCATACAGTATTTGTTTTTCTCTTTCTGACTTACTTCACTCTGTATGACAGACTCTAGGTACATCCACCTCACTACAAATAACTCAATTTCGTTTCTTTTTATGGCTGAGTAATATTCCATTGTATATATGTGCCACATCTTCTTTATCCATTCATCTGTTGATGGACACTTAGGTTGCTTCCATGTCCTGGCTATAGTAAACAGTGCTGCAATGAACACTGTGGTACATGTCTCTTTGAATTATGGTTTTCTCACGGTATAATGGCAACCTATTTTTTGAGGCTTGAATACATTCAATTTAAACTTAAAGGGCCTTAACTTACTCTCTTGGATGACAAATATTTCTGAAGAGCTTACCAGGTTCTAGATATCTGGGATGCAATGCAGCAAGATAAACAAAGTACCTGCCCCTCATGAAGCTTATATTTACTGAAAAAAAGAAATATGAAATATAAAGAGAGATGAAAATATATAATCTGTGAAGCGTATCAGCACAACAGACAAATTATTACTAATCTAGTGCAAAGAAAAAGAGAAATCACGTTAAGTATGATTCAACTGTACAAAAATTTACTAGGTATGCTTATATGAGAAGTTCTATACATGAAGTTTCAAATCAGTAAGAAGAAACTTCTGAATTAAATAATAACACTATCTCTTACTCATTTCTACCAATGAATTCAGTGTTTTGTTGAACAGACAACATGTTAGGTATTGAATTAAATTAAAAAAATTTTTTGGAACTTATGCATATTTTAGCACTCATTGGGTGAAGTTGAGTTTTGAGGCAGAAAATACTTTTTGTTGTTGCTGTTTTTTTTTTAAATAAATTTATTTATTTTTGGCTGCGTTGGGTCTTCGTTGCTGCGTGTGGGCTTTCTCTAGTTGCGTCAAGCAGGGGCTACTCTTCGTTGTGGTGAGTGGGCTTCTCACTGCGGTGGCTTCTCTTGTTGTGGAGCACGGGCTCTAGGCACGTGGGGTTCAGTAGTTGTGGCGCATGGGCTCAGCAGTTTTGGTTCGCAAGCTCTAGAGCGTAGGCTCAGTAGTTGTGGTGCATGGACTTAGTTGCTCCACAGCATGTGGGATCTTCCCGGACCAGGGCACGAACCCCAGTCCCCTGCATGGGCAGGCGGATTCTTAACCACTGTGCCACCACGGAAGCCCCTTGTTGTTAAATGATGAAATATTATGAACTACATACATGAAACTGAAGACAAGAAAAATACTTTGAAGGGCTGTAGGTCTCTTGCTATGATATTAAAATTTCCTAAAATTTTAATCGTGTGGCTTCTCATACATATGTTGTCAGCTTTACTTAATTTGAGTCCATGACCTGTGAAAGAATCTACTCTGGAAGAATAACTTTTAGGTATCCTGCACAAAGGCAGAATTTGAAAATTAGTCAGAAATTTAGTCTGCCGTTTTGGGGAGAAAATCAGGGGTATAGAGGTAGCAAGCTCATGCTTTCCCTAGGCATGCTATACTTGTCTCTACTCCCTTAACTATATATTCGAATTAACACAGACTTCTGTGAGAAGTATAAACTATCTAGAAGATCGTTAAAAAGTAAATGTTGTTGTTAACTCCTTGCCATCCCATTGCTCACACTATATTTCTTACAAATATAATTTTTATTTTAATTTCATCATTAGTGAATGACTATTTTCTTATAAAATTTTAATTCCATAGATAAAGCTGAAGTCCTTCCTAAACATAACCCAATCTCTCTTTCTTTTCCAAAGGTTCTTAGTATGATGGGCATCCTTCCAGACCTTTTCCAAGCACAGATATGTGTGTAGGGGTGTGTGTGTGTGTGTGTGTGTGTGTGTGTGTGTGTAATTACAGAGATATTATTTTCTGTAAAACTGTTCTGCAACTTGTTTTCACTTACTGTGTCTTAGAGAACTTTCTAAGTCAGTAAGTACATAGCTTTTTTTCCTCTTTAAAAAAAAAGCAATTGCGGGCTTCCCTGGTGGCGCAGTGGTTGAGAGTCTGCCTGCCAATGCAGGGGACACGGGTTCGAGCCCTGGTCTGGGAAGATCCCACATGCCGCGGAGCAACTGGGCCCGTGAGCCACAACTACTGAGCCTGCGCGTCTGGAGCCTGTGCCCCGCAACGGGAGGGGCCGCGATAGTGAAAGGCCCGCGCACCGCGATGAAGAGCGGTCCCCGCACCGCGATGAAGAGTGGCCCCCACTTGCCGCAACTAGAGGAAGCCCTCGCACGAACCGAAGACCCAACACAGCCAAAAATAAATAAATAAATAAATAAAGTAGCTATTAAAAAAAAAAAGCAATTGCATAATATTCCATAATAAGGATGTACCAGTTACACACCTATACTTTACTGATGGATATTTTAGGCTGTTTATAGTTTTCAAATACTATATTAAACAATACTGCAATGAGCATCCTTGTGCAGATACAAGAATAGTTTGGTGGAATAGATTTACTGCTGTGCTTTTCTAAGGAAATAATTTCCTATATAATAAAATTCTCAGCTTGATTCTATAAATGCTCCTCTTCCATAAAGATTTTCAGTGAACACACAAGATGGTTTCCTCCTATTCTTTCAAGTTACTCCTACAACTGGCTGAACTGAAACACTAAACGGTGGACCACAGGCTTTAACTTCAGAAGCAACCTCTTTGTCTTTGTTTCTTTTCTCTTTATGGGGGCAACTAGAAATAACCTCTGATTAATCCCAAATCACAAGGCTAACACATGCAAGGAAGACACAATAAGAGGAAGTCAAAATAACAGGAATAAGCTGTTTCCCTTTTTTATTTGTTTTAGTTTCAGGCTGAAAAATGCAATGAAATTCCCCACTGCAGTACTCTTTTCTGAAGCTTTCCCCAACTGCTAGAGAACTGTATATTCTCTAAATAGGTAGCATTTTACAATCTGAATTCCCCCTTTCTTTCCTCAAAGACATAAGAAAAACAGCCCACAGGAAGATGCCAGTTAAATAATAAATGTGCTTATTTTTCTGGCACCTTTATTCTTAAACCCCCTAAATGCCACAATTAGTAATGTACATGATGACATGTGATAAAAAGCTATGTCTTATTTTTTCATTTACTATTATCTTAGAGAATAGCAAATAGCTGATCAGACAATTACTGTGTTCACTGTTATATGAGGCCCAATGTTTTTCTGAATGCAACAAAGATACTTAATTACTTAAGAATGTAGTCTTCTTTTTTACAGATACCCAATTTATAAACATCCCATACATATGACCAGCCTTTCCTGCTTCTTTTGGCTCTTTTGTGCCAGAGTACCCTACCACCAAACCTGGTACTTTCCTTTCACTAATTTCATTCCCTTCCCAGGGCAGACCATTTTGGGAGCTCCTACCATTCTCAAGGGAACCAAGTCAAGGGGCAGGAAGGAAGAGGCTTTGTGAAATGTATTTCTGGCTTCACCAGTTAAAACTTAATACTGTTTCTTTTTTCTTTTACTGTGCACACTGTTCTGTGCCTTATTTTTTAACTTACTATACGTTGGAGAATGTTATACATAAAGATCTAGCTCTCATAAAGATCTTCTCTTTAAAGGTTGCATACTATTCTACTGTACAATATATCATAATTTACTGACCAGAACCATAATACGTAAGTTGTTTTCGGCATTTTGCTATGACAATGCTGCAATAAATATCCTTACACTTACACTTTATTGTATATGTCTAAGTACATCTATAGCAAAAATTTCTAGATGTGGATCATGAAACTAGGTTAGTGGGGGTCACAGTCAGCATTTAAAGAAAAATAAAATACAAAAGAAAATAGTGTAGTATAACATGGTATAGTGTAAATATCATACATAGTATAATAAAACATACAGTGTACATTTTAGTGAAATTTTTGTTTTAGCTAATATATGTATGTGGGTGTGTTCGTGTGTCCTGGATTGTGGCAAAATGGTGAAATGTATTTAATAAAACATTTGGAGGATGTGGGGAAGGCGCCCCCACTAACCTGACAGTCGAGTCACGGAATTGCCTGGGTCTGCCTCTCCGTTCAACGAGCCGATATGTCCTCTCCATGACCTCCTCCAGCTGGATTTTAGCTTGGACAAACCACTCTCCCCACCCCACTGTTGGTCCACCACTGGAAAGAATAATTACTGTGGGGCTGACAGAGTCTCGGTGCTCTGGCCGGGTGTCAGGCCTGTGCCTCTGAGGTGGGAGAGCTGAGTTCAGGACATTGATCCACCAGAGACCTCCTGGCTCCACATAATATCAAACGGAGAAAGCTCTCCCCGAGATCTCCATCTCAACGCTAAGACCCAGCTCCACTCAACAACAAGCAAGCTCCAGTGCTGGACACCCTATGCCAAACAACTAGCAAGACAGAAACACACCACCAACCATTAGCAGAGAGGCTGCCTAAAATCATAATAAGGTCACAGACACCCCAAAACACACCACTGGACGTGGTCATGCATACCAGAAAGACAAGATCCAGCCTCATCCACCAGAACACAGGCACTAGTCCCCTCCACCAGGAAGCCTACACAACCCACTGAACCAGCCTTACCCACTGGGGGCAGACACCAAAAACAACGGGAACTATGAACTTGCAGCCTGTGAAAAGGAGACCACAAACACAGTAAGTTAGGCAAAATGAGAAGACAGAGAAACACACAGCAGCTGAAGGAGCAAGGTAAAAACCCACCAGACCAAAAAAATGAAGAGGAAATAGGCAGTCTACCTGAAAAAGAATTCAGAGTAATGATAGTAAAGATGATCCAAAATCCAGGAAAGAGAATGGGGAAAATACATGAAACATTTAACAAGGACCTAGAAGAACTAAAGAGCAAACCATCAATGATGAACAACACAATAAATGAAATTAAAAATTCTCTAGGAGGAATCAATAGCAGAATAACTGAGGCAGAAGAACGAATAAGTGACCTGGAAGATAAAATAGTGGAAATAACTACTGCAGAGCAGAATAAAGAAAAAAGAATGGTAAGAATTGAGGACAGTCTCAGAGACCTCTGGAACAACATTAAACGCACCAACATTCGAAATACAGGGGTCCCAGAAGGAGAAGAGAAAAAGAAAGGGACTGAGAAAATATTTGAAGAAATTATAGTTGAAAACTTCCCTAATATGAGAAAGGAAATAGTCAATCAAGTCCAGGAAGCGCAGAGAGTAACATACAGGATAAATCCAAGGAGAAACACGCCAAAACATATATTAATCAAACTACCAAAAATTAAATACACAGAAAAAATATTAAAAGCGGCAAGGGAAAAGCAACAAATAACGTACAAGGGAATCCCCATAAGGTTAACAGCTGATCTTTCAGCAGAAATTCTGCAAGCCAGAAGGGAGTGGCAGGACATATTTAAAGGGATGAAAGGGAAAAACCTATAACCAAGATTACTCTACCCACAAGGATCTCATTTAGATTCGAAGGAGAAATTAAAACCTTTACTGACAAGCAAAAGCTAAGAGAATTCAGCCCCACCAAACCAGCTTTACAAAAAATGCTAGAGGAACTTCTCTAGGCAGGAAACACAAGAGAAGGAAAAGACCTACAATAACAAACCCAAAACAATTAAGAAAATGGGAATAGGAACATACATATCGATAATTACCTTAAATGTAAATGGATTAAAGGCTCCCACCAAAAGACATAGACTGGCTGAATGGATACAAAAACAAGACCTGTATATATGCTGCCTACAGGAGACCCATTTCAGACCTAGGGACACATACAGACTGAAAGTGAGGGGATGGAAAAAGATATTCCATGCAACAGAAATCAAAAGAAAGCTGGAGTAGCAATTCTCATATCAGACAAAATAGACTTTAAAATAAAGACTAATACCAGAGAAAAAGAAGGACACTACATAATGATCAAGGGATCAATCCAAGAAGAAGATATAACAATTGTAAATATTTATGCACCCAACAAAGGAGCACCTCAATACATAAGGCAAATGCTAACAGCCATAAAAGGGGAAATAGACAGAAACACAATCATAGTGGGGGACTTTAACACCCCACTTTCACCAATGGACAGCTCATCCAAAACGAAAATAAATAAGGAAACACAACCTTTAAATGATACATTAAACAAGATGGACTTAATTGATATTTATAGGACATTCCATCCCAAACCAACAGAATACACTTTCTTCTCAAGTGCTCATGGAACATTCTCCAGGATAGATCATATCTTGGGTCACAAATCAAGCCTTCATAAATTTAAGAAAATTGAAATCGTATCAAGTATCTTTTCTGACCACTACGCTGTGAGACTAGATATCAATAACAGGAAAAAAATGTGTAAAAAATACAAACACATGGAGGCTAAACAATACACTACTTAATAACCAAGAGATCACTGAAGAAATCAAAGAGGAAATCAAAAAATACCTAGAAACAAATGACAATAAAAACACAACTACCCAAAACCTATGGGATACAGCAAAAGCAGTTCTAAGACAGAAGTTTATAGCAATACAATCCTACCTCAAGAAACAAGAAACATCTCAAATCAACAACCTAACCTTACACCTAAAGCAATTAGAGAAAGAAGAACAAAAAAACCCCAAAGTTAGCAGAAGGAAAGAAATCATAAAAATCAGATCAGTAATAAATGAAAAAGAAATGAAGGAAACGATAGCAAAGATCAGTACAGCTAAAAGTTGGTTCTTTGAAAAGATAAACAAAATCGATAAACCATTAGCCAGACTTATCAAGAAAAAAAGGGAGAAGAATCAAATCAACAGAATTAGAAATGAAAAAGGAGAAGTAACAACTGACACTGCAGAAATGCAAGGGATCATGAGAGATTACTACAAGCAACTACATGCCAATAAAATGGACAACCTGGAAGAAATGGACAAATTCTTAGAAAAGCATAACTTTCCAAGACTGAACCAGGAAGAAATAGAAAATATAAACGGACCAATCACAAGCACTGAAATTGAGACTGTGATTAAAAATCTTCCAACAAACAAATGCCCAGGACCAGATGGCTTCACAGGCAAATTCTATCAAAGATTTAGAGAAGAGCTAACACCTATCCTCCTCAAACTCTTCCAAAATATAGCAGAGGGAGGAATACTCCTGCACTCATTCTACGAGGCCACCATCACCCTGACACCAAAACCAGACAAAGATGTCACAAAGAAAGAAAACTACAGGCCAGTATCACTGATGAACACAGACGCAAAAATCCTCAACAAAATACTAGCAAAGAGAATCCAGCAGCACATTAAACGAATCATACACCATGATCAAGTGTGGTTTATCCCAGGAATGCAAGGATTCTTTAATATATGCAAATCAATCTATGTGATACACAATATTAACAAATTGAAGGAGAAAAACCATGTGATCATCTCAATAGATGCAGAAAAAGCTTTTGACAAAATTCAACACCCATTTATGATAAAAAACACTCCAGTAAATAGGCATAGAGGGAAGTTACCTCAACATAAATAAAGGCCATATATGACAAACCCACAGCCAACATTGTTCTCAATGGTGAAAAACTGAAACCATTTCCTCTAAGATCAGGAATAAGATAAGGGTGTCCACTCTCACCACTATTATTCAACATAGTTTTGGAAGTTTTAGCCTCAGCAATCAGAGAAGAAAAAGAAATAAAAGGGATCCAAATCGGAAAAGACGAAGTAAAGCTGTCACTGTTTGCAGATGACATGATACTATACAAAGAGAAATCTCTTGCATTCCTATACACTAATGATGAAAAATCTGAAAGAGAAATTAAGGAAACACTCCCATTTACCACTGCAACAAAAAGAATCAAATACCTAGGAATAAACTTACCTAAGGAGACAAAAGACCTGTATGCAGAAAACTATAAGACACTGATGAAAGAAAGTAAAGATGATACCAACAGATGGAGACATGTACCATGTTCTTGGATTGGAAGAATCAACATTGTGATAATGACTATACCACCCAAAGCAGTCTACAGATTCAGTGCAATCCCTAGGCATTTTTCACAGAACTAGAACAAAAAATTTCAAAGTTTGTATGGAAACACATAAGACCCCAAATAGCCAAAGCAATCTTGAGAAAGAAAAACGGAGCTGGAGGAATCTGGCTCCTTGACTTCAGACTATACTACAAAGCTACAGTAATCAAGACAGTATGGTACTGGCACAAAAACAGAAGTATAGATCAATGGAACAGGATAGAAAGCCCAGAGGTAAACCCACGCACATATGGTCACCTTATCTTTGATAAAGGAGGCAAGAATACACAGTGGAGAAAAGACAGTCTCTTCAATAAGTGGTGCTGGGAAAACTGGACAGCTACATGTAAAAGAATGAAATTAGAACACTCCCTAACACCACACACAAAAATAAGCTGAAAATGGATTAAAGACCTAAGTGTAAGGCCAGACACTATAAAACTCTTAGAGGAAAACACAGGCAGAACACTCTGTGACATAAATCACAGCAAGATCCTTTTTGACCCACCTCCTAGAGAAATGGAAATAAAAACAAAAATAAACAAATGGGACCTAATGAAACTTAAAAGCTTTTGCACAGCAAAGGAAACCATAGCCAAGATGAAAAGACAACCCTCAGAATGGGAGAAAACATTTGCAAATGAAGCAACTGACAAAGGATTAATCTCCAAAATTTACAAGCAGTTCATGCAGCTCCATGTCAAAAAAAACAATCTAATCCAAAAATGGGCAGAAGACCTAAATAGACATTTCTCCAAAGAAGATATACAGATTGCCAACAAACACATGAAAGGATGCTCAACATCACTAATCATTAGAGAAATGCAAATCAAAAGCACAATGAGGTATCACCTCACACCAGTCAGAATGGCTATCATCCAAAAATCTACAAACAAGAAATGCTGGAGAGGGTGTGGAGAAAAGGTGTACTGTTGGTGGGAATGTAAATTGATACAGCCACTATGGAGAACAGTATGGAGGTTCCTTAGAAAACTAAAAATAGAACTACCAAACGACCCAGCAATCCCTCTACTGGGCATATACCCTGAGAAAACCATAATTTGAAAAGAGTGATGTACCACAATGTTCACTGCAGCTCTATTTACAATAGCCAGGACATGGAAGCAACCTAAGTGTCCATCGAAAGTTGAATGGATAGAGAAGATGTGGCACATATATACAATGGAATATTACTCAGCCATAAAAAGAAACGAAATTGAGTTATTTGTAGTGAGGTGGATGGACCTAGAGACTGTCATACAGAGTGAAGTAAGTCAGAGAGAGAAAAACAAATACCATATGCTACAACATATATATGGAATCTTAAAAAAAAAAAGTTTCTGAAGAACCTAGGGGCAGGACAGGAATAAAGATGCAGATGTAGACAATGGACTTGAGGACATGGGGAGGGGGAAGGGTAAGCTGGGACGAACTGAGAGATTGCCATGGACTTATATATACTACCAAGGGTAAAACAGACAGCTACTGGGAAGCAGCTGCATAGCACAGGGAGATCAGCTCGGTGCTTTGTGACCACCTAGAGGGGTGGGATAGGGAGGGTGGGAGGGAGACGCAAGAGAGAGTAGACATGGGGCTATATGTATATGTATAGCTGATTCACTTTGTTATAAAGCAGAAACTAACATACCATTGTAAAGGAATTATACTCCAATAAAGATGTTAAAAAAAAATGAAAGAGTCCAATAAAGATGTTAAAAAAAAAAGTTTGAAAGACAGCTCTTTAGACTCTGGTATGATATCTTTATCGCAGCCTTCTTTTTCCTCCCCCTAAACTCTGTGATCTTTTTATTGGATAACTTGGTAACTTAGGTTTTTCAGACAGAGACAATTCAGTTATTTAGACTGGGTTGGAAAAGTATAATATTAACAATATCAGGAACAACAAAAAAGGAAGAATTCAACTATGGTTCTATATCGCTCTAATATCTTTTCCTAACAAAGCAAATAATATATGGTTAAGTTACCTTCTTAGAGTGAGCTTTACTAAACAGATATTTGAACAGGAAGTTGTTGTACAAGCTTACTGCTATTTAAAAACAAATGTTTCTGATTTTAAATTATTTATATATAATACAGAAGTTTTAATGAAAAAAATTAAAATGTAATATGATTCCACACCCAGGGACAACCACAAACTACAAATGTCAATCTATTTGCTTGAGTCATTTATATATATATACACACACACACACAAATGTTATATAATTATATATACAGTAATCAACGTATACGTTATTCTTTATAATTGAGATTAAAGGATATATATATTTATTTTATTTTTAAAAAACTTTTTCTGACAATGATTGATTGATTACTGAAGTATAGTTGATTTACAATGTTTCAGGTGTACAGCAAAGTAATTCAGTATATATATACTTTTTCAGATTCTTTTCCATTATAGGTTATTACAAGATACCGAATATAGTTTCCTGTGCTATACAGTAGGTCCTTGTTTTTTAATCTATTTTATATATAATAGTGTGTATATGTTAATCCCAAATTCTCAAGTTTTTCCTCCCTTCTTCTTTCCCCTTTGCTAACCATAAATTTGTTTCCTATGTCTGCAAGTCTATTTCTGTTTTGTAAATAAGTTCATCTGTATCATTCTTTAGATTCCACATATAAGTGATATCATATATTTGTCTTTCTCTGTCTGACTTACTTCACTTAGTATGACAATCTCTAGGTCCATCCATGTTGTTGCAAATGGCATTATTTTGTTCTTTTTCATGGCTGAGTATATATCTAGTGGAGATATCTATATATCTATATATATATGTATCTATATATATATATCTCCCATCTTCTTTATCCATTCATCTGCTGATAGACATTCGGGTTGTTTCCATGTCTTGGCTATTGTGAATAGTGCTGCTGTGAACATAGGGGTGCACGTACCTGTTTTTTTTGGGTTCGTTGGGTCTTTGTTGCTGTGCACGGGCTTTCTCTAGTTGTGGCGAGTGGGGGCTACTTTTCGTTGTGGTGTGTAGGCTTTACATTGCAGTGGCTTCTCTTGTTGCGGAGCAAGGGCTCTAGGCGCATGGGCTTCAGTAGTTGTGGCACATGGGCTCAGTAGCGTGGGCTCAGTAGTTGTGGCTCACGGGCTCTAGAGTGCAGGCTCAGTAGTCGTGGCGCATGGACTTAGTTGTTCCACAGCATGTGGGATCTTCCCAGACCAGGGATCGAACCCATGTCCCCTGCATTGGCAGGCGGATTCTTAACCACTGCGCCACAACAGAAATTCCTCATGTACCATTTTGAATTATAATTTTGTCTGGATATATGCCCAGGACTGGGATTGCTGGATCATATGGTAACTCAATTTTTAGTTTTTTTGAGAAACCTCTATATGGTTCTCCACAGTGGCTGCACAGATTTATATTCCCACCAACAGTGTAGGAGGGTTCCCTTTTATGCACACCTTTTCCAGCATTTATAATTTGTAGACTTCTTCATGATGGCCATTCTGACCAGTGTGGGGTGGTACTTCATTGCAGTTTTGATTTGCATTTCTCTAATAATTAGCAATGTTGAGCATCTTTTCAGATGGCTATTGGTCATCTGCATGTCTTCTTTGGAGAAATGTCTGTTTAGGTCTTCTGCCGATTTTTTGATTGGGTTGTTTTTTTCATATTGAACTGTATAAGCTGTTTGTATATTTTGGAGATTAAGCCCTTGTTGGTTGCATTGTTTGCAAATATTTTCTCCCATTCCGTAGACTGTCTTTTCATTTTGTTTATGGTTTCCTTTGCTGTGCAAAAGCTTTTAAGTTAAACTAGGTCACACTTGTTTATTTTTGCTTTTGCTTCCATTACTCTAGGAGACCTATCCAAAAAAATATTGCTGCAATTTATGTCAAAGAGTGTTCTGCCTATGTTTTCCTCTAATAGTTTTAGAGTATCGCTCTTACATTTAGGTCTTTAATCAATGACCTAAAAACATTTAGGTCTTTAATTCTGAGCTTATTTTTGTGTATGGTGATAGAGGATGTTCTAATTTCATTCTTTTACATGTAGCTGTCCAGTTTTCCCAGCACCACTTATTGAAGAGACTGTCTTTTCTCCACTGTATATTCTTGCCTCCTTTGTTGTAGAGTAACTGACCAAGAGTGCATGGGTTTATTTCTGGGCTTTCTAACCCATTCCACTGATCTATGTGTCTGTGTTTGGGCCAGTACCACACTGTTTTGACTGCTGTAGCTTTATCATATAGTCTGAAGTCAGGGAGCGTGATTCCTCCAGCCCTGTTCTTCTTTCTCAAGACTGTTTTGGCTATTTGGGGTCTTTTGTGTTTCCATAAAAATTAAAAAAAATTTTGTTTCAGTTCTGTGAAAAATGCCATTGGTAATTTGATAGTGATTGTATTGAATCTGTAGATTGCCTTGGGTAGTGTGGTCATTTTAACAAGACAGATTCTTCCAATCCAAGAACACGATATGTCTTTCCATCTGTTTGTGCGGTCTTCAATTTCTTTCATCAGTGTCTTATAGTTTTCGGAATACAGGTCTTCTGCCTCCTTAGGTAGGTTTATTTCCTAGGTATTTTATTCTATTCGATTCTAAAGGATATATTTAATGTTATGATCTGCTTCATAAATTTAGCATTACATTGTAGGAACACTACATGTCATTAGAAGTTCCTCATATGCATCATATATATATTTTTAAAATAAATTTATTTATTTATTTTTGGCTGCATCGGGTCTTCGTTGCTGCATGTTGGCTTTTCTCTGGTTGCGGCGAGCAGGGGCTACTCTTTGTTGCGATGCACGGGCTTCTCATTGCTGTGGCTTCTCTTGTTGTGGAGCACGGGCTCCAGGCGTGCAGGCTTCAGCAGTTGCAGCACATGGGCTCAGTAGTTGTGGCTCACGGGCTCTTCAGCGCAGGCTCAGCAGTTGTGGTGCACAGGCTTAGTTGCTCGCGGTATGTGGAATCTTCCCAGACTAGGGCTCAAACCCATGTCCCCTGCATTGGCAGGAGGATTTTTAACCACTGCACCACCAGGGAAGCCCTGCATCATATTTTAAAATAGCCACGTAATAGCCCACCATGTGGATGTACCACCCAATTCATACAGCCATTAACCAAGAGTTTACTTTTTATAGAGAATTTATTGGAGCTAGATCAATATAACTATGTTATCATGGGATGTTTGGTGGGTAATCTGAAGTAACTTACAGAAAATGTTTTTTTCTAAATATACTTTCACATAACACCATATAGACTGTAGCAACTCTCCTCAATAAATAGGTGTCCTGAGATTAATAAATTCCATAAAAGAAACCAATGTTGAATTTTTTAATTCAAAAGCACGAAACAGAAATAACAGTATTTCTACCTATTCTTCAATAACTGGCTCTGGAGCTGCATTCAGATATAGGGGATGTCAGTAATAAATGGAGCCTCCTTTAAAATAAATTTTCTTCCTGTGGTCCAAATTAACACTGAGAAAAATAATGTTTTCTGGGAAATAATAAAGGAATAGTACATTTTGATGTCTATTTCCTGACTATTGATATGATATACTAAAATACAATTTGAATGATTTAACTTAAAAAGATAATAGTTAAGCTTGTTTCAAATAGATAAACTGCTTTTGTTACTCCTAGGAAAGAGGTAATAATATTCTGTCAGAAGGTGAAAAAAATGTACATATTGTTTTTCTTCTTTGGAAAAATTATTTATCATAAGAAGCCAATAAACTATCAAAACTATTAAAGTCAAAGGATAAAAGTTGCTTTAAAGGAGAGCAGTTCATTAAAGCAGCAGAGGTATTTTTTCGGGTTTCTCTTTTGGAAATGTTTATGATTTTTAAGTTACAGTTAACTTTTGCCACTGGGAAAATAATTTAATTACTAAACTCTACTCCACAAAATTATAAAGTTAAATTAGAGAATTCTAGTTTCTAAAAAGCCGTAGAACAAAGCTGAAAAAGTTACTCCACCTCAATGTACTTGATCTAACAAGGTCAATAAGAAAGGGGATGAAGTTTCTTTTTCAGACAATATTTCAGTAAAACAGCAAGGACATAAAAACCAATTAAGTTCTCGGATGAGGCCTGAGGGCAGAAGCAGCAGGCGCCTAGGCCCCAGCAGTGCCACCTCATTATGATGACCAGAGTGGTTAAGACAGTGTACACCCTGCAGCCCTCCTCTGTGCTATAAGCAGTGGCCTGCCCACAGATGCACAAACTCGAGCCACTTCTAAGAACCTATTTCCTGTAAAGTCCAAAGAAGTTGATGTTTCCAGACCTCATTCAGGAGGTTCAGATAACGATGTTACAAAAATCATCAAACCAAGATGAGAGAATGGGCAGGTTAAAGCTACAGACACTGCCACCAGGAAGAGCTACAAACTACTGAGTAAACTGAAATCAGAGGAAGAGCTCAAGGATAAGAACCAGCTCTTAGAGGCCATCAACAAGCAGTTGCACCAAAAGTTGACTGAAACTCAGGGAGAGCTAAAGGACCTGACCTAAAAGGTGGAGCTGCTGGAGAAGTTTCAGGGCAACTGTTTGGCAATTTTGGAGAGCAAGGGTCTCAACCCAGGACAGGTCTTAAAGCTAAAGCTGAAGATGAAAGAAGAAAGGGCCCAGTTCCTGCAACAACAGACCTTATGTAACAGTAAAGTAAATGATTTTACAACAGCCCTTGAGGAAATGGAGCAGCTATTAGAAATGTGATAAAAAGCAGGTGGCCACATGGCTCCCTCTTGGGGATAAACTCTCAGAGGAAGCCCCTTAGGACATCTGCTTCTTGGCCATGATCTTCTAGGACTCACCATTCCCAGAATGAAAACAGTTTCTGCTGTAGGATTAAGGACAGTTTATGCTGGAATGGCAGTTCCTCCTTTAAGCAAGCATTCCCCTTCAGACTGGCCAGCTATCCTGAACCTCACAGTACATAATTGAGGCCTAAGAAGAGAGGGGGCCTGGAAGCTCGGATCAACCTTCTAGGCAACAAAGCAGCACAGCATTAGAATCAGGAGACTAAATCAGCCACAGCCAGAGAATCCAAAAGGTCACATTCAGATGTGCAGGAAGAAACAGTGGAGCACAGGTGCTCCACGGGAGTTATCGCTGAGGAGCCCTGCAGTCCCCCCGTAACTTGGAACACATTCTGTCCCATCCTGATTGGGCTCTATAACCTCACTGTAAATTTATGAACTTGAAGTTACCTGAAATGGCTTAATAAATGGGGTGAAGGTATAGATAGTAATAACACCTATGAAACAATACACCTTGGAGCTTTTAATCTTAAAAAAAAAAAAATTAAGTTCTCAATAGATACAGAAAAAGCACATGACAAAATCTAATATCCATTCCTGATAAAAACTCTCAGCAAACTAGGAATAGAAGGACATTTCCTCAAACTGATAAAGAACATCTATGAAAACCTGCAGCCAGCATATTTAATGATGAAAGACTAAGTGTTTCCTCCCTAAGATAGGGAATAAGACAAAGATATCCACGTTACTTCTACTTGACGTTGTACTAGAGGTTCTAGCCAATGCAACAAGGCAAGAAAAAGAAATGAAAGGAAATCAGATGAGAAAGAAATAAGTAAAATTGTCTTTATTTGCAAACATGATTGTAGAAAATTCAATGAAGTTTATAAAAAAGCTATTAGAACTAATAAGTGAGATTAGGAAGGTTGCAGGATAAAGGATCAATATACAAAATCAATTTCATGTCTGTATAACAGCAATAAACAATCAGAAATTTACATTTAAAACTGCCATTTATAATATCATAAAAATATGAAATAGTGATAAATCTGACAAAAGATGTTAAAGACCTATACAATCAGAACTATAAAGCACTGCTGAGAGATCTAAGTAAATGGAGAGAAGTAACCATGTTCATGGATCATCAAATACAATATTGTTAAGATGTGAATTTTCCCCAAACTGATCTATAGTCAATGCAATTCCAATTAAAATTCGAATAGGATTTTTTTGAAAAATTGATAAGCTGATTCTAAAATTTATATGGAAATGCCAAGAACCATGAATAACTAAAACAACTTTCAAAAAGAACACAAGTTGGAGGATTAACACTACCTAATTTTAAGACTTTCATAAAAGGCCACAGTAATCAAGACAATGTAGTATGGGCAACAAGGTAGACAAATAGAGCAATGAAACAGAACAGGGTGTCCAGAAATAAACCCCAAAATATACAGAAAATGGATTGTGACGAAGGTGCCAAGGCCATCTACAGAGGAAGGATAGCCTTTATAACAAATGGGGCTAGAACAACTGAATATCCATATGCAAAAAAAATTTTATTTGATTCATATATTGTACCATATAACAAAATTAACTGAAGTTGTATCACAGACCCAGTGTAAAACTTAAATCTATAAAATTACAGAAATATAGGAGAAAACCTTTCTGACCTTGGTTTAGGCAAAGATTTCTTATATGACACTAAATCTTAGTTATGTGATACTAAAAGCAAAATCCATAAAAGAAACATTGATAAATTGGACTTCATCAAAATGAAAAATTTATGCTCTTCAAAAGATACAGTTAAGAGTATGAAATGACAAGCCACAGACCGGGAGAAAATACTTGCAAGGCGTATTAAAGTACTTGAATCCAGATATATAAGGAATGCTCAAAACTCAGTAATGAGAAAACAGCTCAATTTAAAAAATGGACAAAAGATCTGAACAAATATTTTACGAAGAAAACAACACAGATGGCAAATAATCACATGGAAAGATGCTCAACATCATTAGCCAATAGGGAAATGCAAATTAAAACTGCAATGAGATATTACATACCTATTAGAATGCTAAAATTAAAACGACTGGCCATATCAAGTGTTGGTAAAGATGTGGAGCAAATGGAACTCTTATACATGCTGGTGGGGATGTAAATGGTAAAACTACTTTGGAAAACAGTTTGGCAGTTTCCTAAAAAGTTAAACATATTCCAATCCATTTCTAGGTATTCATCCAAAAGAAATAAAAGCATATTTCCATACAAAGCCTTATATATGAATGTTCATAGCAGCTTTATTTGCAATAGTCCAGGACTGGAAACAATGTAAATGTTCACTAACAGATGAACAGACAAAACAAACTGTGGTACATACATACAACGGACACTACTTGGTAATAAAGGAATTGAACTATCAATACAACATCAACATGGATCTCAAGATAATTATGCTGAGTCAAAGAACCAGCCCCCCCCCACCCCAGAAAAGGTTACGTTCTGTATGATTCTACTTATATAAAATTCCAGAAAATGTAAACTAATCTCTAGAGGATTAGTGGTTTCGGGGTGGGGGGGTGTGGGGAAGGTTAGCTAAAGGGGTTACAAAGGGGCACAAGGAAAATTTGAGGGGTGATGGATATGTGTACTATCTTGATTGTAGTAATGGTTTCATGCGGGATATGTATATCAAAACATCAATTTGTATACATTAGATATATGCAGCTTACTGTATGTCAGTTTTACCTCAATAAAGTGAAATAAAAAAACAAAATATAACAAATATGTCAAATCGAGCAATAGAGAAGCAAAGAAATCAATGGAAAAAAAATCAATTTGAAAAAAGTTTCCACAGTGTCTGTATTTCCTGTTTTCATTATAAAGAGAGAGAGAAGGGAATGCAGTATGACATCTGTTCCATGCCCCACAGTACACCCTTCACCCTTGCCAGCTGTCTCAAAATACATGCTTTTGGTTGTGAGGGTGGGGATGGATCAACTCAAAACCATCAATTCCCATAAGAAAAACAAGCTACAGTGCAAGCCCTTCTGATAACAAAGATTTAATTTAAAATGCTCATCTTTCTTATGAAGGACAGCATATTATCAGTACATCTTGCTTTATGGACTATACCTTTGTTCCTAAATGGATGAACTTTAAAACTTATGCTCTAATAATAACAACTAACAGTAAATGAGCACTGAGTATGTCGATTAGCATTTGCTATCTCATTTAATTCTTGTGATAACCGTACCATTCTACCATATAGCTTAACAGGGTAAGTAACTGGTCTACGATCACACAGCGATTAAATGGCAGAGCTCAAACCTAAGTATGTCTGATATGAACGCTCATGCTCTTAACAGCTACACTTAACTGAATGTTCTAGTTGATAGTTTTGTAGAGTGCCTAGTAATTATCTTTATGCTTCTTTTTTGAAAAGCTAGGATTTCATGTATGCACATTACTCAGAGAGTAGGAATAAAAAATATCAGCAATTCCAACTATATAAAACACATAAAAACTTGGCCCCAAATGGCCACTGATTAATTCCCTTCTAAAAACATGTTTCATAGTAAAGGTTATGAATGTAAATCTAAAAACCCCGTAATTCAATTCTCTAAATAAAGTTCTACTTGCTTCCTAATATCCCAGTTCTTATCCACGCAGAAACTGGACTTCTTTCAGTTATAAGCTTATGTTCATGTGATGTTTATTAAAGATTTAAACTACCTACTCCAATCCTAAAAGCTCTTCCTAAAAACATCTATCAAAATGGGATCATTTTTGGTCAAAGAATTGTTAGGTCCAGGCTTATAGGTGACAAAGAATGCTTCAACTTTGAGTACATTTAAGTATATTCATGGATCTGTTATTTTTTTTTAATGCAAACCCACTTGACAAGCTTACTAGCATAGGACAATGCATGTTTTTTGCTAAATTCAATGTAACTTTCCTCATCTCAGACCAGCCTTTATAATAATCTGCTTCCATAATAAGCACAAGGCCATGACCAAAAGCAGATGTCAGATTCAACCTACAGTGAACTTGTATTTGTGTTTTTCTTGAGCCACAGCACCTTCCATAACTTTTGTTTGTTCTATATTTTTGGCACTGCCACAAGATCCTTATAATTATTATTATTTTAAGAATATTTTTGGCAAACGTAAATCATTTATTGTTAACACAGACATATATGTAACATTTAGATTTTTTATTTTTAATTCTGGCTGTTTAAAAAACTCACAGTAGTTAAATATTACAGTCTCATACTCTAAATATATTTCTAACTTTGTCCTGTCTACAACATTTTTGTCTGTAAATTTTCTTGCCTGGGGAATTCTGCAATGGCGTTTGGCCAAAACCAACAAATTTATATCCTAGATGTTAAAAGAGTTATACCTGTTTTATGACTGAGGCATCAGTGGAAAGGAATTCAAGACTCTAAGCTAATTCTATGTGAAAGTTGTAATACTTTACCATTTATTATTGCAGAAGCAATTTAAAGAATGCTTTAAAATAAAATGATACTAATACAGGGTAGATTCTACTTAGTCATAGCTAAGTGTAGTTTGCATCAGATCTGAGACATGCAGACATAACATACCCAATGTGGAAGACTCAAACTATTGAATCTGACTTTTTATTGGCAGTCAAATCTATTTTCCAAATTTTAAAAATTAAGGTTCCCTCATCTTCTTCTAGAGTAGTCAGACCCTGCTGGGAAGCTTTCCCTAGATTTTCTTAGAATTAATGAACTCGGCCTCTCTTGCTGAACTGTGTGGTTCCACCCCAAACTCCCCTGGACAGTTCATGAGCAATGTAATCTGTTTTCACTGTGGAAGGGATTCCCATAGTGTTCTCATTCATGAAAATAAAGTGGTCAGATCAAAGGGAGAGACTTTCATGAAGAAGGCTTTTCTCTGATGTAATCCCTCCTAAAATAGAAAATCACTTTATATAAAGTTCAATTAGGACCAAATACAGTATAAATGGCCTCTGTAACAATTAGACTTCAAATACAGAAAAGGCTGAATATTACATTATTTTCTATTGACGTCTCTGGTTCTATGCCAAACATGTCTAGGCTGCAACAGAAGACTGAGGAGGCTCACTCTTCTGTAAAATTTTGGGGAGAAAAAGAATTACGGGGGCTCTACAAGGGTGTAGTTGCAATCTGAAACTTTGCAGAAATTTTGGAAAATGAATGAACCTCTTTTACAATTATAACTTTATAGGTAGGATTTACTTACAAACTACAGGAAATTTTATAATACATCCTTACATAAATCTAACCCTTGCCAATGTGACCTACTATTTATTTAACAGCAACAGTGAACCATATGGTTTTGTTCAGAGATGCAAGATTAAAGAATAGATTTTATGTCTAAGAAAAATCTCTTTTAAAGGTAAGGAGAAAAAAAGATAAGCTTTTTTTTTACTTAAACATAAAGGAAAAACCAATCATAGCTATTTAGGACAAAGACCAAAACCTTTTCAATCAACTAAGCATGAATTAAGAAAGAATACTAAAAGGAAGAAAATTAGTGAGCTGTCATATTAGTCCAAGAAGAGCAAGTGTTTGTTGTTAAGCAAGAGCTATATAGAAAGAATGCAGTGAAATCTTGACATACTACAGAACCAAAAACAAACAAAAATAACAAAAAAACCAAGCCAAAACAAAAACCTACTCCACAAATAAAACGAGATTTCATTTTAACTTTAAGAATCTGGTATGGCAGTTGCTTTTCTCAAAGGACTGAAACAATTTTGACCCCCAGCTGCTACTTAATAGACTATTTAAAGATGTATTACTTCTGGTGAAGCTATTCATTTCACCTAAACTGCCTATAGTTTAAGCCTCAGAAGAGAACTTTACCACCTACAGGCTGTACGCACAGACTAAACACAACACTTGTGCCTGATTCTGAATGGTATCTTATATCAAAATGCTCTCTTAATTATAGCTCTTGCTTCTCAAGCTGCTCTTTCAACTTGTCAGAAGCTGCCTAAAGTAACTAAAATTGGATTCACGCAGAAAAAAATTTTTTTAGGAAAACATATGCAACAAGCACCTTAGCATCTGTTAACATTAAAACCAGAAGGCAGTCTGTTTAAGCACACATAGGGCAGGCTGTAAAATTTAATAATTCACAACATTCATTTTGAAATATTATGGCAATCTTTTAAAACAATGGCATACATTTCATCTGTTCAACAACTATTTATTGAGCATCTATATGCTCAATAAAACAAACATAAAGCTCCACAGGTTTGTATCATTTCTAAAGCTAAAAAGCAAACAGAAAATAAGGTCATCCTCTAATTTTTCTGTTAGAGGCAGCCATTCCCCAACCCCTACCCCAATTATGAGAGGGTTGAGGCCCAGAAGTTTTTGTGTAAGTCAACTGCGATATTTACAGGAAACTTCTTCCTGGAGTCCCAGTGCAAACAGGGACAGATCCTCAGGTGAGGCTATTTAACACATGCTGCCAAGCTATTGTAGTTTTCTAAAATCTGACTGCTATTTATAATAATGCTGCTCCGGGAAAATGCTTTCTGAGTTCTAAAAGGACATGAACAATGCACTTTCTAGTTCAGCCTAGGCAGTGGAACTCTTCCAGGTCTAAGCTGATAATTCCTGTGGAGAGGAGAGCCAGAGGTCTCAGATGAGAAGAAGGGAAGGAAGTAGGAAAAACAACAGGCATTAGGAGTGAGGATTAGGAATGAACTCAAACTTTCCTCAGTCCTTCTTTTTCTTTTCTCTTGATTGATCAGATAAACATGTGAAAATAAATGGGAGGGTGCCCTGGGTTTAATCAGGTTAGGACTACTGGTAATAGTGGGATGGGGTTATGAGAAATAGAATA
The DNA here is from genome assembly GCF_949987535.1 of Balaenoptera acutorostrata. Lineage (NCBI taxonomy): Eukaryota > Metazoa > Chordata > Mammalia > Artiodactyla > Balaenopteridae > Balaenoptera > Balaenoptera acutorostrata. Next base: position 99,726,785 of record NC_080064.1, on the reverse strand, counting down.
GTTTTCAGGGATGTACAGGGAAAGGATGAGAAATCCCCAATAGTGACAAAAGGGGAAGACCTGTGGATGTGGCAGAAATGAGTCACCAAGCAGAGGGAACATTTTTATGTAATATATGTTGGCAGGGGAGTCATTAAAAAGTCAGGCACTATTGAGGGCACACTAGAGACATCAATTCAAATGATTAGCTACCACTGACTGTTGCTTGGATATGGGGTACATGATATGTACTGAGAGAATATAAATAAAGTGAGAAGAAATGAATCCTACATTGTTGGAGTATTTGTAATGCCATGCAAATTATAATGTTACACAGAAATACTAGTTATTAATCATTTCTTTTTAATACAGACCAAGGAAGCTTTGTTTCAGACAGACTGAATGACTTTACCAAGGTCACACAGTCATGCTTAGTGGCATGACAGGCAAAGACTCGGGCAATGAACTTTATCACATGACTAGACACGTGTCAAAGCCATAAACAGATGATCCCCAGGGACACCATGCAAAACAAGACTGAAGTAAGTGGGAAAAGGAAAATAAGTCAGACTCTACCCCCATACCAGAAGGGGACTCACTGCCTCATGCACTCCGGAGAAATGAAACCACTGGAAATGGTGCCTTTCTCCAGTAGGGGGCCTGGATAAGTGGAAATCACTTATCACACATTACAAAGCTCTAAGGGAAAACAAAAAAGCCATAGTTTTCGGCAGAGACTATGCTTTCTTCAGCATGCCCAAGTCTCATCTTCTTTGGCCATTTCTCCTCTCCTATGGGGGTATCATCTTCCTACTATTCACACGGATAGCCTTAAGCTCTTTTCTTCCCCTCTCCAAATCTGATTTCAAGACAGATTGGGAAACATCCTTACCAAGGTGTAAAAGATTCAAGACCCTTTAAAGGAGTTATGCTCTCTTGATTTTTTTTTTTACGTAGACTTTTTTAGAGTAGTTTTGGGTTCACAGCAAAATTGAGTGGAAAGTAGAGTTGCCATCTACCACCCCCCAGCCCCGTGTATTTTAACAGATATCAAATACTGAAAAAAAAGTAAGGATTCTTAATCTGGGATCTAGGGAATCTATTCACGGTCTTAATGGGGTCCTTGATCTATCAGATATTATATCCTGCATTATGGTATATGCGTGTATATAGATTTTTTAGGAAACAGGTCTCATCAAGTTCTCAAGGGGCTGGCATTCAGAAACAGCTAACGCTACTAAGCTAAAGAATCAAGTTCAAAGTCTAGACATCAGGTAGAGAGACTAAAGGAACTATCTGGAGGCAGAAAGGCTTCATCAGTGTCCCAAAATCATACCATACAGGTGGCTGCTATAGCAAGTATTGATATATATACCCAGGCCTCTCAACTTCAACTGGGGCTATAGAAATATCCTAGTTAACCAATGATATGGCTTTCAAACATATGATGACCACTCTCTCTCTCTCTCTCTCTTTTTTTTAAACATACCTTTAAAGCTTCTATAACAAGGTCCCTTGCTTCAAGCTCTCCTTCAAGAATACTGAATAGTGTTAGGAGTTCTGGCTTGCTGAGTTTTTCCAGATTCATCCTGAAAGCCTAAAACAAGGACAACAATCAGATAATCTCCAGAAGACAGAGTTAATTTGATACTATTAAAGAAAAAATAAAGTGAGACAGGCAAGAAAAGAGCAACAATTAGAGTAGAAAATACTTTAAGAAAGGAAATGGTTATAATTAAATGGAAAAATAAGAACTTTCTGATGTTAATCATAAACTGAGCAGTAAAAGAGAATAAAATTCATTTTAATTATTGATTTCATCACCATTCACAAAGATCAAATTTTCATCATTTTTCCTCCAGGCATATAAACGAACATCCTAGAAGGTCTCAGAAAGAATTAGTCACTAATTTTGTTCACTAGAAGTTCAGGTAAAGTTTTGTTACAATGAATACTATTTCAATGACAAATTGTTTGACCACGAAAAGATATCCCAGTTTTAGATAACTGAATTCCAAAACTGTATATAAAACATTGTGGGATCCCTCTGAAACTGGCTGAAATGAATTTGAGCAAAGATAATGTTTGGTGGGAGTAAGGGAGAAATTTTTCTTTTAAATTGTCTACTTTCACAGAGAACATCTATCACAATATTTATATTTCATATAGTAAAATAAGACTTAAATGCAACCATGTACAAATGTACTTTTAAATGACTGCTTAAAATATATTGTTTAAACATCTTAATTGGCCAGGCAACTATAAACTGAATTTATTTGACTTCACAAGTTCTATGAACTTAACATTTCTATGAAATCTTGCATCTTTCAAAATATGTTAAATGGCGAATTACATGGCACAAACTCAGTCCTTTCCATAAGATTAATTTCTCACAAACCACACATAGATAGAAGTTAGACGGCGTACAATCTTGGAAGGATCTTCTGACCATTGTGTATGGTAAGATACATTTCATAACTTCTGAAGTAGAGCAAGTACTATTTTCCCTCTCCCACTCTTTACTTCTAAATTGCCACTCTTATATAGTTTTTTTTTTAAAGTGAATCACAACATGACTAGTTCACACACCCTCCAGTAACTCCCAACTCCTATGAGCACATTAAATTTTAGGAGGCACACAGAAGAGTCATTGATTCCTTCCAGAGCTACTGCCTTTAAGCGAAGGAGAGCATGTAGAAAATGCATACTTCACTGTGTTGTTAGATGTTGCTCCAGGACACACTGTACAAATCTTTTGCCACATGGTAAAACGTGTTCAATGTAACTTCAGCTCTAACTGCTAACTTTCTAACTGGTGAGGGTTAGCGACTAGTAAGCGATTCTCACATTCTCACTTCAGTATTAGAGAGCCCTCACAACAGTTACTTTAAAAATAAAAGCTAAAAAAGAATTAAAAAAACAAAAAAACAACAAACCTAATAAAGCTACACTTAACATAAGATGGTATGCTGGAAAAAACACATGGCTTTGCAGTCAGATAGATGCCAGGTCAACATCTTCCTAGTTGTGTGACTGGGCAAGTTTTCTGATTCTCAGTTTTCTTACCTATGAAAGTGAAACGATGATATCTAACTCATAGGACTGTTGTAAAGATTGAGTTAATAAATATAAAACATCTTGCCAAGTTCCTGATAGAAGCTGATTAATGGTTTAATTATTAAGAACTACTATCCTCTCTCACTTTCCAAAAGAATTCCAAGGAAGGCATTACCAAAATTGGGGGCAGCCAAGATCAATTACTTCAGAAATAAGTGACCCTGGCTGCCCTTTTGTAGTTGGGAACCACAAATGAAGAAGGATGATAGCATCCTGGAGTGAATAATGATGAGGAATTTAAACTACCATTTGAGTCACACTGGTTTCTTAGATGAAACCCTTCCCCCAATTCCTGATGGTTTCATGTTTTAATCTCTCTCAAGGAGATTATAAGGCAGAGAAAAAATCCTATCATTTTATTCCTTTTCTCACCCCTCCCCTGATGTTAAGCAGAATAATGGGCACTTGGTAAAGGCGCTCCATAAATACCAACTGTACTGAGTAAATCAACTAGGAATAGAGCTAAAAATGATAGTGTTTACACATATTACTCTTTTTTCCTTCAATATCTTTATACTCCTTAAATATTCTCATTTAGAAATCTAAAACTGTGGCTTAAGGATGCAGTGTGATATAATAAAATATAATAGACCGGGAGTGAAGAGTATAGAGTTTTAGTCTCAGCTCTGCTACTAAACAGCTATATTGCTTTGAGAAAAAAAAAATTACCTAGTTGCTCTGGCATTGAGTTTCCTCACAGGTAAAATAAAACAGACTAGATAATCTCTAAAGTCCTTCATGGTTCCATTCTAAGCTTTCATGAGTGAAAATCAAGAATTATTTGTTAGAGAAATCAATTAAATAAAAATTACAGGTAAATATACAAAGAACTAAAACAGACTGTACCTAAATCACAGTTTTTGATCTGTTGTGATAAATATACGTCCTCATAAAAGAGTGAAATTGAAACAACCTTAAGTCACTTTAATTATAAAACAGTCTAGCCTAGGCAAGAAAAAATTCTATTCTTTGCCAATGGCATAAAGAACAATATTCATGTTACCTCTACATTTGTAAATAACTTCTGCACACAAATTTTAATATCTGGAACATTTTGCTAATGTATCAACTTATTTAGCTTGGTGTCTACATGAAATAAATATAATACAAATACAACACAGGAGGGGAAAAAAAGGGCCACAGCTGTGTAATTCAAACCCAAGAGGTCTGTTTTCGCATATTCCTATAACCATTCTTTATAAATATTAAAATTTAGCAGTTCTTTGCTGTCCTTTACATTTGAATCTAATTTTAACACACAACACATTGCAGTAACTTTTTGTCCGAAATATAAATGAACGATAGTAAAACTGCATTATGTTTTAGTATGGCAGTGATATTCCTGGGGGTGGTATGAGGGTGGGGATGGGGATGGGGGTGATACTGACCTGATAACTGGCAGTCACACTTTAGTCCTCAAGTATAAATTCTTAAGGTTTTCTTCAGTTAAAATTTGGGAAAATTGACAAATATATTTAAAATGTCATCAGCATGGTGGAAAAATGTCCAATGCTGCAAAATAATAAGAAATTTATTGTCTATGTGACGATACTATAAACAATTGGTAAATCCCAAGAATGTCAACTGTCATTATAGCTGATGAGGCCTGACAGCTGTTGGTTGATACAGACAAGAAAGAAGAAAATAGCCACTTCTTCAAGTTGAAGCTGAGTAATATAGGAAAAAATATCAGGAATCTGACTTCCCTTTTGCAATCATAATTAGGGAAGGTGAGGTCTTTCAAAATCTTTTCACTGTCATTTCAAGGACTATTTTATGAATGCCCCCAGAAGAAACTGACTTTCTCTCCCTGAATTGATAAAAGCCTATTTGCTTGAATCATCATGACTTATGCACAATGCACTCAGATAAAAAAAATAACATAATTACAACTGAACTTTTCAACCTGCCAAATTCGTGTAAGGAAAATTCTCATCCCCTCATCTCTTGCCAATCAGTAAACAAACAAATCAATCTGTCACCACCTCAACTTTGTAGGGCTTATTACTCATCCCAGCTTCTACTTTTTCCCATTTATTTTCAAATATTAAATGTTGAATTACATGTAATTTTTGGTGTATGTTTTTCTAATAGTGTATTAGACCCTGCAAACTTAAACAAAAAAGATAGGCCCAAATTTTTATTTGATAAAACATAAATTTTGTCTTGTATTTAAGGTATTTAAAGTACCAAGTCCATTCGACTCCAGTTTCTGCCAATATATAAATTATATGGTCTAAGATTTTCAGAAAAAGGCTGTTTCTAACTCCATATTCATTATCAGAAATATGACTGCCAGATTTTTGGCATATTACGTTGTAGTCTACAGACTCATTCTCCACTTATTTTCTAAATGAGCTGTTACTTGTCATTGTCTGTTAAGTAACTGTGAAAGACAAGATCATTTCAACCAGATGCTCAGCTCATTCCTCCCGGTAGAATCTCTCCAAGACCCAACTTTCCTTAGAGTTTAGATGTAGATATTTCTGCCTAAGGAATGCTACAGTCTATAAATTTGAAATAAAAACCACCTGTGGACAAGTTGTCTGTATATATCATCATACACTGTGGTACAGCTAGCTGTAGCTATATTAAGCTTTATAGTTTTCTCAATTAAAAAAAAAACATATATAATAAAAAGTTACACATATTTTAATACCCTGGAAAAATCAGCCTATTTATAGATTAAGTATGAAACTTGTTTTTAAGTTATTAATAAATGATTTCAAACATGAGTTTGCCCAGCTTACAATATGGTCTATTCACAAGCTACTTCCCACCAAGTCAGGGCCAACAGCCAGGAGAGCATGAATCTCTTCTTCTTCTTTTTTTTTTTTTTTTTAATAAATTTATTTATTTATTTTTGGCTGCATTGGGTCTTCGTTGCTGCGCGGGTTTTCTCTAGTTGCGGCCAGCGGGGGCTACTCTTCGTTGTGGTGCGCGGGCTTCTCATCACAGCGCCTTCTCTTGTTGTGGAGCTCGGGCTCTAGGCATGTGGGCTTCAATAGTTGTGGCGTGTGAGCTCAGTAGTTGTGGCTCATGGGATCTAGAGCGCAGGCTTGGTAGCTGTGGCACATGGGCTTAGTTGCTCCGCGGCACGTGGGATCTTCCTGGACCAGGGCTTGAACCCGTGTCCCCTGCATTGGCAGGAGGATTCTTAACCACTGCGCCACCAGGGAAGTCCATGAATCTCTTCTGTATGAACTTTCATGTGCCAACAGCCACAGAAATTATGGGTATCAAGGAGGACACTGGCTCTGCACCTCCACTGTACCTCCTGAACAGCAGTGCTCATTTTGCCATGAAGGTATGCTGCTCTGGCTCTGGTCATTTTATTCTAGCCTTTTCCCTTGACCCAACATCCACTCATTCTGGTTCTGGTTGTGCCTCTTCCTTCTTGAGGAAGTCTCAGCTTTTGCTCTGGAACTCATTCTTTGATAGCAGGCATTGTTGCCTTTTTACCACATGGAGATTGGGTGGCACAAAAAGAAACACCCCAGTTGCTACAGCTATGTAAGGAGTAAGGCAGGGCAGGGTGGAGTACATGTAGATGTTTGTCTATCTAGTATCTGGGTGTGTGTATGTCTTTATGTGGAACTGAAGGCTTTATTTCTATGTGGTGGGTGATATGGGACAGGAAAGAGAGAAAACATTTTTAAGGTGAGTCTCAGATATTTCTGGACATAGAAGCACCTCAAAAAAAACTACATAAATCTTTTTTTTAAAATCCACTTGGCTAGCACCAAAAAAAAAAAAAAAAAAGAATTCAGTTATTTTACCCAAGAGATCACTCTTGCAAAACTGGATAAAAATCACTTCTTTCCTATATACTCAGATATCAAATTAAAGAAATTTATACTTGGGCTACAATTGACTAAGATTCAGGCCATTCAATTAAGTTTTTAGTATCAGTGATAAGGTATTAGCACGGATGTAAAGCAAACTTGCTGCAATTATGTAAAGACTCTTTCCAGTACATATAAGCAAAACCAAAATTTGGGAGGCCAGTTAATTCTAAAAATTCAAAGAGTCAACACTGACATACAAAATGGCTGTTTTGACAGCTTTCCATTAGATAATGTACTTCCTTAAAAACCCAGTATATATGAAATTTAAAAAAATAAACATGTCACATTTATAAATACCAAATCTAAAATGGACAAAAGTGCACTGCTATTTTTAAAAAAATGTATCCAAGGGCTTCCCTGGTGGCGCAGTGGTTGAGAATCTGCCTGCCAATGCAGGGGACACGGGTTTGAGCCCTGGTCTGGGAGGATCCCACATGCCGCAGAGCAACTAGGCCTGTGAGCCACAATTACTGAGCCTGCGCGTCTGGAGCCTGTGCTCCGCAGCAAGAGAGGCCGCGATAGTGAGAGGCCTGCGCACCGCGATGAAGAGTGGTCCCCACTTGCCACAACTAGAGAAAGCCCTCGCACAGAAATGAAGACCCAACACAGCCATAAATAAATAAAAAATAAATAAATAAATAAAAATTAAAAAAAAAAAAAGTATCCAAAGCAACCTCCTATCTGAGGGTGGAAGGTGTTGACACATTACCTTGACTATCTCAAGATTTAGCCTTCCCACCCTCTGGCACTTTTGGTTTTTCATAAAGGTTATTTATGCGTTTGGGGGTAAGAGAGTGACAACATTCCAAACTGTACCTCTCATTCCACTTTTGGCATTTTAGGATTAGGCTAGTAAAGAAAAACTTGTCAAAATATTATCAGAAAATAAATTTTCTCATCACGAAAGCAGATCTTTTGTACATTTACTACAGACAGTTGTTTCTGCTACTATTATTTACAGATTCTAAAACCAAGATAGAAAAACAAACCTTTTAACTGAATTCTACAGTACTATGCAATAAAAGCTTTACTACAAATGTCAAATCAATCTTGTTTCAGTTGCAGGTAAAAGATATTACCTGAGTATTTGTATTCTTATGTGTCTATGTGTTATAACGTGTTATGGGCTAAATTGTGTCCTCTAACCCCAAAATTATATGTTGAAGTCCTAATCCCCAGTACCCCCATAATGTGACTGTATTTAAAGGTAGGGTCTTTAAAGAGGTAATTAAGTGAAAAATGAGGTCATGGGGGACTTCCCTGGTGGTGCAGTGGTTAAGAATCTGCCTGCCAATGCAAGGGACACGGGTTCGAGCCCTGGTCCGGGAAGATCCCACATGCCGCGGAGCAACTAAGCCCGTGCGCCACAACTACTGAGCCTGTGCTCTAGAGCCTGCGAGCCACAACTACTGAAGCCCAACACCTAGAGACTGTGCTTCACAACAAGAGAAGCCACCACAATGAGAAGCCCGCGCACTGCAACGAAGAGTAGCCCCCGCTCACTGCAACTAGAGAAAGCCCGCGTGCAGCAATGAAGACCCAATGCAGCCACAAATATATAAAAAAATTTAAAAAAAATGAGGTCATGGGATTCCCTGGTGGTCCAGTGGTTAAGACTCTGCGCTGCCACTGCGGGGGGGCATGGATTCGATCCCTGGTCAGGGAACTAAGATTCTGCATGCTGTGTGGCATAGCCAAAAGAAGAAGAAGAAAAAAAAGAGGTCATTAGGGTAGGCCCTAATCTAATATGCCTGGTGTCCTTATAAGAAGAGAAATTTGGACAAAAACGCAGGACAGGGAGACACCATGTGAAGACACAGGGAGAAGATGGCCATTTAACAAGCCAAAGAGAGAGGCCTCAGAAGAAACCAATCCTGCTGACACATTGATTTCTGACTTCTAGCCTCCAGGATTGTGAGAAAATAAATTTCTGTTGTTTAAGCCACCCAGTCTGTGGTACTTGTTATGGCAGCTCTAGCAAACTAATACAACATTTACTACTTTTAAAGACTATTACAGCAACTAGATCAAAGCCTTCCCCTTACCATGTGAGTACCTGAACAAAGAATGCCCTGCTTTGTCTTCTCAGTCTGCTTTTTCCCAGCAACACTATGTATAGGATTATATAAAACAGAATGGTTTTGAAACAGTTTTGGAGATTGTAAATTTCAGGATCCTGAAATATAATATGAATAATGCACTTACAAAGAAATTACAACAGTGCTAAGGGATTGAGGTGCTTGTTTATCCAATACTGTCAATATGGACTTTGAAGGAGGCCTCAAGAAACCAGTTCTGTAATAAAGCTGATTATTCTTTAAGATCAATACTTAAAGTGCTTTCAGTACTCTACTCAAAGCTGATTCTAGGATACCAGATATTCTAGATTTATACTTAGTACAGAAATTAGTAATATAATTGAGCTTACCAATGTTAATCACCACTTCCTCAGAGTTTTATTTTTATTTGTTTATTTTTTTCCTCAGAGTTTTCTAGAGTAGTTTTCTAAGAAGAATTCAAGCCATAATAGCAATAATAAAAAAGATACACACTTATTGAGCTAAACATAAACATGTTCCAGGCAGTGTTCTAAGTACTTGACATGTATTAATTCAGTCCTTACAACCTTAGGTGATAGATGCTATAACCATTATCAACAAGTTCATCATCATCATCATCCCCATTTTACAGATGGGAAAACTGAGGTACAAAGGCTAAATAACTTAAAGTCTCATATCTAGTATGTGGCAGAAACAGAATTTGAACCTAAGTAATTTGATTCCAGAGGCTTCCTTAGAAACCACTGCTACTTGGTAACCACTGTTCACATCTGATTTTCTCATTTTATCAGCTAAAATGTGATTCACAGAGCTGGAAGGGACCTCAGAAATAATCTAATTTAGCACTCTCATTTTACAGATGAAAATTGAGGCCAGAGTTGTTAAGTGAATTACTGAAGATTATAGTTAAATAGTAAAATTATCAAGATCCAGTCTAATCCACCTTCTGGGACACCATGATGGATATCAGGGTTTTGTTTTGGTTAGCTCTGTTTTAAGACTCATACATCTCTAGTGTATCTGTTTGTGTGTGTGTGAATGTCCGTCTCTCTTACTATGTGTGTACATCTGTTTCTATCATTGTCTCTCCTACATGTTGCCAACAACATTTATATGCATCCTGAAGAAAGGGAGGAAGTGGCCTCATGCCCATAAACAAGCATTCAAACATCTCTCCCCCAAAATGAGGACATCTGGCACAACGCTATTAAAAACAGGTCTGTCTACCTGGATATCTGTTTACACCTTTTCAAGTATTCTCATCTGAGACAAGACCAAACCAGAAGAGCTACATTAGTTAAGCTACTGGAATGTATGTTAATGAAAATGAAGAATAGTTTTTACGTTAACACATTTTTTCATTAAAATTAAAAATATGTCTTCTAATATCAGAAAATTACCAGCAGTATTTACCATTTCAGGTATTATTTGTCAGTGGCTTTATTTATTTCAATGAAATTATAACATGATTTCATTGAAATACGTATATCTGTCTAGATCATCTATCTGTCCATCATTCCCCTAAATTTTTGCTTTTCTGAAATAATGCCACCATGATTTGTAAAATACCACAATGAGGGAAAATAATATGTAGATTGATTTTATTTCCAGTAAAATGATTCATGGGCCTCAATTCTACAGGCAGCCTGGAATACAAGAACCCTTCAAATATTCCACATTAATGTTGGATGAAGTCGTTGACTCCATCAGGATTTCAAACCAGGAAGAAACAGAGCATATGGTGTGGAGGATGAACTGTAATACATCAAGGTATCTGTGTTTTAGCTATGCCCATAGCCTGACTCTCCCCGAACTGTAAAAAAATTTCACAAAAGCCTGTAACAGAATATTATAACTGATGATGTTGTTTTGCCTTTTAACTCTGTCTTCTAAGTCAGACCACTGATTTTTAAAAAAGTTTAACAATTTGGTATCAGTTGAAAATGACCAACAGACCTGGCAATTGTTTTTGCTCCAAGGTTTTTTGGGGACAGTAACTCTTCTGGGAGGCAGTGTGTTGCAGTGAAAAGTGCTTGGACTTTGGAGCCCTACAGACCTAGGTTTGCATCCTGGCTCTACCACTTCATACTTCCTTGATCCACATAACCTTTGAGCTTTCAGTTCTTCATCTATAAAATGGGGATGACAATACCTACTCTAACAGGATACTGAATGGGTTAAATGACTTAGTGACTGGTCAGTTCTCTCATTTCTCATCCCTGGAGAGCATATATTTGGTTTCATCTGTAAGGATAATGAAGTTTTCCTTTTTTCCAATGAGGTCTCACTTTCTACCACTCATGTGTCTAATTTAGAAATCAAAACATGTTTACTCCTTCTAACCTGGTAGGTTGATCTGCTCCAAGAAGGAGATGGCCTGGCCAGTTCCTGGGAAAGGCAGCTTAGGAACACACACAACACGTATTCAGGCCAATGGTTATCTGCACACTACTTGGGAAAGAAAAAGGACAATCTTCTGCCTAGACTGGCTTTTTGTGACTTTAGGATATAAGTGAAAAGCATGCCTTTGCTTCCACTGAATTTCTACAGCTTTTAATCAAGTTACAATTTTAACTCATAATACTGATAAACGGGTTTTCTAAAAATATCACAGCTATTTTGAAATCATATTAAATGCATAATGGATATGTATCTTATTCATAACCCCAGAGCAGTTATCACATTCTATTACATCAATTCATCTATTTACATAGCTGTCTTTTGTCTCATAAGATTCTGCTCTTCTAGACAAATACTCTGTCTTATTCAGCTTGATAAACTTAGCACCCAGCAGTCTCTGGTTCAAAGGGGTAATCAAAACATGCTGGCTGGAAAGAAATGTACAGTGCAGTACCTTGAATTACAGTGTACAAAACTGGACTTTATCTTCTGGGAAATAAGAAGCCACTAAACATTTTTAACTAGGTGAATCTCACAATAAAAATATAGTTTCAGGAAGGTTAAAGCTTGACGCACAGAGCTGATTTGACTGAAGAGAAACTGGAAGCAGAAAAAGCAGTTGGGAGAAAACTTTAACAGTACAGGTATGAGGTTAAAATGTGTGCAATAGGATGGTGGCAGTAAGAATAGGAAAAAAAAAAAAAAAAGACCGATGCAAGAGACTTTATAAAGAATGTATAGTAACTTGGTACTGGCTTTTTTAAGGAGGTAAGAGGGGAAATAATCCCAGATCAGCTGAGGTTTTTAAGGCTGGGTGACTATAATGATGATGTCATTAACAGAAACAGGGATGTTAGAAAAGGAACGGGTTTTGGGGGGGAAATAATGGCTGTGATGCGAGACACGCTGAATGAGAAGTAACTAGACCCCCAAGAAGAACGCGTTCAGACTCAGCGAGTGTGGCGAAGGCTAAAGGTTTAGAAGCAGAGAAGTCTTTAGGGGTGGAGCCTTTTCAGAAAATTTCTTCCATGTCTTCAATTTAAGAACAAGAGGCAATAAGAAGAAGCTGATACATAGGACTAGACCAGATGTTGTCTGTACCGTCAAATATTAAACCAGTTAAGAACCAGATTGGTTCTGTTCTCACTCCTGTTCAACCCGCTACAACAGAAAGGACTACTTAGCAGAAACCAAGGAATGGGGAACACCTTCCTTCAAAAAACCCCAAACTTAGTGCTCCTTTTTTCTACAACTTACCCGGCAGTTCATTCTCCTCTCTGTTATAATTTATAGATCTTATTTCTCATTAAAACAACTCATCCCTGCTTGCTTCTCCCTCTGCACTCCTTCCTCCCTGGCTCACCTTTCTAGGCGAGCTGACCCAGAGCACCCTGCAGCCTCTCCTTCCCCAGCAGCTCTGCACAAAGGACCCATGCAGATGCTCCCAAGGCTCAGGGTCAGGAGTCCTTTTTGTCTGTAAACCCCATCATCCTGTGCTCTCCTATCTTCCTTCCTAGCTTCTATTTGAACTCAGTAACAGTTAAGGATTACATTCTTTGTGGCTCCAAAAGGCAGAAACGATTCATTTAGCAGTAAAGCACACATTTAGAGTGGAAGCTCTGGCTTTGGACCTGAAATACAGAGTTTGGAAATAGTTGGCAGGGAGAAAGCATATTACTACATTCTTTACTTCAATGCCTGCTTGTAGTCCTGTTTTCCTCAACCCACAAACCCCTGTCCTCCACTCCCCCACCTCCACTCTTAACTTCCCTATCCATAGTTTCTTCTCACCCATTTGAGTTGTTCTTATGATTGCTCCTTACTTTGGGGGTAGTAGAAGAGTTATTCAAGAGGCAAAAATCACTGTCAATCAAAATTACCATTGAAAATCCCTTAAATCTCACAGAAGGTACAACCCTGCACCATGATCACGGTATCCACGAAACCATTTATATGACACTAAGGGTGAAGGTACTTAAGACAGTGTGGAGTGAAACAACTGACAATTCAGAGAGAAGACATCAGACGGTTGAATCCCTTGCCTTTCCTTTTCCAGGGCCAAAAAGTTTAAGGAAGATAAGGTACATGACAAAATTATGAAACACACATACCGTAAGACACATGCGCTGCCCTAAAAACTCTTCTGTCGGATGTCTGAGATCATGACATACACAAGCTTTGTTTCCCTCTAATTAGGAAGCTTAGCTATATATTCAAATATTTAAAACAAAACCAACCAATAACTAAACTCAGACACTAATTCTTCACATTTGTTTAAATGCTAAAGGAGTAAAAGAATATTTAATATTAAATTCTTTAACTCACGTGCAAAGTGCTAATAATAATGGCAATAATACCTACCAATTACTGAGTGCTTCCTGTATGTCATGTTCATGTAATCTTTAAAAAAAAAAATCTCTGAAAGTCATTTTTAAGTCACAGCTGAGGAAACTGAGATATGGTGAAGATAGAAAACTGCCATTTCCCTGGGTCATACAGCAAAAGGGCAGCAGAGCTGGAATCTTAACTCAGGTCTGCCTTTAAAGTCTGTGCTGTAAATCAGCACACTTTATAGCCTCACCATAAATAAGCCATTTTCTCACTGAAATGCTTTGAACTAAAACTAGGAAGATGTGATTTTTAGTTATTATCGGCAAACATCCAGGAAATAAGAAAAAATGGCCTTTAGTAACAGGCTGACAAGCTATTCCTGGGGTCAACCACCACAGACTGGACAAACTTCCTCTAGAAATAAATCTCTGCTTCTTGCATCATGCCACTAAACACCAATTCAGTGGCCTAAAAATCCTTGTATCATATGTCTGAGATCATGACATATACAAGCTTTGTTTTCCCTTACTTAGGCATCTTAGCTGTATATTGAAATATTTAAAATAAAACCAACCAATCACTAAAATCAGACACTAATTCTTCACCTTTGTTTAAATGCTAAAGAGGAAGAATATTTAATATTAAATTCTTTATGGGCTGTTTGTACTAACAACATGTGCCATATCTTATCAGTAAATTATGTTTCTAGTCTACCCGAAGGGGTCAGCTTCAAACGAAGCTCAACAAACGTTCATGAAGTCAAACTACATACTAGGCATTGTGAAAGGTACAAAGATGAAACAAAACAAAAAATACTAATACCCCTCCCAAAGAATTTATAATTTAATGAGGCAGATTACAAATATACCTTAAAAAATCTCTGCATACAATGTTTTTCTTCATCTGATATAACCAAACAAGTGTTGAAAAAGTTAAAGGAAAGATTTCCAAGACCCAAATGTGTATCAGACAGATCCTGTTTACTGTGCCAAGTAATCAAAGAGCATTATTTGCTTTTTCCTCTCTGCTCATTAAGGCCCTGGCAATCACCGCAACTTTGTTTTCCTTAGTCTCTTACCTCAGTTTATTTTCTGTTCTCTGCTCATGTAATAAGATATATCTTTTTGGGAATTCCTGTTCTGCTTTTAGTTCTTTTCTGCTGCTATTGCTAGGGGCCCTTACCCACCTATCGCAGTACACTTTGCGTTTGCTGGAGAGACCCTCCACAGTTTCTTCTTTGTGCCTTTTTATCGGAGATCTGGAAACAATCACTGGGCAGATCTGTGAGCACTGAGACTGGCTCTGAAAACTTCCAACCTAACTCTTCAAAATTAATTACCTTCAGAAAGTCTACCTTCAGAGACTCTAATCAGGAAGGTAAAAGACAGCTGTTATAATTGCCCCCATGATTCCAACTCCTTGCATCCCATTGTTATTATCTTTGGCTATAAATAACAGTAGTAAGACAGACTTCAGACCGAAAGCAAAAGAAACAATGCTAAAAAAATATGGCAAATTTTAATATATGAAAGTGCTAGCAATAGATGATTACTAGGGATTCAATAGCATTAACATTAGGCCAAAATCATCAATACTTTGCACCTGCTGAAATGAAGGCCTTTATGAGCACACTATAGGGACACTCTTTGGTAGTAGTCACATGTGTGTGAACAGCTGGAGTTTACCTTGCTTTTATTTATCCTTATCTTAAAGCAGATTTAAAATGTGCTTTTAATTTTCATCCCCTGAATTTTGGTAGATGATAGTGGTCTTGTAAAACCAATCAACAACATCATATATATATATACATACATATCAGTTTCACCTGGAGGGAAAAACCCACCATAAAATAGGGGCTAGAGAGTAA
Organism: Balaenoptera acutorostrata; assembly: GCF_949987535.1. Taxonomy (NCBI): domain Eukaryota; kingdom Metazoa; phylum Chordata; class Mammalia; order Artiodactyla; family Balaenopteridae; genus Balaenoptera; species Balaenoptera acutorostrata. The sequence continues at coordinate 99,711,183 of NC_080064.1, read as the reverse complement.
CCAATGGCCACCGGACCAGATTAATCATGAACCTAGACCGCTGAACCTGAATTTTCTTCAAACACTTCCTGCCTTTTGTTTCAACAGAACTATACCTTCCAGGTTAACTGCAGTCTCCCTGGGCAACAGACCAGCCCACCCTAGACTAGGAGATACTCATTCCTAATCTAAAGCTCTTTATTTACTTATCTGTACTGTTTCACTTGAAAGCATTCTGTTATTCACTGACAGTCCAACAATATACACTGCATTCCTACCCACACAAGACCAACTCTGTAGATATCCAACACGCCCACCTCACTATGAAATACCAAAGGGTGGTTTTCATCAAGTTTTCAGGGAAGAAACAGGGTGGAAAGCAAAAATGAAACGCAACTCAAACCTAAAACAACCTTTAGGGGTTGGGTTCTCCCTCAAGGAATAAAGGTACAAAGGGGGGCGGGGAAGGTTACTATTTCTCCTTCCTCCAGAGACTAAAAAGGTCCCGAAGCAGGTGAGCCCTCGATGCCCCACAGGCGAACAGAGGATCCTCGGGGCTTAAGGCGGAAGGCTGAAGATCAGAGAATGGGGGATGGGAAGAACCCAAGCGGGGGAAGGCCGTTTCGTCCGTGGAGCTGGCAGTCTAGGTCGGGTCTCTGATTTTTGCATCGCCCCATCGCTCTTTTTTTTTTGGAAAACACTGATTTTTATCTTACGGATGGAACTAGCTCTGGTCCCACCCTAGCGAGCAGGACAGGTGTAGGAAGGGATGTCTGGCCTCCCGGGGGCGGCCAGACAAACGGGGGTGGGGACGGCAGTCTACGGAATGGGAACCCGCACGCCTTCTCCCAAGGTTGAGGGGCTGGGCGAGGGGGCCCTTTAAACGGAGGGTGTCAGGAGGGCAGCCCCTTCTGGGGAGCTGGGGTTGACGAGGGACAATAAGTGGCTGCGAGCACCCTCGAAGGTTGAGGAGCCGCCTCCTCAGGGAATACCGGGAGGTAGACGAGACGGCTCCGCCCCCTCAGTGGATGGGCGCGAGTGGCAGTTGGGACGGCAGCGGGAGGACACCGGTGGTCCTACCCCTGCTTTTCTCTCGAGGACCCGGCCTCCCAGCCGCCGCCAAGCCCGGGCGCCAGCGGCTCCTACCTTTTCCCAGCGCTCGGGGCTCCGCTCCCTGCCGCCTCCGCCAGCCGCTCCATACACAGCCCTCCGAGGCCCCGCCCCTCGACCGCCTGGCGAGGGCCCTGGCATTCGGCAGGGCCAATCTCCTTCTCGCCTCTCCAGCCCCGACACCAATCCGCTCCGGCTGGAGGAGGGGCTTCTCCAATGTCTTTTAGGCTCCTCCCGGGGCCCCGAGATCCCTTTTGTTTGGGGAGAGCCTAGCTGGGATTGAGCTCGCGTCACTTCCGGGAGGAAGCGTAGTCCTCCGGCCCGGGCTCGGGGGTGGGCTTACGACCCTCACGGCTCGGCTTCTGCAACTTTCCACCTTCTAAGCGATTTCTGGACCGGACGGTGGCGAGTGCTTCGTGTTTACCCTCATGGTACGGGCAGCTTAGGAACGGCGGGTTTGGGGTGCCCTGATTGATCGGGCATATTAACGTTTCATTTCATCCAAAATGTTAATAAATGAAGTGCGCTTTGGGTCTGCTTTAGAAAACTGGTTGTTGAAAACCTGGTAACGTGGCTTGCCTGCTCTCTCTTTTTTTCTTTTACGAAGCCTGTGCTAGAAACAAGGGCGCAAAGATAAAAAACCCGGAGGACCACCCCCGCCTTCTCTTTTCACATTACATTTGGAAGAGAATAGTAGCTCTGGAGCCCCTGGAGCGGGGACACCGGGTAGCCCAAACCCAGCCAGACCTGCCTTCCAGGTAGAAGTCGAATGAATAAAATTTGTGTCATGGTTTTCTACGCTATGTTTTCCAAATGAGGGGACTTTTTTGTGTCCTTGGCCCCATTATACTGTGGGCTACCACGTTTGCAGTGACGCTGGGACACAGGACAGTAGAGGATGCAAGGAATGCCTGTCCCTCGTGAACACAGGAATGCAGATCTTGCTGGTGGTCGCAGCAAGCCTTACCAGCACCAAATAACCTAGAAAAGGGAGACGATGCACCCCTTCCTGAGGTCAGGGTTTCTGGATCCTTTTCCAGTTCACAGATTGATTCAACTGGTTAAGAGAATAATAACCACATTGTTTTTAATATAATATAATAAATACTTACAATTAAATATTTATAATGCATAAATAATGTAAATTAATTTTAATATATTATTTCTAATATTAACTATTATTAAGCAAGACAGTACTAGGGACCTAGTACTCACCTAGGCAGACTATCTCAGGACAGATGCAGCCCTGTCCTCATGCAGTTTACAGTCTGGTGGAGGGATTTGGTCAGTCTGCAATCATTGATAGGTTTGAAGGAAGTAAACCAGTATTAATGTCATCACTGTGCCAGGTACTTTCATATAATGATATTTAATCTTCACTACCAAATGAAAAATCTTTCCTAACCTGTAAGATAGACATCATTGGTGCCCATTTGACAGATGAGAAGATAGAGATTCAGAGAAATCAAGTAAAGCCATAGAGCTAGTAAATGGTAAATAAAGAACTTCCAACAAGATGTGTGATTTCAAACCTGTGCTATATTCTGCTCACCATACACTTGGCTCTCACAAGGAGGGCTGGTCCAGAGTGGGCCTGGATGACTGTAAATCCAGCATTAGAGACAGAAACAAGCTCCATGCCTCCCCCTATTGACTGCTGGCTGGAGAAGGTCATCTCTATGTATGAAGGACAAGAAGACTGTACTGAGGTGCTCAACAGCAGCCCAAGTGCTTCTGAAGTAACAAATAGGTAATACAGAACTTCAGAAAGACATCATTCCCTGTGTTCAGGAGACTGATGATCTGAAAGGCGAGATGAAGGGCCAGGCACATAGTAGGTGCTCAACAAATACTGACGTCACTTGAAACAAAATGCCTGAAATGGTTAAAAACACAGAGTTTAAGTGCTGGACTAGGCCCATGAATTTGAAAAATTCCGTTTCCTCCTCCTCCCTTTTGCCCTGCCTTACGGGTGTGCAATGAGGAAGTGCCTCATTGCCCGACAATGAGGCAGATGTGGGAGAACAGGCTATTTTCTGCTGGCTTCTGAGTCACTCTAAGAGTTGCCCCAGTGAATCAGCTCATCCCTCCTCCCCTCCTTCCTTTGTTAACCCACCACCACCCATTCTACTCCCAGGCTGACCTGGTGCTTTCTTCCTTTACAGCAACCGGCAGCTCCCCTGATTCCCTGAGCTCCCACTTGTCCATTCCTCAGTGAGTGTGGGAGGACCCAGCAAGAATGAGATCGTCCCCACTGTGTAGGATTGAGTCCTGAGGGTATTCAGATTACTCTCTTTTTAATTCATCACCCCAGGAGCTAGTGCATGGGCAGGGCTTGTGAACCTGAAGTTTTGTGATTCTTCAAATATATAAAATGTGTAAATAAATTTAGAGTCTGGCACACTGATGTACATACACAGAGGTAGAAAATGGGTTCGTACTAATTTCTTAAATTTGTATAACACAACATACCATTTTTATATCTATTATTTTATCAACTTGCCAGGAAGTATTTATTAAATGCCTACTGTGTGTCAGGTAACAATTTAGTAAGAAGTGCTAAAGATTATAGTGTGTGTTAATTTTTCTCCAAATAAGTAAACTTCCTAGGTAGGTGTACCATAAATGTTTATTGCTGGTTTGGGGAGGCAATGATGGAGTAAAAAAGGGCTAGGCTGGAAGTGAAAAAAACAAAACAGAAAACTGCGAGTTCTGCTGGAGTTCTCCCTCTGTCACAAACTGTAGTTTCTTTCCTAAGGCTGCTGTAACAAATTACCACAAACTGGGTGGCTTAAAACAACAGAAATGTATTCCCTCTCAGTCAGGAGGCTAGGAGTCTGAAATCAGGGTGTTGACAAGGTCAGTTCCTGGGTGAGGGGTGTTGGTAGGGGTGGGTTTATGGGACTTAAACTGCTCTCCTAGTTTATGGGGGTTCCTGGCAAACCTTGGCATTCCTTGGCTTGTAGCTGAATTGCCCTAGTCTCTGCCTCTGTCTTCACATGGCTTTCTTCCGTCTGTGACTTGATGTATCTATATGTCCTCTCCTCTTCTTTTTTTTTTTTTAAATTATTATTTATTTATTTATTTTTTAAAAAGGCATAATCTTATTTATTTTCACTGGTAAAATATATAATATGAATTCACCATTTTAACCCTTTTTATTTATTTATTTATGGCTGTGTTGGGTCTTCGTTTCTGTGCGAGGGCTTTCTCCAGTTGCGGCAAATGGGGGCCACTCTTCATCGCGGTGCGCGGGCCTCTCACTATCGCAGCCTCTCTTGTTGCGGAGCACAGGCTCCAGACACGGAGGCTCAGTAATTGTGGCTCACGGGCCCAGTTGCTCCGCGGCATGTGGGATCTTCCCAGACCAGGGCTCGAACCCGTGTCCCCTGCATTGGCAGGCAGATTCCCAACCACTGCACCACCAGGGAAGCCCCTCTCCTCTTCTTATAAGGACAGCAGTCATTCTGGATTTAGAACTCATCTTAATCTAGTATGACCTCATCTTAACTCATTACATCTGCAAAGATCCCATTTCCAAAAAAGTTCACATTCTGAGGTTCTAGATGGACACGGATTTTGGGGGGTGGGAATGGGAACCATTCAAACCAGTATGCAAAACTACTTTGCACAGTAACACCTCCACTTAACTCCATTTAGCTTCATTGGTAATGGCATGAAAGTAGTGAACTAATTCCTAAAGATCATTTCAGTTCTATAATTGTATGATAATTATATATGCTAGAAGCATTTCTCAAGCCTTTACTATATGCCAGGCACTATGAAATTGCTTCACAGTACATCTGATTTAACCCTTAAAAGAATTCCAGGAGATAGATGTGAATATTCCCATTTTGCAGATGAGGAAATTGAGGTACAAAGAAGTCCATAGTCATGGAATTCATAAGTGATGAAGATGGAATCTATTCACTCAGGTCTGACTCCAAAGTCCACCCTCACAATTACTATGCTCTGTAATCTCTCCATCATACTAGATGGGTTAGGAAGATGGGGAACGCAACAAATCTTTAAAATTTTGATTTATATAATACCTGGAGCTGGGTAGCAATCTTCCTGGGGAAAGCAAGAGAGAAGGGAACAGTGGGTGGCAATGAAAACTTAGTAGGGAAGAGGAGAGCTATGGGCACTTACCTGAACCTCAGTTTCCTCATTTGTAAAATGGAATAATAGTTCCGCCAGGTGGTTGTGAATAGCCAAGCGAGATAATGGACATGAAAGTATTTGATAAACCCTATGAGGGGTGATGATAAACTACCTGGGAGATCTTGCTCAAACTTTCTCCTCTCTGGGTCCTTGCCTTCCAGCTGAACATCTGAGGGTTGAGCATCTGGGGCTCTATAGGACTCCTTCTAGCTGTGATCCACACTTACTAAGATGCTGGGTGAGCTAGATGTAAAAGTTGGAGTGACTGGGAAAAGTGACCTGGCCTGGTTCCCTTACCTCTTGTTCCTCAAGCCCCCACCTGGCTCCTCCAGGAGGGGATCCTGAGGTTGCAGTCTAGCAGAGGCAGAGAGCTCTCGAGGCCGGGACCTGGCTGAAGTGGGAAGGACAGTGTGCTCTCCGTTGCTCCCTACATTTTCTCTCATTATTTGCTCCCACAAAGGCCTTTCCGAGTAGCCCTTAAGGTTCTCGTCTAGCTTGGATCATCCCAACCTGGGCGACTGGGGCTCAGGGGAAGTTGAGATTTCTGGGCGTGGCCCTCACTGTGTTCTCGATCGTATTGCCCCCCCTAGTGCTGAGCGACGAGTCCTGCAGCTGTCAGCTTCCCTCTTTGCCGTCCCCGCGCGTTCCGCGGAGGCCTCTCCCCAGACAGTTTTTCCTTTTAAGGGTGTGGCCTGAGAGCGCAGCAGGTAGGGGGCTCCAAGGACCAGAAGTTCGGAAAAACCACCTTCAGGGACAGATTCTTCTGGTTGTTAGCTAAGTGTTGGGGCCAGCTTGACCATGAAGGAGCCAGGAAACTCTTATCCTGGATTTCACAGAGGGAGGTTGGGAAGGAAAGGGAAAGAAATCTAACATTGTGTGTCTACTATGTATCAGGCACTGTGCCAGGTGCTTTACAGATGTTACATGTATTGCCCTTGTAATCCTTACATATATAATCTCTACATTCCTTTATATAATTATAATTATATATAATTATTTATATATTATATATATAATTATATAATTATAATATATGATTCTTGCGATCATCCTAAGAGATAATTCTTTTTTTTTTTTATGGGTTTCTTAAAGTAATTTATTTTTATAATGGGGTTTAGCTGCTTTTTTTTTTTTCACACACACACACTGTATTTTATTTTTACAAGAGATAAATAGACTGTTTCCATTCCACCACTGCCTCATGGAGCTGTGGGTGGTAGAGGTGGATTGAGCCTAGGATTGTGTGATTCACTGTTCTTGCCATTACTGCCATTGCCTGACAACCCTTCCCCAGGACCAGGAAACTAAGGCCATGTGGTGTTTTGGATCTTCAGATCCAAAGATAGGCTCCTGAGATACGATGGCAATGAAAAAGCCAAGGCTGAAGGCCATGGGATCCTGGGACAGTTTGCTTGAGGAAATGCATAACAGGGCAGCACCCTGGGAACTGCACAACAATATTGCTGTTAGGGTCCTTGGGGAGAGCACCCAGAGGACCCTGAGTCCTGTCTCCCTCATCCTGTGTGGAATACACATGCTCCCCTGAAGTTGGTGGGCCAGGATGGGGTACACAAAGCTCACTGAGGGGCGAAAAGGAAAGGTAAGTGGGGTACAGTCTAGCCCAAGTAGAAAATTCCTGGAAGTAGATGAGAAAAATCATGGAGTTCCTAAATCACCCAGCAAAGTTCCCAAGGATTTGCGTCATTTTAAACTCCTCTCCTCTGCCCAAAATACAGATTAGTCATAGGTCCCTGGAAGAATACTCTATGTCCCTTTGGATGAGTCTGAAGTTTTCATTTTCATTCTAATCTTTGAGATTATTAAATTATAATTGAAAAACAACACACTAGATGATGACTTGATGAACTGACTGATGTTATGTTTGTTATTTCCAAGGGTTCGTGCAGGCCGATGGGGGCGGGGAAGCTATCAGTTGGCTACTGTTCTTGATTTGTAAATTGACTTATTTCATTAAAGGTTAACTTTTTCCCTCTCTTCCAACCCCTCCCTATTCTGTCTCTCTTCCTGTTCCTCCTCTGCCCCAGGTGCCTTCTTCCCTAAAAGTTTAGAGCCAGACCCCCTTCTGTCTCTCTCTTCAGACAAAGCTCTGGGCTGAGTAGCCTTGCCAGAAGGGCTGAAGCTAGCCGGAAGGCTGGTCTTCTTTCCTTTCCCCTTCTATTCCCTCTTCTTCCTCACACATGGCCTGACATCAAGCAGTAAATAATTTCTGCGCTATGGCCAGAGACAGAGCTTCGGCTTGGCCAGGCTGCCCTATGGTTTCAATCTGATGAAAGGCAATTACACATTCCCTTTGGTCTGTTATTTCAGCTGAGGCACCACATAGTGGGCTGAATGGGTCCTTGTTGCTCACAAAAGGGAGAAATATTTGTAGGGAAAGTAATGACCCAGTTACGGCTGCGCCATCATTTCTAGGCAATTTCCTGGTAAGTGGCCCTTTGGAGGAGCCTGATGCTAGAAGCTTCTATGCCCTCATTTCCTGCTTCATGGCTTCTGCTGGGCCCCTGCAGGGTCTAGTCTACCCTGAACAAAGTGACCAGGAGGGTTCCTGCACCATTGGGAGAAATCTATACATTTCTCATCCCCTTTTCTTTCTGCCACCCTGCCTTCCTCTTGTCCCCCCTTTATTCCTAAAACAATCATTGAGTGTCTATTATCATTACCACAGGAAATAACACACAGTTCCAGACCTCAGGGTACTCATAGTCTTGAGGGGAGGTAGATTTGTGTAACTGGTTGACTCAAATTCTCCTGCTTTCTGTAGCCACAGTTTCCAAATAAAATAACTCAACCCACTGTATTACATCACAATCAGGACTCCTCCAGATGTAAAGGACAGAAAACTCCATCCAAACTAGCCAAAGCTAGTTTTTATTGGCTCATGCAATAGAAAAGTCCAGGAGTAGACTGCCTTCAGATGAGGCTTGATCTGGCTTCTCAAAAATGTTACCAGCACCAGGTTGTTCTCTCTGTATTTTTCAACTCTACTTTTGTAGAGTTGGTCCTGCTTTCAGACATGCTTTCTTCCTCAATTGGCAATAAACATAGGCGTTCCGGCTTCATATCCAGTCATATTCAAATTCAATAGGAAGGAGCACCTCCCTTTTCCCCAGACGTCTGAGTAAAATCCACTCTGTCTTCTTGGCTCTGCTTAGATTGTGTGTTCAATCCTGAGCTCAATCATTGTGGCCAGGGCATGTGCTGCTTTGATCGGCTAGATCTAGGTTGTGTGCTCTATCTAGAGCTATGCATTAAGTGTGGGGAAAAGCTATAACCACAGATGAAAATTCATTCATTCATTCATTTATTCATTCATTTGTTACCGAAAAAAAATGGGGATGGATATTTGGGAAGCAAATAGTGAATGTTTACTACATATTTGAGGGTTTGTCTCACATTTGCTCTTGGAACCGCTTGAGCTGCAGCTGCTTCTGTAACCTGGCCCCAACTCTGCCTTGGCCTGGACTTGCCTTGCTGCTGGTCATTGTCAGAAACTCTGGAATGTTTGGTCTTTGTCCTTTGTATGCTTGGGCACAAAGCATTACTAACAAAAGACTGTTGTGTATAACAGCTGTTCACTGAGGATTTGGGGGCCTGGTATGGTATGGGCAGTGTTAAAAAGGTTTTTAAAGATCTGAGGTTCTGGGCTTCCCTGGTGGCGCAGTGGTTGAGAATCTGCCTGCTAATGCAGGGGACACGGGTTCGACCCCTGGTCTGGGAGGATCCCACATACCGCGGAGCGGCTGGGCCCGTGAGCCACAATTGCTGAGCCTGCGCGTCTGGAGCCTGTGCTCCACGACAAGAGAGGCCGCGACAGTGAGAGGCCCGCGCACCGCGATGAAGAGTGGCCCCCGCTTGCCACAACTAGAGAAAGCCCTCGCACAGAAACGAAGACCCAACACAGCCAAAAATAAATAAATAAATAAATTTAAAAGAAATGGGGGTTGGTTGGTTTAATAAAAAAAAAAAAAAAAAAAAAAGATCTGAGGTTCTCAGATTTGAGGGTGTGTCAGAATCACCAGGTCTTGATAAGTCACAGATTCCTGGGCCCTACCTCCAGAGTTTCAACAAAAATATACACTGGCTCTTGTGTGCCAGGTGCTAAGGTTACAATGATGGCCATGGTACCCGCTGCAAAATTCCTCTTTGTCATGCCGAGCGATTTAATTCCTTATTGCCAAACTTTTCTCATCTCAGTTCTCTCCAGGGACCCTCACTCTTCATAGCCAGATAAGCCCATGAAGATACTTTCTCCAACAGAGGAATCTATTTGTACTGTCCTTGGAGGTCAACTGACTCAAACTGCAGCAGCTTCTGTGATAATATTTAATTTATTTTGCTATTGCATAGGCAAACAGGGAATGTTGAGGGTGAAGGACAAATGCTCGAGGTATTGACTAAGTGTAGCTTTCAGAGGCACAAAAGGGAGTGGAATCTTCCACAAGGAACAGCTTCTTGACTCCTGTGTAGCATCATAGAAAGGGAGTAACTTGAGAGCCAGACCTACTAGCTGTGTGACCCGGGCATGTCATTAACTACTTTGAGTTCCAAATCCCTTATCATAAATTGAGAAAACAATAATGTGTTTCAAAGGGTTGTAGTAAAGAGGAAGCGAGATAATGGGAGACTTATTGATGCTTTTTCTCCTTGCCACCACTCTATCACCCAGACCTGTCAATTTCACCTCCTGAATACCTCAACTCCGTAATTTCTATTCCTACCTCCAACGCCACCTTGGTCTGCCCATTACCTTGTTTCTCCAGGGCAGCAGCAGCCTTCTCAGTGGTTTTCTAGCCTTCTTCTTGCCCCCTCCATTCCATCCTCCACACAGCAGGCTGAGTAGATCTTAAGAAAACACAATCCAATCATGTCACAACCCTTCCTTCCAATTAAAACTTTTCAGGGGTCTTAGGATAACCCTATTCACAAAGCCCTCATTATTTGACTCCTGCTTCTCTCTCCAGAATCATCTACTACCCCTCTTCCCGTTGCTCTCTCTGCCCTAGACAACTGGGGATAAAGACTCTCTCCTTGACCAAGTTAGGTTTGGTTAGTTTAGGTCTTGACATTGGTCCCTCACCCTCACTCCCTGGCCTTTCTGGGCCTGCATAGCCCAGTTTTAGCAAGAGTCCTGCTAAGTCAGTTCACACCCATCATATCTGATGAAGTGCTTCATCCCTCACCTTTGATGTCTAAGTCCTTGGCCTGCCTTCAGCAAGAATCCTGTTAAGTCGGTTTAACAGGAATCTCCCTGCCCTTGATAACTCCTCTTAGTGATTTTCCATCCACTGAGTTCCTCGCTCTGCTTTTGGGCTATAAATCACCATTCGTCCATTTGCATTTGGAGTTGAACCTGATCTCTCTCCCCTACTGCCATAGTCTTGACACTTTTCCAGTAGTCCTGAGGGAAGTCTTCCTTACCATTTTAACAAGTGTCAGAATAATTTTTTTCTCCAATGATGGCTGCTTTTCTGTTCCTCAGAGTCTTTGCTGATGTTGTTCTGTGTTCTTGGGCTGTTCTTCCTACCGTCTACCTAAAGCCCATGCATCCTTCAGACATCATCTCAATGTTACCTTCTCAGGAAAGTTTCCTTAGCCCAACAGAGTGAGTAGGTTCCAATATTTTGCTTTTGTAGCATGTGTCATGATTTGTAATTATACGTTTGTACAGTTATTTTGATTAATGTGGCTTTTCATAACTCTTTTGTGTGCTCCACGAGGACAGAGATCATGTCTATTTCGTTCATGATTCTTATCTCCAGTATCTTAACACAGTACCTGGTACACAGTAGTTGTTCTATGAATGTTTATTGATTGATTGCATGAATGAATGAATGAATGAAAGTGCAGTATTTATAAAAGTGCTCTATAAATAATTTCTCCTAGTGTCCAACTGTGGTGATAATCCTGAGTTCTGTGGTGGGACATATAACATTTTATGACCTATTTCAACCTACTGCAAACCCTTCTAGGGGAAACCTAGGGGCATACCCTTGGAGGTGCCTGGAAAGCTCAGAGATTTCAGGTGCCCCTCCTGAAAAATCCCCTTAGGATGATCCTCCAGGACCATGATTTACTACTCACGTTTTAATCCTCAGTTCCTGGGCTTTGGTAGTTACTCAAATAAATGATCTTGGAATTGAGGAAATGTCCTAAAGGGATCCACTGACCCATTTGGGTGGTTCTCAGGAATACAGATAATCCCCTTGAGACAGATGGTCTCCTGGATGGATGCTAATGGAGATGAATGCTAGTTCTGCCCTGATGGCTGTCAGCCTAGCAAAAGATGCCATCAGGAATAAAGCCCATGAGGGGCATCTCTAGGTGACTAGTACTATAAAACATGGAAATGGCAACATGAACTTAGTGAGATTTCTTAACTATTTCTATTACGGCCATCTGTTCTCCTACAGTATTTATCAGCAGAACTGGTGGGCAGGATTAGGGAGGGAGAGGACACAGTAAGAAAGCAGGGAGCTGGCTGTCTGTTCCAGGACCTGACCCCGCTTCCACCTCCCGCACTCTCTCCCTTCCCTTAAGGCCAAGCTTTCTGAGACTCATCGTCACCTTCCATCCTGTCCTCATCCCTTCGTAGCCTCACTCCCGCTTGCACTGTGCAACTGCTCCCCTAAGGTTTCCAATGACCATTTTGTTGATAAACCAAGCGGATGTGTCTGGGCCCTAACTTGTGCTCCCTGCAGCCTTAGACAATGCTCTCCTTTTCCTTCTTCTCTTGGTGGCCATGATGATATCATCCTCTCTTAGTCGGTCTCCTGCCTCCCCTTCCCATTCTTCTTATGGCCATTTCTTTCTCTTCCCACTTTACACGCTCCCCTGGGTGAGCCACCTAATCCAATGGCTCAGTTACCACCTCTGCTCGGATGACTCTCAAATAAATCTATGGCTCGAGCTCCAGACCCCGATAGGACAGGACAGCTGCATGGCATCCATGACTCTCCTTTCCTCCCACTCACCACATCGTGCCAATCACCAAGTCCTGCCTGTTCTACCTTCCTAATCCACCCCATCTCTCCACATTTCCTATCACTACCTTAGTGCAAGCCACTTTCCCCTCTCCTATGGATCCTGACAACGGCCTTCTGTCTGGGTGTCCTGTGTCTACTCCAGCTCTTCCCTCTTCAATTCGTTGCTACACAGAGACCACAGTGATTTTTCTAAAGTGAAAATTTGATCAGGTCACTTCTCTGCTTAAGTTCCTAGAGAGTCATGCGTTTCCCATTAACTTCAGGATAAAGTGTAACGTGAGGATATCAGCGACATCCCTTCTTGGTCCGGCCTCTGCTTACTTGAGTTTTCAGCTCCAACTTTTGCAAGTGCCCTGGCCCCAGGCAGTACTAGAGCTTTACTGAACTACTTGAATTCCCTTACTTCATCATGATCTCTTTGGCCTCAGGACCTTCTGATGTGCTGTTCTGCCTGCACGGCCTTTTCTTCGTCCTTCCAGCCCAGCTAACTACTCTTTCTTTAGGACTCTTCTCAGGTGTCACTTCCTCCAGGAAGCTTTCTGTGATCTTTTAAGGCCAGATTAGATGCCACTTGACCCACCTGCCCTGCCCCATTCTATTTGTTCTCAATGCACCCTGTACTTCCTGTCCTTTTACTTGTGTCTGTGTCTCCCCCAGACTAAAAGCTCCTTGAGAGCAGGGACTCTGCTTGGTTCATGGTTGTATTCATAATTTGTAGCATAGTGTCTGCACATAGAAGGCATGAACAATATTTATTAAGTGAAAGAGCAAGTGATTTCTTAAAGCTTTGTCATAGCTAGCCTACCATGGTGGTTAAGAACAAGGACATTGAAGCCAGACTGCCTTGATTGAAATCCTGGCTCAGACACTGACTCTCTGTGTAACCTTGGGTAAGCTACTCAACCTCTCTATGCCTTGGCTTCATTATTTTAAAAATGTTTTTTACCTTATAGAATTGCTTTCAGGGTTAAATAAGTTAATGTTTATATGCTTCACATAAAGTAAGTGAGTGCCATGTAAATAGAAATACTTATTCTACTCTATGACCACACATGGATAATTTTGAGAGTAAAAGGGATGCTATTAATCATGACATCAGGACAATAGGTGTACAATAGGACTGTCCTGTGCGAACAGGGACATTTGGTCACCTTGCATGCAAGGGCTCATTAGGTAAATAAACGTCTTCATTTTTGTCGGCTTTGTTTCTCCCTGTGCATTGTCTTCTAGCGATTAGCAGCAAACTCTTCCAACCATAAAGGCCTGTGTGCTTATCTTTAGGGACAACAGGGAAAGGAAGAACAGGGGGGACAGTGTCCTAAGCAACAGAGTTGGTAGGGCAGCATTAAAGAAAAAGAAATGGAGTGGAATTCTTGGGGTGTGGGTACAGGATAAAAGGGGAGCTTTCCCACATCCCGCCAAGGCCTGTGGGCTTGACAGAAGGTGCATGTGCTCTCCTGATGGGTGGTATGATTTCAAGGGGTCCAGCCTTTCCTGGAGCCTTGTCCGTGGGGAGTGTCTGTGAGCAAGGCAGCCTGTGCTGACCCTGCTTGACATGCATTTGCTGTCTGCTCGTTGAGTTTGCAGTTCTCTCTCAAATTGTTTCAGAAACATGTGGTTCCATTTGCTTTCCCAACAGGGAGTTTTTTTTTTTTTTTTTTCTTCATTACTTTAAAGTAGTTGTTTTTATGAACTGGGATAAACACCTGGTGGGCAGGAGTTTTATCCCATGTTCATTCCAATTTGTATTCCATTATTTCTCCTGCTTATCTGGGGAGGGGAAAAATATACTTTTTAAACACAGTCTCTCTTTTTCTAGTTTCCCAGACAGATGCATGATCAGGTAACAGCACCTCTGCAGCTGGCTGCATCTTCCTGGAATACCAATTGCAGGCAGTTCTGTTGGTGACAACGGCGCTCAAGGGTAGGGGGAGGGGGAGAACATCTTTCCTTATCTTGAAATAAAGCCTGTCAGTCAGAGGAGGTGCCGTTCAGAGATGTATACCAACTCCATTCTCCCTCCGTCTCCTTCTGGGGTGGGAGTAGAGGTGGTAGTGGGGAGGGGGAAGGGAATGCACTAACATATAGTGACACTTCCTATGTGCACAGTGGTAACCTTGCATTTCATTTAATACTCAGAACAACCTTAGAATATAGATATTAGTCTTTCTCCTTCATAGATAAGGAAAGTGAAGTTCAAAGAATAAAAAGAACATGCTAAAGATATATCAACAATAGGCAGGAATTTGAATCTGCCCCTATCTAATTCCAAACCCATGCTTTTTATATTATGTGTCTGAGCTCCCGAGAGGGGTGAGAATTTGCTTAGTGCCACACAGCCAGCCTAGAAGAAGGTTATATCTTTCTAGCTTCCCAAAGGGAGGGAAAGGCAGGGTTAGGCAAAACACGTTGGTCATGTGCTTAATTAATATAGGAGAGGGAGAACTGAAGGAGTTTTTGACTGTTAGTAATTCCATCTTTCATTCATTCAACAAATATATATGCAGTGTTTACTGTGTGTCTGGCACAGTGTATCAACTTATATGAAGAATATAGTAGAACACAACATTGTAAATCAACTATACTTCAATAAAATAAAAAAAATATAGTAGAAAAGGCAGGCTTGAGGTTATGTGTAGTAATTGATCTCAGTTTTGAACATGTTGAGCTTAAGATAAAGGATTTTTATTAAGCATTTGGATATACCTGTCTGGAGCTCTGGGGAAAGGTCTCTGCAAGAAATATAGATTTGAGAATGACCCTCAAATAGGTGGTAGTTATACCATTAGCAATGAGGGAACTAACTAGGGTTATATGAGAGACAAAAGCATGGAGGATGGAACATGAGGTAATCCCTATGTTTCAAAGGCAAACCAAGTGAAGAGTTCATAAAGAAGATTCAGAAGCACTGTTTAGAGATATAGGCAGAGAATCAGGAGAGAGGGATGAATTTAGTTAGATTTTTTTCTATTTCCTTTAAAAAAAACTACCTAATAAGGTGGAAAATGCATATAACCAATGCACCCATTTTGAATGTACAGTTCCCAGACATATGCCACAATCAGGTGCTACCACCTCAGCAGCCTGCAGGCAGTTCTGGTGAAATTTTGACAAATGTAAACACCCATGTAACCTCCACTCCATTCAAGATATAGAATATTGCCATCATATTAAGATTCCCTTGTGCCCCTCCTCAGTTATTCCCCTGCACTCCCTGCTCCAAGCCACCACTGATCTGATTTCTATCACCATAGACTATTTTAGAATTTCACATCAATGTAATCACACAGTATATACTCTTTTGTATCTTGCTTCATTAGTGTTGCTGCATGGGTCAGTGTCTTTATTTCTGAGTAAAATTTCACTGTATGAATATACCATGATTTGTTTACCCACTCACCTGTTAGTAGATGTTTGTGTTATTTCTAGTTTGGGACTATTATGAACGAAGTGCTATGAACATTTGTGTACAAGTCTTTGTGTATATATATATTTTCATGGTCAAATGTTAAGTGTATGTTTAAGAGAAATTGCTTACTTCTTTCCAAAGTGGTTATATCATTTTACACTCTAATCAGTTATATATGAGATTTCCAAATGCTCCGTATTCTCACCCCAGTTGGTATTGTTACTAGTTTTAATTTTTAGCAATTCTAGTAAATGTGTAGTAGTACCTAACAGTGGTTTTAATTTGCACTTGTCTGTTGACTAATGATTGAATATCTTGTCATGTGCTTCTTGGCCATTCTTTAGGTCTATTTCTGGTCTATTTAGTTTCATTTGTATATTTGCCTATCCTTACTCTAATATCACATTATATTGGTTATAGTATTTATAATAAATCTTCAAGTCAAGTTATATAAGTCCTCCAGCTTCTTTATAAGAAATGGTTTTCGCTATTCTAGGTCCTTTGAACTTCCACGTAAATTTTAAAATCAGTTTGTTAATTTCTACAAAATAGAGCCTGCTGAGATTTTTATTGGAATTATGTTGAATCTATTGATCATTTTGGAGGGAGTTGACAATGATATTGTGCCTTTCAATCCATTTATTTAGGTATTTAGTTTCTCTCAGTAATGTTTTCTAGTTTTCCATGTATGAATTTTGTGTATATTTTGTTAAATTTATCCCTAAGCACTTTATGTTTTGATGTAATTTTATGATGCGTTTTGGCTTTTCATGTCTCTTGTGCTTGAGGTTCATTGAGATTTTTGTATCTGTGCACTTATGATTTTCATAAATTTTTGAAAATTTTTGGTTATTATTTCTTTGCATATTTTTTCTGATTTCTTTTCTGTCTTTTTTTCCTTTGGGGTCCAATTCCATATATAATAGGTCATTTGAAGTTGTCTCACTAATGCTCTGGTAATTTTTTTTTTAGTCTTTTTTCTTTTTGTGTTTTATTTTGTATAATTTTCTGTTGCTATGTCTTGAACTTCACTAATCTTTTATTTTTTAGTATCTAATGTGCTGTTATTCATCTCAAATATTTTCATTTTTATCTTTATGAGTTCTAATTGAGTCTTTTATACCTTTCATGTTTTCACTTAACATGCTTAATCTTTCCTTTACCTTCTTGACATATGGAATATGGTTTTAGTAACTGTTATCATGTCTTTGTCTACTAATTCTATTATCTATGTCATTTCTAGGTCAGTTTTCATTGATGAATTTTTCTCTTCATTATGGATTGAATTTTCCTGCTTATTTGTATCATAATTTTTATTGGATTCCAGACATTATGTATTTTACCTTGTTGGGTGCTGGATGTTTTTGTATTCCTATAAGTATAACTTGAGCTTTATTCTGCAATGTAGTTAAGTTATTTGGAAACTATTTGGTCCTTTTGAGGCTTGCTTTGTTAGGCATGACCAGAACTGTTTTTAATCTATGACTAATATTGCCCACTACTGAAGCAATACCCTTCTGAATATTCTACCTGATGACCTGTAAATTAGCAAGTTTTCCACTCTTGTTGGGAGATGAACCCTGAGGATTTCCCCCCCTACTCCTTTCAGGTGTTTTCTTTTCCTTAAGTTCTGGCAGCTCAGATCCAGGCTGTGGATTGTGTTCAGGTTTACTCCATGTGTTTCTCATTCTGGACTCAGGTTGATGAAGTGGGTGCCTTGGGCATTTGCTTTGTATGGCTGAGGGCTGGAGTGCAAGAGTGCAAGTAGAAAAGTCTCTTTTTGGAACTGACCAATTTTCAGTTCAATTTACATGTCATTGGCCAATGCAAGTCCCATAGCCAAGCCGAAAGTAAATAGGGGCAGGGAAGTATGCTCTGCCCACAGTGAACCACAGCAAAACTGGAAGAGGAGAAAATTTTGAGCAAATAATGCAATCGACTACAAGGAATGTCACAGAATCCAAGGAAAGAGAGAGAAGTTGTTATCAGCCTAAAGTGCTTAGATGTTAAATAAAAAAGATAAGGATAAAAATTATGTTTTGAGTTTCACTGATGAGATTGTCTCTAGAAATTTATGTGGATAGTGGTAGTTGGAGCCAGGTTAAAGTAGAAAAAGGAGTGACAGGAATATGGAAGAGAGAAAACAAGTGAGGACTATATTTTCCAGAAGCTTCACTTAAAAGGAAATGAGAAGGATTGTCATACCTAGTGGGGAGCATAGGGACTGGAGATGTGTGTGTGTGTGTGTGTGTGTGTGTGTGTGTGTGTTTAATTGGTAGTACTTGCACATATTCATAGGCTGAGTGAAAGAAGCTGGTAAAGAAAGGGAAGTGGAAGATACTAAGTCACTTTTCAATGTATTGCCTCTCTGCTCCAAGTAAACTCTTCTTTGCCTGTTCTGTGGAAATGGAGCTGGACCCTGTTTACATTTCTCCTTTGCCAGCTGGCACAAGGTTAAGCTTTGTCAGTGGAGGGCACTGAAGAGATACTGGGAGGAAAGAGCTTCTCTTCCTGGTTCCCGTGTGTCCTCCTGGCAGGCTCTTGCAGCCGAGCACCAGCAGCTCGTGGTGGCCAGCTGCAAGTGTGGTAACCAGCAACACACATGGTGGCCAGCAGCAGATGGCTTCTCCCTGTGGGCACCTTCTCCCAGCATACCAGAGTGTGGCTTTCTAATCCACCATCCTAACAGGTATTTTCCCAGCAAGCTCTGCAGGGCAGCACCTCCTCAAGGAGGTCCTTTGGCACTCCAGATGGCTTCCTGGGCAGTGCATGGTGGCCTTGCAAGCTCTGCAGCACAGACCTTCCATGCAGAAGGCTTTTTCAGGTACCTTAGAGGGTGGCTTCTTGGTGAGTTCTGTTGGCACAACATCTCTGCTGTCCAGTGGGTCAAGGCCTCACCTTTTCCAACACAGGTTAGATATCAGCCGAGGGGGTGGGGCCTCTTCTGTCTCAGTCCTAGAGGTATTGGCTGCTCCTTATATCGGGTATTTGTGTATCTCATTGAGTTCTTTCTTTCTCCTTAGAGGGTAATCCCCTGTTATAGTTAATAATTATTTATATTAAAATCCCTCTGTTCCAATTTGGGTTTGTATTCTGTCTCCTGAGTGGACCCTGACTGATACCCTGATAAAAGAAGGGAATAGAAATTTCAGAGGTGGGGAGGACACAGAAGATAATTTAGGCCCAGGTGGAAAGGCTGACTCTGAACAAGGAGAGGAGCATCCTTTGAGCCTGGAGACCATAAGGAAGGATATGTGGTGGGTAGTCAGAATGTGTTTATGAGAGAAGGAGGATGAGACACTGAGGGAGTTCTTGGCTTTACTTCTTTTTTATAAATTTATTTATTTATTTATTTATTTTTGGCTGTGTTGGGTCTTCGTTTCTGTGCGAGGGCTTTCTCCAGTTGTGGCAAGCGGGGGCCACTCTTCATCGCGGTGCGCGGGCCTCTCACCATCGCGGCCTCTCTTGTTGCGGAGCGCAGGCTCCAGACGCGCAGGCTCAGTAGTTGTGGCTCATGGGCCTAGTTGCTCCGCGGCATGTGGGATCTTCCCAGACCAGGGCTCGAACCCGTGTCCCCTGCATTGGCAGGCAGATTCTCAACCACTGCGCCACCAGGGAAGCCCCTTGGCTTTACTCTTCTCAGTGAAGTACGAGGACAGGCTATCTGCTGAGGCCTTGGGGAGAGTGAGGCAGATTTGTAATAGCCCTTGAAGAACCTTTCAGAAGACCAAAGTGTGCCAGAGTAGACAGTTTTCTCCAGCAGGACCCAGAAGTCCAGGCTTAAGGGCAGAGCAGGCAGTTGTAGGACTGACTTGGGGTCAGGGCTTTCCAGAGCTTGGGAGTAGAAGGAAAAGGGAGCAAGGGTGCTGACGAGGCTGACAAGAAGTCATTCAGCTTATTGACCAGAGGTCTAGCTTGGTTTTCCAAGGACTGAGCCCTGGGGTTGAGGGAGGAAGGAAGATAAACTGTGAGGCAATAAAGAGGTTAAAGTGCTGGAACTCAGTGAGGTCAGGGAGTGGCGAAGTGGGAAGAATAGAATAGAGCTGGAGCGATTGTGGTCCAAGTGGGATGTTGAAGTTTAATTTTTGAGAGATAGAGCAATGCTAGTAATGGTCCAAGTGTGGCCTTGAAAAGTGTGGCTGAAAGCAGCATAGAAGGTTATTTGAAGTAATCAGGATAAAATTAGGGGGAGGTTAGCATGTCAAATGGGTTGGTGTCAGTGAGTTGTCTCAGGACCATGGTGGGAGTTAATGTGTAAAGGTAAGTGGAGACAGTCCTCAGCTGGTGTGGGCCAGGGTCAGTGACAGCAAAGGAAGAGGTAGAGCGCAATGAACCATTCCATTTGAGGAGGGCTTTAAATGAGGGTAGAAAAGCCATAGTGTGAAACTGCCAGCGAGGGTGGGGGGCAGGAGCTGGGAGAGTGCTGACCCCAAGTGTACCCTTCTTGGCTGGAAAATGGAACTCATGTGGGAGGGGTAGCGACCTCCACACAAGAGGGCTGCAAGGGAACCAGTGTCCTTGGGGCAAGGCCAGGTTTTAGTTACAGTGAGGGGGAGGATATAGTGAAAGTTCTTGGAGGGTGTTTTGGATGTAGAATTTGTTTTTAATGGAATGAGTGTTACCAAGAGCACAGGGAAAAACATTCAGAAGGAAAACTGTGACAAGGAGTTGGAGAGGAGAAAGGTAATGAGTGACCCAGCAAAGGGACTTAAAGTCCAACAACGGATTTCTCATCCATGTATCACAGTACCAGGCACACTGTAGGGGCTCAACTAATATATCTGACTGAGTAATTGAATAAATGAATGAATAAATAAAGTCTGTTCCCTGCAGCTGCTTACTTTGATTCTCTGGGACTTAGTTTCTTCATGTGTTTACTGAGAATGCTGCTGCTTTTATCCCCCTAGTTCTCAAATTTATAGCAGTTTCCTCTCCAAAGCCCCAGTTCTTTCCATCTGGCAGAGTGGGTGTCTTATTCCAGTCCATTTCACGCTGGGAGGGTAGGAAAGTCAGGGCTGAATCTTCCTCTGGTTACAACCTGGGAGAGACTGAAGTTTAGAGAGAGTAAAGAGTTCACGCAATATCATAGATTAAGATTTACAGTAAGACTGGGAAAGATACAGGGGCGCTTCCCCCATTTCAGCCTGTTCTGTGGCCCCCAAAGCAGCCCTGGTGAGGGGCGGGTGGCGTAGGGGATTCACAGAAAACAGTAGTCCAGCCCAGATAGTCAGGATCCACGCAAGGCAGCGTCCAGCAGGTGGGAGTGTGGAGTTGCAGAAGGCTGGCAGCCTTGAGTAGAACCGGAAGGCAGACGCTAGCCAGCCTCTGATATGGATGGGAGAGGCTCTTCAAGACCGTCCTTGCAGTCTGTGCAGCCAAGCTAGGAGAGCAACTCTGGCTGCCCTCTCATTCTCCAACCAGTACTCCAGAGGGGAGGGGCAGGAAGCAGGAGGGACAGGAAGCAACAGGAGAGAGATACTCCCTGCCTCTTTTTCCTCTTTGCCCTCAAAGGTAGGAGGTCTTGATGATGGTGAATGTAGCCTAGTGGAGAGTGCACAGCGGTGGGGAGTTCTAAGTCCAAGCATACCCACGTCCTAGACATGCACACAGGGCACTTGCCAGACATCTGTGGGTGAGTGACCATGGGGTCTGTTCCATGTCCTTCTCAAGCTTTTGTCCTGAAATATATGTGACAGCCTTGGTAGAGTGAAGACTAAAAATATAAGGATTATTAATGGTTAATGGGTAAAAGCAAAAATATGCTCCTTGAGCTATGCTAGAGGAGGGAAGAAGAATTCTAGGGAAGGTATGGGCTGAAGACTTTGCTGTATGCAGAAGAACTGGCCCTTTTGACTATATGTTTTCACCTCTGTGAGGTCACGTAGTAGAGGGGTAAGAATGTCAATACAACATTGTAGGGAGGTTGTAAGCACTCAGAAAACAGAGGCCATAAAAAACAACAGTAATAAACTACTACCTATTAAGTATCTACTATGTTCCAGGCACATTACATGTGTTGAGGTTTAATCATCACAACAGTGCAATAGGATAGATGTCATTATCGACTTTAACTAGAAATGGGTTCTGAGACGTTAAATAATAACAGAGGGTTACACAGATGATAAGTAGTGATGGCAGTGTTTGAACCCAGGTCTATTTGGCTGTGATGGCCCATGCCTTTCTCACATAATGTATGGCCTTATACTTTACTAAATCTCCAAAAGCCTTTCTAAAGACCTGTCTTAAGCTGGTTACTTAAGAATCACTCAGGGGACTTATTAAAATGCATATTCTTGAGTCCTGCCCCAGGGAGAACATCACCAATGATTCAGATCTTTCCTTCTCTTTCTCTTTTCAGTCTCTGTCCCCCTCCATTACTTTAGATGTAATGGGTCACGATAATCAGTACTTCTGTCTCTTTAACACCTTTTACTTTGTATCTTTTCTTGAAAACACGAGCAAAGGCGAATTCATTTTGTCAAGCCAGAGATCCCTGAGTCTCTGCACCAACTGAGCAGCTCCCTCTTGTTCCAATAATACACTTGAATCCACCTTATTCTCCTGGGGGTGCAGGAACCGTCTTTGGGCACAGACAGCCCACTACGGGGAGAAGCTTCCACGTGGGGAGGATCCAGCCCTGGGAGGGAAACAGAAGCTGAAAGCAGGTGGATTCCTGGGGTTTTCTTCACCTAATAGTCAGTAAGTATTTATTGAGTACTATGTGCTAGGCACCCGACAAGGTGTTGGGGATAGAAAAATGCATCAAACAGACGAAGTCCCCGCCCTCATGTGTTTTAGACAGGTCGACAAAGAAGGCTTCTCTGAGGAGGTGGCATTTGAGCTGAGGCCTAAATGAAGTGATAGAGTGAACCATGAATTGCTGGGGAAAAGCATACCAGGCAGAGGGAACAGAGAGTGCAAAGACCACAAGCAGGGGTCTTCTGGGTGTGTTTGAAGGACTGCCAGAAGGTCAGTGTCTGGCAAGAAGCCTGGAGTGCAGTGTGCAGAGAGGAGCAAGGTAGGAGATGAGACAGGAGAGAGAGCACAGGTTGGCGCATGTAGGGCCTTGTAGGCCATTGTGATAGTTTTGGGTTTTATTCCAAATAAGATGAGGAGCCATTGGCGGGTTTTGTACAGGCATGTGACATGATTTAATTTAGGTTTTAATAGGGTCACTCGGGGTGCTGGGTTGAGAATAAACTCTAGGGGGGCAAGGGTGCCAGCTGAATCCCAAGGCAGCTCTGCTCTAGTTGACTTTTGTCTGATTCTAGGCGTCATC
Organism: Balaenoptera acutorostrata; assembly: GCF_949987535.1. NCBI lineage: Eukaryota > Metazoa > Chordata > Mammalia > Artiodactyla > Balaenopteridae > Balaenoptera > Balaenoptera acutorostrata. The sequence continues at coordinate 99,688,238 of NC_080064.1, read as the reverse complement.
TTTCTACCATGATGGCCTAATGGGGAACAGCTATGATCCTCCACCATCCTTTCTGTTCCTCTTGCCCCTTCCCAGTCACAGCACCATGATTCTCATAGTTACAAATTGACAGCAAAGGAGAAAGTGACAGTGGTGGGGACGTTGACCACATTAGTGCTGTCTGGATACCAGATAAGCCAAGCCAAATGCCTCCATTATGCCAAACACCTCCATTATACCAGACGGAATTTTGGCTTTAGGAACAAAGTGGCAGAGCCATAACTCACTCACTTGCTGAGTCATTCACCCATTCTTTTAACTCTTATTGAGCACACACCATGTGCCAAGAACTATATGAGCCACTGGAGAACTAGAAAATTTTGAAAAGGTCCCTAATAAACTCTGCCCCAGAGGAAATCCTCAGACTAACTACTAACATTTATTGAGCACTTTTTGATGGGCCAGACACTGACTTAAGTGCTTTTTATGTATTGCCATATTGAATCATTTAAATCACCTCTATTAGGCAGGCACTATTTTACTTGCCATTTTAAAGATGACGAAATTGAGGGACCCAGAGGTTGAGCAACATGTTCAAGGTCACCCGCCCAGCTATGAAATGAACTGATATTTGAGCCCAGACAATCTAGCTCTAGAGTCTAGACTCATAATTATAATGCAATGTGATGAGTACTCACTAGAGCTACTGGGAGCTTTTGACATTATTGAGGGGCAAGGCCCAAAACCTTTTCAAATTTCCAATCCTGTTAATGCCACTGTAGTGTATAACTTCTCCCCATAAAATGCTGTAAAGTACAGCTAAGATTTTATTTTTTAACATCTTTATTGGAGTATAATTGCTTTACAATGGTGTGTTAGTTTCTGCTGTATAACAAAGTGAATCAGCTATACATATACATATATCTCTAAATCTCCTCCCTCTGGCGTCTCCCTCCCACCCTCTTAATCCCACCCCTCTAGGTGGACAAAAAGCACCGAGCTGATCTCCCTGTGCTATGCGGCTGCTTCCCACTAGCTAGCTATTTTACATTTGGTAATGTATATATGTCCATGCCACTCTCTCACTTCGTCCCAGCTTACCCTTCCTCCTCCCCGTGTTTTCAAGTCCATTCTCTATGTCTGCGTCTTTATTCCTGTCCTGTGCCTAGATTCTTCAGAACCATCTTTTTTTTTTTTTTTTTCAGATTCCATATATATGTGTTAGCATATGGTATTTGTTTTTCTCTTTCTGACTTACTTCACTCTGTATGACAGACTCTAGGTCCATCCACCTCACTACAAATAACTCTATTTCATTTCTTTTTATGGCTGAGTAATATTCCATTGTATATATGTGCCACATCTTCTTTATCCATTCATCTGATGATGGACACTTAGGTTGCTTCCATGTCCTGGCTATTGTAAATAGAGCTGCAGTGAACATTTTGGTACATGACTCTTTTTGAATTATGGTTTTCTCAGGGTATATGCCCAGTAGTGGGATTGCTGGGTCATGTGGTAGTTCTATTTTTAGTTTTTTAAGGAACCTCCATACTGTTCTCCATAGTGGTTGTATCCATTTACATTCTCACCAACAGTGCAAGAGGGTTCCCTTTTCTCCACACCCTCTCCAGCATTTATTGTTTGTGGATTTTTTCATGATGGCCATTCTGACTGGTGTGAAGTGATACCTCATTGTAGTTTTGATTTGCATTTCTCTAATAATTAGTGATGTTGAGCATCCTTTCATATGTTTGTTGGCAATCTGTATATCTTCTTTGGAGAAATGTCTATTTAGGTCTTCTGCCCATTTTTGGATTAGATTGTTTTTTTGATATTGAGCTGCATGTGCTGCTTGTATATTTTGGAGATTAATCCTTTGTCAGTTGCTTTGTTTGCAAATATGTTCTCCCATTCTGAGTGTTGTCTTTTCATCTTGTTTATGTTTTCCTTTGCTGTGCAAAAGCTTTTGCTTCATTAGGTCCCATTTGTTTATTATTTCCATTACTCTAGGAGGTGGGTCAAAAAGGATCTTGTTGTGATTTACATCATAGACTGTTCTGCCTATGTTTTCCTCTAAGAGTTTTATAGTGTCTGGACTTACACTTAGGTTTTTAATCCATTTTGAGTTTATTTTTGTGTATGGTGTTAGAGAGTGTTCTAATCTCATTCTTTTACATGTAGCTGTCCAGTTTTCCCAGCACCACTTACTGAAGAGGCTGTCTTTTCTCCGCTGTATATTCTTGCCTCCTTTATCAAAGATAAGGTGACCATATGTGCGTGGGTTTATTTCTGGGCTCTCTATTTATCTCTGGGCTGTTCCATTGATCTATATTTCTGTTTTTGTGCCAGTACCATACTGTCTTGATTACTGTAGCTTTGTAGTATAGTCTGAAGTCAGGGAGCCTGATTCCTCCAGCTCCGTTTTTCTTTCTCAAGATTGCTTTGGCTATTCGGGGTCTTTTGTGTTTCCATACAAATTGTGAAATTTTTTGTTCTAGTTCTGTGAAAAAAGCCGTTGGAAGTTTGATAGGGATTACACTGAATCTGTAGATTGCTTTGGGTAGTGTAGTCATTTTCACAATGTTGATTCTTCCAATCCAAGAACATGGTATATCTCGCCATCTGTTTGCATCATCTTTAATTTTTTTCATCATTGTCTTATAGTTTTCTGCATACAGGTCTTTTGTCTCCTTAGGTAGGTTTATTCCTAGGTATTTTATTCTTTTTGTTGCAATGGCAAATGGGAGAATTTCCTTAATTTCTCTTTCAGGTTTTTCATCATTTGTGTATAAGAATGCAAGAGATTTCTGTGCATTAATTTTGTATCCTGCTACTTTCCTAAATTCATTGATTAGTTCTAGTAGTTTTCTGGTAGCATCTTTAGGATTCTCTATGTATAGTATCATGTCATCTGCAAACAGTGACAGTTTTACTTCTTTTCCAATTTGTATTCCTTTTATTTCTTTTTCTTCTCTGATTGTTGTGGCTAAAACTCCCAAAACTATGTTGAATAATAGTGGTGAGAGTGGGCAACCTTGCTTGTTCCTGATCTTAGTGGAAATGGTTTCAGTTTTTTACCATTGAGAACAATGTTGGCTGTGGGTTTATCATATATGGCCTTTATTATGTTGAAATAAGTTCCCTCTATGCCTACTTTCTGGAGGGTTTTTATCATAAATGGACGTTGAATTTTGTCAAAAGCTTTTTCTGCATCTACTGAGATGATCATAAGGTTTTTATCCTTCAGTTAGTTAATATGGTGTATCACATTGATTGATTTGCATATATTGAAGAATCCTTGCATTCCTAGGATAAACACCTCTTGATCATGGTGTATGATCCTTTTAATGTGCTGCTGGATTCTGTTTGCTAGTATTTTGTTGAGGACTTTTGCATCTATGTTCATCAGTGATATTGGCCTGTAGTTTTCTTTCTTTGTGACATCTTTGTCTGGTTTTGGTATCAGGGTGATGGTGGCCTCATAGAATGAGTTTGGGAGTGTTCCATCCTCTGCTATATTTTGGAAGAGTTTGAGAAGGATAGGTGTTAGCTCTTCTCTAAATGTTTGATAGAATTCGCCTGTGAAGCCATCTGGTCCTGGGCTTTTGTTTTTTGGAAGATTTTTAATCACAGTCTCAATTTCAGTGCTTGTGATTGGTCTGTTTACATTTTCTATTTCTTCCTCGTTTAGTCTCAGAGCATTGTGCTTTTCTAAGAATTTGTCCATTTCTTCCAGGTTGTCCATTTTATTGGCATATAGCTGCTTGTAGTAATCTCTCATGATCCTTTGTATTTCTGCAGTGTCAGTTTTTACTTCTTTTTCATTTCTACTTCTGTTGATTTGAGTCTTCTCCCTTTTTTTCTTGATGAGTCTGGCTAATGGTTTATCAATTTTGTTTATCTTCTCAAAGAACCAGCCTTTAGTTTTATTGATCTTTGCTGTCATGTCCTTCATTTCTTTTTCATTTATTTCTGATCTGATTTTTATGATTTCTTTCCTTCTGCTAACTTTGGGGTTTTTTTGGTCTTCTTTCTCTAATTGCTTTAGGTGTAAGTTTAGGTTGTTGATTTGAGATTTTTCTTATTTCTTGAGGTAGGATTGTATTGCTGTAAACGTCCCTCTTAGAACTGCTTTTGTCGCATCCCAAGGTTTTGGGTCGTTGTGTTTTCATTGTGATTTGTTTCTAGGTAGTTTTTGATTTCCTCTTTGATTTCTTCAGTGATCTCTTGGTTATTAAGTAGTGTATTGTTTAGCCTCCATGTGTTTGTATTTTTTACAGTTTTTGTCCTGTTATTGATATCTAGTCTCATAGCGTTGTGGTTGGAAAAGATACTTGATACAATTTCAATTTCCTTAAATTTACCAAGGCTTGATTTGTGACCCAAGATATGATCTATCCTCGTGAATGTTCCACGAGCACTTGAGAAGAAAGTGTATTCTGTTGGTTTGGGATGGAATGTCCTCTAAATATCAATTAAGTCCATCTTGATTCACGTGTCATTTAAAGCTTGTGTTTCCTTATTTATTTTCATTTTGAATGATCTGTCCATTGGTGAAAGTGGGGTGTTAAAGTCCCCTACTATGATTGTGTTTCTGTCTATTTCCCCTTTTATTGCTGTTAGCATTTGCCTTATGTATTGAGGTGCTCCTATGTTGGGTGCATAAATATTTACAATTGTTATATCTTCTTCTTGGATTGATCCCTTGATCATTATGTAGTGTTCTTCTTTGTCTCTTGTAATAGTCTTTATTTTAAAGTCTATTTTGTCTGATATGAGAATTGTTACTCCAGCTTTCTTTTGATTTCCATTTGCATGGAATATCTTTTTCCATCCCCTCACTTTCAGTCTGTATGTGCCCCTAGGTCTGAAATGGGTCTCTTGTAGGCAGCATATATACGGGTCTTGTTTTTGTATCTATTCAGCCAGTCTATGTCTTTTGGTTGGAGCATGTAATCCATTTACATTTAAGGTAGTTATCAATATGTATGTTCCTATTCCCATTTTCTTAATTGTTTTGGGCTTGTTATTGTAGGTCTTTTCTTTCTTTTGTGTTTCCTTCCTGGAGAAGTTCCTTCAGCATTTGTTGTAAAGCTCGTTTGGTGGGGCTGAATTCTCTTAGCTTTTGCTTGTCTGTAAAGCTTTTAATTTCTCCATTGAATCTGAACGAGATCCTTGCTGGGTAGAGTAATATTGGTTGCAGTTTTTTCCCTTTCATCCCATTAAATATGTCCTGCCACTCCCTTCTGGCTTGCAGAGTTTCTGCTGAAAGATCAGCTGTTAACCTTATGGGGATTCCCTTGTAAGTTATTTGTTGCTTTTCCCTTGCTGCTTTTAATATTTTTTCTTTGTATTTAATTTTTGGTAGTTTGATTAATGTTTCTTGGCATGTTTCTCCTTGGATTTATCCTGTATGTTACTCTCTGTGCTTCCTGGACTTGATTGACTATTTCCTTTCCTATATTAAGGAAGTTTTCAACTATAATCTCTTCAAATATTTTCTCAGTTCCTTTCCTTTTCTCTTCTCCTTCTGGGACCCCTGTAATTCGAATGTTGGTGCATTTAATGTTGTCCCAGAGGTCTCTGAGATTGTCCTCAGTTCTTTTCATTCTTTTTCCTTTATTCTGCTCTGCAGTAGTTATTTCCACTATTTTATCTTTTAGGTCACTTATCCGTTCTTTTTTTAAAAAATTTATTTATTTATTTATTTTTGGCTGTGTTGGGTCTTCGTTTCTGTGCGAGGGCTTTCTCTAGTTGCGGCGAGCAGGGGCCACTCTTCATCGCGGTGCGCGGGCCTCTCATTTTCACGGCCTCTCTTGTTGTGGAGCACAAGCTCCAGACGCACAGGCTCAGTAGTTGTGGCTCACGGGCCTAGTTGCTCCGCGGCATGTGGGATCTTCCCAGACCAGGGCTTGAACCCGTGTCCCCTGCATTAGCAGGCAGACTCTCAACCACTGCGCCACCAGGGAAGCCCCATTTATCCGTTCTTCTGCCTCAGTTATTCTGCTATTGATTCTTTCTAGAGAATTTTTAATTTCATTTATTGTTTTTTTCATCATTCTTTGTTTGTTCTTTAGTTCTTCTACTTCCTTGTTGAAACTTTCTTGTATTTTCTCCATTCTATTTCCAAGATTTTGGATCATCTTTACTATCATTACTCTGAATTCTTTTTCACGTAGACTACCTCTTTCCTCTTCATTTGTTTGGTCTGGTGGGTTTTTACCTTGCTCCTTCATCTGCTGCATATTTCTCTGTCTTCTCATTTTGCTTAACTTACTGTGTTTGGGGTCACCTTTTCGCAGGCTGCAGGTTCGTTGTTCCCATTGCTTTTGGTGTCTTCCCCCAGTGGGTAAGGTTGGTTCAGTGGGTTGTGTAGGCTTCCTGGTGGAGGGGACTGGTGCCTGTGTTCTGGTCGATGAACCTGGATCTTGTCTTTTTGATGGGCAGGGCCGTGTCCGGTGGTGTGTTTTCGGGTGTCTGTGACCTTATTATGATTTTAGGCAGCCTCTCTGCTAATTGGTGTTGTTGTGTTCCTGTCTTGCTAGTTGTTTGGCATAGGGTGTCAAGCAGTGTAGCTTGGTGGTCATTGAGTGGAGCTGGGTCTTAGCGTTGAGACAGAGATGTCTGGGAGAGCTCTAGCCAATTGATATTACGTGGGGCCAGGAGGTCTCTGGTGGACCAGTATCCTGAACTTGGGTCTCCCACCTCAGAGGCTCAGGCCTGACACCTGGTTGGAGCACCAAGACCCTGTCAGCCACACAGCTCAGAAGAAAAGGGAGAAAAAAATAGAAAGGAAGAAAGAAAAAATAAAATAAAATAAATTAAAATAAAAAAATAAAAAAGTAATAAAGAAAGAAAGAAGAGAGCAACCCAGCCAATAAACAAATCCACCAATGATAACAAGCGCTAAAAACTTTACCAAAAACCCCCCCAAAAAACCCCCAAAAAATCCTAGACAGACAGAACCCTAGGACAAATGGTAAAAGCAAATCTATACAGACAAAATCACACAAAGAAGTATACACATACACACTCACAAAAAAAGAAAAAGGAAAAAAAATATAAAACAGGAAGAGAGCAACCAAATCAATAAACAAATCTACCAATGATAATAAGCTCTAAATACTAAACTAAGATAAACATAAAACCAGAAACTAATTAGATGCAACTAGCAAACCCCAAGTCTACAGTTGCTCCCAAAGTCCACCGCCTCAATTTTGGGATGATTTGTTGTCTCTTCGGGTATTCCACAGATGCAAGGTACATCCAGTTGATTGTGGAGACTTAATCCGCTGCTTCTGAGGCTGCAAGCAGAGATTTCCCTTTCTCTTCTTTGTTCGCACAGCTCCTGGGGTTCAGCTTTGGATTTGGCCCTGCCTCTGCATGTAGGTTGCCCTCTGGCATCTGTTCTTCGCCCACACAGGATGGGGTTAAAGGAGCAGCTGATTAGGGGGCTCTGGCTCACTCAGGCCTAGGAGAGGGAGGGGTACGGAATGTGGGGCGAGCCTGCAGTGGCAGAGGCCGGCATGACGTTGCAACAGCCTGAGGCACGCTGTGTGTTCTCCCGGGGAAGTTGTCCCTGAATCACAGGACCCTGGCCTGCTGCACAGTCTCTCGGGAGGGGAGGTGTGGATAGTGACCTGTGCTTGCACACAGGATTCTTGGTGGCTGCAGCAGCTGCCTTAGCGTTTCATGCCCGTCTCTGGTGTCCGTGCTGATATCCGAGGTTCGCGCCCACCTCTTAAGTTCGTTTTAGGCAGTGCTCTGAATCCCCTCTCCTTGCGCACCCCGAAACAATGGTCTCTTGACTCTTAGGCAGTTCCAGACCTTTTCCTGGACTCCCTTCCGATTAGCTGTGGTGCACTAGCCCCCTTCAGGCTGTGTTCATGCAGCCAACCCCAGTCCTCTCCCTGGGGTCTCACCTCTGAAGCCTGAGCCTCAGCTCCCAGCCCCCACCTGTCCTGGCAGGTGAGCAGACAATCCTCTCAGGTTGGTGAGTGCTGGTCGGCACCAGTCCTCTGTGTGGGAATCACTCCGCTTTGCCCTCTGCACTCCTGTTGCTGCGCTCTCCTCCGTGGCTCTGAAGCTTCCCCCCACCCACACCCCCGTCTCCGCCAGTGAAGGGGCTTCCTAGTGTGTGGAAACTTTTCCTCCTTCACAGCTCCCTCCCAGAGGTGCAGGTCCCGTCCCTATTCTTTTGTCTCTGTTTTTTCTTTTTTCTTTTGCCCTACCAAGGTATGTGTGGAGTTTCTTGCCTTTTGGGATGTCTGAGGTCTTCTGCCAGGGTTCAGTAGGTGTTCTGTAGGGGTTGTTCCACATGTAGATGTATTTTTGATGTATTTGTGAGGAGGAAGGTGATCTCCACGTCTTACTCCTCCACCATCTTGAAGGTCCCCCAATGTTGTCATTTTAAAAAAATAAATTTATTTATTTTTGACTGTGTTGGGTCTTTGTTGCTGTGCGGGGGCTTTCTCCAGTTGCGGCGAGCAGGGGCTACTCTTCTTTGTGGTGCACGGACTTCTCATTGTGGTGGCTTCTCTAGTTGTGGAGCATGGGCTCTAGGTACATGGGCTTCAGTAGTTGTGGTACGCAGGCTCAGTAGTTGTGGCTCTCGGGCTCTAGGGTGCAGGCTCAGTAGTTGTGGTGCACAGGCTTAGTTGCTCCGTGGCATGTGGGATCTTCGTGGACCAGGGCTCAAACGTGTGTCCCCTGCATTGGCAGGCGGATTCTTAACCACTGTGCCACCAAGGAAGTCCCAATCCTGTCGTTTTTAAATGCAAAACTAAACTTCTTTTTCAAATAAAAATCCAATGTTTAAAAACAAAGTATTGAAGGAAGGTGGAGGGACTGGATGTGGCCTCCACTCACCTCCCTCTGCTGCCCCAGCCACATTCACGAAACACCAGGTGCACAGTCTTAAACCCAGATTCTTAATAAAAGATTAATTTATAAAGCTATTTTCTGGCTAAGAACCATCGCTTTTTTGGACTGCTTCACTCACTCATCATTTCCACCACAAGCTGATAGCTTTTTATCGGGCAGTCAATTCTTCTTAAAGGGAAAAAAAAAGCTTTTATAACAAGTAGAGACCAAGCAAGCTGAGTTGGGCTATGAAGGCTGAGATGATGAGTTCACCTAGCCCCTACCTACCTCCAGTCCCTCCTCTGTAGGGACTTCATAACTGGCTGGAATCAAATTTGTGTCTCAGTAAAATGAGAAGTCAGTGCAAGTGGTGGACCTTTAGGATTTGGGGGGAACAGCTGAAACCACGAATCTTGTCTCCTAGGATGTCAAGGGGATACATTACTGGATTCTCAGGTGCTAGGAGAGCACAGACTGAGCCACAAACCCTGCCTGGAGAAGTCAAGGAAAGTTTCAAGGAGTAGATTAGATTTGAGCTGGGCTTGAAAGATGTGAGCGAAGGGACTAGGGAAAAATTTAATAAGGGAAAAATTTGTATAAAATAATAAGGGAAAAATTTGTATAAAAGACCTGGGGAAGGGTCAGCTTTCTGGGCCTCTGGGATCATTCCATCCTAAAGCACTAAAAGTCTTGGGAGCAGAGTCTAAGTGGCACTTTTCCCACCTTGTAGGATATTGTACAATAAGTTATATCTTCACTCATGTATGCTCTTTCTTTCTCTAGCTTTACTGAGTTATAACTGACATACAATAAACTACACATATTTAAAATTTACAATTTTATAAGTTTAAAAAATTAATTAATTGTTTTATTGAAGTATAGTTGATTTACAATGTTGTATTAGTTTCAGGTGTACACCAAAGTGATTCAGTTATACATACAAATATATCTATTTTTTTTCCAGATTCTTTTCCCCTATAGATTATTACAAAATATTGAGTATAGTTCCCTGTGCTAAACAGTAGGTCCTAGTTGGTTATCTATTTTATATATGGTAGTGTGTATATGTTAATCCCAAACTCCTAATTTATCCCTCCCACAACTTTATAAGTTTTAACATACTTATGAAACCATTACCACAGTCAAGACCAGTGAACACATCCACCACTGAAAGTTCCCTTGTGCCCTTTGTATTCTCTCTTTTCCACCCTCTCTTGCCTCTTCCCCTTCTTGCTTCTGGTAACCACTAATTTGTTTTCTGTCACTATAGGTTAGTTTGCATTTTCTAAAATTTTATATAAATGGAATCATACAATATGCACTCCTTTTTTGTCTGGCTGGGCATAAGTATTTTGAGATTCGTCCATATTGTTGTGTATATCAATAGTTCATACTTTTTCATTGCCGAGTAGTACTCAGTTGTATGAATAGACCACCATTTGTTTCTCCATTCTGCTGATGATAGGCATATGTGTTGTTTCCAGTTTTTGGCTATTACAAATAAAGTTGTTATGAACATTTTTATACAAGTCTTTTATGCACTTGTTTTGTCTTTTCTTTTGGGTCAATATCTTGGAGTATGGTGGGAATATGTTTAACTTAAAAATAATAAAAACCTGCCAGACAGTCTTCTAAAATGGTTGAACCATGAAAGTTTCAGCTGTTACATATTCTTGCCAACACTTGTATGGCCATCTTTTTAATTTTAGCCATGCCAATAGATGCATAGTGGTACCTCTTATGGTTTTAAATTTGCATTTCCCTAATGACTAATTATGCTGAGCATGTTTTCATATACTTATTTTCCATCTGCCAATTTTTTGTTGTTGCTGAAGTGTCTGTTCAAATCTTCAGCCCATTTAAAAAACTGGCTGTTTGCTTTCTTATTATTGAGTTTTTAGAGTTTGTTATATATTCTGGACATGAGTCCTTTATCAGATACATGTTCTACAAAGAGTTTCTCCAAGTATATGGCTTGTTATCTTATTCTCTTAGCAGCGTCTTTCATAGATCAAAAATTTTATTTTGATGAAGTCCAATTTATCAATTTTTTTCTTTTATGGATTGCGCTTTTGGTTCCATTTCTAAAAAATCTTTTCCTAACCCAAGTTCACAAAAGTTTTTTTCTTTTTTTTTTTTTTTTAGAAATTTTACAGTTTTAGGGTTTTTTTTTGGAGCTATAATTCACATACCACAAAGCTTACTCTTTAAAGTACACATTTCAGTGGTTTTTAGTATATTTACAAAGTTATGCAACCACCACCACTATCTAACTCCAGAACATTTTCATCACCCCAAAAAGAAACACTGTACCCATTAAACAGTCACTCCCATTTCTCTCTCATCCCAGCCCCCGGCAAACACTAATCTACTTTCTGTCTCTATAAATTTGCCTATTCTGAACATATAATATAAATTGAATTATACAATATATTGCCTTCTGTTTATAACTTCTTCACATAGCATAATGTTTTCGAGGTTCATCCATGTTGTAGCATATATCAATACTTCAATCATTTTCATGGCTGAATAATATTCCATTGTATGAATAAACTACAGGTTATCCATTCATCAGTTGATGTGCATTTGGGTTCTTTTCACTTTTTTGGCTATGATGAATAATGCTGCTATGAACATTTGTGTATGAGTTTTGTTTGTTTGTTTGTTTTGTTTTGGCTACGCCACACGGCATGCGGGATCTTAGTTTCCCTACCAGGGATTGAACCCGCAGCCCCTGCTGTGGAAGTATGGAGTCTTAACCACTGGACTGCCTGGGAAGTCCCAAGTTTTTTTTTTTTTTTTGACCACACTGCATGGCATGTGGGATCTTAGTTCCCCAACCAGGGATCAAACCCGCACCCCTGCAGTGGAAGGGTGGAGTCTTAACTGCTGGATGACCAGGGAAGTCCCTCAAGTTTTTGTATAAATATATGTTTTCATTTCTCTTAGGTATATACTGAAGAGGTCAATTGCTCGGTCATATCGTAATTCTATGTATAACTTTCTAAGAAACTGACAAACATTTTCTGAAGTGGCTGTACTATTTTACACTCTTAGCAGCAATGCATAAGAGTTCCAATTTCTCCACATCTTCTCCAATGCTTGTTACTGTTCTTTCTTTTCTTTTCTTTCTTTCTTTCTTTTATTTTTAAATTATAGCCATTCTAGTGGGTGTGAAGTAGTATGCTATTGTGGTTTTGGTTTGCATTTTCTTAATGACTAATGATGTTGAACATTTTCATGTATTTATTGACTATTTGTATATTTTTGTTGAGAAATATCTATTCAAATTCTTTGCCCATTTTATTTGGGTTATCTGTCTTTTTATTGCTGAGTTGTAAGATTTCTTTATATGTTCTGGAAACTAGTTTCTTATCAGATATATGTTTGCAAATATCTCTCCCATTTTGTGGGTTGTATTTTCACTTTCATGATAGTGTCCTTTGAAGCACAAAAGTTTTAAATTTTTTTTTAATAAATTTATTTATTGATTGATTGATTTATTTATCTATTTTTGGCTGCATTTGGGTCTTTGTTGCTGTGCAGGCTTTCTCTAGTTGCAGCGAGCGGAGGCTACTCTTTGTTGTGGTGCGCGGGCTTTTCATTGTGGTGGCTTCTCTTGTTGCGGAGCACGGGCTCTAGGCACGCAGGCTTCAGTAATTGCGGCACGTGGGCTCAGTAGTTGTGGCTCGTGGGCTCTAGAGCACAGGCTCAGTAGTTGTGGCTCAAGGGCTTTGTTGCTCCGTGGCATGTGGGATCTTCCCGGCCCAGGGCTCAAACCCATGTCCCCTGCATTGGCAGGAGGATTCTTAACCACTGCGCCACCAGGGAAGTCCCAAAAGTTTTAAATTTTTTAAAAGAAGACTTCATTTTTATTCAGAGCAGTTTTAGGTTCACAGCAAAATAGAGAGGAAGGTACAGAGTTCTCATATATTCCCTGCCCCTCCAAAAGTGCATTATGCCCCCATTATCAACATCCCCCACCAGAGTGGTACTTTTGTTACAACTGAGGAACCTACACTGACACATCATGTCCACACACCCAAAGTCCATAGTTTACATTAGGGTTCACTGTTGGTATTGTACAGTCTACGGTTTTGGACAAATGTATAATGGCATGTATCCATCATAATAGTATCATACAGAGTATTTTTGCTGCCCTAAAAATTGACTATGCTCTATTCATCCTTCCCCACTTCTTGCCCCTGGCAACCATTGATCTTTTTACTGTCTCCATAGTTTTGCCTTTTCTGTGATGTCATATTGTTGGAATCATATAATATGTAGCTTTTTCATTATGGCTTCTTTCACTTAATAATATGCATTTAAGGTTTCTCTATGTCTTTTCATGGTTTGATAACTCAGTTTTTTTTTTTTAGCACTGAATGATATTTCATTGTGTGGATGTACTACAGTTTATTTATCCATTCACCTACTGAAAGACATCTTGGTTGCTTCCAAGTGTTGGCAATTATGGATAAAGATACTATAAACATCTGTGTGCAGTTTTTTTGTGTGGATATAAGTTTTCAAATCCTTTGAGTAAATACCAAGGAGCATGATTGCTGAATTGTATGGTAGGAGTATGGTTAGTTTTGTAAGAAACCACCAAACTGTCTTCTAAAGTGGCTGTACCATTTTGCATCTCCACCAGCAATGAATGAGGGTTCCTGTTGTCCCACATCCTTGACAGCATTTGGTTTGTCAGTGTTTTGGATTTTGGCCATTCTAGGTGTGTGGTGTTATCTTTTAGTTGTTTTAATTTGCAATTTCCTGGTGATGTATGATGTGGAGCATCTTTACATATGCTTATTTTCCATCTGTATATCTTCTTTGTAGAGTGTTTGTTCAGGTCCTTTGCCCACTTCATAATTGTTTGTTTTCTTATTGAGTTTTAAGAGTTCTTTGTACTTTTGGATAACAGTTCCTTATAAGACATGTTTTTTTGCAAGCATTTTCTCCTAGGTTGTGACTTGTCTTCTCATTCTCTTGACATTCTCTTTCGGAGAACAGATAGTTTCAATTTGAATGAAGTCCAGCTTATAAATTATATCTTTCATGGATCATGCCTTTCATGTTATATCTAAAAAGTCATTGCCATATCCAAGGTCGTCTAAGTTTTCTCCTGTGTTATCTTCCAGGAGTTCCTATAGTTTTTTGTTTTACATGTAGGTCTATGATCAATTTTTGTTAATTTTTGTGAAGGGTACAAAGTCTATGTCTAAATTATTATTATTTTTTTGCCTGTGGATATTTATTGTCACAGCATCATTTGTTGAAAAGACTTCATTTGCTCCATTGTATTGCGTCTGCTCCTCTATGATAGATCAGTTGACTATATTTATGTGGGTCTATTTCCGGGCTTTCTTTTGTCTTTTGTGTTCAATTGACTTGTTTGTATATTTTTTTTTTGCCAATACCACACTGTCTTGATTAGTGTAGCTTTAAGAAGTCCTGAAGTCAGGTACTATTAGTCCTTTGATTTTGTTCTTCTCCTTCACTGTTGTGTTGGCTATTCTGAGTCTTTTGTCTCTCCATATAACTTTTGCAATCAGTTTATCAACACCACAAGATAATTTTCTAGGATTTTGATTGGGATCACATTGAATCTACAGATCAGGTTGGAAAGAACTATTGGAAAGAACAATAATATCTTGACAATATTGTCTTCCTACTCATGAACATGGAATTTATTAAATAAATGGAACTCTCCATTTATTTAATTCTTTGATTTTTTTCATCAGAGTTTTGTAGTTTTCCTTATATAGATCTTGTACATATTTTGTTGGAGTTACACTTAAGTATTTCATTTTTGGGTGGTGCTTATGTAAATGACATCATGCTTTTAATTTCAAATTCCACATGTTCATTGCTGGTATATAGGAAGGTGACTGACTTTTATATATTAACCTTATATCTTGCAATCTTGCTATAATTACTAATTAGTTCCAGGAGGATTTTTTCTTTTTTTTTGGTCAGTTCTTTCAGATTTTCTACACGCTGATAGATGATCATGCCATCTGTGGACAAGGACAGTTTTATTTCCTCCTTCCTAAAATGTATACCTTTTCTTGTCTTATTGCATTAAGTAGTACTTTCTGTACAATGTTGAAAAGCACTGGTGAGAGGGGAATCCTTACTTTCTGATCTTATTGGGGAAGATTCAAGTTTCTCACAATTAAGTATGATATTAGATGTAGGTTTTTATAGATGTTCTTTATCAGGTTAAGTTTCCCTTTATTCCTATCTTACAGAGTGTTCTCATCATGAATTGCTGTTGGATTTTGTCAAATGCTTTTTCTGCATCTATTGATATCATCATGTGATTTTTCTTTTTTAGCTTGTTGATGTGATGATTACATTAATAGATTTTCAAATGTTGAACTAGCCTTGCATACCTGGGATAAATCCCATGTGGTTGTGGTATATTATATATTGGTCTGTAGGTTTTTTTGGTTTTTGTTTGGGTAATGTCTATCTGTTTTGGTATTAGGGTAATGTTGACCTCATAGAATGAATTAGGAAGTATTCTCTTTGCTTCACAGTTTAAATTTTTTTTTTTATAGATTTATTTATTTATTTATTGGCTGCATTGGGTCTTTGTTGCTGTGTGCGGGCTTTCTCTAGTTGCGTTGAGCGGGGGCTACTTTTTGTTGCGGTGTGCTGGCTTCTCATTGCAGTGGCTTCTCTTGTTGTGGAGCACAGGCTCTAGGCATGCGGGCTTCAGTAGTTGTGGCACGTGGGCTCAGTAGTTGTGGCTCGCAGGCTCTAGCACGCAGGCTCAGTAGTTGTGGCACACGGGCTTAGTTGCTCCGCGGCATGTGGGATCTTCCCGGACCAGGGCTCGAACCTGTGTCTCCTGCATTGGCAGGCGGATTCTTAACCACTGCGCCACCAGGGAAGTCCCCAGTTTTAAATTTTGATGAAGTACAATTTACACATTTTTTCTTTTTTTGTTTGTGCTCATCTGCTTTTAAATGAAAGACAGGAATCATAAAGCATTCTCATTAAGCACAACATATAATAAAACTATATCTCAACCCCATTTTATGGCAAATAAAGGGGTGGAATTGACATGGGAGAAATGGAGAAAGTGAGGGCAATTGTTTACTTGGACTTAGAGTTCAAAGTTGAATGCTAGCCACTGACTTTGAGCATTGAGCAACTAATAGTCAAGGATAACTAACTGTTGGGGAATTCCTCTAATCCTTAAACCTTAGTAGCTTTCCTCTGAAAGGGGTGAAGCTAAGGCTACCAATAAGAAGCCATTCTCTGGGCTGCAGCAATGTTGCTTCAAGGGTGAGTGAAAGTGAGGATAAAGTGTCGAATGAGTAGGAGCTTAGGGGTCAGACCTTTGGGAGTTCCAGCTGGATTCTCTGGGAACCAGATGCTAAAATGGAGTTAAGTGTACAATAAGGGAGTAACACCTGTTAAAGGAAAAGGCAGGAAGCAGGATTGGCCAAGAGGAGGTCTCAGCCTGCGAAGCAGGCCTGACAAAGCCTCTGACAGTCCAATGGAGCACTCCGGGGCAAAATTCTTGTTAGAGGAGTTCCATGTTGGTAGAAAAGGGCTATAGGCTTGTGAACCACGGTCTTGCTCATCCATTGGCTAGCAGCCACCCCTGAGAAGAGCATGACTGTGTCCCAAAAGCTGACGGGTCCCTGAAGGAGCTAACTGCTGGGGGCAACTAGAACCAACACTCTTGGCAGCAGGGCAGCAAGTCCTTTACTGAAGGGGCAATAGTAGTAAATCTCCATGTATGCTATACAGACAGACCTGAGGTTCATATCCCAGCAACATGTAACCTTAGGCAACCACTCTGACTCAGTTTCCTCAGCTGTCAAATGGGGAGAAGGCCTTCCTTACAGGGTCATGGGAGGATTAAACAAGGTGAGGATGAACATGGTGCCTGATACAGTCCAAACATTCAGTAATGTTCCTCCCTTTCCCCTAGGTGGAAATTAGCCAAGGGAACATCCTGTTCTATCAACCAGTTCCCACCCTGCTCTTTAGAAACTTTGTTTCCTCTCATTTTCCACTAGGAGATCAAGCCCCTATGGCAGTCTTCTGACCCTCTGGATGTGCTGCTTCTGTGTCCCAGGGCCGGTAGTGTCCCCTGACTTGTTCCTCTCCTGCCTTTTGCAGCCTGGAAACTCAGAAGACCTCTGTGGTTGTTGGTTATTCCAGGCGGGGACCACTGGAGGATGTTCGTATGAGGCAGAGGTAATGCTTCCTGGAATGCACCAGAAGTAAGCAAATTGCACCATCTCTTTCAGCTGCCTGCAAGCACATCCATTGATGATTCCTGTAAGAAGAAACCGTCTTGTTCCTCTTTCTAAGTGCCTCGTTAAAAGCCTGAGGACAGATTTCCCCTCCTTCACTTAAGGTCTCTACCCTGGGATGCGAGACAGCACCTGAACGGGAAAGAGCAGGATGTGTTCTGTGCGAGTCATTATCCTTCCTCAGGGTGCTCTGAGCATAGGGACACAGGTCTCCAAGGTCCTCTTACTTCCTGTGTGCATGTAATTGGACCTGATTTACTGGGGGAGTCTCAGCTTGTTGGAATATAAGCACAAAACAATTTTATTTCTTCCAGTAACTGCTCCTGGCTATACAGAGCCAGATCTCTCTTTCCTGCTGGGAGCAGCTCCCTTAACGATGTCTTGGTCCGGTTCCATAACTTTCCAGCCACTTTCGGTTACTACAACAGTCTCATTCCGGTAATTAAGACTCAATCTTTTACATTTTTAAAACTTTCATTGCAAACTTGATTCAAAGCTCTTCTTTTCCCTCCCCGCCAGCATAAGCTAGAGCTGGACCCTGGTTGTTTGGGGCAGTGGAAGGGAAGTGGGGACTGGATTGAAGGCACGCATCCTCCTCCGTTTCAAGGCCTTAGCATCTCTGTTTGCGGCTGGAAGGAGAGATGGGGAGTAAGAGGCCTGTTGACATGACCTATGAGGGCAAGAGAGGTGTCGTGCATCCTTTACCCCTTCTTGGTTCTTTCTGGTTCTGTTAGAAGCTGAAGATTTCACCACAGCCCTCCTCAATCACTGAGGCCCATCGTTTCCTCTTACCCCCAGCCCCCTCAGCTGCACCTCCCTTTGGCCCCACCAGTGATATAGGCTCCCAACTACTCCATTCTCTGGCTTAGGTATCCAACTTTTGATTCAGCAGCAACCTGGGCAAACCTTTGGCTTCTGCCCTAGAGCTGACTTTTGTGCATCTCCACATGAAGCTACAGGGCTTGCTGGAGTGATTGTGGCCTTCAAGGGCCACCTGGATCTAGGATGGGAGAGCTGCCCCCCATCTTCTTCCCACTCATGCTGTACCAAGTCCTTTCAAGCTCTGCTGGGTAGGCTATTGCCGTGGGCCTCCCAATGTCAGAATCTCCAGGCCTGAAGTGGGTATCAGTCTTAACATTCAAGTATAATCCTAGACCTCAGGCTATGAATGTCAGGAGCTCTGCTCTTCTTTCTTACAGTGGAGAAGTGGAGCAGACAGATCACTGGGCTGCAGCCCTTGGCTCCCGGAATCAAAGAACTCTTTGGCAATGCTCTGAGCCTCTGAGGCATGGTGGGGGTCTGTGAATCCTCTTTCCCTTTGTATTGGGGCAGGAAAGCACTCCCTTCTCTTCTCCCTAGGGGAGAAGAAGGCCTAACCTGTCCCCACAGGCCTGGGGACTCTCTCCTTGTCTCTCGGTCCTTTTCTATTCTGACTGGAGGTGGGCTGGATGCTGGTTGATTTCAGGGGTTCTGGTGCCTCCATCCGCTCCATGTGGAGGAGGCTGGCCCCATCTGCTGGCGGCTTGCTGGTACTTCTCTGTGGGTTACTTGGCTCTCGCGTCCTTGGCTGCAATTCTAGCATTAATGGGAAAACATGTGAGGATCTGCCCAGCAGTACACAAGAATATCCTGTCTCTTCTCCTTTTAACCGTGTTGAAGTTGCTCTTCTTCCTGGAAGCATTCCTTGATTAAATCCCATCAGACTGAAATTGTTTACTGTGCACTCAGGCTCTCAATTGGTAGTAAGTTCATACATGTGTGAGTTGTTTATCCGTGTCCTGCCTAGTTCTTATGTGTTATAAGGATAGCTAGTGTTTATTGAACTCTGGCCATGTGCCATCTACTGTCCTAAGCATGTCACCTCCTTCATCTCATTCAGGCCTCACACCACAATCCAAGGAGCTAGGTGCTATTATTATGCCCATTTTATAGATGAGAAAACTAAAAGGAGGTAAAAATGTTAAATAGCTTCTCTAACGTTTATAATCATAAAATGATATAAACAGGCGATTTAAATCCCAAGCTCATACCCTCTACCAATATTTTGTTCTGCCTCTTTGGTTTTATACTGTGGTCCTTTGCACCCTTCCCCCTCCCCCTCTATCACCCCTAAGGCCCTAAGTAAGTACTTGTAGATCAGTGTGAAATACTTCCCATAATAATTTTTGTTTGGATTAACAGAATCTGCCCCGTTGGGGCTTGTGCAAGAGCTGAAGTAGCCATGGTGAGATTGTGGCCAACTTGTAAATGGGCCAAACTCTGTGATCATGTTGAAGTCATCAGTACAGACCCTTTGGACAGAAGGCTGATGCTTCCTCATCAAATCCCTTCTCTAACATTTTCAGATTAATTTGTTCCCAGGGTGGCCTAGGGTCCTGACCACACACTCCAGGATCGTCTACCTGAGCAATTCTTTTCATCTGAAAGAGGAGAATCTCTTTTGTTTGTGTAGCATATTTATTTCCATTGTCTCCTAGGTATTCGTAACCACTTTGAGTAGAAAGTGATTATTATCCTTCTCATTATAAGAGTGAGGAAACTGAATCATGGAGGTTAGACACTTGCCTGAGATCACACAGAATTGGGGCCTGGAACCAAATCTTCTGCCTTCACCCTATCATGAGGCAGGCTCACCTTCAATGCCTTTTATGCGAGACCCTTAGGCCCCTGCCCCCTTGCTGTGGGCTCTGCTCACCAGTGGGTATTTCTTCTTCACTTGTAGCCATGTCCACGCACCTTGGTCCTGCCTCTTCCTCTAGCCTCCTCTCACTGGCCTCACCTACATCCTCCCTGCCTCTCCAAGGGCCTGGAAAGACCTCTTGAGGTAGGGGGACTGGGCCTCAAAGTCTTCTGACCATGGACCCCCCCAAACCCCTGGAGGGGCTGCTCACTGCTTTTATTGGCCTTAGTCATGGCGGATGTTATTTATTGTCAGATGAATGTATTTCCAAATAAAACAGAAAACGAACAAATAACCGCAGTGACAGAGCTGTAAAAAACCCTGCTGGCTCGCTCACTTGAAGAAAAGCCTGCACAACTAATTAACCCGGGCAGGCCTCCTTGGTGTTTGGAAACAAGCTTGGAATTAATACCACCCTTCTCAGCTGCTGGAGCCAGCCTCTAAATCTTCACTGGGCAATAGCAGTAGAGACACACAGAATTATAGAGACAGTGAGAGGCCAAGATGGGAGAAGACAGAGAGACAGAGTGAGATAAACAGTTAGCCATCTGCCTCCGTACCCATACATAGCATTTTAGCTAGACTCGGGATTCTAGAAAGGCAGACAGACAGACAGATTGCATCTCTTCTCAAAGCGAGTGGTAAGGGGAGAAAATGGAGACTGTCTAGCTCAGAGTACATCTTGTTTTTATACCACTGAAGTCAGAGAATCAGAATCAAGCTTCTGGGCTGGAAGGGGCTTATGAGAGGTCATCTAATTTGGTGGTTTAAAATTATTTTTAGCAGCAAATCCCTTTCCTGAAATGAAATCACACGTAGAAGCGTAATGTATGAAGCAGATAAAACAGGGCTCCAGTTGGAGCTTGCAGCTCCTCGCATCCCCCCTCCACCCCCAGGGTGGCTGCGTCCTCAGGATCCTCAGGGTTCCGGAGAGCTCACTCGGGAAACTAAAGCTGCCTAGTTTCTGTGTGACAGGGTTTTGGGAGTGTCCCTGGTTTTCACTGGATTCAGGCTTAGCCTAATTTGGGAGTCGCCAGATGAGGGAGTGTGGTGGAAAGGATCCACCAGCTGAAGGGGGTGGGCTCCCTGAGGGAACACCTACTCTCTTGTCCCTGGACTGTTGGGTTCTTGAATTCTGGTTACTTCCCCAGGGACCTTTGTTGGTAGGAACTGGGGAACTGGCTTGTTAACCTTCAGTGATGGAGTCTCAGTGGGTGAGCTTAGCAAGTCATCACCTGACCCTGACTTTGCCTCAAGGAGGCTCTGTACAGCTCCACATCAAGTTCAGGAGGGGGACCCAAGAGTACAAGAAGGATACCTCCTTCTGGAAGAATATGGAGGATGGCTGGAAGGGGACTTCCCTAGGGACCATCTAGATATGCCCTGTAGGGACACTGGTGATCTACAGGAAAATTGTATTTCCTATATATATATATTTTTTTTCTAACAGAGGAAGAGGAGACAGTGGCCTGAGCCTGGACACGATCCAGCCAAGTGGCCCTGTGGGGATTTGTCTGGCTTTCTCTGAGGATGTTGTCACTTGCTTCTGGAGGCCCTGTTCTCAGCATGAAGAGCAAAGCCTCAAGCCTGGGTGAAGGGCCTCTTTTGGAGTCAGTTATGGGTGGGGGTGAAGGATGGGGACCAGGCACTGTGTTTGGAGCCTTCCCATCTTCCATTAATCCTGAGAGCCCTTGGCTCAGGCCTAAACAACAAGGGGGCGCAGTAAACAGGAAAAAACACAAGTCAAGAAGTAATGCTTTTTTTGAAGGAGAAATTATAAATTGCAATTTAATCACATAATCACTTTGACACTCTCAAGCAAGCTAATTTCTTCCCTTGCCTCATTTCATCCACTCAGTGAGATGAATCTTAATGAATAATGTCCTATGAATATTTAATTTTTGATCAGTTTGAATTTTCTCTGGCATACCTGCTGGAGACATGAATCAGCTCTTCTTCTGCCCGGCAGAGTGAATTTGGAATGCGGCCTGGGTGTATCTCTGCCCCTGACTGCAGAAGTGGTCTGCCTGAAGGTCTTGGGGTTCTGGTTTGCCACCATCTCAACATTGTGACTTGTACCTCCCTGGATGCCTTCCTTAAGCTTCTCTAATACTGCTCCACCAGTGGATGCCTGAAGCCAGTGGTTGTTCAGGCAGGTGAGATGCATCTGAGAATGACTTTCCACAGGTGCCCCCTCTTTTTTCATCCTTTCTCGTCAGTGATTTAAAGAAGTCTCCCTCCTGATACTGACCTGATCCTTCCTGGCCCCTGGGGACAAGTGTCATCATTCAAAAGACAAGTATCTAGAGAGACAACATTAGTAGAAGTACTCTTCTCAGCTATTTGAGAAGTCTTCTTTCATGAGATAGTATTTGATATTTTTACAGTGCTTTACAGTTTGCAAAGTGACTTCACATACATCTTTTCTTTTCATGTCTTAAAACATCCTTGTGTTTGATCTCTATTTCCTAACTGTGAGGTGAGACAATGGGGCTGGAGAGAGCTCTTTCTTATTCTGGATCAAAGGGGTAAGTATAGGAACTCACACCCTGGAAGGACTGCTAAGTTCAAAATCAGCAAAATGGTTCCAAACGGAGCTGCCTATTAAGGGGGAAGATTGAGTGTTTGGGACTGGGATGTGGAGGAAGAAAGAAGAGTATCTTTTTTAAAAAAATATTCTTTTTCATAATTTTTTCCATTATAATTTATTACAAGGTATTGAATATAGTTCCCTGTGCTATACAGTAGGTCCTTGTTGTTTATCTATTTTATATATAGTAGTTTGTATCTGCTAATTCCAAACTCCTAATTTATCCCTCCCCCACTTCCCCTTTGGTAACCACAAGTTTGTTTTCTATTTCTGTGAGTATGTTTTGTAAATAAGTTCATTTGTATCGTTTCTTTAGATTCCACATATAAGTGATACCATATGATATTTGTCTTTATCTGCCTTACTTCACTTATTATGATAATCCCTAGTTCCATCCATGTTGCTGCAAATGGCATTATTTCATTCTTTTTTATGGCTGAGTAGTATTCCATTGTATATATATACACCACATCTTCTTTATCCATTAATCTTTAAACATTCATGGACATTTAGGTTGCTTCCATGTTCTGGCTATTGTAAATAGTGCTGTTATGAACATTAAGGTGCACGTATCTTTGCAAATTATGGTTTTCTCTGGATATATGCCTAGGAGTGGGATTGCAGGATCATATGGTAACTCTATCTTTAGTTTTTTGAGCAACCTCCATACTGTTTTCCATAGTGGCTGCACCAATTTACATTCCCACCAACAGTGTAGGAGGGTTCCCTTTTCTTCACACCCTCTCCAGCATTCATTATTTGTAGATTTTTTTTAATGATGGCCATTCTGACTGGTGTAAGGTGATACCTCACTGTAGTTTTGATTTGCATTTCCCTAATAATTAGTGATGTTGAGCATTTTTCATGTGCCTCTTGGCCATCTGTATGTCTTCTTTGGTGAAATGTCTATGTAGGTTTTCTGCCCATTTTTAATTGGGTTGTTTGTTTTTTTGATATTGAGCTCCATGAGCTGTTTGTATATTTTGGAGATTAATCCTTTGTCCGTTGCTTCATTTGCAACTATCTTCTCCCATTCTGAGGGTTGTGTTTTCATCTTGTTTATGGTTTCCTTTGCTCTGCAAAAGCTTTTAAGTTTAATTAGGTCCCATTTGTTTATTTTTGTTTTTATTTCCATTTCTCTAGGAGGTGGATCAAAAAAGATCTTGCTGTGGTTTATGTCAAAGAGTGTTTTTCCTATGTTTTCCTCTAAAAGTTTTATAGTGTCCAGTCTTACATTTAGGTCTTTAATCCATTTTGAGTTTATTTTTGTGTATGGTGTTAGGGAGTGTTCTAATTTCATTCTTTTACATGTAGCTGTCCAGTTTTCCCAGCACCAGTTATTGAAGAGGCTGTCTTTTCTCCATTGTATGTTCTTGCCTCCTTTGTCATAAATTAGGTGACTATATGTGTGTGGGTTTATCTGTGGGCTTTCTATCCTGTACCATTGATCTATATTTCTGTTTTTGTGCCAGTACCATACTG
Organism: Balaenoptera acutorostrata; assembly: GCF_949987535.1. NCBI lineage: Eukaryota > Metazoa > Chordata > Mammalia > Artiodactyla > Balaenopteridae > Balaenoptera > Balaenoptera acutorostrata. The sequence goes on along the minus strand of NC_080064.1, from coordinate 99,664,360 downwards.
TCTTGATTACTGTAGCTTTGTAGTATAGTTTGAAGTCAGGGAGCCTGATTCCTCCTGCTCCGTTTTTCTTTCTCAAGATTGCTTTTGCTATTCAGGGTCTTTTGTGTTTCCATACAAATTGTAAAATTTTTTGTTCTAATTTTGTGAAGAATGCCATTGGTAGTTTGATAGGGATTGCACTGAATCTGTAGATTGCTTTGGGTAGTATGGTCATTTTCACAATGTTGATTCTTCCAATCCAAGAACATGGACTATTTCTCCATCTGTTTATGGCATCTTTAATTTCTTTCATCAGTGTCTTATAGTTTTCTGTATACAGGTCTTTTGTCTCCCTAGGTAGGTCTATTCCTAGGTATTTTATTCTTTTTGTTGCAATGGTAAATGAGATTGTTTCCTTAATTTCTCTTTCTGATTTTTCATTGTTAATGTATAGGAATGCAAAAGATTTCTGTGCATTAATTTTGCATTCTGCAACCTTACCAAATTCATTGATTAGCTCTAGTAGTTTTCTGGTGGCATCTTTAGGATTTTCTGTGTATAGTATCATGTCATCTGCAAACAGTGACAGTTTTACTTCTTCTTTTCCAATTTGTATTCCTTTTATTTCTTTTTCTTCTCTGATTGCTGTGGCTAGGACTTCCAAAACTATGTTGAATAAGAGTGGCGAGAGTGGACATCCTTGTCTTGTTCCTGATCTTAGTGGAAATGGTTTCAGTTTTTTACCATTGAGAATGATGTTGCCTGTGGGTTCGTCATATATGGCGTTTATTATGTTGAGGTAGGTTCCCTCTATGCCCATTTTCTGGAGAGTTTTTATCATAAGTGGGTGTTGAATTTTGTCAAAACCTTTTTTTGCATCTATTGAAATGATCATAGGGTTTTTATTCCTTAATTTGTTAATATGGTGTATCACACTGATTGATTTGTGTATATTGAAGAATACTTGCATTCCTGGGGTAAATCCCACTTGATCCTGGTGTATGATCCTTTTAATGTGTTGTTGGATTCTGTTTGCCAGTATTTTGTTGAGAATTTTTACATCTATGTTCGTCAGTGATATTGGTCTGTAATTTTCTTTTTTTGTGATATCTTTGTCTGGTTTTGGTATCAGGGTGATGGTGGCCTTGTAGAATGAATTTGGGAGTGTTCCTTCCTCTGCAATTTTTTGGAAGAGTTTGAGAAGGATAGGTGTTAGCTCTTCTCTGAATGTTTGATAGAATTCACCTGTGAAGCCATATGGTCCTGAACTTTCGTTTGTTGGAAGATTTTAATTACAGTTTCAATTTCATTGCTTGTGATAGGTCTGTTTATCACAAATGCTTTCATACCCTCCTTAAGAGGTAGGTCTAATTCCTCTCCAAGTGTGCACTGGTCTTATTGGCTTGCTTCTAACAAATAGAATAAAGTGAAAATGACAGTGTGTGATTTCAGAGATTAGGTCCTTGCATCTTCCTCCTTGCTCTTAAATTACCTGCTCTTGGAGAAGCCAGCTTCCATGTTGTGAGGATACTCAAGCAGCCTATGGAGAGACCTATGTGGTAAGGATCTAAAGCCTCCTGCCAATATCCATGAGAGTAAGCCATCTTGGAAATGAATCTCCAGTTTCCAACTTCACTGAAGTGTAGTCAAGCCTTCAATGACTGCCATTCTTGTCATCATCTTGACTGCCATCTCATGAGGGACCCTTGGCCAGAACCACTTAACTAAGCCACTCGCAGATTCTTGACCCACAGAAAAGGTGTGGTAATAAGTGTTTGTTGCTTTAAGCCCCAAGGTTTTGAATAATTTGTTACAAAGCACTAAGTAAAAACACACCCTTTCTCTGAGTCTGGAAGTGGTGAGGGGAAACAGAATTTTCATGGGTCTTGTTGAATCAGACCTGCACACCAGAGCTGCCGTGGCTCCTGCCATGGCAGGCACAAAGGAGTATCTGCTGAAGCCCTCACTTTGGAGAAGGCTGAGACAGCAGGTAGTTTTAGGAGATGAGGCAGTGGTGGCTAGGGCTACACATTGAACATGAGGTGGAGGAGAGAGGCAAGTAGGGCCAAGCAAATCTGGGGAGACCCATATACTGGGTCTGGTCCACTAGACTCCTATTCCTTAGTCCTATAATTCCTGCTAGAATGGAGTTTCTAGAAGTGCAGTTAAGCATGCTACAGAGAAATAAAAAAGCCACAAATATTTTGCATATCTGCATAATAGTGTGAGTAAAACTGAGACAATTGTTTTTGTTAAAATAATAAATTCCCATCACAAAAAATTTAAATAGTATGGAAAAAAGCACAAAGGACAAAGCAAGCATTACTCAACAAACTATGATCCAAAGAGAACACTATTATATAAAAATTTTTTATACTCACTCTTTACGTTGACATTTTCCCTTGCCAATAAATATAATTACACTTATCCTTTCATTAAATATAGTGGACTAGATGTTCCATGAAACTTCTCCAGGGACAGTATGTCCCCCAAATGATGGAATATATATACTTCCTCCTCCTTTGAAAATGCATGAGTACATGGTTGAGTTGACACAAAATAAAGAGAATTTCTTAGAGACAAACACAAGAAAATATGAAGCTGAAAGAATAAGTAAACTCTAGAGCTGGTTTTTGTCTTGGAGTCTATTTGGAGTTTAATAGGTAATATGGGCCATATACATGACAGATGGGAGATAGAGCCCTGGGCCCAAGCAGCCTGGACTCTGGAAAAAACACACTCCACATAAAGAGAAAATTCATGAAGATACTTGCTTATCATCCTTGACTCTTGGTGGAACAGAAGAAAGAACATAAAGAAAAATGTTTTCTTGGAGAATTCCTAATCTTAAACCTGAATTTACCTAAAACTCCATTCTGAAAATTTGAATTATCCTGGATTGGTGAGATCCTCAGTTCTTGAAAAAAAATCCTCTCTGAAAGAACACTCTTTAAACCTTGGCCTCAGAGAATTCCCACAGATAAAGTTCCAAGGCACATGGACTTCACAATAAAAATTCAACAAATACATCAGGAAATAAATGACTGTGAATGAGGTTCAGCATATGCAACAAATTTCTCAAAGACTGTAATGACTTGTACTTAGCCAATACAGAATATAAAATGAACACATTTAATTTGTTTATGAAATAAAAGAGAGTATTGGAAGTATAATGAGGGAACAAAAGACTATCAGAATAACCTAGTCAGATGTAAAAGGGAAAAAAATACAATTTTAGAAAGTAGAAAAGTGTAATCATTCAAATGAACAACTCAATGTATGCAATGATAAACTAGACACAACTGAATTAAGAAGAAAGAATTAGTGATCTGGAAGTTTCCCTGAAGAATGACCTAGAATACAGTAGGAAGACAAGAGATGAAAGAGTGAGGAGATATAATGAACTGAGTGAGGAGATATAACATATGTATAATTGGAATGTCAAAGGATGACAGAGAGAATGGGAGAGAAGCATTAAAAAAGATAATGACTGAAAAGTTTCCAGTCCTGATGAAAGACATCAGTCCTCAGTTTAGCAAGCCCAGTGAATCCAAAACAGGATGAAGATAAAGAAGCCCACATTTTGTTGAAAAACAGGACACTAAAGAAAAAGAGAGGATCCTAAAAGTAGCTAGAGAGAAAAGATAGATTACCTACAAAGCAATGAGAATTCCACCCACAGCTTATTTATCGATAGCAACAACAGGGCTTCCCTGGTGGTGCAGTGGTTGAGAATCTGCCCGCCAATGCAGGGGACACGGGTTCGAGCCCTGGTCTGGGAAGATCCCACATGCCACGGAGCATCTGGGCCCGTGAGCCACAATTACTGAGCCTGCGCGTCTGGAGCCTGTGCTCCACAACAAGAGAGGCCACGATGGTGAGAGGCCCGTGCACCACGATGAAGAGTGGTCCCCACTTGCTGCAACTAGAGAAAGCCCTCGCACAGAAACGAAGACTCAACACAGTCATAAATAAATAAATAAATAAATAAATAAATAAATAAAAGAACGTGAATTTCTTTAAAAAAAAAAAAAAGCAACAACAGAAGCCAGAAGACTATGGAATGATAGCTCTGACGTGCTAAGTGAAAATATTATGCTAGAATTCTACCCCTGGTAAAATTTTCTCTTAAACGTGAGGGCAAAATAAAAACAAGTTAAAAATGTTTTAAAAAGAAAAGTGATACAATTGATTACCAAGAGACACTTGCTAAAAGAACTTATACAAATATGTACCAGGAAGAAGAAAAATGATCCCAGGAGGAGTTTTGAAGTGCAAGAATGAATGGTGAAGAAAGAATATCGTAGATGCATAAACAAATATTGATTGTATAAAATCATCATCATCATCATCATCATCATCTAATTTGTGGGGTTAAAAATCAAGTTAGAACTAGAATCATGAACAAAAGTACACAAATTGACCATATTTGGATAGAGATCAAAAATAGGAAAAATGAAACTTTTCCTTTTTTAAGAGATACATAGATGTGTGATAAAACTATAAAGAAAAGGAAAGGAAAGGAATAATTAGCACAAAATTTGGGGTAGTGGGTTACTGGAGTGGGAGGAGGGAGATGCATAGGAAGGGATAGGGCAGGTAGGGGGCTTTAAAGGTATTATGAATATTCTATTAAGATAGGTGTTGGATATTTGGCTATGTATTTTTTTTATTATGGCACTTCTTTAAAATGTAAATATCTATTTTTTCTTTTTTTACTGAAGTAGAGTTGATTTACAATGTTGTGTAATTTCTGCTGTATAGCAAAGTGATTCAGTTATACATATATATATATATATATATATATATATATATATATATATATATATATATTCTTTTCCATTATGGTTTATCACAGGATATTGAATATAGTTCCCTGTGCTATACAGCAGGACCTTGTTGTTTATCCATTCTATATATAATAGTTTGCATCTGCTAGTCCCAAACTCCCAATCTATCCCTCTCCCCTCACTCCCCTTGGCAACCACAAGTCTGTTCTTTATGTTTGTGAGTCTGTTTCTGTTTTGTAGATAAGTTCATTTGTGTCATATTTTAAATTCCACATATAAGTGACATCATATGGTATTTGTCTTTCTCTTTCTGACTTACTTCACTTAGTATGATAATCTCTAGGTCTATCCATGTTGCTGCAGATGGTATTATTTCATTCTTTTCTTATGGCTGAGTAGTATTCCATTGTATATGTACCACATCTTCTTTATCCATTCATTTGTTGATAGACATTTAGGTTGTTTCCATGTCTTGGCTATTGTGAATAGTGCTGCTATGAACATAGGGGTGCATGTATCTTATTGAATTATAGTTTTCTCCAAGTATATGTCCAAGAGTGGGATTGCTGGATCATATAGTAACTCTATTTTTAGTTTTTTAAGGAACCTCCATACTGTTTTCCATAATGGCTGCACCAACTTACATTCCCACCAACAGTGTAGGAGAGTTCCCTGTAAATATCTGTTACATATACTTTTTGTAGGTATGAGGTAATAAAAATGGAATAATTATAATTGATGTTGTAATGACCATTGTTATGATGTGTATCTTTTCACACACCTTAAGGTAAATTCCTGGAAAGAAGATTTTGAGGAAAAGGATGAGTTTAATCATTTTTCTTTCAAATGTATTGCCACCTCCTCCCCCCCCACAAAAAAAGGTGCACCAACTTATACTCCTACCAGCAGTGCACAAAAGGGCCCATTTCCCCACACCCTAGGATTACTCTTTTTTGTGCACTTTTTCTAAAATGTGCTCTTATCATATATGCCAGCATGGTGAGCTAGGCTGCGTTAAAGAGATTGGAATGGGATGAACAGTTTATGAAGAAGGTGGTATAAGTAATCTCATTTTACAGATAACACAACTAAGAATCACTGAGGTTGAGAGACTGGTCCAGGTTCACATTGTGACCCAGTTCAGTGATCTTTTCACTCTATCTCACTGCTGGTCAAACTCCACTGAACCTTTGTGTTGGAGCAGTCTGTTGCTGTACATGAAAATCCTTCCCAGAAAAAGAAAGCCAGCAAAGAAGGCAGAAGGAATGTGTGCTTTGTGAGGTCCTGGTGGAGGCGGTGGAGTACGGTGACAGAGAAAGGCTTTCAGTATTTATATCCTCAAATCTGAGGACTACTCCTTTCCTTAGTCCTTAAGCCCCTGATGATAAACTATGGAGACAGAGGGTTGGAGCCTTATTTAATCAGACCAGTGCCTGGCACATGGACAGTGCTTACTAAATATCTGTTGGCTCTTGAATAAACTCTGGTTGATATTTTTGTTACCAAATATGGAGGGAGAACTGTCCCTTTGGCTAGGCCAGGTTTCTTTCTCTGCGTGAAGTGAGTCTGGGCCAGGGCAGGAGGAGGGATGGACTGACCTTTCAAGGTCCCTTCCTGCTGGAGAAACAAGGACTGTCAGCAGGCAGTGCTGCAGTGAGCATCTACCCCACCTCCCACGCCCTCCAATGTGCATTGGCTTTCTTTGCTCCAAGTGATTAGCAGGGAGATTGGCAGGCAGTAGTGGCAATGGAAGTTTAATGTTCTGGAAACCCAGTCTTTTTTCCTTTTCCTCCGAGGCTTTCCCTGTTGAGTCAGGGAAAGGTTTTGCCGCTTAATAGGCAGACAGGGATGGGACCTGGGAGTTTTGCCGTCAGAGACTGGGATTTATCACATGACACCAAGCCCAGGCATGCCTGCATTTGTGGGGGAGATGTGGCAGGTTGGGGGGAGGGAACTGCTGTTCTAACTTGGGGACATTGTCCCTGTAAGGGCACTGAGACCCAGCCATGACCTTGAAATTTGACCCACTCAGCCCAAGGCAGGCCAGGATACCTTTGGCTCATAGCCTGGCTATAGCAAGTGGAATCAATTGCTCCTGCTGTCCTTAGCTGGTACCAAACATCCTCTGGTGGGTCCTAAGTCCCTGTGCCTGTTAAACAGAGGACTGCATGTAATTGCAGGAGCTGACAGACCTGTGTTAATATCCTGCCTCAGTTCTCTACTCGCTGTTTGATACTGGGGAAGCTTCTCTATTCCTCTGAGCTTCTATTTTCCTCCTCTGAAAACAGAGGCAATAATAATTACCTTTAAAATTAAATTAAGTGGTATATGCACCTGGACAGGCGTTAAGAGTTGAGTGGTAAAGATCACGACCCTGGAATCAGATTTCCTGGGTTCAAACCTGACTGACAACTTCTACCTGTGAAAACTTAGGCAAGTAACAGCCTCTCTATACCTTGGTTTCCTCACTGGTAAGATAGGGATAATAATAACAACACATATCTTATAGGATCATTGTGATGATGAAGTGAGTTAACATTCATAATATGTTTAAAACCATGCTTGGCACATAGTGAGTGCTATACAAATTGTTTTTTTTTTTTGTTTATTTTTATCAGGTTCTCCCTTCCCCCCTTTTTTTCACTACCTTCTCTCTTGCCCCTATGTTGTTTGCCAGTCTATAAGATCTGATTTAGGTCTTGGTTTCCTGATTTGTAATCAGTGTTTATTGGGGTCACCCTTGTTGTCTCGGGCCCCAGCTCCTAACATTCTCACCATGTCCTTATCCTTGGGATTGCAGACTCCCCAGGAGCCCTGTTAGGTAGATGCAATCTAGACAGATGTTTCCAGAATCCCGCTGACATCTTTCTGATTCTATTACTGCGTTTGCCCAAAGACCTTTGCTGCCTCTACCCAGGCCTCCCTCAAGGATCCAGTGCTGCCTTCTCAGCCCAATGCCTTCCTGGCTTCCTCTTGTTCTCTCCTAGACGGTGCTACCAGGGCCCCAGCAGGCCCCAAGGCTAAGTCCACCCAAGGGACAATGAAGTCCCGCTGGGTTGGCCTTCATCTCTGGTGAGCCCAAGGTGGGCAAGGACCCAGAGCTTCCTGGCTTTGAGTCCAACATTCCATCTAGATACTACTCATTGCTAAGTATAAAATTTCTTTCTGGGACCTCATGTTTTTGTAAGGCAGCCAATCTCATTGTTGAATAGCTCTAATGAACAACAATGACAACAATAACAAAAATAGCAGCTATTATTTACTGAGTAATTACTGTATGTCAGCTTACTTTACCTGTATCATCTTTAATTTTTACAACAACCCTGTAAGATAGGTTTTATTATCTCCATTTTACAGATGTGGAAAATGAGACCTAGAGAGGATAAGTGATTTGCCTAAGAGGTGCAGCCAGGAGGTAAACCTGGTTTGCCTACCAAACCAGTAAGGTTTCAAAGCCAGTGCTCTGCCATGTGTACTGAACTGCTGCAATGGATTGGATTCTGCCTGTCTCCTCCTTCGCTGGAGAAGGCAAGACACAATCCGTCTTCCTTCTTCCCCATATTCATCTTTAGTGGATTTGAGAGAGCTTCCATGTTACTCTTAAGTTTTGTCTTCTTCAGGCTAAATCTCCTCAACTATTTGTTAAATCATATGTCATTATTTCTGGGCATCTCATCATCTTGGCCTCCCTCTTCTGGACATGCTGTTGGTTAATGTCTTCATGATGTGTTGTACTCTGTATGCCAGACTCAGAGCTTGAGGCATTATGAATCTCTCTTGGTAGTGTACTGCCATGGTTTATGAGCACAGGCTTTGCATTTAGCCTGATCTGGGTTCAAATACTGGCTCTATCCAATTTGCTGGCTGTGTAATTGTGGTAGATCACAATTTCCAAAGATGGCTGACGCAACATATCCCATCCCACACGTTCTTCTTGCAATGTGGTGACACTCTTCCTATCAAGTGGTGGGGTCTATTTTCCCTTCCCTTGAACCTGGGCAGACCTTCATGACTACCATGACCAATGAAAGATGGCAGAAGTGGTGCTGTGTGAGGTGAGGTCATAAAAATACCATGCACTTCCATCTTGTTCCCTTTGGAACTTCCCATTTTGTGAAGAAGCCCAAACTGACCCAAGTGAAAAACCATATGGAGAGGCCAAGTGTAGATGTTTTGGCTGATAGCCCAGCTGAAGTCCCAGCCTATAGCTGGTACGAAGTAGGGACAGAAGACTGGGAAACTGAACTTGCAGTGGGGCAACTTCTGGGGAAGAAGCTGAGAGCTGAGCCATAGGTTCCAAATGTGCAGTGAGTTGTGACAACATTCAGGCAGCATCCAGTGTGAGTTACACAGTCCAATGTGGGGAGGCCTTTACTCCTTGACCTGCAGGGTACATGTGAGCCAGCAGCATTAAGGCTGGAGGTGAGAAGGCAGGAGCTCGTTGTTGGGAGGGTGTGGGCAGGACACAGAAACATTTTACTGTAAGATTAAGCAGAGTTGGAATTGACCACTGGGGTGTCCCATAGCAAACCTCAAAGGTGAGAGGGACTTGTGTGAGCATCCGAGGTATTCAAGGTCATTGCTGGCAAAGTTAACAAAGAGCAAGGTGGGGCGCCAGGGAGGATGTCTGGTTAAATCTGAGTGTATGGTGTTTTATTTTACTTGGCTCCCCTGCTTCAGAGGGCAAAGATCTCAGGGTCTGAAAGGTACAGCCTGCTGGAGCAAGTGTCTGAAAAATTCAGGTGGTCATGAACTCTTAAATCTTAAAAAGCCAAACTAACAACCCCCTTGCAAAAACCCACCACAACAAAACCCCATACTCTGCCCCCACAAATAATATATATGCTTATTTTAGAAAAATTATATAGGAAGCAAAAAGAGCAAAATAAAAATCACCCACAGTCTTACAACCCAGAGGTAACACGTAGCCTTCCAGAGGGGATACAAAAATAGAAACCTACTGTGCATACTGTGCGGTAACCTCTTATTACCTAATGATATGCCCTGGACATCTTTCTGTGTTATGAAATATGCGTCTGCAGTTCTGAGCTTTTCAAACTGGGGACATGTAGCAGTGTGCCAGGGGTTCTATGAAAACTGTGATTCATCACTCCAGAGCATCAATTTTACTCAGTGGTAAGTTGCCTAAAATATCATTTTTATATTAAAACAAACCTAGATATATCACGGAGAGTACAAAATTTGCATGAATTTTTAGAAGGTATGAGACTTCAAAGAAATATCCAGCTTGCCTCATTTTCTGGTACCATCATTTTTAATGGCAGGTAGCCATCAATTTATGGGGCTCAGGTGAATGGGCTGAGAGAGAAGAGAGGGGGAAGAGATGTGACAATTCAGGGGCAATAGGGCACCCAAGGCCCTTCCACGAGGCACAGGGTCTCTTGTCTGATAAGCAGTAAGATGATCTGAAGGGCAATGTGAATGTCGATGTCATGGCTTGGCCTTTAGAGCCTGGACCTAAGTGGGTGGCTTAATTCTAAGCTATGCCATCCCTAACCTCCCCCTCCTAACCTGTTGGCATAGAACAGTTGAAGGCTGAGGTGGCATCTGGGTAGGGACAATGTGGCTGTATCTGACATGGTACTCAGCACGAACCCAGTAACTCCAGATGTGGTCTGAAGTGTGCACGGCTCTGCTATTTCCGTCCCAGCACTGCTATTAATAAGCTCTGTGACCACAGGCAATTTACTTAACTTCTCTCTCCTTCAGATTTGTCATCTATAAGCTAGTGATGAAAGTAGAAGCTCATAGGGTAATTGGGGGCATTAAATGAGTAAAGTACAAAACTTAGAGTGTCACTTGGGACATAGTAAGTGTTCAGTATACGTTAATTATTATTATTATGTAATCTACAATTGCATAAGCTTCTCATGGTAAATGTGTCCCACTCTTGTTTCAGATTGAGCTTGTGGCTAATTAAAACTCTTGGGTCTTTTCATGGGAATTGTTATCAAGTTTGTATTCTCTGTGCTGTTATTAGTTTTTAATTGCATGGCTTATTAATGTTCATTTTCTTGATTCTGGTCTATTATTCTAGCATGTGGTAGCTCTCCAACAGCTAAGTTTTCCTTTCCTGAGTCAATTGAGTTTCACATTTAATGACATTTATACTTTTATTGTCCCCATTTTACAGATGACAAAACAGAGGGAAGGAAATTGCTACTATTTATTGTGTCCTTTGTGCCAGACATTGGGATAAGTGCTTTGCATAAGGCATCTCATTTAATCCTCAGGACAAACTAAAGAAGTAGGATTTATTATGTCATTTTACAGATGTGAAAACTGCAGCTCAGAGTGGTTAAGAAAATTGCCCAAGTTTATTTGGCTGGCTCAGTATTTTTCCCCTACATCACACCACCCCCTAGTTTTGGGTCATCTGTAAACTTTAATGGTGTGCTTCTATTCAAGCTGTTGAAGTAGATGTTTTATAGGACAAAGCCAAGGACAGAGACAAATCACTGGAGAACCCCTTCTAGGTAGATCTATGACTCTCACATCAATACTCTCTGTAGAGGATCATTCAACCACTGAAACTGGAATCAGATGCCTCTATTGGAAACTGAGGTCTAGCGTTTCTTGAGAAATCATAAAGAAACCTCCCTCCATCAGATCTTTGAGGGAAGGACCCCTTTGTCCCAGCTCTTTCCTTGTCCCCTCTCAGCTGGAATCTGGATGCTTATAGAGTCACATGTCCTGAATCAATCCCAGAAAACCTTCCTTTTCAAGCTGAGTGTGAGAAGCTTTCAGAGCATCCCGGGAAGAGTCAGCATCTGCCTGTATTTACTCTTGCTATTAATTAAAGCCGACAGCTGGAGCACCAAGAGCCCAGACTGTAGACACAGGACTGCTTACAAGAGGAGAAGGAATCAATAGCAGTGGCCGGACCCAAGGAAACCCTGCCTCTCTTTCCCTCTGTCACCACCCTTGACTTGTCAGAAGAGCAGTCAGGTCAAGAAAAGAGGAGGGGGATCTGTCTACTGCACATTTCTCCCAGGATGGTCTTTGCCCCATTTTGAATGGAGAGAAGCTATGGAGTAGGTGGTGGCACGGAGGCTGGGCCAGTGGGTTCCAGGACTATGCCCTGGGGCCTGTGGGCTGCAGCATTAACTGCACTTTTCCTTAGGGCAGGGGTCCCCAACCCCCCACCCCCGGTCCGAGGCCCGTTAGGAACCGGGCCACACAGCAGGAGGTGAGCGGCGGGCGAGCGAGCGAAGCTTCATCTGCCGCTCCCCATCGCTCCCCATCGCTCGCATGACTGCCTGAACCATCCTTACCCTCCACCCCAACCGCGGCCGTGGAAAAATTGTCTTCCATGAAACCGGTCCCTGGTGCCAAAAAGGTTGGGGACCGCTGCCTTAGGGGATAAGGAAAGAGTGGCGACCTGAGCCCTGGGCACTCTGATTAACGCTCTAACCTCCACTGATTAGAGAGTCCTCTAGAAGGAGAGAAGGGGGAGTTGAGAGAGGATGTATCTAATCTCTGCACATAAAATGATGGCCCCATCTGAGTTGGTGGTTCCCCAAACTCCCCAGGTCTCATCTCTTTGGCCACCCAGTGGCAGGGGTAGTACTGCAGGACACTGGGACCTGGAATAAGCTTGATCTTCTACCTCCTCTGTTTGACTCTTCTGGAAGGAGGATGATTAGGGTAGCAACTCTGTGTCTTCTCTTTCTATCCTTCACACAGCTGCTCAAAATCTAACAAGGTCTCCCATGCCACTTAGAATTAAATCCAAGCTGCTCACCAGGGCCCCCGCAGCCCTGCATGCCCTGGCCTTTGCCTCCCCCTCCAGGCTTACCTCCCACCACCTGCCCCACAGGAGCCTCCATGCTGCGCTTGGAACACGCCAAGCATGCTCCCGCCTCAGGGTCTTCACACTTTCTGTTCCCTCCCTCTTATAGTTGCCAGCCTTAGCAAATAAAGATGCAGGATGCCCAGTGGACATTGAATTTCAAATAGACAATAAATAATTTTTAGTATGAGTGTGCCCTGTGCAACGTTTATTTATCTGAATTTCCAATGTAACTGGGCATCCTGTACTTTACCAGGCAACCCTAAGAGCTCTCTGAACACCAGTCCCTCAGACACTTACTTGGCTCATCCCCTCACTTCCCCGAGGTCTCTGCTCTTCTCACCAGAGGCTCTGCCTTCCTGTCCCATCTGTAATAGAAGCCTCATCAATCTACTCTGGAATCCTGCTCCATCTCATTCAGAGCTCTTACCGCTACCTGATGTAATGTTGTTGTTCATTTGTTTGTTGGCTTTGTGTCTCCCCTGGCATGTATGGGCTCCACAAGGGCAGGGATTTACGTCTTCACTATGGTGTCTTCAGTCTCTGGACTCATGGATGCTCAGTAGACATTTGCCCTGTGACCAAATGGCCTCTTGCCATGGCGCACCCTTTGTTATATGGCCCCGTTGACCTCTCTGATCTCAGCTGAGGCCACTCCCCTTCCCATGGGAGACCAGCCACACTGGCCTTCCTGTAGGTCCTCAGACATGCCAAACCCATTTTTGCCCAAGGCCTTAGGACTTGCTGCCCAGTGCAACCTCCCACGCTGTCCGTATGGCTGTTCTTCCTCTCCTCTTCGGGCTCTGAGAGGGCTTCCCTCACCTCTCCATCCAAAGTAGCCCTCTGACCCTAGACCTTTCACTCATATGACTGTTTTATTTCCTTTAAAATTCTTACTGCTCTAGGAAAGCATGTGTTTAATGTTTGGTTGGCTTTTTCTTGTTTGTCTCCTGCACTTGGGAATGTAAGTTCCGTGGAGACATTGACCATGCATGGCTCATACAGCACTGTGTCCCCAGCACCTACCCCATGCCTGGCATAGAATGTGAAATCAATCCATGTTGACTTAGTGAGTGAGGGAGTGATTTGAGGTGGGCAATGAACCCCAGCTTTGCAGGTGCATTGGGAACTGCAGTGGAGGGGGATGACTGGCAGCCGAGGAGGACAAAGCCAGCCCAGGATCCAGCCTGGAGACGGTTGTTGCGCCCCCGTGATGAAGTGTGCTTAATTAGCAGGGCTGGCTGAGGGTGAGGACGGCTGGAAAGGGCTTCTTAGCTCCTTGCTTCTCTCAGCCTCCCTGGCAGTTAGGAGAGGCCACCTCCTTCCCATTGGAATGTGTCACGCAGGCCCAGAGACTGAGGGTACCACCCCCCCACCCTTGCCACCACGATGGTGATGGCGCGGTGACATTGGAGGCTGCCAAACTACGGAGACGGACCTGAACATCTTCCCGAGCTGTCACACGAGAAAGAAGCCAGCTTCTCGTGTTTTCAGTCACTGAGCTTTGGGGGTTCGTTATCCAAGTGTAACCTCACTAATTAAAACATGGCTGTCTCCACTGTGTCTACTACATAGAAAGTGCTCGATAAGTGTGTTGTTGTGTTCTCTGGTGAGGAGGTCTGTTTATTCCTGCAAACGGAACAGAATTGTATTAACTAACTAAAGGGAAACAGCTATGTACCTTATTTGCCCAGATAGTGCTCACGTCCTTCTTAACTCCCTCAGGTCATCAAACTCGTGTGTGTGGGTCCCTCTCCTGGCATTTAGCAGGGGACAAACATGTAAAGTGGTGTGCTTCGAGACACAAGCCAAAAAGAGTTTCTGAGGGATTCCTCCCTACAGTAACAAATAGGCAGCTACAATGGTCTCCCAGTCTATCCGTGTCACCAATATGATGCCCCGGAAGTAGATGCCACAGCATGATGGGCTGCACCTATAAAAGGTCCCTCTGATGAATGTCTAAGGACCCTTTGATGGAAATTCTTCTTAGCAGTTTGGTGCTAGATTTTCCTGGATCAACCATCTGCTTTTTTGACAAGCCTCCACTCTCAGACTGGTCTCCTGGCTCCTTTGGATTGAATAGCTCTTGGAATTTCTATAGCCTGAGGCTTAGTTGGACACTCTTAAATAAGTTTCTTATGAGTTTTTGCATGAAGTTAGACAACTTTCTTCATGCAGTCTTCATCTCCCCTTACAATGGACCTTGATCTTGCTTTCACTACTACCAATACACACTTAGGCATGGACAAATCCCTTTCTCTGTGGTTCAGCCAAGAGAGATGGTTGTGTTTGTTTGTTTTTTTAAAAGAAATTTTACTTTGAATTAAGTAAACAAGAAAAATGAAAGAAAACAGACCTTAAGTTTAGAGAGCATTTGTTTCCTGGTGGGCACAACTTACAGTCTCCCAGTTCATAGATGAATCGCTCAACAAGTATTTATGGGGCTCCTCTAAGGCCTAGCACTGGACACAGGGGATTCAAAGATAAATAGTGTGTAAGCTTTGGTCTCAAAGAGCTCCTGGTATATACGAAAAGCAAATGGGAAAATGCTTTAAAATATAATGTGATAAATGCAACAATGGAGACACATAGCAGGTGGGATTTTTCAATAGTTAAGAAGGTCCCAGATCCCTTCCTCTATGAGGTGCTCTCTGAAAAGCCCTGTCCCAAAGTCTCCCTCTTCAGTTTTGGCCACCACATTCTTCTTTATTCAATAAATACATAACTTCACGTGATTTAATTTGCATACCTTTATAAGGCTTTATCTAAACAAATATAATACATCAGAAAAAGATTCCTTGAGTAGGCTATATCTCCTTTTTTGACTTGAAAAATATGCCTGCTTCTTTGAGTGAACAACAGGTGAAGAGTAGCCCCTAACCTGTGATATCTGCTTACTTCTGGAAGAATCTGTGCTTTGCCCTCAGGTTCCTCTGGGAGGAACACCGAGTTCTTTTGGTCACCGGTGTTCCCTCCTACTAGCTGCTTCTGGCAGGAGAAGGAATGAGCCCTGATCAGTTCCAGAAGGGACACCTCCCCTCTGGCCACCCTGCAGAGAGGTCAGAGAGCCTCACTGAAAACATCGTCTTCAGTCTTCGCTCCCTTGATCCAATTCTGGGCTGAACGGAGGAACAGAGACATGAAGAGCCCTGGCGCTGAGGTGGAGGAAGGGGGGGGTGATGCAGCGGAGAAGGTGGGTGCTGCCCTGGGGCTTTCCTGTGCGGGTCCATGTGGGTTTGTGAGGTACATGGGGCAGGGAAGACGGCACTGTGTTGGCTCCTGGGCCTGCCCACATCTGTCTCTGCTTCTGCCACTTCTTCTGTTTCTGGTGGCTGCCTGAAGAGAGCTATAGATGACCTGGGGGTGGGGAAGGTAGGAACTCTCCAGAATTAGGGGAGATACCTTTATGCCTCAGGTTGGGGTGCTGAACTAGGGTCCCCTAGGAGCAGATGCTTAGAATTAACTCTCAATTCCATGTGCGAAAAGAGGATGGAAAAAGAAAGGGCAGTAAGTTATCCACTTCTATCTGTTTTAGGAAGGACCCTAATAGAGACACCAAAAAGGCTCCTGTGGCGCCTCTTACCCCCTTCCGCCTCCTAACTACTGACAAGAGCCCTACTGGGCATATACCCTGAGAAAACCATGATTCAAAAAGAGTCATGTACCACAATGTTCACTGCAGCACTATTTACAATAGCCAGGACATGGAAGCAACCTAAGTGTCCATCGACAGATGAATGGGTAAAGAAGATGTGGCACATATATACAATGGAATATTACTCAGCCATAAAAAGGAACGAAATTGAACTATTTGTAGTGAGGTGGATGGACCTAGAGTCTGTCATACAGAGTGAAGTAAGTCAGAAAGAGAAAAACAAATACCGTATGCTCACACATATATATGGAATCTAAAAAAAAAAAAAAAAGGTCATGAAGAACCTAGGGGCAGAACAGGAATAAAAATGTAGACGTAGAGAATGGACTTGAGGAGACGGGGAGGGGGAAGGGTAAGATGGGACGAAGTGAGAGAGTGGCATGGACATATATACACTACCAAATGTAAAACAGATAGCTAGTGGGAATCAGCCGCATAGCACAGGGAGATCAGCTCAGTGCTTTGTGACCACCTAGAGGGGTGGGATAGGGAGGGTGGGAGGGAGACGCAAGAGGGAGGAGATATGGGGCTATATGTATATGTATAACTGATTCACTTTGTTATACAGCAGAAACTAACACACCATTGTAAAGCAATTACACTCCAATAAAAACATAAGGGGGAAAAAAAAAAAGCCCTAGTGGAAATGGCTGAGCTTTAGAAGACCGGGTCCGGGCTTGCGTTCTAGTCCTGCTGTTCACCTCCCTGAGATTTGCTTTCCTCATCTGCCAAATGAGGAGTGAAAGGAGATGATAACGTCCGAAAAGTGCCTCGAAATTGTACAAAATGTTGTACAAGCGACAGCTAATTCTACTTCAGGTAAGTAACAGCCTTGGACCCCATGTGGGAACCCTGCCCTTTGGGCTTATGGCATAAAAACCTTGGACCTCTCTCCAGATCATGAGCTTCTTCAGGGTCTCCCCATCTTCCCAGGGCCCCAGAAGAAGAAAGTAAGAGGGGCCTTCTGCAGCCACATGGGGTTGGGTTTTCCCTGTCTCCTGTGGAGGACTCGCCTCGACATCTCCTTTCTCCTGCTCATGTCTGTTCACATGCTCCTTTCTGGCCTCGGTGCCTCCCTGACTCATGACCCAGGACAAACATTACTTGCTCTCTGTGGCTTTCTCTGACTGTCTGAGAAAATAAATTTCTTGCTCATCTGTGTTCCTGAAGCACTTTGTAGAGACCTCTGTTCTTGTCTAATCATGTCTAGTTACAGCTGATTCTTACATTTCTGTCTCTCTCATTAGACTGTGAACTCTTCCAAGTCAAGGACCGTGTTTCCTTACTCAGGGCCAAAGATGTAGGTGTGCCGAAGTGTCTTTATTTTCATGGCTGAGCCACTAGAGGAGGGTTGGGTCCCACTCCTGTGGTGTGGAGGAGGAAGTGTTGATTGGGAAGGAGGTGTGTAGTAATGTGTCTCTCTGGCTTCTCAAATACCTCGACATAAGGAGAAGAGGAGATGGTGTGGGCAGGACCTGGGTCTTTCTTAAGATGCAGTAACTTGCCAGCAACGTGTATCCACAGAAGGGAGAAATTCTCCATGAGATGAAGAATGAACTGGAATTAGAAGACTTGGATTCAAATCTTGCTTCTGTCCATTTACTTACAGTGACATGTCAACTGTCATTTACTTGGACGTGTCAACCATTCTGAACCTCAGTTTACACTCTGAGGAAAAGATCCTTGTCTTGTGGTTTTGTAGCAAAGAAAGTGCAGTGCTGTTCACCAAATCCTGTCTCCTTTCCCCCTGAGCACCCAGCCTCCCTTGGAATTAGGTGAGCAGCGTGACTGAGTTCTGGTAATGAGTGTAGGAGAAACTGATGACCCCCAGCTGCTGGCCTGGCCCGTGGAAACCTCCGGCAGGATCCTCCATACTTGATCTTTCCCTGTCTGTGCACTAAAAGTGAAGGATTTGGAGATTCTAGTGATGGCAATGCCACAGGATAAAAGGAGCCTGGGTCCCCAGTGTCTATGCAGGATAGAATTTTCCATCCTTTCTGCCCACTTGCATTGATCTGTGATGAGAACAAGAAATTCTTTCATTATGTGAAGCCATTGAAATTTTGGCATCATTCATTATAGCAGTTAGCCTTCTTTGACAGGGTTTAAATGGACAAAATTTCTGCAGAAACGTCAAAGTGCTATAATGTTACTGGTTATTATCGTGGCTTTTATTCTAGAAAATCTTTTGAGTGCACAGCTGTGAATTTTTTCCAGGCTCTGTATAGAGACGGTATCGTCTCGAGGATGAAGAGGGGGCCAGAGAGACCCATGGAAAATATCCAGTGGTCTGACTATATGGAGGTGTGCATGCCTGGGTGCCAGGGGTAAGACTCCTTCCAGGAAGGGGAGCCCTGATTGACTCTCATGCCTGGAGGAGCAGGCCTGTCTCAGAACAGACTCTGGGCAGCAGTACCCAGCACAGGGGCCATCCTGTGGGCCTAGAGCCAGCTGTCTGAGCATCAGCTGCTAGAGAGTGAGCACTTAAGGGCTGAAAGAAGGAGGTGAAATGGAATCAGTTGTCAGCAGGCTCTGAGAGACCTTCCTGACCACGTGAGCCATGCAGAACTCTGTTCCCTTCATACGTGGCTGCTCCCAGCATCCAGTCCCACTTGACTCTTAACCACAGTTTCCTGACCTGGCCCAGCAGAGGCCTGACTTGTCCTCAATCTGGGCAGGGAGTGGGGTGTAATATGGCTGGATCCAGACACAGTCTCCTGGGCTGTTTCTCCAAGGATGCCACAAATAATCAGGGAGCTGCACTCCTGACTTACAGAAAGAGAGGGAAGGAAGAGGGATGGGCCTCACTTTATTGATCAGCAGTCATAGGCCAGATACTTTATCGACATTAACTCTGTGAATGCTTACAACAATGCTGAGCTAGCTATTATTATTCCCACTTTACAGACAAAGAAACTGAGGTCCAAGGAAGTAGAGTGAGTTGCCCAGGATCACACAGCTAGTAAATATTAGGGCCAAGATTCAAATCCCAGTCTCTCTGGCTTGAAGCCTGTGTTCTTGACACTGTACCTTGTAGCTTTCCCAACAGTGTAGAGGTACCGTCGTGCCCCTTGGGACAGGCTGAGAGAAGTGACGCCCTGGCTCTGTCCTGGGACTCCTCTTGGTAGTGGCCCCTCTCACTAGCAGCTCTGTCTCCTCAGTTTGGGAGAGGCTCCTTCCTGTGATCGTGCAAAGCCTTAGGTCAACAGGTAGAGGCCTCCAGGTAGAGGAGATGGGGTGGGTGTTGGGGAGAAGGGAGAAGAGGGAGTGGATTGATGCCTCCCTGGTACCTAGCTGGTTCTCAGTTTAGCCTTGCCCAGAAATTGAGAACAGTCTTAACTATTTTCAATTGAGCAACTGATCATTGAAAACCCAGCCTCACTCTGAGTCTCCTTCTGGAACCACACATACCTTCAGCAGAACTTCTTCTTGGGACGTGTGTGGATTGGCCAGGCCTGGGAGGCCAAGATGGCTACCACCACGTGGTTTTCTGGCGGCTACACTGCGGTCATCTAGCCAGCTCCCCCGAGAGACGCCTGGCATAATAATGCTATATTTGTCTTTTCCAACTGTCATTCTATTAGTGTGTATGTCTGACCCCAAAAGCTTTCAAAAACAGCCAGCACCACTCCTCTGATCCTAACTGGGAGAAAAAAAGTGCCTTAAAAAGCAAATCGCTTCTCTGGTTGCAGGCTTCTGGCTCAGGAGGCTGCAGGCTGGGCCTTCCCTGGAGCTTCCCAACACTGTGGTCTCCCCAGGCCAGCTTTCCATGGGGCTGAGCTCCAGGGAAGGTAATGAGGATTCTGGAGAGTGGCTTGTGGAGAAGTTGAATGTTCTGTATTTTTCTCAGTCTTGGAGAGAAACAGGAGGAATGAGCAGGGGCTGAGCCTCTAGAAATATCCTCTGTGAACTGAAGATGCACACACACATTGGCATTAGAGAGGGAAAAATAATCTTCGAGCAGAGTCTCATTAAGCCTCCTTACAAGAGAATTCCCCTGTTGTGGAAAATTGAGATTCTGCATGGTATTTTGAAGTTAATTCTGTTAGAACCACGTTTATTTTACTTTCAAAATAACTCTTTTTTTTGAGGGAAGGAATGCCTTTAGTCATGTTCCTAATTTTAAGAGGCTCTGCCGAGTCTTTTTCACTGGTTGAATTATAACAAGACCAGTGAGGTCATTGTCAGTGGATTAATTATAGCAAGGCTGGTGAGAAAATTCAACGTCCTTTGATAAACACACCTTAACTACTTTAAGTGAACAATTTTCTACAGCAAACATTTCAACACATGTTGACTCCTATGACAAACATTAATGGTCTCATGATTACAAGTCTTTATTTTTTTAAAAAAATTATTTTTAACATCTTTATTGGAGTATAATTGCTTTACAATGGTGTGTTAGTTTCTGCTTTATAACAAAGTGAATCAGTTATACATATACATATGTTCCCATATCTCTTCCCTCTTGCATCTCCCTCCCTCCCACCCTCCCTATCCCACCCCTCTAGGTGGTCACAAAGCACAGAGCTGATCTCCCTGTGCTATGCGGTTGCTTCCCACTAGCTATCTATTTTACGTTTGGTAGTGTATATATGTCCATGTCACTCTCTCACTTTGTCACATCTTGCCCTTCCCCCTCCACATATCCTCAAGTCCATTCTCTAGTAGGTCTGTGTCTTTATTCCCGTCTTGCCACTAGGTTCTTCATGACCTTTTTTTTTTTTCCCTTAGATTCCATATATATGTGTTAGCATACTGTATTTGTTTTTCTCTTTCTGACTTTCTTCACTCTGTATGACAGACTCTAACTCCATCCACCTCACTACAAATAACTCAATTTCATTTCTTTTTATGGCTGAGTAATATTCCATTGTATATATGTGCCACATCTTCTTCATCCATTCATCTGTTGATGGACACCTAGGTTGCTTCCATGTCCTGGCTATTGTAAATAGTGCTGCAGTGAACATTGTGGTACATGACTCTTTTTGAATCATGGTTTTCTCAGGGTATATGCCCAGTAGTGGGATTGCTGGGTCGTATGGTAGTTCTATTTTTAGTTTTTTAAGGAACCTCCATACTGTTCTCCATAGTGGCTGTATCAATTTACATTCCCACCAACAGTGCGAGAGTGTTCCCTTTTCTCCACACCCTCTCCAGCATTTATTGTTTCTAGATTTTTTGATGATGGCCATTCTGACCGGTGTGAGATGATCTTTAGAATTCTTAAACGAGTCAATATTATAAGAAAGTTCTTTGCCTTTTTTCATGAACAGACTTAGATGGAAACTCAACTTTATGATGACAAGATGCAGAAAAAGTATGGATTTAACCTAAATTTTGTATCTGATATGTAAATATTTTCTAACATTTTTCACCTGTCTAAGCAAAGGCCCATGCCACCTCCAGGTTTTACATCCTCAAAACACTTGAGCCAATAGTTTCTTTATTTAAATTTTTTTCTTAATTTTTTTTTCATTAGGTGCCATTTAATCAAAACTGAATAAAATAATTTGAGGCTTATTTTATATATATATATATATATATATATATATATATATATATATCTATATCTCTATATCCAGTGGCTATTTGCTGAGCAAGCTACTCTGCAATACAGTGGAGGTAGAATTAGAAAAAGCTGGAAGCTTGCCTTGGAAGGAAGAAAAGTAGGGGGGCAGCTTTCTTCAAATTTGATCCTCTCTTGTGTACCACCTGAATATGGAGGACTTCCTTGTGAGGGAGCAAACCCTAGAGAACACTGGAGCATAGCATCTTAGAATTAGAAGGTGCAGTATGGTGTTTTTTGTCTAATCCTTGTCCAATGTATGATTTTGTCTGAACTGTATCCATAGTGGGACTCCCTATGAGCACAGCACCCACCGTGGGACCTGGCACATAGTGGGTGCTTAACAAATATTGAATGATTGGGTGCATCAATGAGCAACCTCTCTAGCTGGAGGCAGAGCTCACCACCTCCCAAGCTGCCTGCAGTGTCTGCGCCTATGAGAACAGATCTATTCCCTCTAACTGTAACTAGTTATGACTCTTGCCAGTGGGTGCCCCATCTGTCTCCTCTGGGCCCAGGATACTGAGTGACAGTGGGACGATTAGGAGCAAAGTGATTCAAAATCATCCTGGCTGATTATCCTGGAGATGGAATAGCTGGAACGTTGGGTGACAGGCTGGATATACTCTGGCTTGATGTGTTGACCACTTCTTAGACCAAAGAGCTCAAAGCATTGTCCCTTTCATCACCTCATGTGTCCTCCTGATTTCCCATGGGAGGGCAAGATGGTTCTATCTCACTAGACCAGGAGTTGGCACATTTTTTCTGTAAAGAGCCACAGAGTAAATATCTTAGGATTTGTGGGCTATACAGTTTCTATCACAACCACTTAATGGAGCCATTGTTGTGTGAAAGCAGACATAAACAGTAGGTAAACAAATGAGTGAGGTTGTGTTACAATAAAACTTTATTTATAAGGACAGGCCCACAGGCTCTACTTTTCCTTAGACTGTAAGGTCATGAAGCAGAGAGTGCGTCTGTTTTTGCCTTGAGAGGGAGTGTTCAGTAGTGGTTAAGGGCGTGGTCTGGGATCAGACAGTCAGTGTCCTACCACCTCCTAGCTGGGAGACATAAGCACGTTGCTGAATTTCTCTGTGCCACAGTGTCCTCATATATAAAGTGAGGATAATAGTAGTGTCTACCTCATAGGGAGACATAAGCAAAGTGCTTAGAACGGCATCTGTACCTAAAAACCAGGTAGTGAATGTTAGCTATTCTTAGTTTGATCTCCAATACTTAGCACGATGCTTGGCACAATGAAGATGCTCAATAAATGTTTATGTCATGAATCTGACGCCCAGGAAGGCAGAACATCTTGTGATGCCCCAGAGCGGGGTGGGCGTGGCACCGCGTCATGAACCACAGAGCTGACTTCCAGACTTTTCTGTCCTGTCTTCCTGAAGCCTTCAAAGCTGTGACAAGCTCTTGTTATGAAGACTTCAAATTATTTACAGTCTCGTCATTCTCTATAGGTCAACTTTTTGTGTAAGTTCATCACCTTCACTCTCCCAACCCTGGAAACCATCCTAAGGGGTGAGGGTTAGGAAAAAACCCTTCGACTTCTAGGTTGTTCTGTGTGTGTGTCTGTCCCCTACCTCTTCAGTGGCCTCCACATCACCTTGTCCAGCACAGTAACAGTGTCAGGGGAGTGGGGTGAGGTCTGGGTAATGGGGCGATCGTGAGCAGAGCAAAGACGTACACAGTCCAGGAAAGCGGGGCTCACCCCCAGTTGAGGGCTTGCTGCCACACCTGCTCCACACCTCCCGGAGTGCCTGGATGGGGAGATCCACCGGGTGAGGACCCCCATTTCCGAAGAGAGATGAAGGATGAATTTCACGCCCTTCTCAGCTTTCAGGGGCTTTTGCCATCTTTGCGCCTGAGGAGCTCTTAATCCCTTTTCCTGCCCTTCTCAGTTCCTGTCTGTTCAACACCCCTCCCCTCTCCTCAGCCACCCCGCCAGAGGACTGGGGCAGAAAGGGACGTGGGTGGGATCTGGCCCTCCCATAGTGTGCTGGCATCGCCCTAGCCTGGGCAGATGGGGGAAGCCTTAGGCAGCTGACAGATTGGGAGAGGGTGAGGGGAGTGAGCACGCTGGGAGCTGGGCTTTGCAGGGTGGAAGGACTTGGGGGAGCTCCCGGGGGCCGCCTGTGAACGGCACGGGGAGGACTTCTCCTTGGGGAGGAGCGGGCCCAAACAGCCACGCCCAGCTCGCACCGGGGCGAGTCTCCCCCTCTCTCCACAGCCGACTCACACTCACCCCAGGCGGGGCTGCGGAGAAAGACCCTTTCCTCGCAAGTTCCAAGCTCCTCCAGTGCCCCGTGCAAGGTGTTAACAATGTCTCTGCTGTATTTTCCATGTAGGAGCCGACCCTCCCTCACTCTCAAAGGTCACCAAAGGTGGGCTTGCAGCTGGTGAATTGCCAGGGAGCTTTGCTCTGAGGTGGCTGTGATTTGCCACAAACCAGCTTAGCTGAGCTGAAGTTTTTGCAGTCAGCTGTTTCTGTATCCAGGGAAGGACACTGGCCACATGCCTCCCGGTGGTCTTCTCTGCAGGGCCCTGAGAGTGAGTGTCCCCTCACATTTTTGCACTCTTGGTGCCGCACTTGCCTCCTCTACTTCCTGCACTTCTTTCTGAATTGAAGGTCCAGTGCAGCCGGACCACCAGCTGGGACCCTAGAAGGCCTCGTGGGGTAGAGGGGAGGCGCCGCCCGCCATGGGGTGGCTTTGTTGAAGCTGGAGAACGGCTGCCACCAGGGCTGGTGGGGGTGAGGACAGCTCATTCTCTCTGGTCTGGGGTTGCATGAGGTCAGTGTGACCAGGGCATGAGGTCAGTGTGAGCAGGGCTGAATGATGGCTCCAAGCTCTGGCCACTGATTCTTCTTCATTTCCTCCCCAGATCTCAAAAGAGCAAGGCACAGGCAAGGGAAGAGCCTAGAGGACTTGGAAGACAGGAACTGTGAGTTTGGGTTTGCCTTGAGAAGGAAATGGCATGTACTTTGCCCGTTGGTGCCCTGACTGGTTGACTACAAGCGGCTCAAGTCTTTTTCTTCCCCGTCTCCAGCATGACCTCCTAATCTGGGGTCACTGAATGTTGCATGGGCTTTGGGAAGCCTGTGAACACCTGAATTGGCATGTAATATGTGTGTGTGTGTGTGTGTGTGTGTGTGTGTGTGAGTGTGTGTGTGTGTGTGCATTTTACTGGGGAGAGGCCTGCGGCTTTCATCAGATTCTCAAAGAGGTCAGTGGTCCCCAAAGGGTTAAGAAACACTGATGATTTGTCTATTGAAGCGGAAAATTGTTCTGGGGAATTTGGGCTGGAGAGTTCCTTATCTAAGGACAGAGCCTTGTCTTGGAGATAAGTGGAAATAAGGGACTGGAGCCAGGGGACTTGTTAGAGCCATATGGCCTGTGTCCCTGGGCCTCAGAAGTCTCACTGTGGGGTGTCTGAGAATTCTTGTCACACCTTTCCCTAAATATTTATTATTTTTGCCCTTTATCGCTGTGTTACTGAAACAAAACAAAACAAATAAAAAACATCAACTTGCCTCAAGAGAATGAGAAGACAAGCCACAGACTGAAGGAAAAATATTTGCAAAAGACACAACTGATAAAGCACTACTTAAAATATACCAAGAACTCTTAAAACTAAACAAGCAGAAAAATGAACAATCTGATTAAAAAATGAGTAAAAGACCTGAATAGACACCTCACCAAGGAAGATATAGAAGGCAAATAAGCATGTATAAATAT
Source organism: Balaenoptera acutorostrata (assembly GCF_949987535.1). Lineage (NCBI taxonomy): Eukaryota > Metazoa > Chordata > Mammalia > Artiodactyla > Balaenopteridae > Balaenoptera > Balaenoptera acutorostrata. The sequence goes on along the minus strand of NC_080064.1, from coordinate 99,638,802 downwards.
GCTACACCTCATACGTCATCAGGGAAATGCAAATTAAAACAACAAAGAGATACCACTACACACATAGGAGAATGGCCCGAATCCAAAACACTGACAGACAACACAAATGCTGGCGGGGATATGGTGCAACACGAGCTCTCATTCATTGTTGGTGGGAATGCAAAATTGTACAACCATTCTGGAAGACACTTTGGCAGTTTCTTATAAAACTAAATACACTCTCACCATATGATCTAGCAATCACGCTCCTTAGTATTTGCCCAGAGTTGTTGAAAACCTATATCCACACAAAAACCTGCACATGGATGTTTATAGCAGCTTTATTCATAATTGCCCAAATTTGGAAGCAACCAGGATGCTCTTCAGTAGGTGAGTGGGTATACCGTGATATATGCAGACAATGGAATATTACTCAGCACTAAAAAGAAAGGAGCTACCAAGTCATGAAACAACATGGAGGAAGCGTAAATGCATATTAGTAAGTGAAAGAAGCCAATCTGAAAAGGCTACATATTACATGATTCCATCTATATGACATGACGGAAAAGGAAAACTATGGAGACAGTGAAAAGATCGGTGGTCGCCAGGGGGTGGGGAGGGATGAACAGACAGAGCACAGAGTGGAGATACTCTGTATTTTAGCTTGCTTTAGAATCACCTGGAAGGCTTGTTAAAACATCGATTACGAGGCCCCGTCTCTGGAGTTCGTGATTCAGTAGGTCTGGGGTGGACCCCAAGAATGGGCCTTTCTAACACATTCCCAGGTGATGATGATGCCGTTGGTCTAGAAACCACACTTTGAGAACCACTGCTCTTTACCAAATATTTTAATAACTTGCACACTCCTCGTTGAATATCAGGACTTGGAATAAGAATTACTTTCACTTCCATTTTACAGATAGGCAAATAGAGGCTTAGAGAGGTGAAGTAACTTGCCGTGGATCATACCAGTGGATGATGCGGAGGCTCTTGAATTCAGTCTTCCTGACCCTGAAGACCCGCTCTCTCCCTGAGTTCCAGTCTCCCAGCGCCCTCGGGGCCAGCAGAGGTCTGGGCAAATGGCTGACCACCCTTGGGGAGCCCCCAGGCCTGTGGCAGGCTGGAGGTGAAGCCAGAGGCAATCTGGAGCCCTGCCCTCTCTTGTTGGGGGCTCACTCTCTCTTGGCTGGTCTGGGGAATGCTCTTGATTCCTGAGCAGCTTGGCACTTGCTTCCCCAGGCCCCCTCCCTCCCAAGCAGCAGCTGTGAAGTTGACGAATTATACTAAACTGTGATGCCTCCTCGGGAGCCTGTTCCAGGATGTGCTGTGATGGCTTCCTCAGAAGGCGACAGGCACGTGGTCTGCAAACGAGCCTCTCGCTCCCTCGCTCAGCGCAGCAGCTGCTCAGAGGCAGTGTGGGCCCTGAGCGGCCCACTGGGGGAGCCTATTAGAGCCTCAACACTGAGAAAAGCACAGCAGCAATGCTCTATTAAATCTGGTGGGGGGCCTGCTTAACAATGGGACAGGCCCCAGGAGTCCCAGCTCTGCTCTATCCTGCCTCAGTCTCCAGCCTGGCTCTACTTCTCCCTGTCCCTCAGTCTCTTCCCAAAGGAGCTTTGGGCCTGAGTGACTCTGCGTTTCTGCCTGGAGTTGAGAAGAGTGTGGCTGGACGGGGGTGGTGAGAGCCCGGGTGGGGAGCAAATCCGAGGGAGGTGGTCTCTACACCGCCTAGGCGGGGAATGGGCGTGCTATGGGTCATGATGCTGATGAGGACGCCGGATGCCCTGGGCAAGAGGAGGCTCTGCTCTGGAACTTGCACTTTAGAGGGTCCCACTTTTCCAGCCATAACCCTCCCCAAAGAGCAAGGAATCCTTGGTGCCATGAGGATATGCCTATCCAAGTCCCATGACTCCCTTTCTTCGCCATGCTTCAGGTACCTGGGAACCTGCAATACTTTGCTCAAATGGCCCCAAACGGGCTTATAGTGTCTGCATAAGCTTCTACCCCAGCATATCTTTTAAAGAGTGGATTGTGTCATTGGCGGGTGTGCACAGAACTTGGACATGTGGGCTGGATGTCCACATGTGGGTGCATGTGTGTGCGTGTGTGTGTGTGTGTGTGTGTGAGGTCCCTTAAGGGTGAGTCAAAACCCAGTGTGGGAAGAGGTGGAGGCAGTCTGGAGGGTAGAGGTCATCTTTCCCCATAACTCCATGTGCCAGGGCAGAACTCCAAGGAGCCTGAAAATTCTAGATTTAAACTTTCCAGGCTTATGAAGCTATATGTGTCAAGGATAGAGTATATTTTATCTCACAGTTTGTTAGCTTGATTTATAGCTTTGACTATCTTGTTCTTGGCCCTGTAAGTGTTAGGGGTGTGCCCAAGTGAAGGTGGTGATGAGAACAGGCTCCAAAGGCCTCCCTGAAGCAGCCAGACCAAGCGCCATGCTTTCAGACTATCACATACAGTGTCAGTGAAAAGGGCAAAACTAGGTAATGCTCCAAGTCCCGAGGAAAACACTCACTTGTCTTCTGGGATGAGATTGATGACAAGGGTGTTGATGAGCTGGCAGGAGCCCTGTGACCCTTGGTCTTGTGAGGAAAAGTCCCTAATCTAGTTACACCCTCCTCGACCTTTGACCACGACCTTGGCCACACCGTTGACCCACGGTTCTCTGATTCTCTCCCTTTATAATCTGGTGCTTTAGTCTTTTCTCCTTCCTAGCTGTTCTCCCTGTGTGCCCGCCACTCTCACCCCACCACAGACAAACCATGAATTGTACAGTCACTCTCAGGAGGGAGCAGGTCACCAGGGGAGGAAGCCTCTTTCTCCTACATGGCGGTCCCCTACATGGTAAAGACCTCTGCTGGACTTGGCAGGGTTAAGAACAGTGCTGCCAGAGGGTTTATTTGGGAGGGGGAGTAAAAAAGAGAGTCCACCACTGTGGTTTCCAGGTGGAAACCTCACTATTTCCTCGCTATTGGTAAAGAGTGGGAGAAGAGGAGACAGTGCGAGAAGTCCCTTCTTATATTTATCAGAAACCAAACATGCACTTGAAGGACTTTTCCTGGGTCATGATCTTGACCTTGATCTCTATCATCTCTTCATCTGTATCTCTCTCTATTGATCTGTCTCTGTATCTATCACCTCTCTCTCTCTCTCTCTTTTTAAACCAAATATGGGGTTTTAGCATATTTACTGAACGTCTACTCTATTCTAGGCTGTGTGCTGTGTTATTACATTAGTCAGTCCTTACGAGAACCCTGTGAAGTATCATCCCCATTTTATAAATGCAGAAACAGACTTTCAGAGGTGAAACAATTGGCCTGAGGGCACATAGCTCAGAAATGGTAGAATTTGGGCCCAAGTCCATGTCATTTGACTTTGAGTTTCGTGTTTTTGTGCTGTTGCTACTGAGGGAAGATTGTCCCGAGGTGCATTTTTTTTTTTTTTAAATCAGGAAGGAGAAATGCTGCCTGCAGTGCTTCCTTATCTCTCTCCAGCAGCATTCCCAGGGGTCTTGGTTCCCGGCTCTGAGGAGCTTGATGGGAGCCAGACGCCGTCTCTCCCTCGCTGAGCTGCCTGCGGACTCGGCCCATCTGCTAACGCAGCGCCTTGCTACCCGCACTGCTGTCTGGGTGTGCCCCGCGGTCAGATTGCACGGGCCGCCTTTGACAAAGCGACAGAAGCTGTAAAAACAGCTGTTTGACATTCCCTGCTGCTTTTTAAAACAAAACAACCAACAAAGAGGTTGAATGAATGCAGAAAGTACCCTTGTTTTCATGTGGATGCAGATAGTTTTACTTAGAGAACATTTATTTTCCCCTTTCCTTGCTCTTGCCCCTAATTATTTACCTACACAATCATTACCCGCTCCCCTCCCCCCACCCCCCGCCTCTTTCCCTCTACCCTTTTCTCTCTCCCTCCTCTCTTACCTTCCCTCTTTCCTTCCATTAAAAAAACTCCCTGCTTCTGTTTCTATGTCTTTTTTCCACCTAAATTTTCTTCTCTCCAAGGGCACTCTATTTCTCTTTGCTCCTTGTTTTTTGTATCTTCCGTGCTTTGTATATTAATTCATCTCTGTAAGCTTTGGGCACATCCCATCCCAAACGTGTAGTTGTATGAATTCCAGTGTTAGTTTTATGATATCCAAGGTGTCTTCAGTTAGCCCAAGGTGGGGCAGGAAATTCTAAAACAAAATGAACCAACCCCCCAACCATCATTTAATTTAGATAAAGGAAAGTATGCATGAAAGTGTGCGTGAGAGCACAGGGTATCTGGAATAAGTGGTAGTCCCCTCTGGTCACTTCCATTGCTTCCACCCACAGCAGCTGGGAGAGTTGCTCTCATTTTCAGACTTTCACTTTGGGATTGTTGATGAGGATGCAGGATGCTTTGGACTGTGGTTCCTTTATGGTTCAAAAGCACAGTCCTATCCAACCAACTGTTGCTCACACAGACTCTCCTTCCTTATAGGGAGAGGAGTTCCAGGTTTCGAGGTACACTCAGACAGGAATAGGTAAATCACAGGCACTTAGCTGAACAATTAAATGCAGTTTCGGGGCTTCCCTGGTGGCGCAGGGGTTAAGAATCCGCCTGCCAATGCAAGGGACACGGGTTCGAGCCCTGGTCCGGGAAGATCCCACATGCTGCGGAGCAACTAAGCCCGTGCGCCACAACTACTGAGCCTACGCTCTAGAGCCCACAAGCCACACCTACTGAAGCCCGAGTGCCTGGAGCCCGCGCTCCGCAACAAGAGAAGCCACTGCAGTGAGAAGCCCGCACACCGCAGCGAAGAATAGCCCCCGCTCGGCGCAACTAGAGAAAGCCCGCATGCAGCAACGAAGACCCAATGCAGCAAAAATAAATAAATAAATAAATAAATACATACATACATACATACATACATACATACATACATACATAAAATGCAGTTTGACCAAACTTAACATGCGAGACAGACTTTTACACCATGTGGTCAACCTTGATCCCTGGAATCACTGGGTTCTTCTTCTGGAATCCAGGTCTTCACTCCTATGCAGGTTATCTGCTCCCCTGGAGTCCTTTTAGGCTCCCTTGAACATTTCTTCTTTATGTCTGTGTCTTACATTAAATGCCACTAGTGCCATCCCCTACCTCCATCTCCCTTTTCAATCATTTCTTTGCTTTATTCTCTCCGGACAGAACTACTTCCTTCAACTTTTATCTTCCTGCTTGCCCACTGCAATTTATTCTCTATGGTTCCTGATCCCTTGTTCTAGTTGTCTTCTCTTCTAAACTGGTAAGAAGTTTCCTTTCCTCTTTCTCCTTTTTTACTTCTTGTTGTCTGTTATCCATCAAACACCACCCATGGTTCATCTCAGACTTGGCATTGCAGGAGTTGGCGTGTGTGTCACTCCGTGCATAAGATGACCTTGAGTCTGTAGTGAGAGATGACTGTGATTGCTGCTGGAGAACTCAGTCAGATCTATGGAGGTTTTCTACTCCTTCCTCCCCAAATTGGATCTTCAAACATACCAATCACAGGATGGAGAAGCTTTGAGTGTCTCTATTGATCCCTGCATGGAGGAGAGAAAGTGATGGTTGCGGGCAGGTAGAGTCTCCTAGACAGCCCAGGAAGGGCTGAGCTATATATTTACAGATGTTTCTTCAACCTCACCAATCAGACAAGTCTTTCCTCCTCCTTTGGGGAGAAACAGAAGAAAGTAGAAAGAGGAAGAGGAGCGTTTTGCTGTTTCCTTCCAGGGGATAGAGTGGAATGCTTCCCTCTCTATGAAAATGTGAAGTGTAGGCAATAAATAGCCACCTAACATTTGGTCGTCGGACAACGAATAGAAAAGGGCTGTGTAGAAGGCAGTTGTGATGGCATGGCTCAATTCCCAAAAGACTGGGACTCTTTGGTGTCTTCCCCTAACATTTTCATGGTTCAGGCAAGAGTAGAAATTGAGGTCCTCCTAACCTACCTTTGTTCTCTTCTCCTCCATCTCTCACCACAAGGATCCTCATGCATTTTGCCCACTTGTCCAAGCTCTGTCCATACCTTCTCCCAAAAGTATCCCTTGGCCACCCCTTGGGCCTGAGTGTGTCCGTGTTGGTGGCACTGTACATCCTTGGGAATATGGACCTGGGGAGGAGGCCTGTGAAGGGCAAAGAATTCCAGTGTCCTAGGTACCCAGAGTGTTGTCTAGAAAAGAGAGCATAGACTCCTGGTGGGCATATCTCTTAGGCCTATGGTCTCCTCATCTCGTGTAACCAGGACGAGGAATGGGCATCAGGGGTCTCTACATTGTGGAGCCAAGGGCAGAGGCCCTGGTTGCCCAGGTTCAGGGGTGGGACTGTGTATACCCAATATAGACTCTATAAATTTGATTTACTCTATACCCATCACCCTGGGTTTTGCTAACTGCCTATTCCTGGAGATGTTCCTGTCGGGAGATGGCAAGGGCAGAACTGTAACCGCAAGTGGGGTTGGAGACCTAAGACCTTTTCTTTAGTTTTATCACTTTTCTGATTCCAGTCAAGAATGTGTCATGATTCCAGAACACACTCAGCAACAATGTGTTAGATCTATTCTGGTTTCTGCACTGATTTACAATGAATAAATATTAAGTTGGTGCTAAATTTTATGGACTCTTTAAAAAAAAATTCCTCCTCTTTGAGCTTTAACTAGATAGTGCCTGTGAGAGCCAAAGGCAACTTTTAATTAGCATCTTACTACTGCAAAGAGAAGAACCTTGATAATTGCCTGGCAACCTCAAATTGCAACCTTCTCTCACCCTGCAGCATGACTCCAAGTTCATGTTTGTGCATATTCTACCCATCTTTTAGGGTTCCCTTCAAGACTCACTTTCATTAGAAAGACTGCCCTGGTCATTGCAGCCCTAACTCTCCTTGTCTGGCCTCCCATTTATGTGCCAATATATGACATGCCTCACCCTCACTTTCACCCCCATCCCAGGTTGTCTTTTGTTAGTGATGAACTCTCCATGTATGTGTTCTCTCTTCCTACTAGTTTCTCCAGATAAGTAACTTGAGGGTAGGAAAAACATCTCAAGGGGTTCTTATTGATCATGTGACTTTCCTTATATTTTAATGTGTTCCCAAGTATGAATGAAGGAGAGAAGTGAGAGAGTTAAAGCACCAAGTAGCAGTTACATCACTTACAGGGTGTGGAGGGAGCCATTCTCTGGGGTGATGGTTCACAAGCTTCGGTGGTCCTCAGACTCACTGAGCAGTTTGTAAAAAGCTGGGCAGATGCCCAGCCATATTGATTTAGAATCTCCCAGGGATTCTGGTGCAGACCAAGATTTGAGAATGACTTGCAAAACCAACTCTGCAGACTGGAAATATCACATAATTTTTTTAAAAAACAAATTTTTTTTTAAGGGAAGGAAGTTTCCTAATGAATGTTGAAAAAATACGTATGGAATACGTTCTGAGAGCATAGACACACACACGTACACACAAATAAAAGTTGTAACTAACAAGAATACTCACAAATGTCAAATGCAAAATTGGCTGTCTAATTTGAGCTGGTAGGTTTAATTCATTTATAATTAATCCTAGGTTTATTTTCAGCTCTGGCCTGTTTGCATTTGACCTTCCTACCTGTCTTCCAGCTCCCTGCTCTTTCTGTAGTTCTGCTCATTCACTGTTGGATTTTTATAGCCCTGGGGAACACACTTAGACTACCTGGGTCAGGCTTCCTCACTATGGTTGTTCAGGACCCCACCTGCCTCCCTCCTGCCGCCCGAGAGCTTGTCTTGATGTGTAGCACTATCCTCACACTTTACTCCTTTAATCAGCGTTTAAGAGGCAGAATTAAACATTTAAAATAGTCTCGTAATTCCTTATACTTATTTAAAAATCCAAAGTGTAAATTAAACAAATAAATGTATGGCTTATTCCATATCCCAACTGACTCAAAATATCCTTTAGATGTTGGAAACAAGATTAGAAAGCCACCTCAGAAGTTGAAAAAATAGGATGAGTTTAGAATACACATAACTCATCCACTATGAGTTTGTCAATGTATTTCCAGTGAGTTTAGACCAATTTGCAAACCTCCTCAAGAAACAAGGATGTCTTCCCAAATTAAAATGTGATGTGAGGAAAAGTCGTATAATTAACTGTAACATGTTTAAAGCAATGTTGTCAAACAGAAGGTGGGGTACTGTCTTGGGTCCAGATACAAAGGAGCCCTAAGTAAGACTTTTTTCAGCACATGCACCTGCTATTCCATCTCCTTTGTAGGTGTATTCTTAGAATAGAGAATGGCTATATGCAAATAGAACATATGTTCTAGAACAGGACAAAATTTCTAATAGAAAATTTCAAATTTCAAATTCTATACTTGGCTTCTTTTTTTTTAAAGTCTTTATTGGAGTATAGTTGATTTACAATGTTGTGTTGCTTTCTGCTGTACAGCAAAGTGAATCAGTTATACATATATATACTCTTTTTTAGTTTCTTTTCCCATATAGGTCATTACAGAGTATTGAGTAGAGTTCCCTGTTCTCTACAGCAGGTCCTTATTATATACTTGACTTCTTGACCTGGCCCAGTGGGTTTTAATTCATTTATATTTTGACTCAGATTTCTTGTTCCTCGCTAGTTTTTCCACACTTCTGTAATTATTTTGATTAACCATTGCTTTAACTTCTGTTCTGAGATTGGCCTTTGGAACTAGTTTCAATGTAAAAAGTCAACCTCATAGAAGCAGACAGTAGAATGGTGGTTGCCGGTGGCTGGGAGTTTGGGGAAACAGGGAGAGGTTGGTCAAAGGGTACAAATTTCCAGTTATAAGATGGATAAGTTCTGAGAATCTAATGTACAGCATGGTGACTACAGTTAATAATGCTGTACTGTATACTTGAAATTTGGTGAGACCTTAAGCATTCTCACCAAAAGAAGGGGAAAAAAGTAAAAAGGTAACTATGTGAGGTGATGGATGTATTAATTAACTTTTTAATTAATGATTAATGATTGTGGGAATCATTTCATAATGTGGACATATATCAAATCATCATGTTGTACACTTTAAATATATCACAACTTTGTTAATTATACCTCAGTAAAGCTTGCACCCTCAGAAATATAGTTTTAGTATCTCCAAAGGCCTTCAACTCCCTTTGCCCTAGTTCCTCACATACCACATGGGAGCTGTTGGCCAAGCCCACGTGAAGAGGGGCTCCTTGGAGTCTCTGGGGAAGAAGGCAGGGTGGCCAGCTTTTCCCTTCAGTTCTAGAAATGCACACTTTTTGAAAGCTGAATACGCCTTTGCGTTCTCAGAGCAGGGTGTACAAGAAGAAGAGCCCCGTTTGGAAGCAGGTGTTGGGTCACACCTCAGCATGAACAGCCATATATTGATCTTCTCCCCAGTCACCAGACAGGAAACAGTTTACAGAGTATGAGGAACTTGTAGGTCTAATTAGAAGAAGAGAAGCAAAGGGGACAGTGCCAGCCAGATAATAAAATAATAGCAAGTATTTAAAAAATAATAAAACAAATAATTATTAATTATCACTAATAAATAATTATTTAAAAACAATAACCAGGCATCGTTCTATGCATTTTACATATATTATCTTAATTCTCAAGAAAATTCCAGAAGATAGGCACTAATCTCATCATCATTATACAGACAAGGAAACTGAAGCACAGAGTGGTCAAGTAACCTATCTAAGGTCACACAGCTACTAAGTAGCAGAACGGGGACTCCAACTCTGATTCCACGGTCCATATTTTTGACCAGTATGTTATACTATCTTCTGTGTACCGTGGAGTAGGGAAAAGCCGACATTCAAAGTTGTGACAGGTCTAGGGGTTAGCTATCCTGGATACTGGGCTTAGATTACCATGACCAGTTCAGGCCCCAGCAGATGCTGGGCTGCTGCTGCTGGAACCCTCCCTGCCCTGGTCAGGATGGGCCCGGAACCAAGTAGGCCTGAGGCCACAGGTGAAGGACAACAGCGCCTGGGACACATCTAGGAAGTACACAAGCTGATAGGCTCTTCATCTCCTCACTTCATTTTAACTTTGTACGAAACAGCTGCTCTTTACAGATGTATAATTTGATTGATTGCTTGAAACCAGAGTTCAAAAACCTCAAAGGCAGTGCCAACATCTTTATTTAAAAGGGGCTTACGATGACAATCTGTTTTAGAGGAGGAGGCAGGCTAGGGGACTTGCCTTGGAGCTATTTTCAACTGTAAGTCCTGGTTCTACCTTAAATAGTATGTTTGTTTGGTGTAGCTTGGGGGCTGATGGAGATTTGGGGGGGACTAATATCCCTTCCTCAGGCCGTTCCTGGGTCTGCCCTGGTGCGAGCGGGGTGTTGCAGTGTGATGGCAAGCTTGTGCCCTCAGAAATGTAGAACAGCGAGGCAGTCCTGGACGCCCAGAATCCTGGAGTTTCTCTTCTGAGAAACAGGGGCATGGCTAGCATGTCTGAAATCTACCCGGCTGGAGAACCTAACAGGAAGGGCTGAGGAATCTGTAGTCTGGGGTGGGGGTGCGCTTAGTGATCAAGAGGGGATAAAATTCCATTAGAGGTAAATGTTGTCAGACAGCAGGCTGGAAAGATATATTTTAAGCTGAGAAATTACTTAATAAATTCAGACCAACACTCTGTGACATTTCCCACAAGACTTTAATGCTGTTTACAAATTCCAGAGAACACCCTGAGTCGTTTCTGGCATGGGCTTATGATTTATTTCAAAGGAAAATGGGACAGAGTGTGTGGGTTTGTGTTTAATGTGAAAAGGGATTTGGAGATGAAAAGTCAACTGGCGTGAAAGATTGCAGGGCAAATGCAAAGTAGTGGAGCCTGTGGGTGGCCTTGGAGCATGTAATAGGGTATTGAGAAAGGAAAGGGCCTCTCACCATTCCAGCGACAATCAAATAGTTCCATTTGCACAGGCCAATAATGCATTAGAGAGGATGGGTTTGGAGGGAATGCAAGATCCAGGGTTTCTGAAGCACTTCAACTCCAAAGACTTTCATATCAAGAATAGGCAGAGCTCCTGCCCTAGGGAAGGGAGGCCAATTATAGTTCATTCTCCACACAAGTCAACATTTAGAGGACATGACCTTCATCTGCAGTGAGATGGACCAGAGGAAGGCATTTCGAAAGAAAATAAGACCTTGGACTAAGAACATGAAGGAAGATCTGGGAGCAAATTTTCCACGTCTGATGCTCTGTATTTCTTGGAAACATAGGGATGGATTAAGTGACCTTGTGACTTAATCTCCATGTGGTACAGAGACCACACAGGGGTCAGGGAAGGGGACGTATCCTCAGTCAGCTGCTAGAGCTGTCCAGGGGACAGTGGGTTCAAGTACTGGGTGATGAGGGAGGAGCCATGTGGGGCTAGGATGGCGGGGAGGGGACGAAATGAAGAAGGATCTTCTTTCTCCCTTTGTGTCTCTCCCCTTCTCCTCAGGAAGCTCCCAGGCCCATTCATCTTGCTTGCCGTGGAGTATGTGGTTTGAATGGGAAACGAGGACAGTGACAGCCACCATCTCTCTTGAAAAAAAAAAAAATGACATTCCATTTGGTTTTGGAAAATACACGGTATTCCACTTATAAAATATTCAATCACTGTCATTAATCCTCCCGCCTGGGCTGGCCCTGTCCCACTTAGTCATGACCTACAGACTTTTATTTTTTTTCAATTTGGAGCTTTTTTTTTTAAACTTTAATTAATTAATTAATTTATTTTGGTGGGCTTCTCATTGTGGTGGCTTCTCTTGTTGCGGAGCACGGGCTCTAGGCGCAAGGGCTTCAGGAGTTGTGGCTCGCGGGCTCTAGAGCGTAGGCTCAGTAGTTGTGGCGCACGGGCTTAGTTGCTCCGCGGCATGTGGGATCTTCCTGGACCAAGGATCGAACCTGTGTCCCCTGCATTGGCAGGTGGATTCCTAACCACTGCGCCACCAAGGAAGTCCCTGGAACTTTTTATTTGTTGGTTTTAATACGATGGGAAGTGATTTCTCCAATACCTGACCATGGATCATCCGTAGCAGCAGTTATTGCTTTGTCTGTTGCTCCTGTCTTTTTATTTTTATCTATTTATTTATTTTTTAATTGGGGTAGAGTTGTTTTACAATGTCGTGTTAGTTTCTACTGTACAACGAGGAGAAGCAGAGTTCTCTGTGCTATACAGCAGGTTCTCATTAGTTATCTATTTTATGCATATTAGTGTGTATATGTCAATCCCAATCTCCCAATTCATCCCACCCCGCCACCCCTTGTCCCCTTGGTGTCCATACTTTTGTTCTCTACATCTGTGTCTCTATTTGTGCCTTGAAAACCGGTTCATCTGTACCATTTTTCTAGATTCCACATATATGTGTCAATATACCATATTCGTTTTTCTCTTTCTGACTTCCTTCACTCTGTATGACAGTGAGCTACCGACTTTGGCTGTGGCCACAGGCCCAGGAACCACTCAGACTTCTCTTGTGTGGACAACATCATTAGAGGCTTGAGGGTCTTCTGTTCTGAGAGTTGAGCTCTCCAGGGTAGGGGTCTGGGTCTGCAGGGGCCTTCAAAGCAATCTCTAGGCTTAGAGGCAAAGGTCTCCAATTGACCCAGCCTCCTGTGACTGGGCTGAGGTTTTATAGAGAAATTCTGGGCCTTGATAACTAATTCCTTTTAATGTAACAAAGGGCAACAGCTCCAAAAGTCCTATTCCACTCTCCAAAGCTCAAATGCCGTAAGAAGTGGACCATCTTCCTCATCTTGGGCTGGCCTGCCATTCTTTTTCTCCTTCTTCAAGTTTTTCTCTCACACCTTCCTCTTCTGTTCTCATTTTTTTTTCTTATTGTTTCAACATTTATTTATTTTTTATTATTATTAAAAAATTAATCATAGAATCCCAACATGTCGGAGCTGGAAGAGACTTTAGGAAACACCAAATCCAATCCCCTTATTTGACAAGGGATGAAACTCAGGCCCAGAAAGGAGAAGTTAGTAGATATTTTCCCCAAAGCTTCAAAGCAAGCAGCTTCCTCTTCTATTCCCCACACCATCCCTCCAGAGGAGTAGTCCGTTTACCAGGAACCTAGGCTCGTTGGCCGGGAAGCGCTCCTGTCCTGGCCTCCCGAGGTCCCCCCCCTTCACCTGCTGCAGTCTCAGATGACCAACAGAGGTCCAAGGTGGGCGAGCTGGCAGATGGCCAATCCTTTCCAGTTCCTGGGACAGTTTTCCAGGATTACTCTGCTTTCTGCTAAAAGACTCTTCTTGTCGAAGCCTTTTTATCCTGCACAGACTCTCAGCTCTCTGCATGTCAGAGAGCCCTCTTGGTTTCATATCTTGGGCTGCACTAACCTACCTCCTCTAGGACTTACCCCAGGATGGATGCTCTCAGTCCTCGGCTCAGGGGTCTGTGATCCTGCTGTTCCAACCCCGGGACACTCTTCCCCTCTCCCCACTCCCTTTGCCTGCCCGAGACACCGCTCAAACTTCACCAGAGCTCCAGATTGACTTGGATTTGGCATTTGGTGAATGTTCCTCAGGAGTCTTTAGGAGGGAACTTCAAGCTTAAAAAAGTAGGGAGAAGAGGAGGGTATTCTCCTCTGGGGGAAAACCAGATACCAGCTGAGGATGGCACTTTGGTCCACACAACTCTCCCATGAGCCTGACCCCTGAGCCCAAGGGAGAGCCATTGACATTTCTGCTGTTGCAACGTTCCCTTCACTGTTGGAGAGACTGCCTGGGACTGGATTGGGAGCAGTCTGTGGGTGACTGTCCTTAGTGCCCAGCTGCTGGCCCCAGGCTCTTGCTAAGGGTAAGGATGCCTCCTATGGGGCAGTCTGGACAGATACCCCTGATGCTGTCCCTGTTCCCATCCCTTCAGGTCCCTCCAAAGGCCACCTAGGCCCAGGAGTCTTAGGGCCCGGGGTTGGGGCCAGCCCAGAATCACAGGGTTGGGGACATCTTAAGAATCATCAACTCTTTCATATTGAGGATGAGGAAACTGAAGGGCAGGAAGATGAAGTTACTCCAAGTCCTGCAGTTTGTTGGTGATATGGCCAGAGCACAAGTGATACCCTTGTTTTGGGGGATGTAAGGGTCCATCACCAGCATTACCTCTGTGAGCTTCCCAACAGCTCTGTGAGGTCAGCAGAACAGGGAGATCACCCTATTTTCTCAGATGTGGAAAGAGTCCTGTCCAGTGCTCCGAGACCAGACTTCTCGGTCTTGCTTGGGTTTGCAGTATTGCTCAGAGAGGTGCTGAGGGACCAGTAAGGCATTGGCCCAAGTTCTAGACCAGCACTACCAAGACCTCTCTGGGGGTAGCTCTGTCCCTTCCTGTACTTTAGGGTCTCAGTCACCACAAACACATGCATACGAAGTGGGCAGTTAGCCCACGGCAGCTGGAAATTATAAAGTCCTTTAAGCCATGAAAACGACTGAGAGTTGCATTGTATTTTGCAGGCTATAAAGGGGCTCGAGGATGAAGAAGGGAAGGAGGTAGTTTGGGCAGAGAAAGACCTGCCCCCAGATGCTCACGGTACTCTGTCTTGTTCTGTTTTTCTCCTGTTCTTTTCAGCACTATGATTCCATGATTCTAAAACGAAATATTCTGCTTTCTGATTATAACCTTACTAATTAAGAGGTTGAGCTAGTAGCTCCAAGAAAAGAAATAAATCATAGGAGCTATTTGACTCCGCATCTGCACATTCCCCCAACTGGCGTTGAGATTGAAAACAGTGGCTGGAATCCACAATCCACTTGGGTTGTTCACTTGAAACAGCCCACCTGCCCGCAGGCTTCCCCCAATGCCTGGTTAGCCAGCCCCAGGAGAGTCACATGCAGCTTTAAAAACATTCCAGTAAGAACAAAGCTGAAGCTAAATAAACCATAGCAGCCAGGACAGAGCTTCTCTCTTATCACAGAGAGATAATTGCCTGCTCTGGCTTTGTCCTAATACGGTGAGCTGCCTCCCCTCACAATATACCCAACTGCCGGGATGTCCTTTGATGATGAAGGGAACAATTCATGTGATCCTGCTAACAAGGGCTTATGGATTGCTGGGGTGAGGGCAAGAGCTGGACCTTCCACAGCAAACATTTTCCTTCTGGAAGCAGCCCTTGTCCTAACACTGGCTCTGGGCCCCTGTGATGCCTGTTCATAAATGATTCAGGCCCTACTTTTTACAGAGCATTAAAGCTCTCTTTCTCCATCCTTCACTTGGGAGCACGAACAGCAGCCCGATGCTGGAATTTAATACCCAGTAAAGCTTTCAGGTTCAAGAATAATAAGGCAGCACTGTAAATAGCACACAAATCCCACGTCTAACCAGCAGCGGTTGCCAGCTTGGCTGGGGCTCTGGGGAGATGGAGGAGCAGGAGAAAGTGCTGCTGAGGGCCTATCTGGGGGCTCCTTGGGAAAAGGTACCCCTTTCAGAGGTGCAGCAGCGGGTGGCCCTGCTAGGCTCCTGGGAAGCAGCTTTCTAAGTTCTTTAGGAGCATAGGACCAGTGGATTTGATGCCTTCCAGGAAGGCCAGACACTTCCCTGGGCTGGTGGTTTCAAAGCCAGGCCACTGAGAAGCACTTTTGCTATTATCCCACCACCCACGTTTGAGGGGGAAGGAGTGCGTGTTCCTCAAGACCTGCACATATGCTCCTGCTGCCACTAGGAGGCTGGAATCCTGTTTCTCTGGCTTCTCTGAGTCTGAAGTAACAATACTATCTTTCTCAGTGGCCTCATAAATCTCAGCCATCATCCACAGCCCAGCCTGGACTCTTTGTAAAGCTTTCTCCAACACTGCAGCCCAGTTTTCTGAAGTCCAGTGGTAGTAAATTTCTATAACCTGTACAGTAAGTCCCCGACATACGAACGAGTTCTGTTCCGAGAGTGCGTTCTTAAGTCCAATTTGTTTGTAAGTCCAACAAAGTTAGCCTAGGTACCCAACTAACACAGTTGGCTGTATAGTACTGTATTGTAATAGGTTTATAATACTTTTCACACAAATAATACATAAAAAACCAACAAACAAAAAATAAAGAAAACATTTTTAATCTTACAGTACAGTACCTTGAAAAGTACAGTAGTACAGTACAGCAGCTGGCATACGGGGACTGGTATCGAGTGAACAGGCAAGAAGAGTTACTGACTGGAGGAGGGAGAGGAGGTGGGAGATGGTAGAGCTGAACGATCATCAGCTATAGGAGACGGAGGGCAAGCTGCAATTTCACTCACGCCTGACCTTGATGGAACTCATGTTCTCATCTTTGAAAGTTTGCAACTTGAAGGTTCGGATGTAGGGTAATAGCCAAGATTAACTAAGCGCTTACTTTGTGCCAAGTTCTCTGCTAAGTGCTCTTTTGTATGAACTCAGTCTGTCCTTACAATAGCCTTATGAAAGAGGTCATGACAGTGAGGAAGTCGAGGCACTCTTTGTTTTTGGTTTCATGTGTGTGTGTGTGTGTGTGTGTGTTGTGTGTGTGTTAGTTCTTCTTCCCTCTACTGAGCTCTCTGAGGGGAGAAAGCATGTTACACACGTGGATGGTGAGTGTTCGTGGTTCTGCTAGGCAAGAGCTGATTAATCCTCACAGCAGTGGCATGAGGGAGTCAGTGTTCTAGTCATTTTTCCAATGAGGTTCAGAGAGGTAAAGCAACTTGCTGACTGATCTCAAGTTACACAGCTTCTAAGTGCCACAGTTGGACGTAGAATGTCGATGTCTCGTGCCTTCTATAATCTGGTGGCTGAATGCATAATCCTACTACCATTTACCAGGTATATGACCTTGGGCTTAACCTCTCTGCATTTCAGTTTCATCATCTGAAAAATGGTAGGTGGAAATACCTACTCTAAAGTTGTGGTGAGGAAGGAATGAGATAAATGCATGTATGGAGCTTAGAACAGGGTCCCTGGCACACAGTAAACAATAAATATTGGTTATTATTATGACGACTCAATGTGATGCAACAAATCTTTAATGAACACCTATGATGTGACTCTGGACAGGGCACTGTATTAGGGGCTTCCCTGCTTTACGCCTCTTCTGCACTCTCCACGGTGCCTTGAAAAACATTAAGCACGTAGTAACTGATCAGTAAATGCTTTCTGATGGATTTCTGCAATATAGCTGCCCCCAAGAGCTCTCCTGCCTATTATTGTGAAAGTGTCCATCTGTCAGTATTTATCTTTCTTTTCCTCCCTCCTGCACCTGATTTGGGAAGAACCAACAGCTGTGTGATGGTTCAAAGACCTGGTTCTGGGAGCCAGGTGACCTGGGGTCTGCTTTAGGTTCTACAATAACTTTGACCTTGTTAAGTTACTTCCACCTTTGCACTTCAGGGTTTTGGCTTAGGTGGTGTCTCAGGTCCCTTGCAAGCTTCAATTCCTACAGAAAGTGAATGTTAAGGGAAAGGATACCTTGCAATTCTCCCCAACTCTTAGCACTTGGATCTCAACTCTAGAAAGTGGCAGCTATTTTAAATTGTTTTCAGCCAAGAAAGAGAATAAATGGGTGTAAGAAAGCCCTCAGTATGGGTCAGCCCATCACTCTACTCCTAACCATGGCCATGGCCATGCCCATGCTGGCCACACTCAGCATGCCCCCTTCCCTTTTGTAACCCCAGCTCAGATCTAGGAAGGATTCTGTGAATATATGTACGTGCACATGTATAAAGTAGTTACTTTGGGAAAAGTTGTGTTGCTGAGTTGGCCATTGACACCTTTGGCTGCAACTATTGGGAAGAAAGAGACTACGAGTGTTTAAAATTTGCTGAAGTTGGCTAAATTTGATCCACTTGTCGGGCTGCCTTCCAGGGACCCTGCTATGTGTGTGTATGATGTGTGTGTTGGGGGGAGGGGGTACGGTGGAGGTAGCAGTCAAACCATATGCTTCATCTGAGCAAATGGAGAATGCAGCCTGGCTCAGTCCAGGAAATTGGGTGGAAAAATCAGGGCAGAAAGTTGATATTGCTCAGGTGAGAGGGAAGAAGGGGGTCTCTCCATCCTAGATATTTGAGGTTTTCCCTTCAGGTGTGTTGCCATGGAGAGAGGAAGCAGAGCCAAGGCAAAGCTCTCCAGGAACTGGTGAGACCCTGCAGGTGCAAAACTTACGTGGGAAGCAGGAGCTGGAATCACATGACAGGACAAGGGAGCACATGCAGTCGTTCTTAGAAATTTGGGAAAATGATACAACCTCCTAACCTCTCCTTCAGCCCCCTTGGGAGTTCCTGATTTTCAGTTCTCTTTGAGATGCTTCTTATAAGAGAAAAGGTCTGCTCATACTCTTTGAATTAGGTGCTACTAAATCCTTGGTTGAAAAGGCAGTGGATGTACCCGGCCAAGTATGAGGGAAGGACGTGGGAGGAGAAAGGGTGGGGAGGAGGTCTCCTTCTACTTTGCTGAGGGCAGGAGCAGCCCAGGGGCAGCTGGACTTTCTTGTCTCCCCAGTCTGAATTTGTACTTTATCCTAAGAATATATATCTTAAAGAGTGCACTGAAAGAGAATGCTTTCAAGAGTTGCCTTCTACCTGCCAAAACGTGGTAATAAGTTTGGCAGGGCAAAGTCCCATGTGGAAATCTTTGTGAGGGATGGCTCGAATTAGGATCCTGATGTTCTCCTGTCACGTTCCTGGAGTACACCTTGTTCCAGCAGGTAGGGCCTGGGGTGTGAGGTTTCCTTGCCCTCTGCAGGGATCATGGGGCTGCAAAAGGGAGTAGGAGGGAGAACGGTAAGATCTGGGAGATTTGTGAACTGGCAAAAGGAGCGAGGGCTAGAGCATCTAGAGCAGCAGACCTAAGGGAACCTTCTGAACCTGTTTAGACTAATGGGGTCAGCTCCAGGACTAGGCTGCAGGGCCCACCTTCTTTCTCTGGGAAACCTTCCAGAAACTCTCGGCACTGCCCTCAGCCCTGGTATATCCCCCAGTCTTAGCCTTTACCGTATCATATGGAAATGACTCAACAGTATGTCTCCCCATCTAAACTGAGGTATGCTTGAGGGACTGTGTCTTCCTTATCCTGCACTTCTGTGCCTGGCAGGTGTCAGGGGTGCAAGAAGTTAGCCCGTCAAACGGAAAGCATAACACATAGCAGGCACAACACAAAGGCTATCTTCTTTCCCTTTTGTACATTGTCACAAATGACTTCTGACTCTGAGAATGAAGACCACTCACTGTGAAGATGTGCAATTTTCCAGCCCATGTCGGCTTCTACCTATCCCCTCCTGCCTTTCTGCCCCCCAGCCCCTCCTCAGTCTCCTGGCCTGGGCTCAAAGAATGAGACCTAACCGGGCTGAGCGTACCTGAGCTCCATGTATAAATTCCAAAGCCGAGAGAGAGAGACCGTCAGGGGGACCATCCACTCTGGGCTGTTCCCCTCCATTAGCTCGCATCGCTGAGAGTTGGCTGTAGAGCCCCACTCCTCGACACCCCTCTCCCCTCTTATGAACTCCAGCTCAGATGGAGCAAGGCAGAGCTACTGGGCTAAGAAATGATCTCTGCTTCCTGCCAAGGAAGGAAAGAAGGAGCAGGAGCCTCTTCCTTGGGGGCAAATTATTTAATCACTTGTCTTTCCCCTTGAATCGATGCAACTAATGAACATCTTTTGCCTCTTCCTCCTTTCCCCTCTGCCCATCAGCTTCTTATTATTCAAATTGCCTCTTCTGGCTCTTGCGCTCTCACCAGTGTCAGCAGTGACTTTACCCGGGGAAGGCTGGCTCACGCTGCAACCCAGCTCTCATCTTTCTCTTCTCATCATCCTTCTCCCACCCCAGCCTCTCTCCCCCTCCAGGTCACAGTCAGCCTGTGCTGGAGTGATACCAGCTT
Source organism: Balaenoptera acutorostrata (assembly GCF_949987535.1). Taxonomy (NCBI): domain Eukaryota; kingdom Metazoa; phylum Chordata; class Mammalia; order Artiodactyla; family Balaenopteridae; genus Balaenoptera; species Balaenoptera acutorostrata. Next base: position 99,619,034 of record NC_080064.1, on the reverse strand, counting down.
TGGGGGACTGGAAATGCCAGTACCTGCTCGTGTCACATAAAGGGAAGGCCCTCGAGCTACCTCTGAGAGGGAGACTTCAGAACAAGGAGGTGGGGTCCGGGGGAGGGAGAGGGGAGCAGCAGAGTCGTCTGTCATGGCTAAATGGAAATTTATTGCTATAACCTGAGGGCTATAGAAAAGCTTCAGCTAGGCTGACAGAGAGAACAGGAACACCAGCAATTGCCAGAAGAACAAGCTACAGCCCCAAATCAATCTATTGGCTGGTGGTTCTTATTTCTAAGGTGAGGGGGCACTGGGTCCCCTGGCTGCTGTGAGGCCTGGGTAGCCTGAGGTCAGATGGCATAAGGAACTGGGCTGCCCATTTCTCTGATGGCCCCGTAGGTATCAGCTCTGGGTAGCTGCTGACCAGGGGTCAAGTGTGAGGTCTTCTGCCTGTCTCCTCCCCTTTCTGTGAGGCTGGGGCAAACCCTCCCTGGCCATTGTGCTTACACTTCAGGAGAGCTCCATCAACAAACCCGGAGAGTGTTTACTAACTGCCCAGCACTTGCCTAGACACCATGGGCGACGTGAAAGTGTGTGACGTGTCTCCACCTCTCGAGCTGCTTGCAATCAGTTGAGGAGAGAAGACTAAGCCGATGACTGAAGTTGAGAGGACATAAGGGCTCGATGTTGAGTGTGCAAAACAGGACTGTGAAGAAGAGAGGGTTCCAGCTGAGCTAGGAGTCAATTAATCAATGAATTCCTTAAACTGGACATCAATTTACAAAGTGCTTTTATACAAAGCTTACCTTATTTTGGTATTCTGATTCTTACGCCAATACGTTTGTTGTGGGCAATCATTATTTCACCATTTTAAAGATGGGGCAGCTGAAGTTGAGGAAATTTAAGCCATAAGTTGATTTGAACATCAGTGTTCCGATTTTGAGCTCCCTACTCCTTTCATTATATTGTGTCAAGGATTTAAAGGAGACAGACTCAAGGTAAGTAGGATTTAGATTAATGAAAAGTAAAGAGAATGAAAATTCAAGGAGAAATGGCATGAGCAGGATATACACTTGGCATATAGCAGAGGCTTAAGAGTATTGAGTGAAGGAATAAATATACAAATGAATTCAAGAATGCCCCATGTCCTGGAAGAAGATAGAGAGTGGAACAGCGGAGTCATTTAAATGGAAATTTGTCGCTCTAATCCCGGGGCTAGAGAAAGGCTTTACTAGTGTCCAGGGCATGTACTGAAGAACGGAGGGGGAGAAAGGTGAATGAATGGGGTGTGGCTGGAGTATGGAGGCCTGAGGATCTAGGCAGAGGAGTCTGGGTTGATGTGAGAGGCCCAGAGAGAGCCACTGAGGTTCTGGAACAGGGGCATTTCCCCCAAAGGCAAGAGAGTCATGCCCACCTCTGTATAGCCATTCCTAGCAAGATGCCCTACCCAAGGGCACAGTGGCATAGAGGCCAGACCACTGCACTCACAGTCAGAAGATAACAGTTCTGAGCCCAGATCTGTAGCTTCTAGACCCTAGGCAAGTCTAATAACCTCTCCAAAGTTTAGCTTCCCCCTTCTTCAGAGCTCAGCTGAAATGCTACTTCTCTGATACTCTAAGTCAGACCCTCTGTCGTACTTTATTTTATGGCACTCTCTACTTCTCCCCTGTGGCACTTGTCACTGTTGTAATTAGTTGTCTAATATCTACAGGTCCAGGAGGACAAGGGTTGTACCTGTCATGGTCAGTGCTGAATCCCTGGCACTGAGCATGGGACCGGGAATAGTTCTCAAGAAATATTGGCTTAATGAATGAATAGATTTGTCAAACGGGTATAACAATGTTAACTCACGGAGTAATTGGGAAGATCAGAGGTCATCTTGTACGTTCTTTGTAAAGCAGTAGGTAAATGGGAGAGATGATTGTTATTAGGACCCCGATAAAGACCATGTCAAGAGTCTGGAGGCAGGGAGGACCTCTAGTGTCAGTCATCCAGGGGGATGTAAGGATGGAGAGGGATTGAGTGTCAGACATTTGGAAGAAAGAATGACAAAGTACAGTGCTCGGTTATCCATATATAGAATGAAGGAGAGAAAAAGCTCTTAAGGTTTCCAGCCAGAAAGATTAAGAGAATGGAAGTGTCCTCCAGGGCAAAAGTGGGCGGGATAGGAGAGCCTCCTTCCTCAAGGGTTCTGCTGGCCTCCTACTCTCCTTCTGCAAAGCTTTGACTGACAAAGAGTCTTCCCTTTCTGTACTACCTCTGTCCTATCCGTCTCTGACTCCCTATCATTCTGTTTTGACGTTTCTTTGTCTCTTTATATCTTTTAGTCTTTGCCCCTCCCTGCCTCTGACCCCACCCTGCACCTTCTATGTTGTCTAACTTGTCTTCCTCTGCCTCTTCCCAATACCTGTAGTTCCCTCTGGCCCTCTGCCTGCCTTCACTTCCACTCTCTACTGAGTGCTTTTCCCTTTGAATGTTTATCTCTTCCAGCCTCTCTTTCCTGCCACCTGTCTGCTGCTTCTGGCATCCTGGTTGCATATTGAGATATGCCAGGTGGATCAATATCAACAGTGACGATTTCTTTTGGTCCATCTTCTCTCAGCCTTTGCACCCCACCATCTGCCTCTGGTCTCCCGTGTTCACCCTGTCTCCTTTCTCCCTGAATTCAGAGACCACACTGATACCTGCCAATTAGTGAAGCAGGCCCCGGAACTGACAATCCTTCAGCCTCTTTTATATCCCTTTCAGTGAATCTCTCTGTTCAACCCGAGCTTTCCATCCCCGGATTCAGCCTCCATCCCCTGACCTAGAATGCCCACAGCTGTTCCTTTCTCTGCCCTGCCTAACTCTGGCCTCCCTCCTTCTTCCTAACCTGATAATGAGGCAAATATCTCATTGCCTCTTCCTGTCTTAATTTAATGCCTTGTACATTTGTCTTCACATCAGAATGCCTGTCTAGAATAAACTGTCAGGGGACACAGACCTAGCTAGTATCGCTCTCTTTCAGTCTAGCTGAGTGTTACATGAAAGTAGCCTCTTTGTAAACACTTCTGATACTAATGTTCATGAGGTTGGTGATAAAGATGTTGATAAGTGAGATGAATCATGGCAATGTTTCTGGAACCATGCCTGCCACATAATAGGTATTCAATAACCATTAGTAGACGCTTAATCTGAATGATAATGTTAATTGGTTTTCAAGCCTCCTTTTTTTGATCGCAAATAATGGAAACCAACTCAGAGGAGCCAACTGAAAGAGACTCTCTGGGGTGTAGATGACCCTAGACCCAGGGACAGGGCATAAATTTGGGCTTCATTAGAGTCAGGAAACAGGGGCTAGGAAGCTGTCAGGGGCTGGGACAACTACTGCCCCGCTGTGTGGTGTCATCTCTCTTTCTGTACATTTGCTTCCTTCTTCTCTTTCTTCTGCAGACAAGTCTCCTCTGCTCTCTTGTGTGCATGGCAGAATATGGCCACCCCTGCCTCGACGTCAGTCTTCTCTCTAAGCTCCAGAGCCACCAACCCGTGTTCCGGTTCTTAGAAGTCCATGTTCGTAGAAGAGAAATGTGATTGCCCCAGTGGAGGTTAAGCACCCCCTCTGGCCCTTCAGCTGTCACATTCCACAGACATAGGCACAGGAATGTTCCCCTCCAGAGTGCCTGGAGCAATTCTTAAAAGGGTATTTGTTGGTGGAGAGAGAACAGGACAGACAAAACAGAAAGTGTCTCTTACCTAAAATACAGTAGAAAGAATGAAGTCTGTCAGATTTGACATACCCATGTCAGTCAACCTGAGCTCTCTCATCCGATTTCCTTGGTCTTGTGTATCCCAGTTAGGGATCACTCCACGAAGTCTGGTCCCCAGATCGGTGCTGGACTCAGCTCATCCAAAGTTAGGAAGGCAGTACCAGCACACACCTAGATTCTTCACCCTGGCAGGGTCCTTTAGGTCCAACCCAACTCATTTCCGATCTACCCCAAGGAAGGGAGGTTGTTCCTAAACCCTAGCCAAGCCTGAGTGGCAGTTTCTTCACAGAAGCTGATTACAAATCCAAAAGCACTTCAGCTCCCGACGAAGATAAATAGAAGCATCTTCCCACACTGGCTGCAGCGATGGATAGGTTTGCCCTTCTGCAAGTGATTACTTTGGCTCAGATAAGAAGCCCAAGTGGCTGGCAAGCCAGCAGATTTCCTGTAATCTCTTTCCTAGGATTTGAACTCAGACAGCCTCAATCACCCTCCCCATCCCACCCAGCCCCCAAGCTTTTGCAATATCTACTTTGTGATGTCCTCTGAGAAGAAACAAAGTTTGGGCCTCTTGGAAGTCCTGGGGGCTCTGGAAGCACTGGATACTGGGAAAAAGCAAAGTCCACCCATCAATATGGTTAAGAACTCAGGCTTGGAGTAGACACAATGGTGTTTGCATTCTGGTAGGTTACTCAATAGTTTACGAAGTATTATTATTATTTATGTTTTAAAAAGTCACGGGGGGGCTTCCCTGGTGGCGCAGTGGTTGAGAATCTGCCTGCCAATGCAGGGGACACGGGTTCGAGCCCTGGTCTGGGAGGATCCCACATGCTGTGGAGCAACTGGGCCCGTGAGCCACAATTACTGAGCCTGCGCGTCCGGAACCTGTGCTCCGCAACAAGAGAGGCCGCGATAGTGAGAGGCCCGTGCACCGCGATGAAGAGTGGCCCCCACTTGCCGCAACTGGAGAAAGCCCTCGCACAGAAACGAAGACCCAACACAGCCATAAATAAATAAAATAGTGTTAAAAAAAAAAAAAAAGTCACGGGGAAACTAAGAACTTTGTGAATTTCTTTACATTTTTTTTATGGTCTAGTTTAGTTTTTCTTTTGCATTATATTTCAAGGGAATATCCATCTTTTCAGTGCCTTAGGCCTCTCAATACTGTATCCTTCATTTATTAAATATGTGACCTGGGTCAACTAAGTAAGATGGGGTGAATTATATACCAATCCCATTGGGTTATTCTGACGATAAAATGGGATAATCCATGTGAGCCTATAGCCTGGCTCCTGGCACATAGCAAGCACTCTCTGAATTGTAGCTTTTACTACGGTTTCATGAGCTCTGAGAAGAGAAGGGGTTTTAAAAATATGGACCTGGAGCTGGCAAACAGCCACGTCCTGATAAGCATTGTTCTATGGGCGTGACTGGTGTGGACTGTACGCCAGGCGAGGTCCTGTAGAACCTGGTGAGAAGTACCTGAGATTTGCGGTGGGGTCAGGTCAGGGAACAGAAGCAGGAGGAGGGTGGGCCATCCTGTTTTCCCCAATACATCAACATCTAGAAAAATATGCTAAAAATCCAGTGCTAACATCTTACATCCCACTTGGATTGACTCTTTCTTGTTCAGTTTCTCTCCTCGCCTTAGGATCCACATGGTAGATATCATCCTGTCTCTAGAAAAGGCTGTTCTCTGGCCCTGGCCTGACCTTTAGGAATCCCTTTCTTGGAGTTGGCATGCCCTCTCTCATCCTTCCTTCATCTGTTTCTTACTCTACACTGTCAGGAAGTTCTTTTTCAAGTCTCCTCTAAGGACTGGGGTTCTCTCTGAATCTCCTGAGATTGTAGGGTGCTGGGAAGCTTTCCAGATTCTTGTATTGGTAAGGGAACTGTTTAGTTGATTCATTCACTCATTCATTCATTCATTCATTCAGCTATCCTTGGGCCTTTACCAAGGACCAAGCTCTGCACTGGGCAATGGGTGTCTAGGCTTTTGTGAAACACTTAATCTGTCCTGACCCACTGAGTTGCCAGGGAAGGGGGTCTACCACTAAATCCTGCTTCTCCAAGTGGTAAGGGAGGGGTCCCTAGACCTCAGATTCATTCTTGCTCCTAAACCCACTGGTTGATTCTCTAATTGAATAGTTGCACACGGAGAAAGTGTTGTTAATATCTTCAGCACCCGCCTGGACTTTCAGGCAGGGGATAAATATTCCTTTGTGTGATAATCGGCTTTCCGGGATTATCCATATTTCCCAGGTTCTCAAATGAAACTCAACCTGGATGCTTTTAGGCAAATAGAATCCTGGCATTTGCATAAATGATTAAATCTGGTCTTACAAATTGGGATGGGGTGCTTCCTAGTTCGCTCAGTGCCCCCTACTCACGGGCCGTGGGACTGCCGTATGGGGAAGAGCAGGGCCTTTGCCCCCCAGCCTGTGGGCAGCAGGCCCAAGGTGGCCAGAGGTTAGTTAGGTGAAGAGCTCTGGTTTCGGAGCTCAGTCCCAGCTCTGTCATTATTAACTGTAAAGACTTGGGCAAGGTCCTGAATTCTTTGTGTCTCAGTTATCTCATCCAAAAAATGGGGCTAATAGTTCAGAACGGTTGTAAGGATTAAATGAGATCATGCAGGTATAGCCCTGAGCACAGTGTTTGAGCCAGAGTGAGCACTGGGTAAGTAAAAACAACAACAATGATTAGTACTTTCATGGTGGAGGAGGCAGCAAGGGCCTGGCAGCTACCTCGTGTTCTGGGATTTGTTGGCCAGCGCTGTGAAGATGGCTGCTGTGTGCTGTAGCGGGAAGGGGGAGAAAAGGAAAAACTGCATTTATTAAGACAGACACAGCGCTAGGTATGTTATATGCTTTCTCACTTAACTTTCAAACACCCCACAAGGTGGGTATTATGGTCTCCCCGTTCTAGGAAAGGAAACTGCCAGAGACTCTAGTAACTTGTGCTAGGATCGTGAGGCCAGAAGGGGTGAGCGGGATTTGAAATCATGTCTTCCTGACCCCACCTCATTCCCTGTCTACCTCAACGAAAGGAGATTCTTTTTTTTTTTTTTTAATTGAGGTATAATTGACGTACAACATGGTATAAGTTTCAGGTGTACAACATAGTGATTCACAATTTTTAAAGGTTATAGTCTGTTCATAGTTATGAAATATTGGCTATATTCCCCGTGCTGTACAATATATCCTTGTAGCATATTTGTCTTATACATAGTAGCTTGTACCTCTTAATTCCCTACCCCCTATAAGGAAGGAAGGTTTTTAAACACTAGTGGGAGAGAAGAGAAGAGTAGATATGTTGCTTTGTCTACTCAGGTCTGGACCCTCTACACATACCATCTGCCTTAACTGCTGAAGTTGTTATTTCCCAATTTTGCACATAAAAACAGTAAAGCTCAGAGGAGGCAAATGGCCTGGCCTGGGACAGAGCAGGCATGGGGCTGTCTGCCTGCCAGGCTGGTCCTCCCTCCTGAGTGGCTGGAATTGCCCTGCTCTGCTCTGAGCTGCCTGTGTGACCTTGGGCAGGTCCCCTAACTCATCTACAATGCAGTTTTTTTTTTTGTTTTTTGTTTTTTGCCAGTTAAACAGAACAAGATAAAAGCTGCCCTGCCTGCTTCTTAGAGCTTCAAGGAGGCTCAAATGAGATAATGGATGTGAGAGGGCTTTATAAACTAGAAAGTTCTGTGGAGATGGAGGGGATATTACCATCACTCCATAAAACCTCCACAGGCACCACATCTTCCATGTCCCTCCTGATGCTGTCGCCTGACTCGAGTGCTTTTAGAGGCTGCCAGATTGTCTTCCTGTCTCCTGGCACCAGAGAGGAAGGTCCCCCTGCCTCCGCAGTCCCCGTGCCTCACTACAGACCCTCAGAGTAGAGTGGATGGTGGAAGCTTGAACTGGACTCGGGCCTTGAGGGACTGAGCTCCAAAGCTCCCTGAGCTGACGGAACCTATGTCCAGGGGGCCTCTGCCCCGTCTCGGGTCTGCAAAACACCTTCCCAGGGTGAGGCTCCACTGGGACCCCATGGAGTGCCACTGTGCTCCCCAAAGCCCCTGCCCCTGGCTGGCTGGCTCCTATTACACAGCTTTCCCCACCCAAGGCGCTCAGACTTTCCATTTTAAGTTGCTTTCAATTGAGGGCTCAGAAGAAATAACCTCACACACTTTAATGACTCCTTTTAAGATAGTTTCCTGAACCTTCTCTCTCTTCCTTCCCTCCTTCCTTGCCCTCCTTAGCCTGTGACACAGCTGCACTGGTCTTCCCATCAGCGTGGCCACATCCCGGGCCCTAATGAAGCCTTCTAACTGGACTGTTTCCCTTTGAGGGTTGGTTTGACACCTGAGCTGTAAGAGATTGTAAACATTATCTCATCCAACCTTGGCATGTTACAGATGAGGAAACTGAGGCCAAAGAAGAGTGTTTAATCAAATGCACCCAGTTTGTCGGTGCCCTTTATCTTTCCAGGAGGATCTTGGTGGGATGGGGTGGGAAGGGGTAGTGGGACGGTGGTGGCAGAAGGGTGTTCAGATGCTTCTCATTTGACAAGGCCAGATCAGATGGCCTTAGCTACCTAGTATCACTCCCCACCCCCTCCAAATATCAAGACGAAACGAGCTGAAAGTGACAGCGGTGTGTGCATGTGTCTGTCTGAGTGCAGGGGAGTAAGGAAGTGGGGAGTGGGACTGACGTTAAAGAGAGAATTCACTGAGTGCAAAATGACCAAAATGACCAGTGGGAGAAATGGGAGACTTGGCCATAGTCCTCCACAATATTCTGGAATATTCTACATATACTCCTATACAGAGGCATGCATCCTGGATAAAATGATCTCAGGAGTTTTCCTTTCCCTGAAACTGGTTTGTGCTTATTTGCTGAATCCAGTTTCTAAGCTGGGGGAGAGGTTCCTTGGTACCTTGCAACTTTCTGGCTACTCAGGAAATGTTAAATAACCGTTATCACCAGTTGTAGCATAAAGGAATAAGCTGCATGAAATCCCATTTTCCTACCTGCTCCCGTGATCAAAAAGACAAAGCAAATGAGATTATTTCCTCCCTGCCCAGAGACAATCTCATTGCCTCTGCTCCATTGACAACATAACCATGAGTGGCGTTATTGCCATCTCTTCATAACAGATGTGAAACAAACTTTATGAGAGGCGTGAAGAGTTGCTGTCCAAACTCAATTGTAAACTCCACAGTGAAATGAATCAAAGAATCAAAGCCTTCTTCCTCTCTGCCTCCAGGTTGGAGGTGCTCTCCCGAGCCCAGTGTGGATCAGGCAGAGGAACAGTTTCCTTCAGCTTTTTGAATAGAGGCTTGGGCTCTGCTATGGCCCTACTGCACCAGGCCCTGAGTAGGTCAGTGGGGCAAGCACAGAAGGACAGACCCACCCGCACTAGGGCTGTACGGGCACAGCCTGCGGTAGGCAGGGCCAGACCCAGACAGGGTTCCCTTGGCAAGATCATGTTTGGATTCCTTTTCGGTTGGTGCAATTATTTATAGACACGTTTGAGAGCTTTGGCGGAAGAGTGGAGGGGGGACAACTGGTGACAGGTCTTGCCTCTTCCCTGTTTACCCCCAACAATTCAGTGCTGGTTCCAAACTTGCTTATCCCACCTAGTGAAATGAAAGCCCTACAGTCAAGGAGGATGGTCTAGCAAGTATCTATAACTGGGACATGCCCTACCTTTGACTGCTTTATCTCTGAGCTTTCTTCTATCACCCAACCACCACCCACCTCCCCACCCAGTTCCAGTGAGGCTCAGCAAAGCACTACATTCTCTCTGGCTTCTTACATCTCCAGGGATATTTTAACTCTCTTTATAGGTGGCATCTGGGGTAGCGGCCTGGCTGGTCTGCCCTTGATTCTGCCCAACTTGCAGGTCCTGCACCTTTCTGGATCTGCTTGGGAATTCTGATCCTTGCTTTGTGAACCCTGATTCTGTTTTCTCTCCTGAGACTTATGCCAACCTGTTTCTAGCCCTCGTTTGATCCAGCTCTCCTCTTCCTATACCCGTTTTGCTCTTCTTCCTGCCTTCGTGGCACTGGCCTCCCAAGGTCGCAGCTATGTTCAGATCTTTATTCTGCTATACAGATCGCTCTTCTTCCTGCCGCTAAGTACCCTGTTTATCCAGAGAACATCTCTGGCCAAAATGGAGTAGCTGGGCAGCTGGCTTCCCAAGGGTTGGTGCTCTGCTGCCCCCTGGGGGTGCACATTCTACAGGACAATTTGGGTGACTCTAGTTTCCACTTCTAGTATAAACCAAAGGAAAGCTTTGAAGTCAACATTCTTCTGTCATAATCTTCCCCTTCTTCCCTCCTGCAGCTGCTTCTAAGCCCAAAGATGTTTTCTCCAGCTGCACAAGCCCCCTGCAGAGGCCAGGTGAGGATGCCATGGTCTTCCTTCCAGCTCGGGGATGGGGACCTGTGGAGAGAAGGCTGGTTCCTTCCAGGCTGCCAGATCCTTTCGTCTATAGAGAAAGCAATCATTATAGATTTGCTCCAGCCTGGGCTCTGCTAGAATAAACACACATGTGCATATAACACTCACATGCCAAAAATTCAATTTCGGCAAACAACCAGACCCTGCTAATTAAAATGTCTGATCCATTTAAATGAATGCAACAATTAATTTAGCCAGACAGTAATTGTGTGATTTGAATACTTTTCCTTTTCATTCCCATCTAGTTGGCTGGAAGACTCATTTCCTGGGCGGGCTCCAAACCTTGTGATTTTGAAATGGATTTCATTGCTCAGCTTCCCTCCACAGAAGACCTTCCCCACAACCTGTTACTGATGAGATGGCCCCTGATTTCAGGAAACGTCAGCCTATTGGATTACTTCTGGTTTAAACCATGCTGATGGAGAAACACACAGCTTGGGTCAAATTTATCCTCTCCTTGGAATGCTGCCTCTCTGCAGGTGCCTCTCCCTGAATTTCTGCCTGGGATGGGAAGATTTGGGGCCGTGGTTGTCTCCTGTGTTCCCATTCCTGCTCCTTCCAAAGGCTGCCATATTAGCCTTATTACCATCAGGGCCAGAGAGAGAAAGATAGACAGACAGAGGGAATCAAAGCGACAAAAAGAGAGTTAGGGATCGGGATACAGGGAAAGAGAGAAGGAGATCTTTTGCCGGTACAATTTGAGTATACAGAAGATAAACATCAGAGACGTATCTGTCATCACAAGTGTGCAGACCCAGGGTCTAATGACTCCTGCCTGCCCCTCTACCTGGTCTACTCTTCATCTCCTGACTCTCGTCCTGAAACATTTATTGAGTGTCTACTCTGTGTAAGGCCCTGAGGTGGTTGCTGGAAAGAGATTAAACAGGAACATAAATAAGTATAAGTAAACAGTGCTGGGTGCCATGAGGTATGAGAAACTGCAGCCATGGCTCCAGAATGCCCACATAATGGCACGGGGGGCCCTAGCTGGACAGAAGGAGACGGTAGGGCCCTTGAAGTGGTGTTTGCATAGCAAGAACGCTGTCTTCACGGAGATTCAGGAGGAGATCCAGGCTTTGGGGGTTCTGAAGCTTTTTAACTGAGAGGGAGGTTATATAAGAAAAAGAAAATAAAATTGTGAGTAAAGAATTAAGTATAAGATCAAAGATTTATTTCAAGTAAGAAAACAGATCAGAATAAATGATATATTTTTATTTTTAAAGCTGACAATACCACAAACACCACAAAATCCAGAAAAATAATGGAATTGAAAGATGAATGAGCTGACTGGCACACCTCTGTAGCACTTTCTCCCTGCAGTGTTTGGTTGCATGCTCTTTTTTTTTTTAAATTAATTAATTAATTTATTTATGGCTGCGTTGGGTCTTCGTCTCTGTGCGAGGGCTTTCTCCAGTTGCGGCGAGCGGGGGCCACTCTTCATCGCGGTGCGCGGGCCTCTCACCGTCGCGGCCTCTCTTGTTGCGGAGCACAGGCTCCAGACGCGCAGGCTCAGTAGCTGTGGCTCACGGGCCCAGTTGCTCCGCGGCATGTGGGATCTTCCCAGACCAGGGCTCGAACCCGTGTCCCCTGCATTGGCAGGCAGACTCTCAACCACTGCGCCACCAGGGAAGCCCTGGTTGCACGCGCTTTGATGCTTCTTTCAACCGTTTTGAAATTTATTTTCTAAAGAGAGAGCAGAAAGAGAACTCTGTCTTCTGGCACAGTTGATCAAAATTTATTTTTTATTGTTGATAGTTGTGATTCATAAAACATGCGATGCCCCACACAGATGTACTTGTTCTTGTGATAATGTTCCAGGTCTGTGCTCTGCAACTTTGGAATTGTGATAAATTCAGCATGAGAGCCACCTCGGGTTCTGTACCCTGTGTCATGGTGCCAGGTGATTTGGCACAGTGAGTGCAAAGTGTCCTCCCTGAGTCATTTCTAAGCAATAACTGTATGTCAAACTGTGAACCAGCGAAATATAACTGACTGAACTAAAAGCTTTCCCAATCCAACTTCCCTGGGGCTGGATCCCTAAGTGCCCATGGCCCCTCTGGCATCACTGATTTGAGGGGATGTGTGATGGAAGGAGATAGTCACATTAACCAATTTTGGTTAAAATATTTTTCTTTAGAAAGTTTTACAAAAACATAAGATCATGGGAACACATTGCCAGGGCCTCTCCCAGAACTTCCAAGGGGTCTGCGAAGTGAGGGGCCTTGATGCATAAGACTTCAATGGCAGCAGAATAGATCTATCACTGCTTAGATTATAAGCTTATTTGGGATGGTGATGGTAATTGAAGGAAAGATGAATCCCTCCCTGCTCACCCCTTGGAGCCAAAGAGAAAGTTTTGCACAGTAACTAAGGGCATAGATTTTTAGGCTTGGTAGTTCTGCGTTCAGGTTCTGGTTCTTCAATTTAGATGTTCTGTGACTTTGGGCAAAACAACTAAACCCCAGCTTTCTCATCTGTCAAATGGGGATAATAATCAAATTGATATGACAGATAAATGTGATAATGCATGTAAAGTAAGTAATGCATGTAATGCATGTAAAGTAATGCATGTAAAGTAATGCATGTAAAGTAAGTAATAAGCAGTAAATGCTGGCCGTTTTTGATTTTTCAGAGAAAGGACAGATAGCTTCCAGCTTCTGGGGCAGCAGAGTGAGGGTGGAGGGGAGAGTTCACAGTGATGACATAGTTATACCCTATATCTCTCTGAATTCTTTATCCCTCTCTCTGCTAGGACTTGACAAATAGGAGAGCAGCCTGGAGGAGTGTTGCTGGTACCAGGCTGAAGCAGTGCTCTTTCAGGCACACACTGGGTCCTTGCATGACAGAATCATGCTCCCTGGGCCAGAAGGGTCACTCCCAGCACTGGCCACAGCTGGCTGACTTGTCATCACATCTGAGTAGGCTCTTTCTAGGAGCCGGCGGAAGCTGCCAGCAAGTGCTGGCCTCCAGAAGGCTGATGGGCAATGCAATTTATTTTATGCTGAAATGACATCGAGACAACAGTGCTTCTTGCAGGAGACAATTTGGGCTCTTTAATTGCTAGCCTAGGGGCAGGGGGAGCTGTTCCCCTCTCTCCTCTCAACACCTGCCAGAGTAGCAGGGATGGCAGCAGCAGGCCCTTCTGGGAAAGAGACTCAGAACCCCATCTCCTATCTGCCTACCTGCAGCCTCAGCCCACAGTCTTGTGCAGCACTTCTTCCAAGCCAGGCAGGAACCAGAGATGACGTGATTAGGGGTCCAAAGCGTTAGTCAGCCTGGATGTGGCATTGTGCCCAAAGATTTCTACCTTGTTTGGAACCAGCACTATTCTGGAAGTTCCTGCCCATTGAGTCAGGAGATTGTTGCAAACCAAACAAATCATTAATGGTAATTCTTACACGTCCATTTTCAAGATACAGAAAATAGAGGCATAGAGTGTTTCAGACTGGGCAAAATGGAACTTTAGAATCCACTGTTATACATTACATTTCTCATGCGAAACCCCGCCTCCCTCTCATTTGCCTATATTTGCACCTTGATTACAGTTGCATAGTGCCTAATACAGTTTTCGGCGCATCAATTTTTACTAATTTGTTGACTGGCTGATTGCATTCTGAGATGAATAATAATTTGGACCAGGTAATTAATTTCTATTATTTTACTGTGAGAAGGAGGAAAGAAGACGAGTGTATGTCTTCATTCATTCACTTATTCATTCTACAAAAATTTACAAACTGCTTACCCATGTCCTAGGCACTGTACTGTGTGCTGGAGATAGAACAGCAAATAGCTCAAGGAGCTACAGTCTCATGAGAGATAGATTAAATGCTTTAACACATTACCTTAGGGGAAGTACCTTGTGCTGTGGGAACACCTTCTAAGGGCACTTAACCCAGACAAGGGGTGCAGGGGGTGGTGATCGGGGAAGGCTTATTAGAGGTGTTGAAGTCTCAGTGGGACCTGAGGAAAGTATGGGAGTTAGCCAGGTGGAGAGGGGTGGAGAGGGGAAGGTGAGCCCAATCCATGGTCCAGGACACCACAGAGCTTCTGGCCTAGGGAAAGAGCTGGGCAAAGAGAAAATGGTGATTGTAATCGTGTGCGTGTACTGGGACGGGGGAAGGATGGTGTGTAAGGGAGCTTTTACCAATTAAATGTCTTCGGAGACAAACAACTGAATTGACTCCAGGCAGCCCAAGATGAAGCCCACTATGATTGTTCACGGAATCAAAGGGAAACCTGCACAGCCAGGGCAGCCCCAGGGTCCTCACTAGTAGATCCTCCTGGATCTTTTCTCCAGGACAATGAATGCCATGAGCTCCAGCTGCCTGGTCTCTGTGTGCCCAAGTCTGCATCTTCCTGGGAGGAAGAATCCGATTTGCCCAGATTAGGTCAGGCGTGTCTACCCTTGGACCAATCAGGCATGGGCAGGGAACAAGCGTGTGGGGAGACATGGCCAACGGGGGGTCCCTTTGAACCCTACAATCAACTCCGTGCTTCATTCTGTTTTTTAGAGTGTGAATAGGAAGGGAGGTTACGTCACTCAGAGCAGGTGCAACAAGGAGGTAGGAAGTTAGGGAAGGTTTCCTAATGCCTTCACTGAGTCTTCACAGGGGGCGGGGACAGTCTGGCACTTATTTGCAAGGTCCATGGGTTTCTTTTTTTCCATGCCAAGCATCCCTCCCCATGACTGGATCTCAAACAACTGCTAGACTTCAGTATGTCTTCCAGTGTCTCTGACAAACTCTGGAAATGACTGCATCCTGAGAATTTTCCAAGGCTGTGACTTGAGGAGGTTGGGGGGAGGGAGGAAGGTAAGTGTGGAAGGGTGGGGCAGTGGAGAAACACTCTAGACATCTGGGGGGTTAAGAGAAATGTGTTCCTTTCCTAAGTCTAATTTGGGTTTATCCAAGTGAATAATTTCTCAGGCAGCCAGGAGGAGCTATAAACCCCACGAGACCAGGGCTGCTCAGAATTCAAGCTGTAGTTGTGACAGCTTCAAATTGGAATCAAGTTCAGCCTTGGGGACTGTGGGGTCCTTCACTGCTTCACTCTATCCACCAGGCCCAGGACAGAATTCCCAGAGGCTGAGAATTGTTCTGTCATGTCTTTGCAGGCACATGAAAGGGGCAGAGGAGTCTTTAGCCACTCATTCCTCTTCACTTACTTACCAGGCAAATGGCTTGACACCCCATGGCCTGGAGAGTGAGAAGGAACCTGGCTCTGAATAAACACCTCTTCTTGGGCAGGAACCCCTCGGGCCCCTTACTCACGCCCGTGGGTCCTCTTGGCCAGTTGGGTGGGCAATTGCTCTTAATCTTTTAGAATCCTAGACAATCAAATCTAGAGGACTCCTAAGATATTTTTTATTTAGTGTATTCTTTAATTTTTTAGGAAAGGAAGTTGTGCCCACAGAGGGGATAAGACTTGCCCAAGGCCAATCAGTTAATTTGTGACAGAACTGGCACCAGAACCAAGACCTCTCAAAGCCCAGTCACACTGTCACTTACATTGCCTCTCACGCCTCTGCTTCCCGTGGGAGGACTGAATGTGCTGAGACCCCAGAGCCAGCTTTCCCTTTTGCTGCCACCTTCCCTAAAGGCCAGAGTTGTTTTCAAGCCAGCTCTGGGGTAAGGAAGAACTCTTGAACCTCCCTCCCTTCCATGAAGCGTTTTTCCTTGGATTGGGATCTCCTGGGTCAAAGAGTCAGACCCAGGCTTTGCTGAGGAGAAGGAGCCACTTGATTTTAAGAACATGCTCCTTAGAGCTTTACCACCAATTTAAGAAGCTCCTAGTCCCAGGCCCTGACTGACCCTGAGGACAAGTGTCCCATTAGCAGAGGCCCCCCATCATGTCTGAACAACAGAAGAGAGGGAGAGGAAGTGAATTGATGGGGTTAGGTCTTTTGTCAGATTGGGGACTTGGACTTTGGGCAGTTTTGTATGGACAAGATGGTGACAGCAGTGGTCCAAGCTCCTATCGATATCCTGGACATCCATGGGTGACGTGACCTGTTCAAGGCCATCTGCTTTGCCTGCCTCTCAGAGCCTACAGGCCCTTCAGATGAGAGAGGATCTGAGCCTCTCAGGGAGAGCTTCTTCAGAACTTGAAATGCCTACCTCACATCTCCAGGGGCAATGATTTGATCCCTTCCTTAGGTAGTGGTATATTCCACCTCCCCTCTTTTTGACAGGGGACAAAGGGGAGTGATCAAAAGGAGAGAGAGAAGAGTTTCAAGACTTTTTTATATGGAGGATTTTGTGTGTGTGCAAATGTGCATAGGTGTGTGCAGATGTGTGTGTACTTTGTGCATGTGTGTGCTTGCTCCAGGCCAGCTCATGATGAACAGCAACAGTCAATATCCAGAGACATGCCTTGTTCCACTTTCTCTGATAGTTTTTGGGTAAATACAGTACCTATCAGGCATGGTGATGAGCCCCACTTGAGGACCAAACTGGGTTCCTCTTTACTTTGACAAATGACAAAATAATTTTCTTTCCTCACCAATCCTTCCAGAAATGATAATAGCTCATACTATTGGGCAGGTGCTCTGTGTTAGGCACTCTTCTAAGCTCTTCACACACTGGGAATTAACTCATTCATCCTCATAAAGACTCTTTGCAGGTAATTTTATTTGCCTCATTGTACAGATGAGGAAACCGAGGCACTGAGAAATTAAGTAACTTGTCCAAGTCACATTGGTAGTAAGAGGTGGAGCCAGGAATTGAACTCTGGCAGTCTGGCTCCAAGCCCTTGTTCTTAACTGCATATGATTCGCCTCTTCCTCCTCTGTCGCCTCCATTCCCCCTCCCCCTCCCTCCTCCTCCCCCTTCTCCTCTCTCTCCTCCTCCTCCTTCTTCTTCTCCTTCTCTTTCTCCTCCCTCTCCTTCTCCTTCTTCTTTTTGATACTACTTCTTAAGACTCATGCCTGAATAACAGCTCTGATACCTACTGCTGTAGAATCTGAAAGCTGCAGGAATGAAAGGGAGCCTAAAGTATGTCTGACCCAATATCCACTTGGGATGGATGCGTCAGGGAGAAGACTGCCCTAGATACATCCTCCAGCCACCACCCAGCTATGTAATTTCTAGGGTACTCAATCACTGTTATTGGCCACCCACCTGCCTCCCCCAAAGTCCATAAATCACATTCTTACTGACAGATAGTAAGTAAGTAACCTGTCCCTAATTCAGTGCCAAGTTCCCTCTACAAGACCCACCGTGCAGTTGTGCAGGCAATGTTGAACAGCCTCCAGTGATGGGGACCTTGCTGTCCCATAGAACAGATCCTTGCATCTTAGGATAACTGTGATTATTGAGAGTTGTGGCTTGCACTGAACTTAAATCTGCCTTCCTGTAGCCACCTGCCTACAGGTGGAACAGGGCCCTCAACCACAGAACAACCTTTTCAGTATTTGGAGAAAGTCTTTACCTACACCCAGAATCTTCTCTTTCCCAGGTGACACCTTCTCAATTCTTTCTATGACAGTTTCAGGGCCAACCTAGTCTCTCAATGGCTTGTCCGTATTCCTGTTAAGTCGTCATGGGTTTGGCCTTGGTAAGAACAAAGCATAGCAGGGCAGTCCCCTCCCACCTTGCAGAGATTCTTTAATGAAGCTTAAGATGAAAGTCACTCTTGACAAACTTCATCCCAGACTACTTAAAGGGCTTATGATTGATCATCTGAGGCATCAGAGGAAATATTTGCAGCTCCACATAGGAATCATTTGGAGCTCTTTCAAAAATACTAGAAATTCTTATTTAATTGGTCTGTGTATGCAGTGGGGATATTAGAATTTTTAAAATTCTCCAGGTATTGCTAATGTACAGCCGAGGTTGAAAACCAGTGTTCTTACCAAGGCCACACTAGAATGCAATTTTTATGAGCTCAGAGGCTTGGTCTTTTGATTCACTGCTATATTCCCAGCAACAACATAGGTACCTGGCATATAGGAGATCTTACTCAAAAGCATTTGTTAATGAATGAATGAATCTTTTGCACATTGCTGTTTATACTCATCATTTCATTAAGTCTCCCTGGTAAAGTGATGATTGAAAGACATCGAGAGACCATCTCTGCCTTGCATGGGGAGGGTTGGAGGTGGTTATGTCTGGGCCCTGGCCAACACAGAGTTAAAATCATCTAAGTAGGACAGAACAGAGCTTATTGGCACATGGGAAGGGCTCTTGGGTCATAGAGCCTGTGAAGGAGGCTGGCTTGAGAACATGGTGACAATTTTGTGCTTAATTAACATGGCTCCAGAGGGATCAGGAACAGAATTTAATGGTGGCTAAGATTATCCACAGACTGGGGAGAGGGTCAGCTTAGATCAAAGGAAGCAGCTGGAGGCGTGGAATAAGGCCTTGTTGAGAAGAAGCAGGCAGAATATCTCCTTTCACAGGCTGGAGTTTTTGTGAGGCATTTGAGACAGCTGCACTCGGAGAGGCATGGGGAGGGCCTGTAGAGCAGCTGTACCTGAAAGTCTGGGTGCTCTCCCTGCATCTAGGGTACCACCTCCATGGAGAGCTAAGAAACTCATCCTCTTCCTACCCTTCTACCTGCCATTCTGTGTTGTGGGGGGAGCCATATAGTGGTTTCCAAGGGGGAAGAATCAACACAGAACCCACGTAGAGGGAATGAAGGAAGGATGCTGAGTAGTAGAGGAAAGAGTATAAACCGAGAGCGCAAGGGTGATGGGGGTACTGGGCACAGGAGTCATGGAGTAGAAAGAATCTGTTAAGGAGCAGCTTTCTAAAGGGCAAGCATTGTGGGAATATTATAAACAAAGGAAGGGATGTGGATGGATAGAGAGGATTTGAATGTGCTTTGAGATAGGCAAGGTGGAAAGTGCAGAGGCTTACCCTTGGTAGCAGAGACGGGGCACTGCTAATGTGTACCTTACCTCATTTAATCCTCACAACTTCCCTATAAGGTAGAGGGTGTCAACCCCATTTTACAGATGAGTATGCTGAAGCTCACAGAGACTGAGTGACTTGCCTAAGGTCACCAAACCGACTAAGTGCAGAGTTGGATTACACATAAATTTGCCTGTCTCAGAAGCCTGAGTTCAGAGAGGGAAGCATAGATGGATGGAGAAGGCTTAAAGAAGCTAAGTCTATATTGATACAAATAATGTAGGAGATAATGTTTTCCTTCCTATTGCCCAGTCTACATAGAAAAAATAGACTGTCAGGAGGCTATGAATTACTTGCAGGAGGAAACACATCACCATTCCAACTCAACTTACCAAGGTCTTGCCTTCTGGGTGCCCTTAAGATGGGACACTCCCCTAAATAGGTGGGGCAAATCCTCCCAGTGCAAGTGATCAGGCAGGCTTTGCATGGTGTTAGGATCCCACTCCCTTTCCTTTTTTTCACTTGGAATATAAAGCAATTGCAGGCAATTAGTGGAGTGAAAAGAGCCCAGGTCCAGGGGACATGACATCTGAATTTGAGGCTTGTCTCTGCCTCTGTCTCCTGCACTTTTTTCTCTTTCTGCTGGTTTAACAGAATTCCTCTTTCCTGTGGGAACTCATTCTAAGTGGTTTTGATAGAGCTGTCCTATGATCATTGTCTGTAAGGGTCCTGTAATCCAGGGCTGCTGATTACTGTCTTTCCAGTCAAGTGTAGAAATGAAGAGAGAGACAGAATTCTGACAGTGTTTGAGCACCTGGATCCCACTGTGCTGGTTCTGCACATTTCAGTTATGTGATCCAACAAATACCAGATTGTTTGCAAAGATGACCCCGGTAACTTCTCCCATCTCTGTGTGCATGCTTGTTTGGGATGTAACTTTGTCTCCTCTTATAGACAAATAGAATAGATTTTCCCTCCCCTTGAATCTGCGCTGGCCTTGTGACTTGATTGGACCGATAGAATGTGGCAGACTGACACATGTGGTTACTAAGCTCTGGTTTCAAGAGGTCCTGCAGCTTCAGCTTTCATCCTCTTGGAACCTTCGGACCACCCTACTGCGAGGAAGCTGGTCTAATCCCTCTGAGGATGGGAGAACACATGGAGAAAGAAACCCAGCTGACCCAGCTGTTGTGGCAGAGCCACAGTGAGGCTTGGGCAGAAGAACCGCCCAAGTAACCCAAAAAATTATGAGAAATTATAAATTGTTATTATTTTAAATCACCAGTTTGGGGGTGGTTTGTTATGAAGAAATAGCTTTCTCATGAAAATACAGTCACCAACTCACTCTGGGACTTTGTGTATCAACCATAGTTCTTGATTTCAATTAAAATGAAATCAGCTTTTGCTGGTTTGATGAGTATAGTGATTTAGCTAAAAGATATTGGACCATCAGGAGGGCTGAAATACTGTGATCAGAGCTATTCAGCCAGAAACATGCTCCTAAATTTGTCTCCACCATTATACCTCCCATGGCTGTGCCAGGAATTCACTTGTGCTAGAATTGCCAATGATGCCAGAGAGAAAAGCCCTTACTACCCCCTGTTTCCTTGCCTCACTAGCTCCTGGTTCAAAGTGTAGGGTAGCCTGCTTCTGACTGATCAATTCTAGGTCATGTTTCTGCATCCTAGCTGCAAGGGAGTCTGTGAAACTGTCTGTCATTCAAGCTGTTCTAATGGGAGTCAGACTCATAAGACAGTGGACTTTTCAAAATGTAGGAAGAAGTCCATAATACAATGACAAATGTCCACTACAGTCCACCCATTTTCCAGCTCACCATCAATGTGTACTCTTCTTTCCAAATGTGTCCTTCTAAAAGAAAAAGTCCTTGCCTAATATACTTCAGTTATCTCTTACTCAACAAAAACCAGCTTATCTCCCCCTCGGCTTCTCATCAGATAATGTATCTAGCTTCAAGTTTAGGATCTGCGGTTGATATCTATTACTCTTCAAACTTTGGCATGAATTTGCATTAATATTATGTAACTTATAGAACAAATTGTGAACCTGATCACAGTGCACATACCCTACATGAAAAAGTGAGGGAGAGGGAGAAGAATGGAAAGTAACAATTGTTAAAATACATAAACATATATTGATACATAGTAAAACATGAGAGAATTCACATAGGTACTCCATCCTCAATTTCACTCTAGTTGAAATATAGATATAGTTTCTTTATGGCTGGTATTTAAGATTTCCTCCTTCATTAACTTGCCCTTGTTTCTTTTCTTTTCATTCAGTCCATCCAGGTTTTTTAATTGGTGGGTGATACAAACATTCACTTTGGAGGGATATGATCCCTTAGCAGTTTTATCTGCACAGGGTTGCCATGGTTTTCTACCAATCTATTACCACTGGAAATAGATGTACAGTAAGTTACCTTAGGGTATCCCTTTTGCTCAATTCATATTCTTTTTGGACTCAGTGTGTTACAGCAATCTTACTTCCCCTAGATGATCTAGAACAAATACTCTAAGCAACATAGTAATCCCATTTTTTTTTTTTTTTTTGGTCTGTTCATTCAGTGGGAATAGGAACTACAAATGGCTAGGTTAGAGCCTCCACTTTCAATTCAATGAATCAATGGTTTCCTTGTAGATGTATTCTTCTTTGCTAAGATTCCTAAGTCTGCAATGCCCGGGGTCATAAAAATTGGAAGCAAAAATTTTGCTACCATATTTAGTATAAGACTGAGAAGTTCCATCCCCACTTCTACCCCTTGGTTTCTAGACTCATGATTTCTGACTATGTAAGAAACAGCAATATATGGTTCAAAGGGATAATTCACCCTGCATAGTTCACAGCACCTCAGCCATGGAAGTAAATGGAGGGAGGAGTAGCAACCCCTTAGGAGTAGTCATGCTGGGAATATAACCTTATGAAAATCACTTGTACCATTAGGATTTTCTTGGTCCTGCTTGTATTACTTCCACAGATAATCGTGTGTATAAATCCTGCCTGATTTATAGTTAGGTGATCTAGTTCAGAGTGGGTAGCTCAGTTTGCATGATTATCTTGTATCTAATGGTCATGCATTCAACCAGGGCCTAATAGAAAGCTAAGAGCTGTTTCTTAAAAGGATAATACATAGTAAGTTGCTGGAGAGGACCTGGCTTTTCCCAAAACCTCAGGGACCTATTCTACAATTGTCCTATCCAACTTTACTTCAGATTCCATATAGCGCCCTGATCTGCCAACGATACCTCAAATACCATTAGATCTTATGAATCATAAGAGCCAAGTAAAGAGATGCTTACACTGCAGACTGAACTAGTTAGAGAACCTTCTCTTCCTCTGAACGCTACTCAAAGTTGGCAGCCTTCTTGGTCTCCTGGAAAATGGACTGGAGCAGTAAACACAATGTGTATATATTGCTTCTAAAATCCAAAGAGACCCTCAAAATGTAATGCCATTTTCCTCATTGTAAGAGTACAAGGTGTGGAAAATTGTCTTTTATTTTGGAAGGAATGACTGGACATTTTTCCACCATTGGGCCCCTGCCACTGAAGTAGAAGGCACTACTGCTTTCAAGGTATTTTTCTCACATTTCTGGTGTACATGAATCTTACTAAGACATCTAGTGAGCCAGTACTTCTTGCTTTTCACATCATATTATGTCAATGTTCTTGTGAACCAGCATGTTCTTGGTAGATGGGTGAAATGATCAAGGTCTCAGAAAACTTATTTGTGGCACAAATCTGGGGATAGACACACCCCCTACAGCTCGATAGTATTAGGGCACTGTTGTCCCAACAAGGTGAAAGCCTCAGGTGTCCTCTGCTTAGGGAGAGAAAAAAGAGTATTTGCTGGATAGCTGCATTACAGGTGCTAGGGATTATGTTGCTTTGTTCTAGTAAAAAGACCTTATCTGAAGCTATGCTTTTACCTGAAATTACCCCTTGATTATGTTTATAATTATCCATGGCCACTTGTAAAGGACCTACTTTCTTCCAAATTCACCAAACTGGCCAGTTAAATCAGAACATAAGAGAAGTCTCAACCTCTGTATTTTTTCAAATATTTAAGGGTGATACTAAATCTCTGTGATTCTTCCTTGGAGGAAGTCTTGCATTTTATTTATCATTTTGGTAGCATGAGGGAACTCCAGGTGTTTCTACTTGGCTCTTCCTGCCTGGGAACCTTTATTTCCTTGCTCTCCACTCAGAGCCTGCATGAGGCTGCTTCCAGTAACTAAATATGTCTGTTACAGTCATATGCCCGGTAACTGGGAAAATGACCAAAGGACTGGGCTTGAGGTCCCACTGGTCCTACCATGAGGTAGACTTAGGTGAAACTCCGTGTTGTGCCTGTCTTCCATTAGTACCCACTCTGACACCATAACAGTGTTCTGGATCTTCAGATTTTGCTATTATCTTAGAGCCAAGCCAGTCTAATAATTTTGAAAAGGACCCTGGGTATTTCCTTTTCCCTAGTACACAGACACTCTAGTAAATTTTTGCAGGGCAATTTGGGGATTTCTAGGAAAAGATTCAGGGTATAGTTGCCATGTAATTGCAGGTTTCTTACTCAAGGATACTCAAATTCCACATCATACACAGAAAATTGACTCTGTGAACTGACTCAGGTATGGGGATTGAGTGAGGAACTCTGCATCATTAGGAGATTTTAGGCTTTGATAACGGAAAATCTTAACTGGATTAAACATTAAGAAAATGTAGGGCTTCCCTGGTGGCACAGTGGTTGAGAATCTCCTTGCCAACGCAGGGGACACGGGTTCGAGCCCTGGTCTGGGAAGATCCCACATGCCGCGGAGCAACTGGGCCCGTGAGCCACAATTACTGAGCCTGCGCGTCTGGAGCCTGTGCTCTGCAACAAGAGAGGCCGCGATAGTGTGAGGCCCGCGCACCGCGATGAAGAGTGGCCCCTGCTTGCCGCAGCTGGAGAAAGCCCTCGCACAGAAACAAAGACCCAACACAGCCATAAATAAATAAATTAATAATAATAATAAAAAAAAGAAAGTAAAATACAACTAAATTAAAAAAAAAAAAGTTTTTCCTGTAATGAAAAGTCTGAATGCGGGGAAATACCGGCATTCGTTAATTCAACAGCTCAAAAATATCACTAAGGACCTGGGCTCTTTCCATGTCTTTGCTCCGCCCTTCTCAGTGTGTTGGTTTACTTCCCTCCATGGTTGCAAGTTGGCTGCCACCCTGGCTGCCAGAACTACACGCAGTCAGATAATGTCCAAGAGATGAAGAACTCTTCCTTCCTTAGAGACTGGTTTTTGGAGTAAGGAATTATCTCCCAGAAGTCTCAATGGACTTCAGTTAGAAAGGAGGATTGGGGGTAAGTGAATGGTTTTTAGGTGGGAAATAGACAAAGAATGCTATAGACTGCAACTCAATCATCATAGCTTAACTCATGCCTCTATTCACTAGGCCTGTCAAATAAAAATAAGGACCTTATTGCATCCCCCTCTTTTTCTTTTGGGACACCATGAGCTGCCATACTAAAGGTTCCTGTGGGTCAGACCAGTCTGATTATCAGGTTAGCCAAGCTCACTATGCATCTGGCAATTAATGCTGTTCCCAGGACCTGTGTTACCTTGTGACATCCCCAATCCAATTGAAATTTCCAACTACAGCTCATTTCCAACCACAGTTTTTCTCTACCAGCATCCTTGGCTGACAGATAACAGCCTCTCTAGCTTTTTATAAAGATGTTGGTGCTTCCCTCACTAATTTATTTACCATTGCCTTGACAAAGGACGTGAGTTTTGGGTCCTCTTGGGAGACATATTTATGAGATGGGTAAGCAGTCATGATAAATCCACTCTAACCTTTCTATCTGTCTCGGCCTTTGAATTTGCTTCCTCTAAATTACACCTTGTAATTTCTGGCATCTTGACTACATTTAGTATAGAGTACTAATGAGCCTAGGTTTCTGTCAACCCACTCAGCAAACAATTTAAACGACTTCTAGATGCTCAAGCCAAGTACATCAAACGTAGAATCACTGGCAGATGCCACCATATCAGTAAACTGAGATTGACCTAAAATTATGTTTTTCTCTTGTTGGACTAGCACCTTCAGAATCTACTCCCGTATATACTCCCTCCAGGTCTCTGTTAATAGCAATTATCAAGGTCATGCACTTTTGTCTATAAGCTTTTCCCTTCAGACATTGCATATGCACTTCTGGTATGGACTTCACATCCCCAGTCCCACTCCACCCCGTCCCAGGGACATGCTGAGATCTAACTCTAGTTGTAGGTGTGGAGATAATGAGGGATAGAGGGGTTTGGCATGAAGGAGAATTGGCTTCCCCTTGCAAAGTAACACCTTCGTGTTAGATCACTGGGATTTTTAAGCAAGGTGGGAAGAGACACATGAGAAGATAAGGGGGGCTGATTTGGCTGACAAGAGAAATAAAACTCAATGAAGTTGAGAAATTTAGTGCTTTCTGAGTTATCTGAATCCTCCCATAAGTCTCTGCTCAGATTCCCAGATCTGCCTCTTTCATGATCAATGCTCTGATTTTCACCTAAGCCATAGTATAGGGCTGCAAATTCAACTAATCTTGTAATTCAGCAACCTGCAGGATCGAACTTTGTGTTTGATTTCTGCCTATCTCAGCCTAGTGGCTCTAAGAAAAAAGAGATTCTTCTAGTACAATCTTAGAAAATCCTTGGTTTTCATTTTGTATCTTGAGTTGAAAAATTAAGAATTTGTAGTTTTCATTTTTTCTTTTTAAAGATACACCTAGCACCATTAGAAGTAAGCATTTGATCCTACAGACCTTGAGCTTCTCATGCCCTATATATTGTCCTATGGTAGCAACTGCTAACCCTTGACTTCAATAGGTAATTAATTCTGGGCGACACAGGTGAAAACTGAATGCCTTTGCTCCTTGCACCATGTTTTGGCAGTGTTGCGTCTCTTACTATTAGCTGGAGTTTCACTATGTTCAGCCCTGACTGCGCCAGGTTCCTGCCAGTTTCTGGAGGGTCTGATTCTGCTCAACTCTTGGTACCATTTTTGACATAAGACAAGGTCTTTATTTGCAAGCTACGGACAGAGGCTGTGGCTAAGTTAGAGAGAGAGAGAGAACGAGCGAGAGAGAGATTGATTGAAAGGCTATTGAGTAGTTCATTGAATCAGGAGTTTTAGAGCCAGGAACAACATCCATAAGCATGACCTCAGAGGAAAAATCTTTTTCTATCCCCTTTTCATTGGGTCACTATCCCCTGATTACGATATCATCAAATAGGACAGGAACATCTGCTTGGCAAGAGATTAGGTCACGTGCCTGTGCCCTGACTACAAAAAAAGCACAGGAAGTAATTATCTGGCATTTTCAGCTACTATAGTGGGAGATGGGCTCTGATCCCTACCGAGACTCCTAGGGCTGGGAATTCCCTGAACAAAAGAAGGACTAGAATTGCTGAGCAGCCAAAGCAAATGGTAGATGTCCATTAGCTTTTGGGTGAGTCACTCTTTTCTCTGTTTCTCAGTTTCCTCAACTGTAGAAAGAAAGGTTTGGAATAGACGGTCACTAAGATTGCTTCCAGAACTATCATTCTGAGGCTTTAGCGTCTATGGAGTAGGCAATTCCAGCTCACACTGTCCAACTAAAGCAACAAGCCCTTGCCCTGCCCCTAGTCACAGGGTAGAATGGGGTGGGGGACAGAGGGGAGCTATCCTGCGTCTGGCCGCCTGAGGGGGTGAAGGCCACTCTCCAGGGCTCCTGGCAGCTGTTCGGCTGAGCCCTGATGCAGCTGTTTTTGCAGCAGGTTTCACATGGAGGCAGAAAATAGAAGCCGTATCAGGCCAGCACTGTGAGTGACTCAGACAACAAAGTCATTTTTCAAGACACTGCCCTGTTTGAGCACTGGGTGTCGAGGTGACAGATTTTGTAGAATGTCCTGGAAAAAATATACCTTGAGTGATTTTGAAGCCTTTAGAAATATTTGGCAAGTGTGAACAGTTGGTTCCTCACATTTTCTCTTTAATCAATTGCTTCTTTAAGAAGTGGCTGTGCTGAGGGGTTCAGTTGTATATTTCTTCCCCTCCCTCTGGCTCCCTTTCCAGGGCACTGGTTTTTCAATATGAAGAGGTAAACTTTCTCCACAATCCCCGACATGGTGCCTGCATATTAAACATACACCAGCTTTCTTTGCTGTTTGCCTGTGGATTTGTTTCATTTCATACCCCACTGAAGCCTCCCCTCTGTTCAGCACGTACTGTACCCAGATGTGAGGAGAGAGGAGGGGTGGGGAGCGATGTGAGAGAGCATCGCTTGTTTTCTCAGCAAACTCTGAGGAATGCTGAAACTGAAGTTTGAGCTTTGAAAGAACAGAAACCTGAGGTCTTTAGGAGGAACTTAAACTCACTGGCTTGCCTGGAGATTTGATCCTGGCCTTTCCTTCACCACTCATGGTGGTATCCATGAGTCACCTCTCAAAACGTGGGCATTGGGACGTGAGGTCTGAATCACCATCACCTTTGGGCCTGTGTCCAGCTGGGATCCAAAAGCATATCCATCCTGCCTAAGTGGGTGGAGCAAAGATTTGCATAATTGGATATGAGACGCCATGTCAGAAACCAAACCATTTACTACTTGTAGTAGGTTAAAATGTGTCTCCCCCAAATTCATATCCATCCAGAACCTCAGAATGTGACCTTATGTGGGAATAGAATCTTTGCAGATGTAAATAGTTAAGGATCTGATCCTTATTTCAGATGAAATCATCCTGGAGTTAGGGTGGACCCTACACCCAGTGACTGGTGTCCTTATGAGAAGAGATACACAGAGACACACAGAGAAAAGGGCAGTGTGGAGATAGAGGCGAAGATTGGAGCAATGTCTCTATAAGCCAAGGGGCATCAGGGATGGCCGGCAACCACCAGGAGCTTGGAGAGAGCCCAGGACCGGTTTCCCTCGGAGCTTCCAGAGGGAACCAGCTCTGCTGACACCTTGATTTTGGACTTCAAACCTCCTGAATTGGGAGCCAATAAATTTCTGTTGTTTTAAGCCACCGAGTTGGTGGTAATTTGTCTCGGCAGCCGTAGGAAACTAATACATCATCTAGCGAATGTCCCTTTGCCATCTTGTCCTCAGCCTGTAATGTCCTGCAAAACTTTCTCCTCCCTCAAGTGTCAAATGTCATTTGTCCCCTCCTCTGTGACAAATGCTCAAATGTCCCCTCCTCTGTGAAGTTCCCTAAATTTTCATTAGAAATGAATGATTTCTTTCTTCTGTGCTCTCACAGCCTTCAGCACGGACTTTGTTCCCTCTTGGGTTCAGTGGGTTGTACCGGTGTGTCCGGCCCTCCTTGACTATGGGCTCCCTGATGGATCTCCTCATTCTGTCTTTCCAACACCCGTGACGTGTCTGGCACATGGTAGGCACTAGTAGCTGCCTGTAGAGAAGGGACAGAACGGAACTATGGCATCCTCCGAAGGTGGTGCTCCAGGTGCTGCAGAACTTCTGGAGAGGGGCAGCTTGGCCCTGAGAGCTTTCACACCCCTGATCTTCCCGCTTTCCTTCCCTTCCAGTGTCACCTCTGTCCTCTGTGCTTAGCTGCTGACTGTTAACACATCCCTGCTTACAGGTTAACGGCAATCTTATCGTTGGCTGGTCCCAATTTAAGTTGAAGTGCTTTCCAGGATCATCCTTACTCACAAGGTAGAGAAGCCCATACTTAGGGACATCCAGTAGTGGGGGTGCGGGTGGGGGCAGATGGGAGGGGGACCTCCTGACTCTACTGAGGACAGAGAGATGGAGGACATGAAGGAGCACTGGCCTGTCGTGCCATTTCTGGAACACTGCCCACTCCTGGGAGAGTGTCCGTGGTGGCTCTCTGTCCCTCTGCATCATGCCCACTGCTGCTCCCCAACCTGCCTCCCCACCTCCCTCCTACTCCCACCCCACTTCCCTGCCAACCACCAAATGATCTGAGGAAAACTCTCTGTCCTCCTTGGGCTAGCTATTTTTGTTGTTGTTGTTGTGTTTTTTGTTTTTTTGGCTGCATTGGGTCTTCGTTGCTATGCGCGGGCTTTCTCTAGTTGCCGGCGAGCCGGGGCTACTCTTCGTTGCCGTGTGCGGGCTTCTCATTGCGGTGGTTTCTCTTGTTGCAGAGCACGGGCTCTAGGCACATGGGCTTCATTAGTTGCGGCACATGGGCTCAGTAGTCGTGGCACGTGGGCTCAGTAGTTGTGGCTCATGGGCTCTAGAGTGCAGGCTCAGTAGTTGTGGCGCATGGGCTTAGTTGCTCCGCGGCATGTGGGATCTTCCCGGACCAGGGATCGAACCCATGTCCCCTGCATTGGCAGGCGGATTCTTTTATTTATTTATTTATTTATTTATTTATTTATTTTTGGCTGTGTTGGGTCTTCGTTTCTGTGCGAGGGCTTTCTCTAGTAGTGGCAAGCGGGGGCCGCTCTTCATCGCGGTGCGCGGGCCTCTCACTATCGTGGCCTCTCTTGTTGGGAGCCTGGGCTCCAGACGCACAGGCTCAGTAGTTGTGGCTCACGGGCCTAGTTGCTCCGTGGCATGTGGGATCTTCCCAGACCAGGGCTCGAACCTGCGTCCCCTGCATTGGCAGGCAGATTCTCAACCACTGCGCCACCAGGGAAGCCCCTGGCAGGCGGATTCTTAACCACTGTGCCACCAGGGGAATCCTGGGCTAACTTTTTTTTTTGTGGTTGTTATTGCAAGATATAACCCCAGGAATTTGACATAATTAAATTATTTTATATTCTTTAAATTTTTAAACAAAAGAAAGAAAGGAAAGGAGAGGTTGTGTTCAGACAGCAGCTTGGCCACACAGCAAAGTGACTTGGGGAGGTGGCAGGGCCCTGTGAGGGTGGCACAGACCTCTGTCCCCCAGAGGTGCTGTGAGCCTTCCCTGCAGTGTGGACCCGAGACCTTGGATGGGTCCACGGGGAGCTCTGCCAGTGTGGCTGGGCACGTGCGGGGCCTGGGGGAAGGCAGCGAGGGACAGCCAGTGCCCTTCCCAGGGGTAGGGACCACGCCTCTGTGTCCTCACGGAGTCTCCCGCAGGCTTGCGGGGTGCTGTCTGCCAGCTCACCAGAGGGTACCCGGCCATGCACAGCTGCTTGGGGAAGCCGTCAAGGGTGGCGGTGGTGTGGGACCATGGCAGATTCTAGTTCGGAGGCCACATACTCCGAGGCCGAGGATGATTTATGAGGAAGGTTCAGATTCTCTTACTTCAGCTCCCACTGGACTCTCTGGAAGGTTCTGGTCATTTTATTTCATTTCTAAATCACCAGATTGTCCTTCACCCTGAGCAAATGGTCCTGGGACTTAAAGGGAGCCACTTTGGTAGAGTCATTAATCACAGAAGCCTGGCGGGGTCTTGGGGGGGCCCTCTTCTCACCTTCCGTGCTCCACTTAGGCCGCAGTTTCTCTGTCCTTTAAGTGTCCTCTTCCCATGACTTGGATTTTGCTCTGACAGTGGGCCAGGCCTTGTGCAGGGAAGGCTTTCAGGAATGAGAGAAAGACTGGCTCGATCACTCCCTCATTCATTCATTTATTCATTCATTACCTATTGAGTACGTACTCGTGTCAGGCTCTGTCTTAGGCACTGGGGATGTAGCCGTGAGCAGAACACACAAAAGTCTGCCCTCAAGGAGCTTACATTTTAGTTCTGGCCAGACTTAAACAGTAGTTGTGGGTTTTTTTGTTTTTGTTTTTTCTTTTCCAGAAGGTAGAAGTAAGGCAGGGGTAGGAAGATATTTTTTCTAAATGAAGGCAGAAAGTGAGTTGGAGGACACAACCAGGTATTTACATGCAGGAGTCCTTATCCTCAGACGCCCCTCTTTCTCAGAGGGGTCTCCTGGGCTTTGGGGGATGTTGTTGAACATCAATCACTTTACCAAAGAGGTCACTTTTTCCTCTACTCAAAGGCAGCTGTGTGAGAGCAAGACTGGATCACAGCATGGCCAATGACTCCAGCCTCTGAAGGCAGGTCACAGGCAAGCCACATGTCATCCTGGAAGGAGACCCAGGGCCGGAGGGAAGTGTGTGTGTGTGTGTGTGTGTTACATTTATGTAACAGGGAGAATCATTCAGAGCAACATGAAGCCTTTTATTTTAGCCCTTGTTTTCTGTGGTCTGAGCCCCCACTAGATGTGGAAGATTCTGGCTGGATTAGAGAGATGGTATCCACAGCTGAGTAAGTTCTGAGACGAAGTTGTCTAGATAAGAGTGATTGTGTTTGCCTTATCCTTTAGAAAGAGCCAAGGACTAGTATCCCACCAGCCTCTAGGGGGCTGGCCAAGAGAGCTGCCGGGAAACTGGGGGAGAAAAAAGGAGGTCAGGAGGGTGGACCTGGGTGGGAGGAAGGCCACAAACCCTGGTCTGTGAGAAGTCTGATGGAACCACGGAGCCAGGGATTCTGAACCAGTTAGAAAGGAGACACTTCTGAGTGAGCTTACAGACCATGGCTCGCTTACCTACCATTTCAATATGTCCAGTCTCTTACATTCAAGCACGAGCCAGGCTGAGGTCTCACCAGAGGTGCGGAGGAGTCTCTAGTAGAGGGGCCAAAGCAGCAGAGTGGTCAGGCCCCAGGGCTGGAGGGACTGCTCTAGAGCAACCACAAGAGGGACAAGGCAGCAGGAATCCAGCCCCCAGGCTAGAAGGCTGATGGTCTCCAGAGAGGGAGTGCTCAGGGCCTGGGCCCTAGAGACCTGTGCTTGGCAGTCTGACAGCAGAGACGTCTGCTGTAGCCGCTGCACAGCCATTGTTAGCTCTGGGCAGGGGCCTGACTCGTAACAAACTCCTAGGTCTCTTCTTCTTTTTTTTTTAAACATCTTTATTGGAGTAAAATTGCTTTACAATGTTATGTTAGTTTCTGCTGTATAACAAAGTGAATCAGCTTTACATATACATATATCCCCATATCCCCCCCTCTTGCGTCTCCCTCCCACCCTCCCTATCCTACCCCTGATCTCCCTGTGCTAGGCAGCTGCTTCTCACTAGCTATCTATTTTACACTTGGTAGTGTATATATGTCCATGCCACTCTCTCACTTCGTCCCAGCTTACCCTTCCCCCTCCCCTTGTCCTCAAGTCCATTCCCTACGTCTGCGTCTTTATTCCTGTCCTGTCCCTAGGCTCTTCAGAACCATTGTTTTTTTTTTAGGTTCCATATATATGTGTGAGCATATGGTATTTGTTTTTCTCTTTCTGACTTACTTCACTCTGTATGACAGTCTCTAGGTCCATCCATCTCACTACAAATAACTCAATTTCGTTTCCTTTTATGGCTGAGTAATATTCCGTTGTATATATGTGCCACATCTTCTTTATCCATTCATCTGTTCATGGACACTTAGGTTGCTTCCATGTCCTGGCTATTGTAAATAGAGCTGCAATGAACACTGTGGTACATGACTCTTTTTGAATTATGGTTTTCACAGGGTATATGCCCAGTAGTGGGATTGCTGGGTCATATGGTAGTTCTATTTTCAGTTTTTTAAGGAACCTCCATACTGTTCTCCATAGTGACTGTATCAATTTACATTCCCACCAACAGTGCAGGAGGGTTCCCTTTTCTCCACACCCTCTCCAACATTTATTGTTTGTAGATTTTTTCATGATGGCCATTCTGACTGGTGTGAGGTGATACCTCATTGTAGTTTTGATTTGCATTTCTCTAATGATTAGTGATGTTGAGCATTCTTTCATGTGTTTGTTGGCAATCTGTATATCTTCTTTGGAAAAATATCTATTTAGGTCTTCTGCCCATTTTTGGATTGGGTTGTTTGTTTGTTGTTTATTGAGCTGCATGAGCTGCTTGTATATTTTGGAGATTAATCCTTTGTCAGTTGCTTTGTTTGCAAATATTTTCTCCCATTCTGAGGGTTGTCTTTTCGTCTTGTTTATGGTTTCCTTTGCACAGCTAGTCTTTAGTGCTGTCCTCTGTCTGTGATTCGTTAAGAAGGCCCAAGTTGCTATTTGAGGCATTTGGATTCTCAGGGGAAGGATTATTGAGCCACAGTGCATCAGCAAGGTCCTGCTAGGTCCTGAGAACCTGAGCCACATTCCATAAGCACAGACCCATGGTCTTAGTTCTTACAGAGTGAAAATGTCAGGCCCATACAAAAGGGGGCAGTGAACTATGGTGGGTCACATACAGGCTATCTGCTCCTTAGCCCACTTCCAGAAACACTGGAGGACAGATTTCTCTGTTTCTACCTCCCAGGCAGCAAAGGTGTGTGTGAACTCTAGGAATATGAGCTCCCTTCACTCTTAGTCTAATGAAAATTAATTAGGAAGGCATATCTACCACAGAAATCCCAAAACAAAACACAGTGTGTTGTCTAATCATGCATATCAAAGCCAGATAGAAATGTTTTGACATCATTTGCAATTTTGGATCATCTGACCCATTGCTCTCCTCCATCTAGTTTGGAAATAGAACGTGTGCTTTTCTAGTTGTTCAACCCTCTGCTCCCAAATGCATTTGCTTTCACCTCATTGGATGCCCCTCCCCCAGCATTGTGCAGCCAGATGTTGCTTTGGGATGTCTCTGCCTGGTGCATGTACTCTACAGAGTGGCTCACGTCAGTGTGCTTGATGCAGCATGAAAGTTCCTGGAAAGCAGAGCTTGTATTCTTGTAATTCTTTCTCTACGTGGCCCAGCACAGTGCCATGTGAAGTATGGGACTTAAAGCTTTGGTGGTGATGACAATTAGCATGTCTGTGTCTGGAGCAAATTTAATTTTCTAAATTATTCAGTCTTGGACTCCTAGGGTTTTGATGATCTGGGTTCTAGTTAAGATCCCAGTACTCATCAGATGTGTGATGAGTGTGCCAGTCCTGGCAGGAAACAGTGGGCACATTCAAGAGTCAGTGAGGGCTTCCCTGGTGGCACAGTGGTTAAGAATCTTCCTGCCAATGCTGGGGACACCAGTTTGAGCTCTGGTCCGGGAAGATCCCACATGCTGCGGAGCAACTAAGCTTGTGCGCCACAACTACTGAGCCCGTGTGCCACAACTACTGAAGCCTGCACACCTAGAGCCCGTGCTCTACAACAGGAGAAGCCACTGCAATGAGAAGCCCGCACACCACACGAAGAGTAGCCCCCACTCGCCACTACTAGAGAAAGCCCGTGCAGAGCAACGAAGACCCTATGCAGCCAAAAAAAAATCAATGAAAAGGGTTTGAAGGAGGGGTGTGTGGGGATTTAAGGGAAACCAGCCAGGAATGGTGAAGCGCCCTGAGGCTAGCATCAGCAGGGAAACTGCTGCCACCCCTAGACCTGCAGGGGCAAAGGGAGGGACTGAACATTAGAACCTGGAGAGGCCTGTAGCTGTCACCTAGGAGAGGGCCACCCGGCAGGAGCTGTGGTTGTAGGCAGAGGAATAGTCACTGCCACACCATGGCTGGACAAGGAGGGAGCCAGGGGAATAAACATCTCAGTTTCTTTCTTCTCTCACCCTCTGTGTTCTTGCCATTGCCTCCCACTGGCCCAGCTTAATGGAAAGCCAGAGGGTAAGGGACCTGGCTGATGCAGTCCACAGAAGCCAGCCTCCCAGGGCACAGAACACAGTGGAGAAGGGTGGAGAGTGGGTCTGAGGGTGGGTGGGAGGAACATGTAGATGCTATCCAGCCCGCCATGCAACCTTATATAAGTTCCTTAAAACGTTCCGTGAGGCTCAGTTTTTAATTTGTAAAACGAGGATAATTATCTTATCTAGTCATAGAGTTGTTGAATGTGAGAACTATGAGACATATAAATGTATGGGGTTGTGATCATTTTTTGGTACTTGCTTAGCTTTCATTTCATTCCTTTGTATCCATTTAACCAAAGACAGGTGATGGGAGATGCAGGCTTAGAGCAAGGAGAAGACTCGAGCAGGCATACCCAGCCAGCTAAGGGTCACAGAAGGACCCAGGCCTTTCACTGCTGCTATCTCCACAGAGCAGGACAGAAATTTCAAATTTGCTCTTGATTCATATTGAGGTAATCGTCTTTTCTTTGTTGCAATTTATTCAGGTTTATGGAGCACATAAAGACTTACAGAGGTGGCCTTTTGATGTGGTTATGCAGCTATAAACTTATACAGCTGTAATAATTGCATTTTAATGATTTCTTTATATTACCATAATTGGTAGAGCTAATGATCATGTCAACTGGACGGTGAAAAGAATGCTCTTTTTAGCCAATCCTCTTCTCATCCCCTCAGGCTCTCTAGAGAGTATGGAAAAATAGATGTTTCATGATTCCCCTTTACCCACACCTAATGGACCCCCAACTGGTAACCACTGAACCTCCCAAAGTTCTCCTTGGAAAGGCTTCCATTTGATACACACATTTAATTTGCCCTTGTTTCATGAGCAAACTTCTTCACCTCTCTCTCCAGAAGGAGCCAGGTTGGCACGTCTATTCCTTTTCCTCTTTTTGCTACAGTTTCTCTGCACAGTTTTCCATTTCAGGCTTCATTACTGAAGAAAGATCTGGGAAATAAAAGCGTTTGGGGCCGGTGTGTGCACGTGTGCTTGTTATTTAATCATGTCCCAAGTGCTGAGAAAAAAGTCCATCTGAGATCAGAGCTGGATGAAAGATCTTGATTTTAGCTGGAGGGGAAAGGGGAAGCTAAAAATCAGCTTGACTGAAAATTCTCATAAAATTTGCAAAATCCTGAAACTGAAAATTCTGCAGTGCAGAGGCACTCCCATGCAATGTAAACAGGGTCAGTCAGAGCCTCTTGGAGCTGGGCTGAGGTGGAGGCTATTGTCAGTCAAACTAATGTTGGGCTTTGGATGGGGGTGGAGGGAACTGACCCTCAAAATAGAGATTGCTTTGGGCAAGACTAGAAAATAAATAATCCCCTTCCTCCCATCTTTCCCATCTGCTTCTGGCAAAGAGAGGAAAAGGAAAACAGTTAACTGTCTCCCTGGTTTGATGTGCATTGTTGGAATTCTGGACAGCTCCTGGGGTGGGACTGTCAATGGGATTATTGGTGACAGTGTTGATGGTGGTGATGGTTGTAGTGGGGTCAGTAAGAGTGGGTCACAAAAGAGGCTGTGAAGAGGAAGTGAAGGGTGGATATTCTGAGCAGAGCATAACCAGAGCTGGTTGATGTTCAGTAAATAACTATTGATCGACTTGATCATTTAAATTGGTTTTGCAATGAGTCAGTGCCGGCAGACGACTTCATTTCCTTACATTTTGTTGAGGCTAATCTGAAAAGTGGATTTTATGATCTGAACAATCACTAACCCATAGTGCAGAGAGAAATCAGGGAACAGCCAGTGCGGTGGTAAGGGAGGCCAGCCTAGCATGAAACGTCTGCCAGAGGAGCTTTATAAAATGGTTATTCTTCATGAAAATGCCGTATTTGGCTGCAAACTGGTCTTGGATAAGGAGGGAATCTCTTCCATTCCAAGAGCTATCAGCATAAAGAACCAACTTCTGTATCTCCCCTGGAGATATGAGGGGATAAAAATCTTCTGGGTGGATTTACTTCTGGCCTCCAAATTTGAATTGGGCTGGGAAGAAGGAGTAGAATGAAGGAAAGATTCACAGCATGACCAGTTTGACCTTACACATCAAGTCTGAATAATTTGTTCCTAGGAGTGTTACTTGCTGGCCTTTAGGAAGAGTGTCACTTTTACTTTCCTCTCTCCAAATATCTCCTTGTTTAGTTTTCCTGAAATAGCATCTGAAGACATTAGGGCCAATGTGCAGCCTTTAGAAAATTAACACTTCATGATTAAGGGAACTATGAGGTTACACTATACCTTGGTGTGAATTGGCCATATCATCATTGTAAAATTCTGACAGTGAGGCAATATCAGCAACACTGGAAGAGGAAGAAGCTGACGTAGGGAAATGGGAAGGATGGAGACAATTCGGTAGTCTTGGAACACTGGTCTTTGGAGGAAGCCTTAGGTGAGGAATCTTTTTCTTAAAGATAAGGAGAAAGTTGTCGCAGCTGAGGGAACCAAAGAGACACTTCAATCTACTTTGGTAATTTTCATTAATCCAGATCTGATCAGTGGCAGCCCCTTTTCTTTAAATGAATCTGGTCATTCTCTTAATCTTCATATGACCTATTGCATTTTGAGTACTCAGAAGACAGATCATCTTATATGATATGGCAATATGATCTGGGATTACAATGCAGCTAGGAGGTTTTAGGTTACATCTATGTGGACAACTGATTGACTATAAAACAAATGACATTGTGGTATTGAGCTTTATGGTTTTTACTTTTCTTTCACAATCATCTCATCTGGTCTTCACAGAAGTCTGTGAGGAAAGCAGGAGAGAATCAAGAATCTTAGACTCAGGGAAGGGTACTGACTTTCCTGTGGACACTCAGCAGCTAAGGGGCAGAGGCAGGAGCTTGAAGTCCCAGTGCTCTCTTACACCACAGAGTCAATAGCTGAGTTGGAAACATCTCTTTTATTGAGCATCTTTCAGTATAACCCTGCTTATCAGGGGGATGAACAAAATGGCTTTGGAAAGGCTTGGTCTCTGAACTGTTAATTATTCAAGGCAATATACTCAGAAAAATGATGCAGGATTCTGAGAATGTAATTGTTGAAAATCCCCGAGAACCCCACAGGCTACAGTTGTCTGGCCAATCAGGTCCTTTCCAGTCCAGAACTTCTGGCAACTTTTTCAAGTGTATATGACTGAGAATCAATGGTGATGAGGTTTCTTCCATTATATCTCCTTCACTTTGCAGAGACTCAGGCATAATAAATGTGATGCAAATGCCTGCCAGATGAAAATTAGAACTGTTTGCCACTAACGCATCTTCCCCCATGGTCTCTGCCAATGTAGGAATAGATCTAGAGAGTGAAAGGATAAGTGACTCAATTCAGATACAACAAGGTGCAAACTTGACAAAGTCTCCCTCTGTTTTTGTACTTTTCCAGTTACTGGATTCTCTTTTGGCTTGGCTTGTGTCAGAAAGCTGTTCTAAACCCCTGGCCATTCTTATGAGTCTCTTGGAATCACCTTCTTATTAGTTCTTTTGGAATTTACTTCTTTATTTTCACTCATTAAGTCATGAAGATCTTTTCATCCTTTCATCTACTTAATCATACCATCATTCATCTATCTAATCAACTATCTAGTCATCTGTCCATCCAACAAATACCTGGAACTCACTCAGAGAAATCACTGTATCAGGTGCTGTGGGAGATGCAAAGATGAACAAAATATAGTCTCTGTATTAGTCAGGGTCCTAACTGAAAAATAGGGAGACCATTTTAAGAATTTACAGCAGAGGGAATTTAGTATAAGGAATTGATGATAGAAGAATAGGGAAGCCAAACAGGAGACGGTATGGCAATACAGAACTTAACAACACTTGGATAACACTACTGCCCTTAGGCTGAGGAGAAAAAGGAGGGTGAGATGTTACCAGAGCCCAGGGGTTGGGGTCATCAGGTTGAAGTGGAGCCATGGTGGATGTGTTAGTGGGAATCTGAAGCATGGTAGATGTGTCCAGTAGGCGCTGGAGCCATGGAGAAGTCACAGCAGCTGCAGAGATACAGCCTGAGGAAAAGAGGGATTGCAAGAAATTCCCAGGCTTCTCCCTTCCTCATGCCCTCTACTCTCCTGACAGTACCTCCCATTGGCTGAACCCAGCCAGTAGCCTGGGAGATGCAACCTGCAGGGGCCAATTTCCCTGTCCTCACTATTATATGGAATAGAGCAAAGAAAGGGTGACAAATGCATCTGAGGTAAATTGGTCTGGGGCCAGCCCTACTCAGTACTGGAGGTGGGGAAGGAGAATCCAAGATCTAGTTCACTCAGACCCCAGTAAAATCTCTGACTTGAGAATAGTTT
Organism: Balaenoptera acutorostrata; assembly: GCF_949987535.1. Lineage (NCBI taxonomy): Eukaryota > Metazoa > Chordata > Mammalia > Artiodactyla > Balaenopteridae > Balaenoptera > Balaenoptera acutorostrata. Next base: position 99,580,133 of record NC_080064.1, on the reverse strand, counting down.
TAGGAAGGAACTTGGAACTTTGGTAAAATAACCTAATGATCCTTTCAGGAATCCAGTAAAAGCCTGGGTGGTCTTTCCAACATGATCGCCCAATGGAAGAGCCAACCGTGAGTAGGAAAATTTGGGTTGAGTGTAAATACAACATTATGGTGCCTCTATGGCCAGTAAATGGTTGTTTATGATGCTTGATCATCAGTTACCACTCCAGTCCTCATGCATGCCACACTCGAGTCAAGCCAAGTCAGTCATGCTCTTTCACATCATCTTCCCTTGGCTGGAGCTGTTCCCTCTGCCCAGAGTCCTTGTCCCTCTTTTCTACTTGGAGAATTCTTATTCCTCCTTTGATAACCAGCTCAACTATCACACCTTCTGTGAAGACTCTCTCTATATTGCCCCTATGCTCCCTTAGTACTTTCTTCATGTCTCCGTACAGCACCCAGCCTAATGTGTATTGGTGGTTAGTTGTTTGCATGTTTGTCCCTTCCACTAGTCAAGAATTCCTGGGGAACAGGGACCACATCTTAATCACTACCCATCCACACACAAGTATAGCACAATGTCTGGCACAGAGTAATCCATAAATATTAGTTGAGCAATTAAATGTGTTATCATCGTATATATAGCTGAAAGCATATAGATAGATAAATAAAACACCTGTTCTCTGAGGGCCTCAACCTTCCCCACCTCCCCCAGGGGTGATGGTTATCAGTTATTGAGGTGGCAGGTGTAGTTGACCAAGTGAATCTCCAACCCTTGCTTTCCCATGCATGAGACCCTAGAAATATACTTTTGGAAATAAATTCTTGAGGAGCTGTGTCTGACAGCTGTGAGCAGCTACTGGAACTTTCCTTTCCTTTTGATGTTTTATAAATGTGTCTTCTCAGCCCAGCCCAGCCTGACATGACTAGGCAGAGCTCTTGCCTGTTTTGAACAATTCAGACACCTTTTACAGCTTGATCACTTGGGTAAATTTTTGGATGTAGAAAACAGGACCTTTTCTCCCTTTCTTTTCCATATTTTATCCTTCTTTCTTTTCTTCTGCCAAGTGAGAGACCTCCTCTGCCCTGCACCTGGCCATGTCCAGACCTTTAGATTCTTGGCCTGGTCTGGGGAAAAAGCAGGAGCAAGTTGTCTCTTTCAGGGCACCTGATCCTGTTTCTGAGTCCTAGAACTTCTGAGCTTATTGACCAATTCTGAGGCTACTCCATGGCTCCTACAACAAAGGGGGCAGTGGGTCTGGATGGGGACCTCCTGTTTTTCAGGTGAAATGTTAATGTCAACAACGACAAACACCCTTCCTTTAAGGGTACCAATCTTTTTATTTTCTTTTCCATCTTTAATGCTTCCCCAGACAGTTCTGCAGACTAGAAGGAGATGCTGGTAACCATCAGCCCTTTTATGATGAGTAAAATGAGGCCAGGATAGAAAAAAAATCCAGTAAGAGGCAGTAAGCAGAACCAGAAGTCAAGATGGGGGTCCTGAGTTCCAGCCTTGGATGCCACCCAAGTCTGTGGAGAAGGTGAAGACATAGCTGGGGTGACCTCAGGTGCCATCAGGTAAGGAGCTTGGACTCACACAGGGGACTGGTGAGGCCCCTTGCTGGTAACAGAATGGGGATCTGGGGTCCCTCTAGGGCTCTGTACAGCCCCTCTTCTCACATCCACTTTCTCTTGCCTGCTGGTGAGAGATGGGAGATGAGCACTGAAGCTAAGGTTTTCACTGGGACCAACAGCCAAGATTTCTCTGAATCATGGTCTTGTTTGTTTTTGTGGTTTTCGGCAAACTACTTTATCTGAAAGTTGGATTTCTCACCTGTAAATGGAGAAAATTCCTGCCTACAGTGGCTTTGAGGATTAAATGAGATAGGGGGTTTAGCCCTGTGCCTGGCACATAGAGCATCTATGGCTATAGTGGTTTTCATTATAATTGTCCCTTGTACTTGTCCCCGGCCCTGTACTCCGCTTTGGGGCTGGCCTGTTCTCTTGGTCATGACTGGCTTCTCGGAGGAAGGGCAACTCCAGCCGGAGAAGCCTGCAGCCCCTGAACCCAAAACCACAGCTGTCCTCCACTGCCTTCCCTTTCCCAGCTCCTCTGCCACTAGTTTCTGGTTCTGTTTCAGGGGGATCCCTTGGAAAGAGGTTAGGAGGAGGAGGTCTCAGGGGTAAGGGGGGACGGATGGGCTCTGTGAACAATGGCAGATGAGGGAAAAGGGTTGGTCTAACCCAAAGCAAGGAGATGCCCAGGGGCACTCTTTTGAAGTGAATGGACAACTGGAGTAGGAAGTGAGGGGGAGCCATGAAGATGTTCCACACTATTGTTCAGCTAACTTGGAAATGAGAAAATACAGCCAGAAGCCACAGCTGAGAATTAAGTCAGAGAAGGATCATGCAGGACTGAAGGAAGGGAGGACGGCCAGATCCAATCTTCCTGCACAGCGTGAAGCAGCTGGGCCTGACTCCAGGGCCTCTCTCCCCTTGTCACCCCAGCTCCTGTCATCTGCCAGTCAGCTCTGCTCCTACTGTCATGAGTTCCTTTCACTTACATCTTGGTAGGAATCTACCTCTCACTCTTACATTTTCCAAGGGCACTTGCCCTGCAGAGTGTCTGGCTCATGGTAGAATCCCAGGCACCAGCCCTTGCTTGTTATCTCACATGGGGGGCTTCAAGGTGGCCCAGCTGCTCTCCATTCATAGGACTTTCTGCATAGCCTCCTGGACTGAGCTGGGAGGCTCACTTTTCTCCATCACATCCTTGATGCATGTGCTATTTCTCTTCTTTGTTTTAGCTCCTGGGCTGGTTGGAGCTGAGCTTTGCTGCTGAGCCGGGCTGGCCTTCACTGCTCTCTGGGAAGATTGGACCTGGCTGCTTGTGAACATTTCCAGGTCATTTGATGAATGGGCCCCTGTAAATGGGGGTGGTAAGTGGCTGGCGGGGATGGTGGGGAGGAGACAGAGAGCCACTCTCCTTACTCTCACTGAAAGTTTGGAAATTTCTGCAGATATGAATTCTCCTTTTTTATACCCCAATCCTCAGTTGTCCCTTCCTCACTGTCACTTCCTCTTGCTTCCACTTCCAGCAATGACTTGGTGGCTCTCAAATAACAAGTATCTTCAGGGATGCCTGCAGCTAGAGGAGATCTGGTACTTATGAGCTCTAGAGTGGGCCCTGGCAGGTGACCCCCGAAGTTGGTGAGCTAGGATACCCCTGACTTGCTGCTTTGACCTGGATGTCAGCCAGAGGCTGGGGAAATGGCAGGGCTGCCCCAGGAAGGGCTGGGGTGGAGACACATACTGGCAAGGGAAGAGGTCATGCCCCAGGGAGCTGGCTCACTGTTTTTTGGGGGCAAATGTCTAAGGCCAGGGCTTTCAGGGGCTGCATCTATATTGACAATGGAAATGGGTGGAAAAGTCACAGGCTGGCCCGTTCACATGGCAGTGTCCACAGCTCCCCCCAGTCTGCACTGTTCCAATATACTAACATCCTCTGTCTTCTTAAGATTCAGCATATTTCACTGACATGGACTTTCAGTGAGTGGATTGGAGCTTACCTGTTGGTCTACACCACACTAGAAAGATCCAAGTTTGTAAATTTATTAAAGATATTAGACCCCTCTCCCCACCATGCCCTCAAAATGTGTGCTGATCTAACCAGACACCCAGTCCATAGGAAGCTTCCAGAGTTGAAATTCCACTAAAGTCCATCCAGGATTGAAAATCTGAGTCTGTGAGCAAGACCCTCCAATGAACTTGCATCTTGTCCAGTAATCTAGAAGCTCTGGGCCCATGAAAGGAGGCAGATTGCAATGGGGTAAGGGAGTGGATCCCCCTGGCCTCAGACTCATTTTGGTCTGGGCACTCACAACAGACCAGGGCTTGAGCCACATCTTGGGACACAGTGTGACCCTGCAGGCTTGGGCAGACTGCAGAATGGAATATTTGAGATGCTGGAAGCCCTCCTACATGGTAAGTTCAAAGAACAGAAAGTGTCTCGCTTCTCTGAGGATTCCAAACAGACTCCAAAAATGTAATTAAGTTCCAAGTCCCTGGAAATCAATAATGCTCCCAGGAACAAATACCTTGGCTTGTTGATTAAAAGTGAGGGGAGTCAGGGCTTGGGAAGTAGGAGGGAATGGCAGGGGTCCCAGAGGGTGTGTGTGAAAGCACCTGGAGATCCTTCAAAGCCCTTGCTGTGAAGATGTAAAAAGAAAATTGTTGCTCTTCTCTTCCAGCCTGGCCTCCTGAGCCCTTGACTCTCCACTGAGCTGCTTGGCCCTACCCAGTAGGCAGGAGGTGGCAACTCCCACTTCTGGCGGTCCTCTTTTTGGTTTTCCCACACAACTTTGGGCTAGAAATTCCTCACACATCAAGCAGCTGAGCTTGTTCTTCTAAAGCTAATAGCCCCGGAGAGTGGTTAAAAGCAGGCACTTTGGAATCACAGGGACATGGGTTTGAATCCCAGATCACCTACTTATTAGCTGGGTGATTTAAAGCAGTTTCTTTACAGATAGCTACTCACTCCTTCATCTGTAAAATGGGCAAAATAATATCTTCCTCATAAAGCTTCTGAGGATTAAATGGGATCATCCATGTAAAGAGCTTAACATAGTACCTAGTTGATAAGAAGCTGTTACTACTATTACTACTACCACTACTACTATTACTACTACTATAATTAAATTCCTAGCACTGCCAGACCTAGAATCTAGGTCACCTTACCCTAGGGTAAGTGTTATTCTGAAACTTCACCTTGACCTGATTAAGTTGTTTTGGTTCCTTGACCTGTTTTGGGTTCTTCAGAGGCAGGGGGATGGCTGAGATAAACTCTGGAACTTTGGTCTCCAGAATAGCTCTCCCGGTGTCTTCATTCTCACCGGCTACCTTGGTAGTTTCGTATCCCTTCTTCCATTTCCCTCTTCTTTGACCCATATCTGAGTGAGTTGAAGGTCTTCTGCCTTCCCCCTTCCCAAATGGCAGCTCCAGGAGTGGAGCCCCTGGCCCCTGCACTTCCCTCCTGGCACTCTTGGGCCTCTCTCCTGACCTGGTGTTTGTCCTGTGCCATTGAAGGCTGTTTGCTTTCCCAGCTGCTAATGGCCAATTTTCTCTGAATCATAATTGCTTTACCCCATTAGGCAGGATAATTAAGACTGGATGGTGGGCCTGTTGGCTCAGCACACAGAGGAGCTGACAGCTGTCCTGGGCTCTCCCCCAGTGCCCGTCCACAGCTTCAGCTGCCCCCTCCCCTGAAACCTCGGTCATCCCCACTCGAGGGATATGGAGGGGCTGCAGACTGTCTACAGCCCCTGGGGTCCTTCAGTGAATTCCACAAGATGTTATTGAGCCCTCTTTGCAGGATATCAGCTACCCAGTTTTCTGAGAACTGGTTGTAACTAACTTTTACTGGTATTAATGTCCATCTGTTGAATGCTTCCTGTGTGCCTGGCCTTGTGCTAAACACATTATATAAATGATCTCATTTAATCCTAACAACAGCCTTATAACGGTGCTACTGTTATTAACCTCAATTTACAAATGAGAAGACTGAGGCTGTGAGAGGTTACAGAAGTGCTCAAAATCACACCTAGTAGGAGACAGAGCTGGGATCTGAATTTGAGGAGTCTGACTTCAGAACCTATCTTCTTAATCACCCCTCTCTGGTCTGTGTGTGGAAAGGACAAAAATCGAATAGTTTTCCTTCTCTCTCACTTCCTCTGCATTCTCCTGCATTGTATTTTTATTTTTATAAATAGTGCCCAGGCAGCTTCTGCATTGCAGGGCATGGTGCTGAAACCTTGGTTGTTTTGCAATTAACAGAAGGTTATAGATCCCCTAGCTCTCTGGCTATACCCTGAAGACAACTAAATGCAGAAAAGTAAACATGTTGAGGGGAAATAATCCTGCATTACGAAACCAAATAGAAATCATTTGAGGTATCTGTCGTTTTTGGATTATCCATGAGTGTGGATAATCAAGAGTTGCTGTATTTTTATGCACAACTTAATCTGCAACTTCTAAACAACTTCTGCAGCACAATTTTGGACAACAGATTAGTTTCAGATGAGAGATTCTTGCTCCTCCTTGAAAAACCTTCTTCATTTCAAATTATCCTCGTTGCCAGCCATCAGGGCTGACAAGAAAGCAGAGAATTAAGCTGTTGAGACAAATCCTGGCTCTTGGTTGCCCTTCAGTTGGCCCATTGCAGGTCCTCTTTGCATCTTCCCCTTCAGGGCACTTCCCAAACAGGGAGGAGGAGGTGGTCCAGCATCATGGCCGGGCTTCAGGGCTTTGTGGGAGCTCTCCTTTCACCCTCCTGGTAGCCTTTGCTCCTTTGAGGAGCCCTCAGCCAATTCTGGAAGCAGGGCTGGCTTAGAGGGGGCCTCTTAGCTGCCAGGATCGAACTGGCAGCTTCTCCTCTGGGCAGGGCTCCCTGGTATGAGACCACACCAAGGGGGCACAGCTACCTGCCTCAGTTTCCCTGAGCCAGGCAGCCAGTGGGGAATAAGGATGTTTCTCCAGGGAACAAGAAAGTGGAAGGTGCAATGACACCCACGACAATGCCGGCTAAGTGTTAATGTCCTGTAGACCCTGTCTTACTTAATCCATCTCTGTTACAATGCCTGGAAGAGGGTACGTGTCTTTCTGTCTTACAGATGAGGATACTGTGGCTTGGGGAGTTTACCCCTTAACTTCCTAAAGGGAAGCAAATCATATCAGAAATATCATCGAATCATCTTCAAAAGATGATGAAATGGGTCATGTCACATTGAAACATTAAGTGTAATTCTATTTGTTATGCAATATTACAAAAAAGTCTCAAGATTTTTGTTAAATAAGAGAATACAAAGAGGAAAGTTTGCTTTGGTGTCACTTGGCTGATAACCTTCAATACTAGCATATCTGCCTAGTTGGGATCGTGCCCTTCTGCCCAGCTGAATTTGTTCCTTCGTAATAGCAAATCATAATAAAAGCAAACTTACACAGCACTTACTATGTGCCAGGAACTCTTCTAAGGGTTTTTGATTCATAACTTAATTGCTTCATGACTTATTTAGTCTCTACAATAAGCCTTTGAGGTGTGTACTATTATTGTCCCCAATCTACAGATAAGGAATTGGCACAGAATGGTTAAATAAATTTGTTCAAGGTCTCACAGCAAATAAAAGGCAGAAGTAGGATTTGAACTTGGGCAGCGTGGTTCCAGAGTCTGTGGTTTAACCACACCCGTATAGACTCTTCCACACTTCGTATTGCTCAGTGCACACATTTCTTGCTCTCCTTCGGTGGTGTGACCTTTCAGCTGTGGTCTCTTGCTTTGTTCTCTGGGTCTCTGGAAATCACGCTATGTCTGCGTCCAGCATTTCTGTCTGGGGACAGTTCTTGCCTTGACGATGGAGCTCAGTAGCACCAGGGGCCTTGGCTTTTCCCTCCCCCTGCATGGAGCCCAGTGCAGCACCTTGCAAGAACCTTGCATGTTTGCTCCTGCATTCGGGAGGAGCATTGCTTATTTCTTCATTTGCTTATTTGATAAATGCACATTGGCTGTACACTCTGTGCTGCTTCTGGCCTAAGGGCTGAGAGGTGTGGAAGCAACACAAAGTCTACCCTCTCGCCTCTGCTCCACCCTCCCTCCGTCAAACTCCATCCTCACCCAGGGGCGGAGACCACTGAAGATCCCAGGCAGCCTTGAAGGGAAGAGCCATGGTACCAGGGCAGCCCAGGAGGGGTGTGGGATGGGGGAGCAGCGCAGCCTTTGGCTGCAGTGAGGGGCTGAGTGTGCTGAGGTGTCCCCAGGCTGCAGGGGGCTTCAGATAGCAGTTCTCAGGTCTCTTCAGCCTCAATTCTGGCTAGACTACGTGCTCCTAGAGAGTGGGCTTCAAATCTGAATTGTTTCTGGGTCCTCCACTGTGCCCGGCACAAAGCAAACCATTAGTAACTGCATTTTTATCTGAGTGAAGCTGCCCCTTGGTTATTGTTTGGTGCTGGTTACAAGGTCAAGAGCTCAGGATTTCTCAGGGAGGCTTGGGGCTTGTCTCAGCCAGGGTCCCTCAAAGAAAATGAGCTCATCCCAGGTGGTTCCAATGATGAGACCTCCATGAAGGGAGGGCTTACAGAGGTGAGGGCAGGGTGAAGGGAAGAAACACAAAGCGGTGAGGCACCCAGGGCCTAGCCACACTAGCCCTCAGGCTGGGAGGGAAGGGTGCCCCAGAGGAACTGTGTAAAGGGGGCTGCCCTGCAGGAGCTACAGTGGTGGATGGTTAGAGCCAGAGACGGCCCTGAAGCAGGCAGGGCGTGGGGAAGAGGTGCCCCATCTTTCTCTCCTCCCTCCCTCTGAACTCTGCCAGTGCCTCCCATTGGCAACCCCTACTGGAAGCAGCAAGGGACCCTGGATGACACAGTCTCCTGGGGTTAGTCAGCCTTCTGGGGCACAGAAGAGTGGAGAAGGGATGGGGAACGTATGCAGCTGTAATGTAAGCAGAGCACGGCCCTTCCTGTCCCTGCTGCCCACCCCCGCTGGCAAGGGGCCTTAGCTTCTCCTCTGCAGCATGTGATTCTGGTGCCCATGGGAGCAGTCAGAGCCTGGGGCTCAGCCTGATGTGGGGGGAATCAATCTCTCTCCCTCCCCCTCCCCCCTCCCTCCCGCTCCCTCCTCCCTTCTCTCCTCTCTTTCCCAATTTATGCTCCAAATTTTAGAGGCCCCAGGTTCTAGGCACCTGGCACTTCTTCTTTCTTTTCCTTCCCAGCCTTTCCATCCATCCTACTAACCCACTGGAAGAATTTTAGCAGCTGGGCCAGCCCGGAGCCGGTGGTTGAGCCTGGGTGGGAGCGGCTGCAAGCCAGGGTGTGTGTCTGGGGGGTGGCTGTGTGACCTCCTTGGTCAGGCTCTGCCGCTCAGCCTCCCACTCCCCCAAACCGAGGCCACAAACCTTCTCTGGGGGGCACACAGCCACCAGTGCTGCACAGTGCCAGGCCTCCTGGCCCCTCCTCTCCCCTGTGAGCAGGAAGAAAACAGGCAGTCCTATTTGTCTACAGATTTTGCTCAAGGAGATTTTTCTGAGGCCAGGGTGGGGTTAGAGTAGGCCAACAGCCTAGATGGCTCTGCAGCCTGGGAAGAAGTTGAGCAAAAACCCATTTTCCAATGGCCAGCTCAGTGATGTTTCAATTGCTTCATTCATTTACTTAGTAAATGTTTTGGGGCCACCTACTATGTGCCTGGCACTGTGCTAAGATGGCTATTGCTTGTGACCAGTGTGCTGGAAGATATACCCAGCAACCCTCCCTTTGAGGAATTATGGCTTTCCCATCCCATGGGGTCCTAAGGGGGCTGTCAATCACAATGTCCTGCTTCCCAACATTGGCACGTGACCCAGCCGACCAATCAGAGTACCCCATCTGCCTTGTGCAGCGATTTACCTAGATGTGGGTGTGAAACCCTACAAGTTATCAGTGGATTTTTCCCCGATTGTCCCCTCCCCACCTCCAAACCTGCTTTTCTTAGCCTTTTCTATCTCAGTTAATGACAATTCCATCATTCCTTGTTGCTCAGGCAAGAAATCTTGGAGTCATTCTTGACACTTTTCTTTCTGTCAGTTCACATATGATTCATCGGGAAGTCATGTTGGCTCCATTTCAAACTTTGTCCCGAATCTTATCACTAACTCCACTCTAGTCGAAGCCACCAGCATCTCTCTCCCATGTTATCACAATAGTCTCCTAATTGGTCTCCTCGTTTCAATTCATGCCTCCTATAGTCTGTTCTCAACACAGCAGCCAGAATGAGCCTTTTAAAATGTAAGTCGGATTATGTCATTTCTCTGCCCCAAAACTTTCAGTGACAACCTATTTCTTTCTCTGTAAAACCGTATATAAAATGTCCCCCACAACACTTGCATGACAATCCATTTCTCTCTCTCTCTACAAGGTTGTACATAAAATGTCCCTTCCCTCCGTAATTTCTCTGACCTTATTTCCTCTATTTCCGCCTTTCTCACGCTGCTCTAGTCACACTGGTCTCTCTTCTGTCATGCATCATGTCAGGCACACTCCCACCTCAGGGCCTTTGCGCAGGCTGTTTCCTTTGCCTGACATGCTCTTCCTTCAGATACCCATCTTGTTCACGCTCTTGCCTCCTTCAGCTCTCTGCTCAAGTGCCACTTTCTCAGTGAGGCCTTCTCTGCCCCTACTTCCAATTTAATAACATACTGCCTGGCACTCCTATCCCCCTTCTGTTGTATTTTCTCTGCAATCATCACCATGTAACATACTATTTACTTCACCTACTTATCTTGTTTTTTATTTGTTCCCCATCCTGCCTCCAAGAGAGTGTCTATTCCATAGGGCATGAGATTTACATTTGTTTTGTTTATGGCTGTGTCCCTGAGCCTGACCATATAGGTGCTCCCTACATCCTTGTTGAATGAATATATGGACTTAGTGTATTGGCCTTGGGAGAGGGGCCTGCCCCCGTTCTGCATGATTGGCCCTCAGCATGCAGGCTTGGGTTGTTCTCTCTCCCACCTCGTGGAGAAAACCTCCCTGAGAGTATGGCCTACAGACAGAAGGGACAGAGACGGAGACCCCAAGTCCTGAGGACACTGAGTCCCTGGATACAGCCACGTCTCCACTGGGCCCAGTCCATTCCCCCCACTGGGCTTCCCAGTGGACCTCCTCTTTGGCTGAGCTGGCTTGAGATATGATTGATCACTTGCAACAGAATGAACCCTAGACAAGAAAGCCTGGCACCTGGAGACTGTGCTGATTTGGCTGAGTACTAGCGTCAGGCGCTTGGAAGGGGAGGCTAGTCTTAGAGGTGAGGGCTGGCATCGATCTGCTGAGTTCACCCCGGATAGGCAGGGCAGAGTATTCCTGCTAGGAGAGAAAGCCCTCTGAGAGCAGGAGCTGAATTTTCCCAGCTCTGCCCTTTGCAAATCTGCTGAAGGCAGACCTCCTCCACCTAGGATTCAGGGACACACGGGAAAGAAAATTAAGACTGATAGTCCCCACCGTATTCCAGCCCCTTTGGCTTTCTTACTATGAGTGGCAGCAGGAAGCGGTGCCCTGGGCTCTTGAAAGATCTTTAATCATGGTGTCTGAAAACCTAGGCCAGAATCTTGGCTCTGCCATTTACCTTGGGCAAGTCACCAAGTCCCCTTGGCCTCAGTTTCCTCATCTGTAAAGTGAACAGTTTGAAATAAATTATTCCCAAATTTCCTTTCAGCATGATGTTCAGTGGAGGGAGTAGTACGTTATGGTTAAATATGCAGGCTCTGGGGTCACACTGCCTGAGGGCAGTTCTATACTACTTACTGCATGCCTGACCTCTGAGCCTCAGTTTGCTCAGATTAAAATGGGATTCATAAGGAATTCCCTGGCAGTCCAGGGGTTAGGACTTGGTGTTTTCACTGCTGGGGCCTGGGTTCAATCCCCGATTGGGGAATTAAGATCCTGCATGCCTCGTGGTGTGGCCAAAAAAAAAAAAAAAAATTCATAATAGTACCTACCTCATGGGAGTGGTTGTAAGAATTAAATTATTAGAACACATAGAGGGCTCAGAATTGTGTTGGGCACATAGTAAGTCCTCAAAAATATTAGCTATTATATTATTATTCTTTGCTATTACTATTATTGAGAGGATTTTTCCCGGATCCTGGAGTGCTTTCTGCTCCCATCTCTAAGAGTGACCCTCTTCAAAGGCAGGGCTCTCCCCCAGGGCTCGCAGCCACCTGTTTGTACCTGAATAATGACCACTCTCTCCCTCTCCTTGCGCAGAGTGGAGGCAGCACCAAGATGGCCCCAAGGCCAGGAGACAGCTTCCCCTTCTCCTGCTGAAAGCTGGGGCTGGTATCACTCACTTAATCTGGAGAATTTCCATAGCACTTTTAGCATATTTTGCTTGGGTTAGCTTATTTATACCAACCATACGTCTTACCACTGTCATAAATTTTTATTCTTATGGACATGTCTAAACTTATGGGTTGAAATAACATAATTTACATGCTGTTTAGTATGCAGATTGTGTTAATCCACTTCTATAAATCCACCACCAGGCCTGTGCAGCCACCCTCTCCCCCCAGGACCTCAAGCTGATTTGAATATCACATTCTATTGTGTGGAGGTGCAATGTGAGGTTCTTGGGTCAAGAGCAGCTCCTGGACACTGAGCACTGGGCTGACTGTCTGTGCCTGCAGCCCAGGGCGTGGCGCACAGCTTCCCCCAGCAGAGGCCTTCTTCCCCGCTTGTCGCTCCCACAGACCCTCCAGCTGAAGATTGAGAAGCCACTAGGAAGCAGGTGAGCTCTCTTCTGTCTTAGGCTGCGTCCTGAGATAAGGATGTCAGTGCACGAGTCCAGGGAGTGGGAAGCACAGGTGGGTACAGAAGGGAAGGAAGCAGAGGCAAGGTGTTAGTGAACAGGTGACCCGCTGTGGGCAAGCGGGCTCAGTGCTCTGGGAGATGGTTGTAAAGAGGCCTCAGACTTGTCCCCCCCGAAGGCGGAGGGAGCTGGGGTGCTGATTCCCTGGCTCCCTGCTGGCATCGGCTAAGGCCGGCTCCTAGAGGCAACAATGCCCCACGTGCAGGCCAGAGAGGACTTCGGGTGAGGGCAGCAGCACTCACAGAAGGACATCACTGACTTTCACCTGAATAAAGAATGCTGAGGGGATATGGGTTGGGTGCTTTGTTCACAGCCTCTCTTTGCTGTTTTCAGTCCTGGTTCTGTCACCTTGGTCTCACCTCCCTTACATTCCCTCAGGGAGGCCTTTCCTAATGGCCTGCTGGGAACAACACCCTCTCATGTTCTATTCCCTTCCCCTATTTTTCTTCCTTATCGCACTTATCGCTACCTAATATATTATGTATCTGGGTGTTTTTCTTGTCTGAATCATTTCAGTGCGGGAAAAGGCAGTAGACAAACAAATATTTAATATATCAGGCAGTCATGAGTACAACAGAGAAAATTCAAGCAGAGGAAGAAGACTTAGGAACGTCATATGGGGACGGGTTGCAATTTTATCTGGGGGGTTGTGTGTATCAAGGTGGTCCTCTTCTATGAGATGTCGTGGAGCTGAGGTAGACCTTTAGGAAGTAAAGGAGTGAGTCATGTGGGAGAGCTTTCCAGGCAGAAGAAACAGCAGGTACAAAGATCCTGAGGCTGAAGGATGTTTGGCTTCTTTGAGGCCAACATTGTGGGAGCGCAGTGCTTGAAGGGGAGAGGAAGAAGGTGCGGTCAGACAGGTAATGGGGAAGTCTGACAGACTTGTAGGTCTAGATTAGGACTTGGAATTTTACCCTGTGTATTAGGGTTCTCCAGAACCAATGAGATATTTGTTTGCTTATTATAAGAAATTAGCTCATACTATTATGGAGGATGAGAAGTCCCAAGATCTGCTGTTAGCAACTTGGAGACCCAGGTGTAGGTTCAAGACTGTGAGGTCACAGGCTCGAGACCCAGGAAGAACCAATGTTTCAGTTCAGGCTGGAGTTCCCTCGGCCTTTTTGTTCTATTCAGGCCTTTAAGGGATTGGATGAGGCCCGACAACAGTAGAGAGGGAAATCTCATTTACTTAGTCTACTGATTCAAATGTTAATCTCATCCAGAAACACCCCAAACAGATACAACAAAAATAATGTTTGACTGAATGTCCTGTCTCTCTGTGGCTCAGTGAAGTTGACCCAAAATTAACCATCACACTCCAGGTGAGATGGGGAGACATTGAAAGTTTTAGTCTGATATAACAGACTTATGTTTTTAAAAGATCCTCTGGCTGCTATGTGGAGAAAAGTCTGCAAAAGGCAAAAGTGAATTAGAGAGACTATTTCAGAGGCTATTGCAATAATCTAGGCAAGAGATGGTGGTAACTTGGACCAGGATGATACTGGGTGGAGGTGGTGAGAAATGGTTAGATTCTGGATATATTTTGAAGGGAATACCCATGGCACTCACTGACTCACTGATAGGTTGGAATGTGGGATGTGACAGGAGAGGCACCAGAATGATCCCAAGGTCCTGGGCCTGAGCAATCAGAAGGTAGGAATTTCCATTAATTGAGTGGAGGATGACTACTGGAACAGCTGGTTTGATCAGGATAAATTAGGTGTTAGTATCTGGACATGCCAAGTTCAGAATGTCTATTTACATCTAGGCAGAAATGTAGAATAGGCCATTGGATATATTTGACTGGAATTCTGGGGTAAAATTTTGTTCAGTTTGGTACTCAAAAAATACTCGTTGACTGAATGACTGTATGACTGATCAGGTTTCTCCCATGAGCCTCTAACAGCCCTCTGTATATCACGAATTTCCATGGCCTACAGAGACCACCCCCAGCAGGGGACAGCGAAGTCTCTGCTCTGGAACAAAAACCCATCAAGCTGCTGGCCATCATGCTCTTGCTAATTCTCTGTCCTGATAGAATCTGTGATTCTCATGGGCATTGCAATCACCTGAAGACCTTTTAAACATTCCGTTACTCCACTCCCTGATTCTGATTCATTTGATCTGGGTAGGCCTGTGCATTGGTAGTTTTAAAAGATCCTCACATGATTCAAAAGCATATCCAGAAGTAGAGAACTATTATTCTATGCTCCACCTTAACTGTTTGCTGGGGCTTAAAAAAAAAGTCAGCTCTTTTGTCAAAGCCCCAAGGAATACACTGAAATCATAGGCAGAAATGTTTGAAAAATACCAGCAATTAGAAGAAGAAAAGCTCTATGTAAAAAGATATTTGGCATAATATTATATTTAATAGTTGTAATTTAGAAACAACAAAATGGAATACTATGCAGCCAGAATAGATGATTTTGTAGACAGTATAGTAACTTGGAAAAATGCTTATGAGAAATGGTTAAGTAAAAAAAGCAGAATGTCAAATTGTGTCTACATTACGAGTGCAACTATGTAAAATTATGCACGCATATAAATAAAGCACTGTACAGGAACAAAGAAAAATGAAAGCAGTTGTTTCGCTAGTTTAATAGGATAGTGGAGGTTGCTTCTTTCTCTTTTGAATTATTTCTTTATTGTTGCAGTAAGTAACAGAAATAAAGAAATGGCAATGTTGCTCCAAGCACACAGCCAGATTCCCTGCCTCCAGAGAGAGGCTTTTTTAGAGCCTAAAAGTCCTTAGGCTTTTTTCCCTTACCTTCTCTGTGACACTGGGATCAACTTCGGGCCTCGTTGGAGAATCTCTTCTTTGCCTATTAAATGCCTAATGTATGCCAGCACAATGCTATTACTGGGGCCAGGGGATGCATAAATCAATCATTGCTCTGCGAGAGCTCACTATGAAGAGGGAGAGATTAACATATAAGCAAACGTTACAATAATTGTAAGACAATGCCATGAGCATGATAATAGGGCTATGAACAAAATTCTGTGTAAGCTCAGATAAATTTGCTCCAAGGGAATCTGGGAAGGTAGAAAAGAGGATGTGACATTTGATCTTGGTCTTGAAGGATAAGTAAGAGCTCGCCAGGTAGAAAATGGATGGGTGTAGGATGGGGTGGGGAGGAACTGGCATTCCAAACAGAGAGTATAAGAGCAAAGAGTTATAAAGGGCATGGAGTGCTTAGAAAATAGTTAGATTAGGATGGAATATATTCATTTATTAATTTACTCAGCAAGTGACTTTTGTGTCTCAGAAATTGGGCTAGATATTGGGGAGACCAAGAATTAACCTTGTCTATGCCTTAAATACTGATCATAATAATAGCAGATATTTTTTGAGTGTTTAATATTCATTAACTCATGTATTCCTCCTAAGAGTTGCATTTCCATTTACAAATGATGAAATTGCAAATTAGAGTTTCAAGGACACACATTTACCATGCAGTGGAGCTCCTGGAGCTTACAATCCAGTGGAGGAAACAGACAAGGAGACAAATGATCACAAAGTGCTAAGTCTATGATGGAGGTCAAGGTAGAGTTTTTGCAGAAGGTGACTTAAGCTGAGTCCTGGCAGAGGAGTAAGCATTAGATGTGGAAAGCGTAGGTGTGAGGTAGAAAGAGAGGGGCTCTATGGTGATGATGGATGATAGAACTGGTGAGATTGGTTGACGCCAGTTCATGAAAAGTCCTTGAATGTCCTGCTAGAGAGTTGAGACTTTATTCTATAAGCAATGGTGAATTAACAAGGCCTTTTTCTCCTTTTAATCTGAGACTGAGTCACTTGGGCAATGATTCAGCCACACCAACCGTGAACTCTCAATGACTTGGGCTAATGAAGAGAAGAATGGCATGGATAATCTAAAAATAATGGATGATGGGAAAGGAATTCAGCCTGCTCGTGGAGTGTGCCAGGTCATGATTTGCTACAGTGGAGGAGCAGCCTATATGCTTCATTCATTAAAGATTATACTCTGGCTGATGTCAAATCTGCTGTTTTTGAGAGCACCTGTGGCCATCATGCCAGTTTCAGTATCACAGGGGGCTGGGGAAAGAAACTCCCCTCTGGCCAAGAGTAGCAGAATAAAAATGTAACTGAGTCCCAGATATGCTAGGGTTTTCCACCACCATATCTCTAAGACATCAACAGGACCTGGAAAGGTGGCAGTGAGCTTGCTGTCCCCTCAGGGGCTGAGGTTGCTAGGATGGCTGGAGCAGAGAAAAACTTGAAGGTTTTAGGAAAGCTTTGGCTTCAGAATGCAGGGTGCAGAGTGATTAACACTGAGAGTTGCACAGAGCAGCCCATTGAAAAAGCTATAAAAATTGGAGCAGCACAGGAAACGTTGACCCTATAGACCACGTGCCTGCAGAGAGGATTTCTTTTCACATTTCTATTGTGATAATGCGGAGACATTCTGTGAGTAGAATCCATGGGGCCATCAAGTCTATGTTCAGGTGGCTGTAAGGGAAGGGGTTTTGACCCTGCTCTAAGAAAGCTTTCTTGGGGCTCAGGCAGAGAGCACATTACTGTTAGAACCCTCAGTAGTTAAGAGAAAGTTCTTGGTTGAATTGGGAAAGGGACCTATAAATAACTGTAATATCCTGAACTACCTGTGCTCCCTTCTGTACAGGATACAGTCCTGGATACAGAGCCCCAGGACACTTGATGTCAAGACCCAGCTCTGCCGCTAACTTGGGCAAGTCACATCATCTCTTTACACCTGTTTCCTTCGCTGTGAAATGAGAGGGTTAGACCGGATGATATCTAAACCTCCTCCAGCCTCAACTGTCTCCCACTTGTGGATGCCATTTTATGGATAGAGAAATCAAAGACTTGATAAAGACTGCAAAAGTGCAAATTTGCTCATAACACAGAAAGTTTCAGAGAGCTGGTCAGTACCAACGTTTGTTGGAGTGGTCTGCCCTGGGTGCAAGGAATAATGAGGTGCATTGTCTGTGGAGAATTTTAAAACAATAATGAAACCAAGGAAAAGTCAGTCTGCTTTTTATTATCACCATGCATTGATAATTCCAAGTGATGTCAGTGATAAAATTCTCCTCCTCACCTGGGCAGACCACTCCCACCATGTCCCCTCCTTGGTATGCCACTGTTTATCTGTACAATTCTTTTTCTATTCAGTGCTCTTTCAATTCCTCTGATTGCATAGGGAGAGAATCTCTCCAAGGTGTTAACTCTTTCACTACCAGCTCTTAGTATTGATTTGTTGTCCAATAAAGAAGAGTGAGGCGTTACTTTGAGTCGTTTTTTAGCAAGGAGGGGGTGCTACAGCTGTGGACTGGAGTGTCACCAAGGAAACAGGGACAATAAAAATAGAGAGACCAGAACAAGGAGTGAGGTGGGTGGGTGGCTTAAGAAGTCAAGTCCTGAGCACATGGCCTGTGGACAAGGTGGGGACAGCTCGCTGAAAGCCCAGGTCAGGCTGGATGTGTGGTACTTGAGAACAAAGCCCACCTGCATTTCAGTTCTGATTTCTCAGATCCCGGCACTTTGATCCTTTCCTGAGGCTTCTCCTGGCTGCACCTCAGATCGATTTCTTAGACATGATCTGCTCCGCACGCTTCAAGTCACATCACCCACCATCCTTCTTTGGATTGGTGTCCCCCCTGACCTGTACTGGATGTCTAGAATAAGAAGGGACTTTGCCACCCTTCTGGGGACTTGCGTATCCTGTATGACGCCTCCCTTCTGCAGGCTTGGTCCCTTGGTGCCAAAACTTCTGCATGACGGCACTGCTTCAGGGTGTGTCCACACTGTCCCAGGAGCCATTCTTTTTTTTTTTTTAAATTTTTTAAATTGAAGTATTGTTGACTTACAATGTTGTATTATTTTTAGGTATACAGCAAAGTGATTCAGCATTTAAAGTGGCAGCTAGATGTCATAAATTGTTTTTTAAATTATGATTATCTTATGATTCTAAAACAGTATATATTTAATACACACAAGTGGCTTTAAAGTAGTAGTAAAATGTGTTACAAAATAGAGTATTACCAATCCTTCCGAAGTCTCGCTGTGTGCCCCTCCTGGTTCACATTCTTCTCCTTTCTTCAGAGGTGACTCCAACCTGAATTTTATCACTATTGCATGTATTCCCAAGCAATATATTGTTTAATTTCACCTGTTTTAAATATTGTACCAGTTTGGAATCATTCTCTTTGTAATTTTCTGTGAATTGCTTTTTTCTTTTTCTTTCTTTTTTTATATTTTGAAAATGCTTTTTTAGTTAAACATTATATTGCTGGGCTGCATCTTGTTGATGTGTTCTAGAATTCATGTTCATAGTCATTTAATATTCCATTGTATGAATATATCACGGGCTACTTATTCATTTTCCTAATTGAACTTTTGGGAGTATTTCCATTATTTTCCTTTTTTGCTATTACAAACAATGCTTACGTGAACATTCTTGTACCTTCTCCTGTGTGTATGGGCAAGTTTCTCTATGATAAATCCCACAGTGTGTGTATTGCTGGGTCATAGAGGGATGTATATCATTGACTTTACTAGAAAAAGTTTTCCAGAATGGTTGTACCAATGTACACTCCCCACCGCTATTCACATACTAACCAACACTTATAATTTCAGAACTTTTATTTTTTACACCCTGGTGGGTGTGAAACATCTCATTACGGCTTTTACTTGTATTTCCTGGATTTGCCACCTTCACCCCCATTCTTCCAGTCTTCTCCATATGCATGGCCTGGGAAACAGAGGTTACCATTGAATTTAAAGTTAATATCATGTGAGTTTCTAAATAACCTTTGTAACTGAAAGAATGAAAACTAACTATATAATTCTCTCTTCTTTGTTATAGGCAACTCTGGCTAACTTCAATGGGAAAGGAATTTTGGGGTGGAATATCAAAATAAACACAGTACTTACAGGAAGGCTAGAAGACCAGGCTCAGGGAAAGAACCAGAAACCAGGAAGACCAACAGGAAGCACAGAAAGTTCACCTCCACAGGACCTGTCCGGTTATGAATCACCACTGTTTACATAGTGATGCCAGGGAACATACAAAGGTAATACTATTGAATGCTGCTGCCTTCAGCTGCGTGGTGTTCCAACAACTCAATTTCTTTTCTATTTTATGCCAGAGAATTTTGGCATATCAATTTCCTTTATTATAGACCACTGTAGAGTCCAGATTTCAGTCAATCCAGCAGATTGTTAGAGGCATTCCTAACTACTGAAGCTAATGCATTAAATACAGAATCACAGCTAAGTATACCAGTATTGATAAATTCTGCCTTATTCAAAGTTATATACCATCCTCCCTGGAATTCACTCCCATACATTTTTCCTGGGTTTCCAATAATATAAATGAACAGAAACATGCCAGTCTTTTGGTATGTACAAGCTATATAGCCTCTTGTTTGAGACTTTTACTGAGGTGTGATTATAGTTATGAATCTGGAAACAATTATAAGAATACTGAATACAAGAATAAGAATCCCTTGGAAGACAACTTCCTCAGGTGAGGTTATTATAAGGGCTGGCTGGTCTCCCTGGGCAAGGCAGAAGTAACTGTTTTTGTTAGCAAGGGCGGCTTAGGGGTAGGAGTGGTTTAGTTTCTTAGATTCTTCCAAGTCCACCAAAATGTTTCCATTCAAAGTCTCAAGTTCTACTCCTTCATAGTGAAGTCCTAATTTTCACATAGGAGAATTGGTGAAGCTAGGAATTAAACTTGTATTGGAATTCTGCAACACATACACTGACATTTGGAATTTTATTTTCAGCCATATCTGCTCTGTGGCTACAAGAATTTAGAGAAAATTTTAGCAGTGCCATAGACATTCTCTTGTTCTCTTTCAGCTTTATGCTGGAAGTTTAAATCTTTAAATTTACCATTTTCTCTGTGTAAACTCTCCAGTGTGGACAGAAATAGCTATCCTACCTCAGTCTCTATAAGTCATCATCACTGTCATAACTGTCAAGTGCAGCCTCCTGGCCTTCAGAAGCCTGCATGTTAATAAGCACTGCGTTCCAAACAACCATGGGTGATCATCTGAGAACTTGTAATGGCACTACAAGACATGGATTTAGAGTATCCCATTTTCCACTTGGAAGAGATTATTACTGCACTTAAACTCAAACAGGCCAGCAACTCAATTCCAGAACCACATTACTGAAGTTCTCTTTCTAGGAGCATTCCTGATATTGTACTGTATCTATCAGGGTCTTGTCAGAAATAAAGAAACCACTCTAGGTATTTTGAATAAAGAGAATTTAATATAGGGAATTGGTTGTACATTTGTCAAAGGTGCAAAAGGAAAAGTAGAGGTCCTGGAGGAGTAAAGAGGAAGAAGGGGTGATACCTACGGATTAGAAGCTGCTAAGGTCCCTGAGTTGAAACCCATTACAGCACCTGCTGCAGTGCTGTTGGAGAAGCTATCTCATTTGGTTCTGGATCCATTAAAAGGTGCTGTCTTGACCAGGATTAGAACTAGAAAAAAAGATGGTGCTTTGGCCTAGGCTTCAGGAGTTAAAAATCTCCCTACATTTGCTGTCCCTACAACAACCAACAACTGCCACACTGTTGGAGACCAAAGCGAGAAACTTCTAGCTTCGTCCTTTCTGATTTTCCAACAGTAACTTTAGATTCCCAGTAGCAGACTCTAAAAGAAAGCCAGCTGGCAATGGAAGCTGGGAAATATGGTTTGCAGACTTCAAGCACCAGCAGTATAGAGAACAGTATAAGAGGGCAAACATGGGGTTGAGAAAGATGAGTAAATCAATGGCACATATGGTCATGAGGGAGACTGGCCTGTAATTTTCATTCTTATGCTAAATTTGTTAGTTTCTTTTAAGCATTTTATTACTTATAATTTTGAAATGTACAAATTAGAATAATTTAATGAATTCTCATGCTTCTATCAACTAGTTGGCAATGATCAGCTCATAAGTCATCTTATTTCACTTATATACCCCACTAACCTCCCCCTTTATTTTGAAGCAAATCCCAAACATCAATCATATCTTTTAATAATACTTTAATAGCATCAAAATCCAGTAAGTATTTAGATATCTAACTTTCTCTCAATGCCCTCCCTCTCAACACTTTGTATGGGTCAGGATTCCAATTAAATCCATACATTACTACTAGTTGAAATGTCTTTAAGTTTCTTTTTAGTTTATATTTTCTCCTCCATTCTGCACCTCCACCCCCAGAAATTTATGTGTCTAAGGAGCTGGGTTGTTTGTCTTATAGAGTTCATCACAGTCTGAATTTTAATGATTGAATCCTCATGGTATAATTTAACATGTTCTTCTATCCTTATATTACCAGGAAATTGGTAGAAGGATATAGATTTGATTACATTTAGATTTTATATCTTTGGGAAGACTGTCATGGGTTTTAAAATTCATTATTATATTTTAAAATTTATCTTTTGCTTTATAACTGAATTGTATTGTGCCCAGAGAGCGCTGTCTATATGTATCAATTCTCTGAACATTTTGAGGCGTGCTTTATGGTCACATACACAGTAAATTTCCATCAGTGTCTAATGATTGTATAGCGCAGTGGTTAAGAATCTGCCTGCCAATGCAGAGGATGCGGGTTGAATCCCTGGTCCAGGAAGATCCCACATGCTGCGGAGCAACTAAGCCCATGCACCACAGCTACCAAGCCTGTGCTCTAGAGCCTGTGAGCCACAACTACTGAGCCTGCACACCACAACTACTGAAGCCCGTGCACCTAGAGCCCGTGCTCCACAACAAGAGAAGCCACCACAGTGAAAAGCCCGCGCACTGCAACGAAGAGTAGCCCCCGCTCGCTGCAACTAGAGAAAGCCTGTGTGCAGCAACGAAGACCCAACACAGCCAAAAATAAAAATAAATAAAATAAAATAAATTAAAAAAATAAAAGAATGCATGTTATCCAAATGTTGAGTGAAATATTTTATTAGGTATTTATTAGATGAAGCTTGTAAATTATGTTGTTTGCTGATTTTTGGCTGTTCTATCAATTTTTTGAGAAGATCATGTTAAAAATCTCTAATTATAATAATGAATTAGTAAATTCCTCCTTAAAACTCTTACAATATTTGCTTTATGTATTTTGAGCTATGTTTTCAGTGCCTACGAGATTAGATTTGTAATGCTTTCCTGGTGAATAAGACGTTATTATTATACAGCAACTCTACCTCCTTCTTCCATGTCCTTTTATATTTCAGTTACGTCTCTATTCAAAAGAATACAACTAGATTCTTAAAAAATTGGATATGATAGTCTTTGTTTATTCCATTTACATTTGGTGTGATGAATGATATATTTTAATTTACTTCTGCCTTCTAGTTTTGCTTCCTATTTGTTCAGCTTTTTAAAGATTTCTTTATCAGATTATGGAAATTCCTTTCTATTCTTAGTTTGCTATGAGTTTTTATCTTGAATTGAAGTTAAACTTTTTTTCAGGCTTTTCTTAAATCTACTGAGATGAGCCTATTATCTTCTTCATTAATCTGTTAATGTGGTGAATTGACAGATTGATTTTCCTATGTTAAGCCAGCTTTGCATTCTTGAAACAAACCCAACTTAGTCATGACTGTTCACTTTTAAAATTTATTTGTGCCTTCTTTTTCTCTCCCTTCTCTTGTTCAGAGGTTTATTAACTCTTTAAAAACAAAACAACAACTTTGGCTTAGTTTATTCTATTTTATGTTTTTATTCTATTTTATTAATTTTGGTTCAAACTTTTACTATTTCATTTGTTTTTCCATTCTTTGGGTTAATGTTAAAAAAAAGGATTTAAAAAAAATTTCTTGTGGTGGATATTTAACTCATTAATTTTCAACCTTTCTCGTTTTCTAAACTTCTTCGTAGTTGTTGCTTTAGCTGTATCTTGTAAATTTTGACACATGGTATTTTCACTACCATGAATATTAGAATATTTTCTGAATTTCTATTATAATTTTCTTCTTTGACCTACAGACTATTTAGAAGTATATTGCTTAATTTCTAAGCATAGTGATTT
Organism: Balaenoptera acutorostrata; assembly: GCF_949987535.1. NCBI lineage: Eukaryota > Metazoa > Chordata > Mammalia > Artiodactyla > Balaenopteridae > Balaenoptera > Balaenoptera acutorostrata. Next base: position 99,556,767 of record NC_080064.1, on the reverse strand, counting down.
ACCATGCTCGCTACTGATATCTAGCTTAATTGCACTGTGATCACAAGACATACTCTGTATTATTTTAATGTTTTGAAAAATTTGAAACTTAATTTACAGTCATTATATATTCTTGTGCTTTTGTAACTCTTCCATATGTGCTTTAAAAGATTCTGTATCATGCAGTTATTGAATATAGTGTTCTGGATATGTCAGCTAAGTCAAGTTTGTCAATCTTACTATTAAAATATTTTACAGCTTTACTGAATTTATTTGTTCAATCAATTATGGAGAGAGGAACACTAAAATATACCATTATGATATGATTTGTCTTCTTCTCTTGTAGTTTTGTGAATATTTGCATTCTGTATTTTGAGACTATATTGTTAGAAACACACAAATTTAGCATTATATATTTTTGGTAAATTGAACTTATCATTATTGAGTGCTGCTTCTTAATTTTTTATATCACTTTATATCTTAAAGTTTATTGATTGGTATTAATTTAACTACACTAATTTTTTGTTTTTTCAGCTTAATTGAGATATAATTGACATAAAGATTGTGTAGGTTTGAGGTGTACAATGTAATAATTTGATACACATATATATTGTGAAATGATTACCACAATAAGGTTAGTTATCACATCTATCACCTCACATTAAAATTTGTGTGTGTGTGTGGTGAGAACATACTCTATTAGCAACTTTCAGGTATGTAATTCAGTATTGTTAGCTATAGGCACCTTGCTGAACAGTAGATGTACCAATTTTTTAAATAGAGATTTCTTGAAGTATAACTTACAGTGAACTACCCATATTTAAAATATATAATTTGGTGTCATTATATTATATAAATATCCATGAAATCCTCACCACCATTAAGATAATTGATTTTTATATGCTCTTTGATTCTTTTTCTTTCTTGGTAATTTCTGTTGCTATGTCTTCAAGTTCATTAATCTTTTCTTCTTCAATGTCTAATCTGCTCTTAATCCCACCCAGTATATTTGCATCTCACACATTTCAATTTTCATTTCTAAACGTTCATTTGGGATCTTTTTTATAGCTCCATGTCCCTAATTAACTTTTTAAACATACAGAACACAATTATAATAACTATTTTAATGTCCTTGTTTGTTAATTCTAACATTTGTGTCAATTTGAATCAGTTTTGATTGATTAAATTTTCTCCTCACTATGGATTATATTTTTCTGCTTGTTTGTATGTCTGGTAATTTTTTTATTGGATGCCATACATTATGTATTTTACCTTTTTTGATGTTGGTTATTTTAGTATTTCTATAAATGTTCTTGAGCTTTTCTCTAGGATGCATTTAAATTACATGGAAACCAGTATTTTCAGAACTTGTGTTTATGATTTGTTAGGCGAGAACAGAGTGGTGCTCAGTCTAGGGCTAATTATTTTCCACTGTTGAGGAAAGACCCTTCTGTGTACTATATTCAGTTCCCCGTGAATCTTGAGGTTTTCCAGTCTGGATGGTGAGAACAGGCACTATTCTCAGCTGTATGTCATTGCTGGGTACTGTTGCCTCTGATCCTTTCAAGGTGATTCTTTTCCTGGCTTTGGGTAGTTTCCTCACTGTGTACACTGATAAGTACTCTTTTTAATGCTGGAGGAAGACCTTCTGCAGACCACTGGAGTTCTCTCTCTGTGTAGCTCTCTCTCTGCTGGCACTTTGTCCTGCTAACTCTCTCTGCATTGACCTACCTGCACTCCCAGTTTTATCTCCTATCCTCAGGGAGTCCCTTGGGTCTGCCTGCGTGCCCTTTCACTGTGCTGTGACCTGGAAACTCTCAAGTTATTATGCTTGGGCAATCATCTCCTTTGTTTTCCACCTTTCAGGGATTACTGTCTTTTGTTACATGATGTACAGTGCCTTGGCAATATTTTTTTCCATATAGTTTGTCAGTTTTTGGTTGTGTTAGCTAAGAGGGTAAATCTAGTCCCTGTTACTCCATCTTGGTTGGGAGTGAAAATCTACCAGCTTTATTTTGGCTGGTATTTCCCCCACTTTCAATCTTTCTGTATTCTTATGTTAGTTAGACTTTATTTCTTCCTCTAGTCTATAGTCTTTATATTTCTCTTTTAACTGGACAGTATAGCTTATTTACATTTAATGTTATTACTGATATATTTTAGTTCAAACTTACCACTTATTTTGTGCTTCCTATTTTCCTCTAATATTGTTTCTCTTTTTCTCTCTTTTTTTTTCACTTTCCTTTGGATTGATTTTTTAACATCTTTACTTTTTAAACCTCCACTAATTTGGATGTTATACATTCTATTTCTATTATTTGAATGATTACCCTTAAAATTATAACATGTGTACTTAATTTGTCAAAATATAATCTTAATAAGTAACTTTATCCTTTCTTATTTTTATTTTTTATTTTTGACAAACATACCTATTTTGTATTCTGTCCAATGTCTGAAGACTGTGGGTCTAATTTATGAATTTAGATTGTGAGATCATGCTCACTGGAGCTTAATTGTGAAAATCCTCTGAGCCTCAGTTTAAGGTATATTACTCTAGAGAGAATTTATATTTTCTATACTCAGCCTGGGATTATGATCAACTTGAGACCTCTTTAGTTTATTACTGGGTTTTTCAAAGCCTTTCAAAAAGTGTAATTCCCATGCATATTCTTCCTGAGCTGGTATATCAAGGGAGACTTTTATATTTCTTGCTTTGTTCAGTCTCAAGACTCAGAGAGGCAACCTTCCTTTTGTCTCCCTTTGTGGGGTTATTATTATTTTTTAGTTCATCCTTTCATTGAGGGGGATCAGTTTTTAAGGGTCTCAGATTCATGCAAGGGTCTCAGATTCACCTTCCCATCTTGTGTAGGCCCAGGTCTTTTCTCCAGGAAAAGTCCATTAAAAGGGAAGCTCCAGGTTGCCAGTGAAGTGTAGTTGTCCTCAGGCAGCTGGCTGCTCAGAATTCACCTCTCTGAGTTGGTGCTTTTGTCTCCTTTTTGGCTTATGAGGATTCTTTTTTTTTTTAAACTGTCATACCAACCCTTCTATGCACTATACTCTTAAAAAGATATTTTAATATCTTTTTAATATTTCATACAGCCTTTTTGGTTTCTTTGTACCTGGATGGCTTTTTAAGATCTCTGGTCTGAAATATTGTCAGAAGTGGAAATCAGAATCTTCATTTTATTTTCTACTCAACTGCTAACATCCTCCAGAATACTTTTCTATTAACAGCTGTTTAGGAGCTGCTGTGCCACGGCAAGCTAGATTTCAGTTCAGTTTAAGGAAGAACTTTTTGTTAGAGTGTTCAGATGGAGCGTGCTGAGGAGGTGGTGAGTTCTTTGGAGGTTTTAAAGTGCAGACTTGATCTTTTCATTGGTAATTTTGGACAGCAATTTATGTACCATGGACAGACGAATGGGGAGATAAACAACATGGACAGTTGTTAAAACTCACAATTTCTTGGTACTGGTGGTACTCCTAATAGTGAGTATAGTGGTAGAAATGCAGTAACATCTGCTGAGTACCTATTTTATGTGTGGCATACATTACACTGGAAACAAACAAATTTTCTTATTTTTTCCTTATAGCAATCTTATTGTGGTAGGTAATAGTACTGATAATGTACGGACGGGGAAAATAAGGTTATAAGAAAATTAATTTCCTAAGGTCACTTGTTAAGTCACTGAGTCAGAGTTAAAAGCTGAGTTAGTTGGCTTCAAAGCCAAGACGTCTTCCTCTATGCCATACTGCTGGTAGTCCCTGCAACAGGATTACTATCAGCTGTATGGCCGGTTGAGCAGATTCTCTGCTGCTTTTGCTTTAAGCTCCTCCATGTTCCTCTGCTTAATTCCCCACCATTCAGATTCTCAATTGCTATTTGAAAGGAAGAAGTATATACAACCTCAAATCAATTTTGGCTAAAAAAAGAGAGCTTCCAAGTACATGCCACTGGGGGACCACATAATGGCATCACTTTGATTTTTACTGCAAATGCTTAGGGATAAACGTGGTAGTAAGTATGCTATTCTGTTTAGCAATTTAAATATTCTCTGCAAGCTCATTAGGTTTTGTCACATCTACACATATATAGCTGCTCCTTGTATGGGAGTGATACTCCACTCCAACAACATGCTCTTCCCAAAGACAGACGTTGCTGGGGTGGAGACCTGGTGCATGTTCCCCACACTGGGGGCAGGGAGTTGGGGAGGCAGATCTCTGAAGGAATTACTGATAGTGTTGCTGTCCTAAAGAGCCTGACTCCATTTTTGATGTTTGAATCCTGACAGATTTTCAAGCCCACTTCCCTTTCTCTTGGACAAGTCTGTAAGAAAGCCAAGGTGCTTCTTGCTTTGGCATCAGTGGGAAGTGCAAACCACCCCAGCCCAGGTCTTTACCCCAATCCCATTCCATAATCACTGTAAAACCCCCAATCTAATTGTCCTTTTTTTCTCTGTTGCTCTCTTTCATTTTTGGCTTCTTGGGAGCCTCTCTTGCTCTTCCCAGAGAGTGTCATTATGTGACCAACAAAACTTTTCATATGTTTGTCTGGCATCATCAATTTTGACTTCGGAGCCAAATTTTGGGTAAGAGTGGTCCATTCTACCGGGTGATCATAGCAGTTGGTAAGGGGAAGATTGAATAAGAGATGACAGGGACCTAGGTTTCTGTGTCCTTAGCTGTCTATGCCAGGCACTGATAACTCTGCAGTGTTCCTGAAAGCAGGGTATACAGAAGGCAAGGTCAGGCAAATGTCCTAGTTTCATTACTATGAGGCTTTGGCACCAAACCCCCATGTGTTCCTCCAGTCACATTTGTGCCAGCATGGGCAACTCCATTTGCCTGGGCTGGAGGCAGCTTAGTACTAAGAATCAAGGCAAGTTGAGCTGCTGAGCCTCTTCCTCCCTTCATCCACACTCAAATATCATCTATCCCCATCAGGACATTGAGAGCATAGTAGCCAGCAAGGAGTAGCTTGATGTGATGTTTATCTAATGCCTAGAATATTTCTCTTTCTTACCCTTTCAGGATGAGGAAACTCTCAGGCATAAGCATATTCTGAGACAATTTTACCTATCTGGATTCTTGGAGATGAGAGACGGTGTTAAAAAGGAAGAGAAATGGATGAACATCCTCAAGAAGGAGCTCAGCAGAGATCTCTGCTCTCTCTGACTTCTTTAACTTTGTAGTATTCGAGGGGGAGAGAGAGAGGGAGAGAGGAGAAGAAGAAGAAGAAGAAGGAGGAGGAGGAGGGGGAGGGGGAGGGGGAGGGGAGGGGAGGGGGAGGAGGAGGAGGAGGAGGAGAGGAAGAAGAAGAAGAAAGGGGAGGAGGAGAGGGAGGAGGAGGCTGAGGGAGGAGGGGGAGGATGAGGGGGAGAAGGGGGAGGGGTTGGAGGTTGAGGGGGAGGAGAAAGAAGGAGGAGGAGGAGAAGGGGAAAGGAGAAAATGTTGACCAGACCCTAGCACTTATATTAGAATGGAAGTCCCTGACTGTGTCTAATCCCAAGCAGTCCTCCAGATGTTAAAAAAAGGAATGGTAGACAAAGGGGCAGAATGCATTAGCCAGTACCCAACAGATAAGTGGGACTTTTCTAAATTCTACCATGCCAGGGTAATGAGCTTATGAAATTAGAGAAAGTAAATTTCAGGGTGGAGAGTTTTATTTCTCCCATCTAGTCTGGATACCTTTTAATTCTTTTCTTGTTTTTCCTGATTGCACCTGAATAGTACCTTCAGTACAATGTTGAATAGGAGTGGGGAGAGCAGATAACCTTGCCTTTTTCCTGATCTTAGGAGAAAAAACATTCCACCATTTAGTGTTGTGTTAGCTGTAGTTTTCCCGTAGATACGGTTTATTAAGTTGAGAACGTTCCCTTCTATCCTTAGTTTGCTGAGAGTTTTTATTATGAATGGGTATTTTGGATTTTGACAAAAGATTTTTCTGTAACTATTGAGATTAATTACACGATTTTTCCTTTTTAGACTGCTAATGTGGTGGTTATACTGATTGATTTTTTTTTAAGATTGAAAAAAATTTTAAATTTTATTTGGCTGCGTCAGGTCTTAGTTGCAGCACACAGGATCTCTAGCTGTGTGGTGCGAGGACACAGTAGCTGAGGCACGCGGGCTTAGTTGCCCTGTGGCATGTGGTATCTTTAATTCCCTGACCAGGGATCAAACCCACGTTTCCTGCATTGCAAGGCAGATTCTTAACCACTGGACCACCAGGGAAGTCCCTATACTGAATGATTTTTGAATGTTAAATTGATCTTTCATTCTGGAGATAAACTCTACTGGTCATAATGTATTATCCTTTTTATACATTGCTGGATTCAACTTGCTTAAATTTTGTTAAGAATTCTTGTGTTTACATTAATTTTGGAAATTAGTTTGTAGTTTAGTTTTCCTAAAATAACCATTTGGTTTCAGCATCAGGGTAATGTTAGAGTCAGAATGAGTTGCAAGTGCCCCCTCAACTTTTATTTTGTGGAAGAGTTTAGATGAAATGGGCATTATATCTTTCTTTAATTTTTGGTAGAATTCACCAGTAAAGCGGTTTAGGCCCAGAGTTTTCTTTATGGAAAAGTTTTTACAAACAAATTTCTTTCATAGATACACGACTATTCAGGATACATTTTCTTGTGTGAGTTTTGATAGTTTGTGTCTTTAAAAATATTTGTCCACTTTATCTAAGTTCTATGTATTGGCATAAAGTTTTTGTAATATTTGCTTGTTCTCCTTTTAATGTCTGTAAGATCTATAGTTATACCCCTTCTCTCATTTCTCATATTGGTAGTTTGTTCTCTTTCTCCCCCACATCCCATCAGCCTGCCTATCACTTTTATTTTAAAAGAAACATTTGGTTTTATTGTTTTTCTCCATTATTTTTATGTTTTCCATTCCTTGATTTCTGTTCTTATTTTTATTATTTACTTCCTTCTGCTTACTTTGGGTTTGCTTTATTTTTCTAGTTTCTTAAGGTGGAAGCTTAGGTCATTGATTTTAAAACTTTCTGTTTCTCTAATATGAGGTTTTCAGTGCTATAAATTATCCTGTAAGCCCTGCTTTAGTTTCCCCACACACAAAAAAAGAAATTTTGATATGCTTTCATTTTTTTTCAGTCAAAATGCTTTCTAATTTCTCTTGTGATTTATTCTTTGGCTCATGGGTTATTTGGAAGAGAGTTATTTAGTTTCCAAATATTTGGGCATATACCTTTCTGTTATTAATGTCTATTTTAATTCCATTGTGGTCTGAGGAAATTCTCTGGGTGATTTTAATCCTTCTAAATTTATTGAGACTTGTTTCATGGCCCAGAATCTGGTCTATCTTGGTAAATATTTAGTGTGTGCACTTGAAAAGAATGTCTTCTGCTGCTGTTGGGTAGAATATTCTATACATGTCAGTTCAATCAAGTTGGTTGATAGTGTTCATGTTTTCTATATCCTTATTACTTTTCTGTTTATAGTTGTATGAATTATTTAGAGAGGAGTGTTGAAATCTCTGATTAGAATTGTGGATTTGTCTATTTCTTCCTGCATTTTTGTTTCTGCTTCTTGCATTTTAGAGCTCTGTCATTAGGTTATGGCCTTTCGATTAATCAACTTCTTTATCCCTGATATTTTTTGTTTGTTTGTTTGGAAGTCTGCTTTGTCTCTAATGTAGCTACTCCTACTTTCTTTTGATTAGTATGAGCATGGTATATCTTTCTTCATTTCTTTACTTTTAATATATCTGTGTCCTTATATTTAAAGGGTTTCTTATGGACAACTTAGAGCTGGGTCTTCTTCTTTTTTTTAAATTCACTCTGGCATCTCTGTCTGTTAGTTGGACCATTCACATTTAAAGTGATTATTAATATAGTTGGATTAGTATACTAAATTTGTTTTCTATTTGTTGCACTTTTTTTTTCTTTAAAAATATCTTCCACTCTTTATGCTTTCTCTGGTTTTAATTGAGCAATTCATATGACTATTTTCTTTCAGCATATCAGTTATACTTCTTAAAATTGTTTTTAGTGGTTGTGCTAGAGTTTGAAATATATATTTACAATTACTCTAAGCCCACTTTCAAGTAAAATTATACTACTTCATGGGTGGTGTAGATACCTCATATCAGGGAATTCCCAATTTCTCCCTTCTCCCCCTTGTATTATTGCTGTTATTCATTTCACTTATTCATAAGCTATAAACACACAATGCGTTGTTGCTATCATTATTTTAAACTAACAGTAGGATAGAAATAAGAAATATGAAATTTTAATTTTACCTTCATTTATTACTTATCTAATATTCTTCCTTTCTTTAGGGAGATCCAAGTTTCTGACCTGTATAATTTTCCTTCTTTCTGAAGAACTTCTTTTAACATTTATTTTAAGGCAGATTTACTGGTGACAAATTCCCTCAATTTTTGTTTGCAGGGCACAGAATTCTGGGTTAGTGGTTTGTTTTTATTCTTTCTTAATACTTTAAATATTTTCATCTAATCTGAAAGCTCTACCTTTTACACTGGTGTATTTACACAATTTACATTTATGTGATTATTGATATGGTTGGGATTAAGTTTTTCCCCAAGCTATTTATTTTCTATTTGGTCCATTTGTTCTTGTCCCCTCCCTCCCATCATTTTTCTTAACTGACTTCTTTTTTATTAATTGCATATTTTTAATAATTTCATTTAATCTTCTTTCTTGACTTAGTTTTAGTGGTTGCTCTAGGGTTTATAGCATATACTTTTAACTTAACACAGTCCACCTTCAAATAATATTACCTCATTACATAGATTGTCTAAGAACTGTACAATAGTAGTATATGGCTTCATTTTTATTCTCCCTTCCTTACCTTTGTGTTTTTGTTGTTACATATTTTACTTTTATATATATTATAAATTCCCAAAATGTGTAAATATATTTAAAAAATTATATTTTAAAGAGATTAAAATATTAAAAAAGTTAAGTTCACTCTCATATTTATCATTTCTAGTGTCTCCATTCCATTGTGTAGGTCCTAATTTCCACTTGGCATTGTTTTTCTTCCATGTGGAGGTCTTTAACATTTCTTGTAGTGCCTACTGGTGATAAGTTATCTCAGTTTTTACATACCTTAAGAGCCCTTATTTTATCTTCTCTTTTTAAAAATTTGTTTATTTATTATTTATTTGGCTGTGTTGGGTCTTAGTTGCAGCATGCGGGATCTTCATTGTGGCAAGCGAGATCTTTCGTTGTGGCATGGAGGCTCTTTGTTGCAGTGCATGGGCTTCTTTCTAGTTGCGGTGAGGGAGGACTACTCTTCATTGTGGTGCGCGGGCTTCTCATTGCAGTGGCTTCTCTTGTTGCGGAGCAAGGGCTCTAGGTGCATGGGCTTCAGTAGTTGTGGCACGCAGGCTCAGTAGTTGTGGCACACAGGCTTAGTTGCTCCGCGGCATGTGAGATCTTCCCAGACCAGGGATCAAACCCGTGTCCCCTGCAGGCGGATTCTTAACCACTGTACCACCAGGGAAGTCCCTAACTTGTGTAATTTTAAATCAAGCTAAATCAAATATCTAGTCCAATGAGCCATTTCAGGATTGTATTGCTCTTTAACACCTCTGTGACAAGTTGCTTACCTGCTCTGTAGGTAGCCTAAACCGTCTTTGGACATCTTTGCCTCTTAGAATATTCTTATATTAAACTGGACTCTACTTGTCTAGAGTTTTTGCCTTTGATCCTATTTTCCCCTTGTGGTTATTCATTGGAAGTTTTTTCTTCATTCTATATGAAAGCCCTTCAGATCTATGAAGACAGTTAGCCTATTCTCCTTCCAACCAAACATCTCTCATCCTTTCCTCTTTTCAAATTCAGGATATTTGGTGATGTCCTTAGCCACTGAGAACTACCTCAAATCACACCTTAACAGGTCTCTCGGAGCCTCAGCCAGATAAATACTGTTAGGTGGAACCAGAGTGTCCATTGCTGGGCTATGTACTGAATGAACTTTAATCAGAAGTGCTCAATGTGTGTACCATGTTGGGAGCTGGGGATACAGGAATACATATTAAGATGCTTCCTCTGGGATTCATAGTTTGGTAGAAGCAGATTTATGACATATGATGACCATGTAGCGTAATTAAGCTGTGAAAAGAGATCAGTGGGAGCATAAGGTTGTGACCAGCTCCCCTGGGGGGGAGTGCAGAAAGTATTGCAAAGGAGATGGCATCAGAGCTATGTCTTGAAGGAAGAGAATGAGTTTGTCTCAGTCCAATACATAGATAGACAGGCTGAGGCCAACACACTTTTCCTAGAGAGTTTTGCTCCTCCAAATACAACAATGAGTTCCTTAGTGGCTCCTGCCCAGGTACAGAGTTTGTTGACTGGTTTATTTCTTAAGCAAGGTGAAGAATGGAAATGGGAACATGGCAAGGGCATGAAGTAACAGAGAGATACTATAACCAAATAAATGTGTCTCTAGGCATTTTCCTCTCCTTGCTCCCAATGTGAGCAGAGATTTCCTTAAAGGAAGGTGAAAGACTAAGTCAACTTTTCCCATAGCACCTGGTAAATCAGGTTCAGGCCAGAGTGTGGCTTTCAGCCAGCCCCTCTGAACTAAATATGTCAATCGTTTTCTCTCCATGCCACTCCATTCTTAGAAAACCTGCCCACTCACAGCCTACAAAGGGTGGCTCTAATTACCATGTGTCTCTACCTTTATAATATCTGATTGTGCTAACGTAGACACCTGACCCTCACTGAGCTAATAAATGGCTCTTTTTAGGGAATATAGCACGGGACTACAAAGACTGAGACATTAACCTGGAGGAGCTAAGCTGCAAGATTCTATCAATAGGGTCGGGGGTGGTGGTGGAGTGAGGCCACTATTTCAGGGCATTCATGCTGGACCATGTAGAAGTGAGTGAATGAGCACAGAAATTGGTCTGAGGGGAGAGAAAGATGAAGAAGATAACATCGAATAGTTGAAAAACATGCACTTTAGGGTGGAAAGAGGATAGAGGGAGAAAGATAGAACACATCAACTTTCCACTTCCTGTAAAGCCCATTGTATTATTCTTTTAAAAAAAAATTATTTATTTATTTATTTAGTTAGTTAGTTTTGGCTGTGTTGGGTCTTCGTTGCTGTGCGGGCTTTCTCTAGTTGCGGCAAGTGGGGGCTACTCTTCATTGTGGTGCGCGGGTTTCTCATTGCGGTGGCTTCTCATGTTGAGCACAGGCTCTAGGTGTGCGGGCTTCAGTAGTTGTGGCTCGTGGGCTCTAGAGCACAGGCTCAGTAGTTGTGGCACACAGGCTTAGTTGCTCCGCAGCCTGTGGGATCTTCCCGGACCAGGGCTCGAACCCGTGTCCCCTGCATTGGCAGGCGGATTCTTAACCACTGCGCCACCAGGGAAGTCCCTATTTTTCTTTTTTTAATAGCTCTGTTCTATAATATTCCCCTGGGTCCTTATGATAAATTCCATTTTATTCAAGTTGTCTTGAGTGAGCATCTGTTCCTTGTAACCAAAATGTTCCTAAGGCATCTCATCTACTTAATTTACCTTTTAACTCTCTGTATGATGACTAGAATAATTAGCTTGAACTGGTCCCTTTTCTCGACCCCCAAATAGTCCTGGCTGTGAAGCAAGACTCCCCTTTGGGAGAAAGACCGGCTTCTACTGGGACTGGTATTTGGCTAATAATGATTCATGGCATTAATTTGGAAATGTGATCTTGGCTATTACTGTTTGCTTTCTGCTCTCTTCACATCTGTTTGGTTTCACAATAGGCAGGCAGCTGGCATTGGGACTGCCCGTGGCTTTGAGAACTGCAGCAATGCCTCCCTATTTCCCTGTCTGAAGCCCTGAGAAGGCAGTTGATTTCCTCGGAGGGTAATGCCTGAATCTCACACTGCAGTGCTGAAGGAATCAGAGAGTAGTCACCTAACATGAGGACAGAAATGTAGAAAATATGCTCAGTGTCCCTTGAGCCAGATTTAACTTTAATGCTCTTTGGCCCAGGTGGTTTCAATTAATTTGCACATATTTATTGAGCATCTACTGTGCATCAATGATCTCATCTTTCTTTTCCTCATTTGCTCCTCTTCTGACTCCTATTCCTTAATTAAAATCCCAAGAACCTTTTCTTCTCCAATACTCCCTTGGGTTACTGATTCATTTCTCTGTTTTATTGCTGACTTTCTCAAAGAGCCATCCACAGTTGCTATCTCTACTTCCTTAACCTTTCACTAACTCCTTATCTCTCTGCCATCTATCTTCTGCTTTCCCCTTGATGCAATCTGGTTCTCTGAATTTTTGTATCTTTACAATAAATTCTTCTCAAGTTAGTTGAAGTGACTTTTGGTTCCTTGTAACTAAGCGATTTCTAAGACATTCTCATTTCCTCAGTTCACCTCTCTGGCCTCTACACAACGACTAGTATACTCTGACTCAGGGTGTTTTTCCCTCAAACACCTAAGAGAATAGGGATTTCTCTGGTAAAACCAAGGGGACCTAGGAATACCCAAATCTTGTCCTGCCTTAGCTACATATTTTCCTTTGGTGTTCTTTAGGTGGCTGTGCATTAATACATAGCAAATGGGAAACCATGAGCCACTCTGTTATTCCTTGGGCTAGGCTTAACACCTCACCCCAAGGATTTTTGGTAAAATTGGTTGGAAAATGCAGCTTGCGCTGAAGACTGAGGAGGATCGCTCTGTAGCTGGTCTTCAAGTCTGAGTAGGCAGTGGCTCAGGAACTGCTCCTGAGACAGAAAGCAGAAGAGAGGGCCAGTCAGTGGCCTGAAATCTGACCAGTGAGATCAGTATTTGACTCATTCTCTGCTGGACCCTTGAAGAAAGAGATCAGGGAAAGGGATAAGGAGACCTCACTTCCCATAGAGTCGTCAGAGTGAATTATAAAAACTATTTTCCTCTAAGGTTTGGAGACATATAGGTAGATAAAATGGAGAAACACAATACCTTAACAAAATTCGATACTCACCACTTATTGACCATAGCCCATTTTTAATATGTATTCTGATATATTTAACCCTCTATTTACACTTCAATTACTCTTACCCCAATCAAATAATTATTCTCAAAATAATTTGTTATATAATTTTTAGGTCATTCATTCACAAAGGTGTTATATTATTCATTCATTCAGCAAATATTTATTGAGTCAGGCAGTAGAGATAAAAAGGGAATCTGTAAGACAATTTCCCTAGTCTAAGGAGCTCATAGTCTACGAGATGGAGGAGGGGATGAGAAATAACAATTTAGAAACAAGTAAGCATCACAGGTATTGTGAGAATAGTCTGAACATCCTACAAGGAGAAAACAAAGGAAGGAGGCTCTGAGCAGCTGGGTCCACTTCCTGGTTCCCTTTTTTGTGTTCACCCCCAGCCCAGGCAAGGCTCTTTGACTTTGTCAGTCAATCAGAGAGAGGAAGGCCTTTTTGGCTGGGCTTTCCAGGTTGATTTTAAACAAACAGCCCCAGACACAGGTTATTAGTGCTAGAAGAGTTCAAGAGGACATTTGGTCAATATCTAAATTTTAGGAGTTGGAGGCCCAGAGGGGGAAGACATTTGTCCAGTGTGACCAGCCAGCTGGTATCACAGCAGGCCCAGAACAGAGCAGTGACCAAATCCTGCATTATCTGTATTGGAGGGACCCTTAGGGATTTTCTAGTTCAACCCCCTCAGCCATAGGATGAAGAAACAGACCCACCCAGGGGAGAAGTAGATTGGACCAAAGTCACAGAGCTGGTCAAGGGCAGGGCCTGAATCCATGGCCTCTCAGCCCAGTTATTCTTCCACTGATGCCCTGACCCAGGAATCCTTCCACCCAACCTGGGAGTCACCAGTCTTTTCTGGAAGATGTATCCCAGGGTCCCCAGCTCAAGAGAGGCTGTTCATAGGCCCCTGTTCAGTAGTGTTCCTTGGACACTTGTTTCCATACTTCCCTCTCTCTCATCTTTCCTGAATGTGAAGCCTTGGGTGTGAAGCCCTGGGTCAGCTCCTGGAGCTCTTCATTCTTCTCCTCTGTTCTCAGTTATAAGCTTTCCATAGCTTCCTGCTTCTCTTGAACTTAACTGGTTCATCATTGGCCTGATCTAATCTCTTTAGTCAGCTTCCCCCACCCCTTGGCTGTTTCTCCTCCAACCTCCATTCCTTGGCCAGTTCCTCTGTCCCTAGTAGCTCCCACTTCCTCAGACACCGTCTCTAGCTCCTCCCATGGACTCTTAACTTGTTTAGTGACACAGAGTCTCTGGCTGTCTGGCTGGTCAAGTCTAAGCACCCTTTCTCACAATAATGCTTTCAGATACATTAAGTAAAATAAATAGAGCAATACAAGAAATAAATTATTCTGATAAACATTTATCAAAATCTAAAAACCCAAATTTGTAATATAGCAATATATGTGCTTTTTATGCTATGTGTTCCATAAAAAGATCTAATGGTGAGTCCAATGACCTCTATAATGTTGAAGTAGTGATGAGCACAAATGATATTGCAAGGTGTCTGTAACAGTTGTAACGCGATGTGAAAATATCTGTAATTTTTATTACTGACCAAATGTCACAGGTACTGCGTATACTGCTGTAATTTATTGTCTACATTCATAATTGAAGAAAATGATAACTTTAACTTGGAAGTTACTAAAAATGAAAATATATTTTTCCCATCCAAATTCATGGAAACCCATGAGCCCCTTGGCCATTGCAGACTTCAGGTCAAGAAATCTTGTCTTAGATGATTCCATGGCTTGAAATGCTATATCTGTGTAGATATTACCTAAATTTGTATCTCCAGACCAGAATTTCCATATGGATATGTAATAGGCATCTATGAAACTCAACATGTCAAAAAATGGATTTTTGATCTTATCTCCCAAAACAGTTCCTCTTCATTTTTTTCTCATCTCAATAAATGTCACCTCAATCCTCCTTAGTGCTGAAGCCCACATCCTGAAATTCATTCTTTATACTTCTTTTTTTACTTTTACTTCTAATTTATAAATCATTATACCATAAGTTTATTCACCAAATATTTACTCAGCACTTACTGTATGCCAAGCACTGTTACGGGCCTTGGGGATTCAGCAATGTATAAGACAAATCCATGTTCTTACAGACTTATGAGACATTGTTGTAAGACACTGACAAGAAAATATAATATATATGATAAATCAGGTGTCAATAAGTGCTTCTAAATTATTATACCTCCAAAATATTTCTCCAGTTCTGCTGCTACTTTCCATATCCACTGCCACCCCTTCAGTCTAAACCACTTCAGACTCTTGCTTGCAGGTCTCCTAACTACAGTCTCTGTAGCCAATCTCTGTAGCCAAAGATTATTCTGCTCCAATCCTTTTTCCATGCAGCAGCCATCGTGAGGGGAGGATCGTGTGCCTCCACTGCTGAAACCTTTCAATGATTCCCACCATACTTGGAATGACCCCAGACTCCTTACCTGGAGGGCCCTGTGCGAGCACTGGGCACTCTCTCCTCCTCAGCTACCAATTCTCTGCCTACACTTGGGGCCCCCTGGCCATGCAGTTCCTTACAGGGTCAGTTTCCTGCCTTAGGACCTTTGTCTGCCCCTAGGCCTGGCTGACTTCTAATCACCCTTCAGATCTTAACCTAGTTAACCTTTCCCTAAAATGGCATCTCCTTGGAGAGCCCTTTTCTCATCCTTCAATCTAAATTGTGTCCCTCTCTTACTTTCCCTTAGAGGAACTTCTTTGCCTTTATATAACAAGCTACTAGTTAAAATTATTATTTTATATAATATTCAGGTGTCTAATGTCTGTTTCTGCCATCACACTTTTCCCACTATACTGCAACTTCCAAGAAGTCAGAATCTTGTCTGTGTTGCTCACCAGCGGTGTAACAGTTCCTGGTATATTGTTAGTGCTTAGCAAATGTGTAGCTGTTGAATGAATTATGAGTTACTATACCTTTCATCTCTGACATCTGCCCCCAAACTCATCACATATTCCAGGTTCATGCTTCCTCTTTTATGCACAGGCATATTAAAAGCTCTATCTATACTTAAATTATTCCTGAAATAATCAGGTACAGTTATTCTCAAATTCCTCCATCCATTCTTCCATTTAACCATTATTTATTGAGCACCTCCTAATTACAAGGCACTGCACCAGGCAGTATGTAAGATTAAAAGATGAATAAGACATGGTCCTTGTCCTTAAGACATTTGCAACTGAAAAGGGGATTTAAGAAGTTATCCAGTAGTCATAGTGGGGGAAAACGGGGGCTATGTGCCGTGATTAGCATAGTCAGCGGTGATGGAGGTGCAGAAGAGGTAGATAATATTTCCAACTAGACATTTCAGGAAAGCTTTCATGGAGAAGGTGGCATCTGAGCTGGTTCTTGAAGGATGGGCAGGATGTAGACATCCAGAGGAGGCATGTTAAATGAAGAAATAGAGTAAACAATGTCCAGAAGTGGAAAACACAAGGAGTATAGTGGTATCCATGAGGGACCTACAACCTAGGTGATCTGTAAGGAAACTGTGGATGGCAAAGATGGGGCAGGTGATATTTTGTTCTTTATTTGATACCTACAGGGGAATCAGCAAGGATTGTTGGACAGGGGAATAAAATAACAGTTAGGAGGGAACACTGGAAAGAACTAACTGCCCGAATGGTTTTAAGTTAAGCTGATTTTTCTTATTCAACTAAGAGATAAAACAGAAGGGCAGGAAGAGTTCATGGAAAAAGGATATTTATGTGGTTGGAGTGGAGAGGGAATCTCTTGTGGAGGAAGTGGTGTATCCCTTTGCCTTCAAACTGGGACACTGACTTATGGACATAAAGGGAGTGAAACTCAAAGTTATGGCAGCTACTCTCATCCTTGGACTGAGAGGCCACAAATTCTACAGCAGGACTCTATTAGTTTGCTAAGGCTGCCATAAAAATACAACAGACTGGGTGGCTTAAGCAACAGAAATTTACTTCTCACAGTTCTGGAGGCTGGGAAGTTCAAGCTCAAGATGCCAGCTGATTTGGTGCTTGGTGATCTTCCTGGCTTGCAGACAGCATCTTCTTGCTGTGTCCTGACATGACTGTTCCTTGGTGTGTGCATGTGGAAGAAGAGAGATCTCTCTTTCTCTTCTTACAAGGACACCAATCCTATTAGATTAGGACCTCACTCTTGTGACCTCATCTAACCTTAATTATCTTCTAAAAGTCCTATTTTTAAACATAGTCACATTGGGGATTATGGCTTCAACATATGAATTTGCGGGTACATAGGTCCATAGCATGGGGCAAATCAGCCTCCTTTCCTTTAGAATCAACGACTATGCAGGTTTCTAATTCTGTGGTTTCTAAGTTGTTTCAAGGAGCATTAGGCATCCTAAGGAGACCATTCTTGGAACCTCCCTCAAGGGACAAAGTACAGGTGGACTCTATCTGTTTTCTCTATCAGGCCTTCACATAAGATTTCCTCCAAAGAAGGGATTATGCTGTTAAAAATAAACTACTAAGAAACCCCTGATCTAGTTTGATGACTGTTTTACCAGAGAAAAAGAGGGTCCTGAGATTCAGAAAGATAAAGAGACTTGCTCACAGTCACACAGCAAGGGAGGGACAGGTTCTAGTAGCAAATGAGCAGAACCAGAATCCTGTGCATGGACTGCTAGTCCAGCTTTTGTCCATTGTTCCTCTTAGATTCCTCCAAGTCCAAGAGAGGAGGCCATGGATGTCCCCAGTGTGGGCATGACTAATGAGGGATCCTCCCGGCATAGAGTGGTTGCTTACTGATGATCTCGTCCAGAAGGGGAGCTAGTGCCCTGGGACTCCAGCAGGACACTGGTCTTATATATGCTCTTCCTTCCCCACTAGGTCTGCATGCCCAGACTTGTATAATGAGTTGACAGGAGCTATGGACTATTAAATAATTTAGGTGTTTTTCTTAAACAAGTGTGCCCAGAAAATTGTGCCGTAGACGCCTATTTTGCTCTATTTGCTGTCTGTCAGCCACCCAGAGGAATCAGAGGAGGAATCTGGAGTGGTGAGAGATAGATACTTGCTATATAGGGAGAGGTTGATGTGCTGAGGATTTTCAGATCAGCTCTAATCCCTTTTGAGCTAAAGATACAAAATGAAGACAAAGAACAAAGCTGTTGGGACAAAGGAGGAAACTGTCTGGAGCTCCTTCTGAGTTCAGAATGTCCAGACTTGGGGTGCCAAAGTTGTTTTTGTGGAAAAAATTGATTTTTAAAAAATTCCATTTCCCTTCTGTCTAAAGAGGAGTGTGAGAGAGTGGCAAAGAGCTCCATGCTTGGTCACCCCTCGTCCCTGAAATAGGGGACCCTTTATTTCCCTTCATCCATGGGGACATATCAACCAAAGCTTCATACTGCTGCTTTGAGATACTAGCCGTCCAGATGACTAAATGCTTTCCCTTTGGATCATCTCCCTTTCATTATTCACTCATCATCATTCAGGTCTCAGCTTAAATGTTTTCTCTTCAGAGAGGCATTTCCTGACCACCTTGCCTCCCTCATTGTTATTCTCAACATAACACTCTTCCTTTCCTTCAAAGCACTTAACCCAGGGTATAATTATATATTTATATGTTTGACCTTTGCCTCTCCCAGACTCTAAGCTCCACTCAGGGGCTGTGATAAACACCAGTGTATTACGAGTGCTTGATCAGTATCTGGTACATCATAGGCACTCAGTGAATATTTACTGAATGAATGAGTGGTCTATTTTTTTGTTTTGTTTTGTTTTTTCTTGTTTTGTTGAAGATCAACTCCCTGTGTCTTTATGTTACATTCAATAATCTTAGTAGACATGGATTTTCAGCTCAGAGCCAAGAAAGTGAAGGGGTGTGAGAAATGATTTTAGTCTGTAATTGGCCAGTGAAAGATCAAATCTTGGACTGGACTTCCTGTGACAAATTCATTCATTTAATCTCTCAGTAAATGTTTATCGATCAAATACTATATTACTTGCACTGTAAGAGTGCAAGGGATACAGCATGAATAAGATAGGAATGGTCTCTGTCCTCATGGAGCAGATAGAAAAAAGTCAACCAAAATCAGCAAGCTGTTGAGAACATAAATAGGATGATGAGCTAGAATGGGGACAAGCTACATTGAGAGGGGGCCCAAAAATGCTGTTCTATACCAAAACCTGGGGTGGGAGGGTGGTGAGAATGCACTAGCTATGTAAAACACAGGCAGAGGAAACAACAAATGCAAGAGCCTGAAGGTGGGAATGTACTTAGCATGGTGGAGAGATAGAAAGGAGACAAGAATGTTCAGAGAAGAGTAAGCAAGGAGGAGCATGGATGGAGATGAGAATGGTCACAGAGAGCTCAGAAACCATGAGAACAATTCTGGATTTTGTTATAAGAGCAACAGGAAGCCATTGGAACATTTTAAACAGAGGAATGGCATGATTTGCTTTATATTTTAGAAAGGTTGCTCGGTGGAGACTGGATTAGAGAAGGACAAGATAGAACCAAGGAGACAAGTGAGTCTACTGCAATAGTCAATGAGAGAAGAGATAGGGACTTGACCTTGGGTGATGGCAGTGAGAATGAAGAGAAGTGGACACTTGAGATTTATTGGAGGTAGAACTGACAGGTTTTAGTGATGGATTGAATGTAGAGGGTGAGGGAGAGGGAGAAATCCAGATGACTCTAGTATGACAAATGGCCCTTTCCTTGAAGTCATGCATCTTTTCAATTTGCTACTGACTTGACCCACCCTGCTTTCCATCATTATAAACCATTAAGGCTTTCATTTTCCATCCTTGGCATCACTTAGGCTCCATATTTAGCATCTTAATTCAATAATGTGCAATCTGTATGGCTCATATCTTGATCTTCACAGCTCATTGAGCCTCTTTAAAGGGTCTGCAACACGCATGAATTAAACATGGTGGGCAAACTGAGAGAGGCGCTAAGTGGCAGACATGCCTACTCTCTTAGCCAAATGTTCTGAGCAGAATCCAGGTGGGGCTTATGACTGCAAGGTAATGCTGATGGCCACTGTCTCAGGAAAAATGGAGAAAGTAAAATGTCTCAAGGAGAGAAGGATATGGGGAAAGACAAAGTCTGAAATACCAGGGACTGCCAGTCAAGCATCTTGACCAATTTGTGATAGTGGGCTGCATGAGGTGATCAGTGTTTTATTAAGCCAGACTGTGTACATGTATAGACACAGAGCCAAAGGGAAGGGAAAGAGAGGGAGCTGGGTGGGGAGAAATGAGACTAGGAATGGGAATAATAGCGGCCACCATTTGCTGAATTCTTACTGTTTGTCTTGTGTTGAACTAAACCCTTCAGGCAATATATACCATTTAATCCTCACAGCACCCCTGTGAAGATTATCTCCATTTTACAGATGAGTGTACAGTGAGATGTACACTTAACTGTACTACACTGCCTTCTTCAAACTGAGAAGGACTAGATGGAAGGCAGAGGATGGGGCAGGTGGAGGGAGGGAGAAAAAGCCTAAGAGAACAAACGTACTTGACCTTGCAAGAAAGTAGTTGACTAAAATAAAGGAGAATCTAACCTGAAGGAAAAAAAGTAGATTAGTATATGACATGAGAGTGGATCAAATCTTATGAAAGTTCAGATGGATGTGGTGTGTTAGCTGCCTCCCACTCTATTTCCCTGCTAGCAGTAGGCTCATAACTTCTGTCTTTATTGCCATTTCTGCTCCCAGCCATGAAACTCTCTATCTTGAGATGAGCCAATAGCCTCTGACACTTCTGACCCACCCTGGGAATGGAAGAGTTGCGGAGGAGAGCAGTCTGAATGTTGATTCCTGAGTGAAGAAAATTCATGCTAGATGAAATATCCCAAAGGATCAGAGTTGTGCTGTAATTATCTGATATTTATAAGTTGGCACAAAACTATTCATATTAGATATTCAATTTCCCTGTTCTTGCTCCACATTTTCAAAGAAATTCTCCTAGCATCATGGTGGCTCCTGGAACCCAGAGCACATTCCAGGAAAAGGCTATTTTACCACTCAAAGAAAGAGGACTAGAATAAATGGAGGCTCGAAACTTCTGCATCTGTGATCTGGGTTCATTGCTCTCAGTCTATTAACAAATATTTATTGAGACCCAATTAAATGGTAATTAAGTGATTAGTCTATATTAGTCTATTGTATAATCGTTAGTACATTTGATATTGATGCAATGCCCTGTACTAGATAGCATAGCTACACACAGTGAACCGGACAGATACAGACCCTGTCCTCATGAAGCTTACAGAGTACTGGGTAGATGAATATTGAATAAAAAATTACAGTTGCCAAGGAGCACCGTAGTACAGAAGAAATATAAGCATTCTGACATTCTAACATCAGAAGACCTCAGTTTGTGCCTTTAAGTAGCTCTTTGACCATGGGTAAGTAATTTTTAATCACAGTGAGCCTTAGTGTCTGCATCTGCAAAATGGAGACCACTCATTCATGCAATAAATACTTATTGAACAGCTCTGGGATTACTTTGGCTTGAGTGACATGAGAAGGCTTTGCTGCAAATGGTCTTTGAGCTGAGACTTGACTGATGTAAAGGCATGAGTCATGTGGAGGTTGGCAGTGGGGGCAGGTATTCCAGATGAAAGGAATGGGCTTGCAAGGGCTGTGAGAAGGGAATGAACACAGCCCTGTCTTCCCCAGCCCAGAGGTAGAATGCTATGAACTGCTGATCCAAGAGTGGTTTATTTTTGTCTAGTCCTCAACATTTTAAGATAGGGTTTTTATTCTGAATCTCAAGCGCTATCCTCAAGGAGCTTCCTATACAATTAGAGAGGGAACATCTAGAATCTTTAGAGAAGAATTTAAGGTGATAGATAGCAAAGTGCCAAGTGGTGGGACTGAGAGAGAATGTGTGTGAAAGGTTAAGGTTTGCTGGGGGAGGGAGGTCAGTGTGGGAAGAGATAGGTACCCCTTTGTCATGGAGGTTAAATACCCCAAATGATGACTGTGGTCTGCACCAGAAACGCCCCAAGCAGTGGAAACCACTAATACTGCACAAATACCTGCAGCTCCACCTTCCTCTGTTACTAACCCTGCCCCTGGAGTGGAATGGTCATGTCATTGCCATGGTTTGGGCATCCTATGGAGCCCCTGGCCTTGGGGAAAGCCCTTATGGGGTATCAGGAAACACAGGCTGGAACCAGAAAGAAGTAGGAGGGAGAAAGAGAAGATCTGAGGGGCCCAAAGAAGCAGCCCCCAATAAATAGGAGGCTCACTTGGTTAGGCTCTTGTGGGTCAGAGCCCAAGTTCTCTCCTGCCTCCTGCCCTCCCCAGAGCACTCAAGACTATAGATGACATGGTTCACGGAACTGGCTGTTTAATTCTGGCTTCATTTCAACTCCGAGATTGGACTTTTTGCTGTAACCTGTGTTAGGGACCATATGGGCATTTCAAACATCCCATGCCCACAAATCAATAAATACAAATGAAAACAAATCAGTTCAGAATATGTTCTCTCTGTCTCTTGCAGGCTGGGCTCGGTGGCAACAGCTGCAGGAGAGGTGAGGAGTCCCCACGCTGCTGCCCAATTGGGTGTCCCCCAAGCTCCTCCTGCAGTGGCAATTCTTTGATCACACTGGCACTTTCTCTGAAGGGACCTACTCCACCCAAGGTGGCCTTCTCACCTCTGGAAGGAGGCCAGGAAGGCTGCAGTCTTTGCCTCAGTGTTGGGCACTTGAGTTTTGCTCAGCGGTGTTATGATGAGTTCCCCCTCCAGTGGCTTGTGGCCCAGTTGCCCAGGCAAGAAGAAGCAGACCCTTCCCATCCTCAGTAAAACAGAACCCTCTGTTGTAGATGTAATGGCTTCATGAGGAGAGTGGCTTTGTCTCTTGGTGAGTATAGTTGTCCAGGGCAGGGGGAGGGGACAGATTTGGGTCTGATGCATAGACTGTTAGTTCTCAGTAGAGAAAATCTCAATTCACAGATGAACCATGGTGGGAGGGAACCTTCCTGACATAAATTATACACAAAACCAGACAATACAGGTAAGAGTGGAATCAGCTTCCCTGTGAAACTGTAATTGGAGAACTGTTTATTTATTGGTGCTACTGCTTGGATTCAAAGACATGGACAAAATGACCTCTAGATCAACCCACACATACTTATTGAGCACCTACTATTTGCCAAGTACTCTCCATTCTAAGTCTTTTTTTCCTAGAGCCGTGCTATTCCTCTAGAGCAGGGTCTGCAAAATACAACCCCTGGGCAAAATCCAGCCACCTGTTATTGGAACACAGCCATACCCATTCATTTACCTATTGTTTGTATCTGCTTTCACACTACACAGGCTGAGTGGAGTAGTGTGACAGATACCATATGGCCTGCAGAGCTGAAAATACTTATGATTTTGCCCTTTAAAGAAAAAGTTCGCCATCTCTGCTCTCAAGTCTTATGTCCTGACAAGGAATTCACAATGAGGTTAGCTGGGAAAGGTGGTTAGGAGGGGAGAAGGGAAATGATATGTATTGAATGGGACATTTGAGTAGTAGTTCAGCCACAAGCCCTGGAATCAAACAGACCTGGCTTCAAATCCCAGCTCCGTCACTTCCTAGCTGTGGGTTTCGGGCAAGTTACTTAGCCTAGCTTCTATGTATCTCAGATTCCGCATCTGTGAAATGGCTCTGACAACTGTACTTATCTCACAAGGTGGTCAAGAGGAATAGAGTGATTAACGTAAGCACTGGCTAATAATAAATGCTCCGTAGAGAGAAGCTGTTATTTCTTATGACTGATGCAGTGTTTCAGGAAGTAGGCTAAACACATCAAGTATATTAGCTCAGTTAATTCTTACATTGCCCCTATGAGGAAGGTATTACTATTTCCACTTTTCAGGCAGGGATCTGTAGCACAGAACATTGCCTTAGGTCACAGGGACCATAGGTGGTAAATTGGACAATGTGAACCTACATCCTGTGGATCCCTCAGGAGAAAAAATGGTAGAGAAGCTCCAGGAAACACAGCCGGGACTGGGTAGGGGCCCGGGAGAGCAAAACCACCCCTTAGAGCTCATGTTAGCACCAGTCCCAGCTCAGACAGGAAACTGTGATGACCTTTACTAGGCAGGCTCTGAGGAGTGGGGTTTCTCGGAGGATGAAGACAGGATGCACCCATCAGCCCGTGGAGGAAATGGGCCTCTGGGTATGAAATGAATCAGTGGTGACCCTTGTGTCAGGGAGTTGACAAGGTCTGCTTTGCGACATGGGATGGAATTGCATGGCCTCCTCTATTTCCTGTCACCCTCACCTTTAATTTCCACCCATGGTCTCTTCATGTCACCTTGGGACTGGACAGGAAGTGCCTGGGTTGGGAAGGGGAGAGTAGGGCTGAGATTAGTATGGGGTTTAATAGGCACAATGGATGGAGAGTGAGGGAGGGGAGGGTGGTGGAGCTACCAGTTGGTGTCTTGAGGCTAAATCATACCTATTTTAAGGCAAACTCCAGAAGCTTCATTCAGTTACCTGGGTCTATTGATGTCACCTGGACTGGATCAATATATCTTCTTGGAGAATTCGGAGGAGAAAAATCTATGTGGGGCTTGCTCTGTAGGGAGATCACATTCGTGCCAGAGTGACAGCTCCGTGAGGAGTGTTAAGCACTCAGGCACTGATGTCTCTGCTGTCTCCCTGGCCAGAGCTGCCCCTACTAGTAAGGTGGGGCTAGTGACATGGGGGGAGAGTGAATATGTGGGAAACCATCATACATTCGCACACAAAACATCCAGCACTTACTGAGCTCCTATGGTGTGCCAGGCTGCATGTTAGACACTAGAGTTTTAAGACTAACGGGGCACCATGACTGTCCTTGAGGGACAAGCTTTGGGTTTGCTCTGCCGGTGGAGTCAGCTCTGAGGGAGATGCCAGCTTCCAGGGACACTGGCAGAGCAGGGGTGTGGACATGACTCCTTTGCCAGCTCCCTCTGTGATGCTTTATGGGATGATGAAAGGGATATGTTGTTTCTCTAAAACTAGCTCCCACCCCCCCAGGCCCAACTCCTAGGGTATGACACAGCACCCAAGCCTGAAGACTGAGTCATCAGGGTTGCTTAGTCTCACATTATTTTTTTTCTATCTCTTTGTTCCTCATCTCCTTTTTTTTTTTTTTTTTTTTTCACCCACAAGTTAGGAGGACTTCATTAAGCTAATCAAAAAGGCACCGGGGAAAAACGATGACAGAAAACCACTTGGGCTTTCACAAGTGCCGCAGGGTGAGCCCTGGCTTTGCTCTCCTTTCCCACAGACCAAGCTGCCTCTGGTTCTGTGGCTGTGGTAGTGGGAGGGGTGGGGTGGGAGGAGAGGCAGCAACAAGGATGTGAGGGTGGGGAGAAAATACCCTTTCCAAGTAGCTGAGCTAAAGCCCACACTGCCAGGCACTCAGGCCTCTCCACACCCCTACATGTCCTACTTCTAGTTGTTCCACTCATGCCATCTTCTATCAAACTGCAAATATTACAGTCTGAAAATTGCTGGTTTGCTTTGGAAGAAGCATGACCACATGGAGCTGCTGACTCTGGACCTTTATAAAAGGGATGCCATAGGGACTTCCCTGGTGGTGCAGTGGTTAAGAATCTGCCTGCCAATGCAGCCAAAACAAATAAATAAACAAATAAAATAAATAAATTTATTATTAAAAAAAAGAATGGGACAGAAACACAAACCCTATTATAAAAAAAAAAAAAGGATGCCATAGATTCCTTTTCCAGTATGTGGTCCACCCAGGCATCAGGACAGGTCTTTCTTATATCTACTTCAAGGCTTTTTTTTGTTGCTGTCCAAAGCCACAGATCTATTGGAGGGGAAGAATGGAACAGATATTTGGGATCATGATCATTAATCTTCCTTGGAAACAACTCAGGAGGGCTTCTCCAGCCTGAGAATCTGCTCCATGCCTAATATGACAAACTTTGTCCTGCGGTGGCTCAGTTTGTAATGCAACCCATATCCTGGGTCCTGTGGGGTATGCAGAGGAAGGAGGTGCAGTCCTTGTCCTGGGACAGCTGGAGGCAGGGAGAGTGTGGGCTCAGGGCTGATGTGGAGGCTGTATCCAGCTTCTTGATGCCTGAGCACAGAACGTATTTTCTTTCTCTCCAGCCTAAGGTTCCTTCTGGGAGAGAATGACTACTCTCTGTCTTTCAGTCTTTCCCTTCCACCCGCCCTTAGAGCACCAACTATTTGGCATTTGGCCCCTGAGGCAGACAGTTGCTGGAGTGCTTCTCTACCCATGGAGAAGCCCATACCCACTCCAGGTCTCTGCTGGCTAGGTTACCAGAAGAGAGCTGCGCCCAGCATAAGAATTAATTAATGTCTGGAAAGTCCAAGACTAAACATTCTCAGCCTCCCTTAGTGGTCTCTCTTTTCTAAGGAGGAAGAGAGAGAGAGAGAGAGAGAGAGAGAGAGAGAGAAGGAGCACACAGGACAAAGCTGTAAATTACTGTGTGCTCTTGAAAGTAAGGTACTCAGACACTAGGCACTACACTGTAATTTTCCCCCAGCATTTTATTATGAAAAATTCTAAACACACATTAAAGTTGAACACCTGTATACCCACTACCCAAATTCTATTATTAGCATTGCAGTATACCTGTCCTAGCACATAATCATTGATTTCTCCATTCATCTAGCCATCCATCAAACCATCTCAGCTCCAACACCAGACCATAGACCAAGTGAATCAGAAACTCTGGAGGTGGGCCAAACAATGTTTTTAACATACCAGGTGATTCGAATCCCTGCTCAAATTTAAAAACCACTCAGATTTTTTGAT